>NW_028324313.1:380000-1017500 GCF_058129835.1 Hydra viridissima | reverse complement strand
TATTATTATTATTATTATAACTATGTGCGTGTGTGAGTGGGGGGGGGGGGGGGAGGAGGGGGAGAATTTTACATTATTAAGCAATTTAAAGATTAATTTGTCTAAAATACATTTTTCCAAAAAGTATATTTTTATGCGGAGAGTAAAAATCTCATAATAGTAAGCAATTTTGTCGAAAAAAATAAATTCTATTTCGGAAATAAATTATTCCGTTTTTGTGAAAACTTCAGTTATTGGAAAAAATTCAATTAAAGCCGTTAATCAACTCTAACGTCCCTAAACATATTTCATAATTCGTTTAACGCATTATCAAATATGTTTAGGGTGGGACATGGACCTTTCAAAAAGTTTTGCAAAAATTATAGATCAAGTATAAATTATTTGATTAAAAACGATTTCCGTCAGGGGCATCGGAGGCCGATAGACTTTCTAGTAAAGGTTTATGCTCCAAAATAATTTTCATTTTGGTCATCGTGGTTGTTGTTATCAACCACGCTGAATAACAACAACCACTTTAACGCTATTTATAAGAACCACGCTGAATATTAATTCGAAATTTAGAAAATGATTGTAAAATGCAGACCAATTTATTCTAATTGTATGAAAAGTCTGAAACAAAAACAAAAAACTTCTCAGTTTTTTAAAACAAATTACAACTAAAATTTTGACACTTTTAAAGCAAATTAAAGGCCAAATAAGATTTGATTGCTTTTGTTTAAGAATATAAATAATGTAAAATTATATAAACAAAATCAATCGCTAAAGCAAGAAAAAGGCAGCAATTAACCATATCACTGAGTTCCATTTGAAACGTATTTTATAAACCCGTAGCCTTATGGCCAAATAAATCTTCAAAAAATATCACTTATTAGGTACAACTTAAAAAAAGAAAAGCTATTTATATTAAAAAAACACCCCCATTAATCGCTGGGGTGTGGGGGAGCCTAACCACGGCCCTCTTTGCAAATGCTAAAATGTTTAGGAACTACATAAACAATTTATTAAAAAAAATAAACAACTAATAGTTAAAACAAACGCTTAACATAAAAAGTCTTCAACTTTATTATTTTAATTCCGTTACGGAAAGAGCACGAACGTTCAACGGCGTTACAGATTTAACAATTTCAATATTTTTTACCTGTGAAAATGAGAAAAATATTAAAGCGGTTTTTAATGACGATATTTTAGGGATATTTTTGGAAAACCATCTGGTATAAATGAACAAGAAAATTTGTAAAGGGAGATTTTTTGGAGAGATAGCTATTATCATTTTGTCGATATGACAATAGTTGAAAATTCGCCCTTCCCCCTATAAAAAGAAAAAAACAAAAAAAAAATCAAACTTTTGTTTAAATTAAAAGATTGCCTCCCCCCTCCCCCCAAGTCCTAACCGTCAGTTGTTGTGTGTACTATTTTTTGCATGTTATCCCTAACAATCAGTCGATATATATGTACACTTCGCTGCACTAATTCCAAAAAAATCAGTCGATAAAACAAAAATAAAAAAGCAACAAATAAATTTAAAAATTTACACATTAAAAGCGGTATCAGGAAAAAAGTTGATACAATGATGAAATGACAGTAAAGCGTATCTAAATATATAAAAAAAACTATTTAGGCATTTTTCCTGGCAGGTTTTTTCAGGAGGATATTTTTTTGATACCGTCTGAATTCCATACGTTCCGTCATTGAAAATTTTCAAAAAGATAACTGTTCCAGCCTAAGACTAGTAAAATATTTCCATGTTGGCCAGGAATTAAACTTTTTTTTAACCAGGGTCTAGAATGGTTTTAAAGCAATTGCGAAATTGTAAATTTACTTACTTTTTAAGTATAGATTACTTTTAATTGTAACTAAAAGTTATTTAAAATGTAAACTTAAGTAATCAAAAGTAATTTTATATAATTTACTTTTGATAGCCATTTCATTTTAGTTACAAAATAACACATGTCTACTTAGGAAAACTAATTACATAAGTAAATTTTACTTACATTAGATTGCATGTAACTTTTTTATAATGTATTTTAAAATGCTTTTTTTTTTACAATTACTGTAATATAATTTTTTTAAAAATAAATTCTTTTTAAATGTAAAAGTAAGTTACATTTCGAGGTAAAATTATATTATGTAATGTAATTTTAAAAAAGTAATCAACTTTTAAATGTAAAAGTAAATTACTTTTCCATGTAACTCAATTTTACATGTAAATGTAAATTACTTTTTTATATAATCTACTTATATGTAACTTACATTTGAAAGTAAATTCACCTTTCTTTACAAAATAAAAATTGTTTTAGAAAAGTAAATTACTTTTAAAAGTAAATTTAAGTTATTTTTGAACGTTTACAATTATATACGCAATTTACTTTTTCATAAAGGGTTACTTGAGTAAGTAAAAAAAAAGTAAGTAAAAGTGCCATCCCTAATCCTATTCAATATCAGATTTTAAATATAATCATCAAAGAATAGGATTTTGAATTTGATTATCAAAGAATAGGCTGCCTGGAACTTATTTCATTGAATGTAAGTCATTCAACTGCTGACGTCAGTTAATTTTAAACTGATTTTTAACTTAAAATAATTTTACGGACTGATGATGCTGGTAACCATAATCCTGCGAAAATTTCTTATAATAAATTATTATTTGCATTCAGAGAGTTCGTATTATTTGATGTTTTCTTAATAATATAACATACAAGATGTCAACATTCAAGTTTATATATATATTTATAAAAAATAAAAAAACTTCTTTACTCAAGAGTGCTCACTAGCTTGTTGGCAAGAGCAAATATATTGACAATGCAGCGAAGGATGTATTTTCATAATCATTACTCTTCTTGCGTACGTTTGGTAAGGCTGACATTTCCTGATGATGTTCCATTTAACTGTTGGTTTTCCATTTTTTTGCTTTTATACGCCACACTTCCTTAGATAACTCGGTATTATTTTTACATTGCACCTTGTATTGCCCCCATAAAAAATCATTATTTCTTCTTACCTTCCGAACTATATAGATAAACTATATATTGGTATAAGTGAATCACTGTTTAAGTTACGCTTTGCATATATTACGTTATACATATGAATAAATACATGCTTGCGTCATTCGACAGTAAGAACTAATTTTTTTTGTATTCTATTTTGTCTGATGATTGCCGATGAAACTCCAGTATGAAACTTTAAGCACCAACAGAGCTATTAAGGTTAGATACTGTGGTATATATATATATATATATATATATATATATATATATATATATATATATATATATATATATATATATATATACCACAGTATCTAACCTTCCACATCGTAATGTAATCATTACCATAATAGGCGAAGTTGAAAATATGGATTATTTTTTGCTACTGATTGCGATGGCGCATTCGTTGCTCAGTATTTCTAATAATAAAATCATATGCTGGAGAGCAAATGGAGTGTCAAGATAACATACAGGAAATAAATTGGAATATCAATAGGGTATTAGAACCAATATGATTAAAGCGTTATTTTTCTATTGAATCAGGTCCACATTTTTGCTTTTGAAAGAAAAATCACGCCTAAATTGACTTCGTTACGTTAACTTAATGAAAGCTTTAGTAGTAAATGCCATTATAAATAAGAGTTATAATTATTTCATCAAAATCAGCAAAAAATAATGATATTCAATAGCATTGAATATTTCCAAAATCGTCCGGTACAAATGAAATATTTGCTTATTTAAAAATGAAATGCTCTAGCAAAGTTTTGTTAACACTATTTGATAATCATAAGACAAATAATATATAATATATTATCGCGCAAGTTTTTTTTAAATACTTAAATCTTATTAATAAACAGTAAGTATCGGTTTGAAGGCTCTTTTATCAATATTTTAGACAAGGCCAGCTTATTTAACAGCATTAATACGTGTACGGCTTTTACTTTCTCGTCCGTGAAAGTAACCGAATAACATCGTTTCTGAAATTTTTTGACACTATGATGTAGAAATAAAAATGTATTGCCGAGTTTAAATGCACCAAGTAAACAAAACTTTCGTAAAGTATAAAAAGTAGCTCATTAGAGTTTATTGTTGCAAATAACCGCGTTACATCTAAAGCTGAGGCTGGAAAAATTAAGAAGAAAAATGTCCATGAATCAGAAATAGCCATGTATTTTACTCTTCTGGGTGTTTTATTGTTAATCACACGTAGTTTATGTATCCGCAAGTTTGTCTTTAAACTGAGATACAATTCACGAGACAATAAAATTGTAAATAATGAAATCAAGAACCAAGGTAAGACGCTGTCGATCAAGAGAATGCGCAGTATGGTAAATATCCTGACAAAATCTTCAGATATTTTAATTGGACACTTATCTGCAAGGGTGACTGCACTAGGATTCCAGTAAGTCCAGAAATATGGCAAATGAGCTGCTACATATACAAAAATAATTACAAAAAAACTGGTTCGAGCGCGTTTAATTGAACAGAGTCTTTTTGCGTGCAAAGGAAATCGAGCGCTTAAATATTTGTCAAGCGTCATTAACATCAGAGTCCACGCTGACACACCTAGTGTAACTCTCTTAGCAAGGAAGTAAACTATACAGAAATAACTATGATTGATGTATACATTTGGAAATTGATTCAACCAACGGATAAAAAATAAAACCATCAACGAGTTATCAGACAACGCCAACGTTTTCATATAAAAGCAAGTCGAAGTAGTTCTGTATTTTTTCATACTTAACACTAATGTAGTTAGGGTGTTTCCAATGACTCCAAAAAATACAATGATTATTGGCAGAATATGTTTAAACCAGACAGGCGCAAATTCATCAACCACTAAGATACCGTCGTTGCTAGTGATATTGAAATGACTTGTATTTGTAGGATCGGACATTATTTTATTTGATTACCAGTAATAATTTCTAGAATGAAAATAACATATAATAACTTTCCGCAGAAACAATTTTAAGATGAGATGAGGGCCTCGCATAATTATACAGCATTATTATAATTTTTTTAAAAACCTTCTAAATTATAAGTATAAGAAAATTTTATATTAAAGAAACTTTTCTGAACTTGAAGAAAACACTCTAGTGAATAATCAATCATGATATTATATTATTTATGAGCAATAAAGCCTATCAAAGGCGATATATCTTCTGAAGCTTTGAAATTTTGGAACAAGAACCATAAATTCTATTATTAATCCGCTTAATTGGTTGGGTCTAAGCTCAAAGCAAAAATTAATCCAACAATTATAACCTTCGTATATCAATAAACAATATTATGCGTACTGTGAATTTCTTTCATTTGACCTTTGAAAACAATTATGAATAATAAAAATAGTGCGTGTATGTATGTATGTATGTATGTATGTATGTATGTATGTATGTATGTATGTATGTATGTATGTATGTATGTATGTATGTATGTATGTATGTATGTATGTATGTATGTATGTATGTATGTATGTATGTATGTATGTATGTATGTATGTATGTATGTATGTATGTATGTATGTATGTATGTATGTATGTATGTATGTATGTATGTATGTATGTATGTATGTATGTATGTATGTATGTATGTATGTATGTATGTATGTATGTATGTATGTATGTATGTATGTATGTATGTATGTATGTATGTATGTATGTATGTATGTATGTATGTATGTATGTATGTATGTATGTATGTATGTATGTATGTATGTATGTATGTATGTATGTATGTATGTATGTATGTATGTATGTATGTATGTATGTATATATGTATGCATGCATGCATGTATGTATCCGTGTATGCATGTATGTTCTGAATAAAATAATTAGTATCTTAATTGGTGTGTTACCAAAACGCTTAATTGTTTTTTTAACTATTAAAGGAGTTGAAGAACTTGACTGGATGAGTTTTTTTTTCTACAGTGGTTTGCTGTAAGTGCTTATTAAAGGTCACAGTTATTGATGGGTAACCGATGGGTTAACCATCTATAAAATTGTCTTCAAACTTTAAAGTTCTATAGTTTGATTGCTGTTGAAACAAATTAACAGTCAAGTTTTTTGGTTGTTACAGATATGTGAAATGCTCTCGTTAAGCCAAATTTCTATTGTTATGCGATTTTTATAATTAATGTAGAAATTATTATCCTAAAAATTATGATCCTAGGAATAATGATCGTACGAGTAAATCTTATGACAAATACAATAAAGATCATAGAAAAATGGCGAGATTAAAGATTTACAGACAACCTGTGTTCAATTTATAAATTAAGCACAATTTGTACCAAAATTTATGCAATTTATTACAATAAACATGTTTATAGAAAAAAACAGAGATTTGCTGGAACAATGTTCCAAGGTTACGTAACAATAACGGGGGCCAATAATTATCTTTTGAGCTAATTCAAAGTCTCTAATTTCTCCCTTAAATAAAATGCTTGATTTCCTTATGCAGACGATACTTTTCATTAACTTGCAATTCAATAATTATTACGATGCAGTAGAGATGTTCATTTATAGTTTTGTTAGAAAAGTCTTTAGATGGATTCCTTTTAAAAGGACCTGGAATTTTTGAAAATCCTTCATAAAGATTAATGCTATTATTATCATTTTTTTGTTATGTTATTATTTTATTATATTTTATTATTTTGTTGTTTATTAAAATTCTTGTCAGATTTTAACTTTTTCATCATGAAAATAAAAAAATTGTAACAAAATCAAAAATTGTAAGTTGAAACCCAATTTTTAAAATCTGTTCTTATCAAATGAAACTTAAAGCTTTTGTCCATGTCCAGGATATCAGAAATATTATTCATCTAACAAATGAAAAATAAATTCATCAATGTTTTATTAAAAAAAAACGTCGACGTTTTTAAGTAATAAGTGGTTACATCCTCATGAATCACGACTGTTTATTACTATCGTGAGTTTTCCTCTCAAACAAGTTATTTATAGTTGACGTATGTTGCTCTCTTGATTATTATTGATACCATATATTTCCACTATTTGCTCTTAAAACAAGAGGATGCAGAGGAAGCAGACTTATGGGAAACAATGGTGATCTTGATTAACATGGAAATTAGGAATATTATTCAACTAACACATGAAAGATAAAATCATCAATGTGTTATAAAAAAACGTCAACATTTTTATGAAATGGGTGGTTACCAAAAGTCCGGACTGATTTTTTCAAACTAAACTTTTTTTTTGATGCTTACATCCATTTTAAAGCTCATTTAATTCTTTATAAGTTAATTTATTTGTTTTTAAGTAACTATTAAAAATTAAACAAAAATTGGTGTCCAAGCAAAAAGACAGAAAGACGGATTTACGAGTTCTATTTGCATAATAAAAAATTCACTGAAGATCATTTCAATGCTAAAAAAATGCCAAGAAGCACTATCTACGATAAAATCAAACGTGATTTAAACTGTTATGGATACAAAAGAATGCAAGGAAGTGGTTGTGTAGCCGAATCATGACCTCCATGGTCATCAAGCGTCTGAAAACCATGCTTGACTACAGTGACCGGGTTTCGATGAGGCAAGCCGGTCGAAAATTTGGTTGCATTCATTTGCATATCATAAAAACTCTAACCAAGTATACTGAAATCAAAACTTATACGAAACGTAGTATACCTGATTGGTAAGAGAGCCAGAAAGAGAGAATTAAGACCGGTATTGATCGTCATTGTCACGATTTCCCGGGAAAATCGGTCATCCTTGATGACGAGTCTTACTTCAAAGTTTTGCACTCGACAATTAACGGAAACGGCAACTACCACTGCAGTGAAAGAGACAAGATTCCGCCAAGCATTAAATGTTGCAAAGAGGGCAATTTTGAACCCAAGATGGTTTTCTGGCTGACTGGTTCGGTCAAAGGTATTTCTGAGCCATTTTTTGTCCCCAGTGGCCTCGCAGTCTACAAAACCATAAAATTGGTTTTTTAGACTGCGAGGCCGCTGGTGAGAATTGTATCAAAAGGAGATCAGTGCTGCTCATCATTTATATATTATAGCCGGATCTGGTTTCATCGCATTACGCCAAAACCGTGACCAACTGCTACGAGGTTTATGGTGTCAATTTTGTCAATCAGTTTGACAATCTGCCAGCCGTGCCGGAGTGACATCTATTCAAAGGCTTTTAGGCTTGAAAAGCACAGTGTATGATGGCAACTGGCAAGCAAAAAAAATTAAGCTACTATAAACCAAAATAAGGCTTTGTCTGAAAAAATTGACCTAGAAACTTAGTGCTTGAACACAAATCTTATTAAAATAAATAAAGAAATAAAAGCTCTATTATCTAGCTTAAAAAAACTAAGGGTGTAATTGCCCTTGAAAGTCAGTCCGGATTTTTAGCGACAACCCGTTAAAAACAAATAGAAGCATAAGCGTATTTTTTTATTATGATGAAAGGAAAATCAAAATGATTAATGGCAGAATATGGTTAAACCAAACTAGCACCAGTTCATCAATAGTATAAATAACATTTAAGGTGGAATGGTTGCCCGGCCTCTTATTCCCAGCATGTTGCATTACTTATTATATGTAATGATAGCTCCTAAAAGTAGCGATACTATACAAAGAACGATATAACAATTTTCTACTTTAAAAACATCCTTTGGAGATTTTTTTTTACAACGAATTACTTCCTTCAGCTAAAATCTGCAAAACTTCCACGAAATTTTATAAGAAGGGATTTTTATTTGATTATCTTCTTAATTAAAATGAAGTAAATGAAGTTAGAATTTATTCAATTATCTTAAGAGCAACAAAATAAATATACCAAGTAACAAAAGAAAGAAAGTACATTCATAATGCTTCCATCTGATCCCATATGTATAATTTATTGTTAAATACTTTTAAAGTAGTTTGGGGGTTAGTAGAGGGTGCCCATTCTATATACTTACAGTAGCAAAGTAGCCTATTTATTTCACTTTCCTTTCTCACATCACTGAGAGCCTCTCGGGTGTGAATAGATACTCTCGCCCTCATGATAATCCGTGATAATATATTATTAGTATAAATTTCCTGGGTTGGCACTGCCCCTGTGCTCCCGTGAACTCTGAGCCTATGCTCGTAACAGGTATGAGGCTTTTATTTAAGCAGTTGTTATGGCTGCTAACAACTTTTTCAACACATTCACATTATAAATTTCAAAATTTATTTTATAAAATAAATTTTTTAATTTATAATGTGAATATGTTGTAATTTATAATGTGAATGGGGTTAAAAAATGAGGTAGAAAAAGTAGGGTTTAAAAATGAGGTAGAAAAAGTAGGGGTTAAAAATGCATATAATTTAGTTTTCTTTTAACTTTAAGAATCTTTTAATTTTTACTGTTTAAACTTAAAGAAAAAAAACCTTCGAGAAAATTTTTTAATCCAGATTTCATTTCAAACAGTGATGGAATTAACTTATGCACTGGAATTGTTAAAAATTTAAAAAAAAAATTGATTTTAAGTCTGCGTAAGAATCTGGGATTATCTACTGTTGTGGAGAACAAAGTAATTAGTAAGATGAAATCATTAGTAGAAGAAATTGAACCTAAATATAAAATAGAACAAGATAACTTTATTTGCAATGATGAAACTGTGACATGAGATGTAGTATTTATTCATGACACTTCTGGATTTGTTCTTATTAATTTACTGGAAAGAGGATTGAATCCTCTCTCTAGTATTATACGTGTATCAATTGACGGGTTTCTTACCATCAAGGATTTCTCAAAGAAATTGAAAATGAATTTGATAAAACTAATAAATTAGAGATTTACTTTGACAGTAGAGTTAAAAAGTGCTTTTTCAATGTTTATTACTTCCGTAATATTTAGATTTTCAACTGTGTTCAAAGAATTTCTGAGCGAGATTTTGCAATGTTTCATTTCTTAATGACACTCAAAATCTTGTCACCATGAAAATAAGGTTCTTGAATGGAAAAAAAAAAAAAGAAGCTAAAAATTGGATGTTAAATTAAAAAAAACTCCAACACGAAAGTATAAACATTCAAAGGAAAAAAAAGTAATATCATGTACAGATTTTATTTCTTCCAAATAATTATGCAAACATAAACTTTATATCAAAAAATTGAAAAAAATTCAATTAAATTATAGACCATTTAATGAGGCAAAGTTCATTGAAACTTATTTAAACAACAGCACAACAGAAATGTGAACGCGTTGGTTAATGATATAATACAAAGCATTTGTAGTTTTAACAGACAAAAAACTTTGAAACTTTTAACAGGGTAATAAGTTAAATTATAAATCTTTTTTTCACCAGATTTTGTTTACAAGTTTTTACCATTTAGGTAAAAACTTTTTAACTCTATTTTTAACTCTATTATTTTTAACTCTATTATTTTAACTCTTTTAACTCTATTTTTAACTCTATTATGCTCTATTTTTACAACTGTTGAAGATGTTTGTGAAGACAATGGAAAATCTTGAGTAGATTTAATCTTAATGATGTTACGTATCACCTTGATGTTTCGTATCATGATTTTGGCCGCCGAGAGGAGGGGGGGGGGTGAACAGGAAAGATTCCCGGGGCCCTGTGTTTAAACAAATAATTTTTTTTTCATGAAGTCTTATTTATCCCTTCTTAAATCTTATTTATCGCCTCCAAAAAAATCTTAAAGACAAAAAATATGTGAGTTTTTAACATAATATGCTTCTTTCAATCTTTCTATTTTTCTTTGTAAAATTAAAATTAGAATTTTTTCAATCGATGTCGATAACTTTGCTTTTTTTAATTTTCTTTTTAAAACGTTAACAGTTTTGAAGATTGCATGACTTGATTTCTCATTAGATTTATTATTTCTCACAGATTTGTAAATAACAAATACGTGTTAAATTAAAACTTTTAATAAATATTATATTTATTAATATTATTCTTCAAATATTAATATTTTGATATCGATGTCGGGCATACAATTACATGTTCAACATCGAAATTGGAGTGTTAAAATTAAATGTAACACAAAAAGACGTATATGATGCCATTCTAAGAGATCCAAATCTTCACCTAATAACGTTTCCTGTAGATAAACACGGTATTTAATTCCATACGTATTTATTAAGTTTTCGTTTAAAAAATAAAGAAACAGTTGCTCGTGATTGGTTAGTTTAGAGCAAGTCTGAAAATGCTCTGTTTTGTTTTCATTGTCGTTTATTTTATAAATTTTGTGAGCAAAATCAATTTTTGCAACAGAATATAGTTGGGAGGCTAATAGAGGATACAAAAAATTATGATACCATGAAAAATCTAGCAAACATAAATCTTGTTATATCCAGTGGCGAAATTTAGAACAAAATATTAACAAACATACCAAAATTGTAACATAGACAGAAATGGAAAGATTTATTAATACGAGTATTAGATGTAATTTTGTTTCTTGCTGAGCGCGGATTGGTCTTTAGGGATGATGCTCATTTGATCGGAGATTCGAACAGTGGAAATTTTCTAGTGTTATTAGAACTTTTTAGTCATTACGATCCGCTTTTAGAAGAACATTTAAAAAACGTAATGCAGACACAAAACGAAAAGCAAAGTTTGCAAGTACACTACTTATCGGCAGACATTCAAAATGAATTCATATCATGCTGATTACTCGAGAACTTTTATCTTAAAGGAAAGAGAAACTGTGAAGTATTATTCCCTTATTGTAGACGCAACACTCGATTCTGGACATATAGAACAAACTACATTCGTTTTACTATAAAATACTAAATTTAAAATCAATTTATAATCCCAATATACAAAATATTTCTCTTCAGTAGGCTGAATTATTAAATGAAATTAAAAAAAAAAAAAAAACTGGACGCGCTGTTTCCAAACATTATAATTGCAATAAGACTACTTTGCACAATTCAAGTGACAGTTGCCCAAGCAGAAAGATCTTTTAGTGTGTTGAAAAGAATAAAAAACATGTTAAGATCAACAAAAATGACACAAACTCGTTTAAATGACTTAGGACTTTTATCTATTGAAGCCGAAATGCAAATGAAAATTAATTCTGAAGAAGTTATTAATTTGTTTGCGAGTCGAAAGGCTCGCAAAGCTCTATCATGAAACAGCGTTTAACACTATTTTTTGTGCACTTTTTCCAAAGTTTAACTTGCAAAAAATTTAAATAGTTATGACTTTTAAAGGATTTAATTAATTTCATTTTTAATTTTCAATGGCCAGAGCACACTTCTAGCGGTCCTGGATATACGATTGATGAGAAAACTTTCACTAGGGTCCGAAGTTTCTCTCGGCGGCTATGATCATGATTATGTACTAATGATGTTACGTATTACCTTGATTTTACGTATCATGATTACGTATTAATGATGTTACGTATCACCATGCATTTGACTCAAAATGTGCTGACAGTATCTTTAGTTTGTCTTCTTATTCTGGTAAATATGCCTACTTGTGATGTGAAGGTGAATTTTTCCTAAAAAGTAGCATTCCAAGAACGCTGAGGCCTTTTGATCATTGGTACTGCCAGTTTTCTGCCATATTCTCCCATTTGTAAAATTTAATTATTGTTTTCAGGGGGTGTTTTCAGGGGGTGTATGCTGAACAGACTGGCTGGAGAAGCTGTTCAAAATGCCTTTAAACCAAGTTGGTTTCAAAACAAGCGGAGAGTCGGGCATAAAGATTATATTAATAAATCGAAATCTGCGACTGCCACTTCATAAAGGGTATCTTTATCACTTGAAAGTGAAAAATAGGGTAAAAATAAATTTAATGCTACTTCTAATTTAGATTTGTCCAATGCAAAAAAATTACTTTTCTAACCCGGATTTATTTAAATATAAAAAAAAAAATAGTAGTGGAGAAAAGTTGAACTTGGTGATCTTTATGATTCACAGCTATGTTTTCTGTTACGCGATAATAAAATGCTTGCTAAACCTTTTTACTTATTTGCAATCTAAACGATGAAGTAATGAAATAAATATAATGGAGTTTTAATGACTTCTGATTTTTTCGACATTTTTTCATTAAAATTTTCATCTAAAAGCAACTGTTAAAACTTTTTAATTAAACAAAAAAAATTGTGACGTTACATGTCTAATAATGATCTCATTTTTGCTTTTTCATTTTGTTGATTTTAGTGATTGGCAATGCAGAAGCTTCTTTTTGAACTTCAGCAACAAGATTAACGGATCTACTAAATTAGATGATCAACTTTTTTTACAAATTAATTTTGCTATGGTCACAAGATGTTTTCTGAATCAAAAAATATTTTTTTAAAAAATACGCAACTAATCTCAACTACGCTCCATCTACTGTTGTTAAGGAGATTTAGGTCACGGATGGATGGTGTCCCAAAGTCTTTGGGCCTAATATTATCCATATTGTCCTAAAAAAATAGTTGTGTTTTTCTGGACCTATGACACGTTAAATTGTCCTATTGAGACCTATGACACATTGAATTGTCCTATCTGGACCTATGACACGTTGAATTGTCCTATTGAGAGATTCAATTACCTTCTAGGAATGTTTACTACAGCCATGGAACTACATAGCGTTTTAGTAAGCTGATATACACATCAGAAGTAAATTTTGAAGATGTTGCCCTGTCACCCTTCAGCACTACGTACCTGTCATTTCACCTATTGATTACATAGTCGACACTAAAAAGTTTTTCATCGGAGAAAATATTGACTGTTAACGAAGCATGGCTTTTCAGCTGATTCCAGAAGCTTCTTTGATTTCTCCAATCTCAAAGTTGAACAGTTTCGCGGTTATTTTGAAGGACGTACAGAAAAAGGGTTCATTTTAACATGCTTTTTAAGCTTTTCAATGAACTTTTCATCAATATTTTTGTTTCACTGGAGATGGTATTTAGGCTCTATCAGCAATTTTTTTACTTTAAAAATATTATTAGACACTCCAGAAAATACGAACCACTTCACTTACAAGGCAATCCAGCGTGAACCTAAACTTAAAACTTTAGTTCTTTTGACTTCTACAGTAAAACTTTTAATATAAATATTTTTTTATTTACAACTTTATTCAAACCTAACACGTTCATTAAACCAAAAAAAAATTCACGAAACCTAAAGGTAGTTCGCGATTCGCTGCCGTACAATTTACTTAATTTGATCATCGAATATGTTCAATGTTTATATTCCACTATATGCTCAACCCCACCCCCCACCCCCACCTCCCCTACATATTTTCAATTTTAATTTGTAATCCTAATTTTATTAAATTCTACAGGAAAAATTGACACTTTGAATTTCACTAAGCGTCGGAGTTTGGTTTGTACCGCATGTAACTTCTGTGTCAGTCTTTTAAGATAAATAGAATTTAATTTAAATAAAATACTTGATGCGTTTAAAACAGCAACGCTTTTGGTGAGAAGGATTTCTATTTATACATAAATTTGTTTTTAAAAACTTGTAATAAAGTTTAATGGTTTGACCGAATAGCAATTCTGTCTTGTAGAGTTGATACATGATAAAATAATGGTATCGTGATTTTTTTCTGGAATCTTTTAGCTTAGTTTGTCTAAATATATTGTTTTAAATATATTAATTAATAATATAATAAAGTCAGTTCTTTCAAATGGCTGATTAAAGTTTTGTACTTTACTCGCTTTTATTTGTTAAAAGCTGAAAAATTAAATGACGATGTTTTAACTTTACAGTTTTTTTAAATTTAGTTTATCTGTTTAAAGATGATTTTGGGTAAGCATATAGCATCTACTAGAATAACTTGATGTTTCATCCTCTATTTAAAAGTACCATATTCTACGCTGTTTTCTCCCGACATTATCCACGATATTTGCTGTCTTTCTTTCTGCCAGTTTACAATTTGGTCCGAGCATTACGCTTTTCAACTTAACCTTTAAAAATTCTTCTGGGTTTTTTTTAATGATCACAGTTCATTTGATAAACATTCAGCAAGCTTTTAATGCAGAATATTTTAAAATTCTAAAAATTTCGTCACAGCTTTTTAACTTAACTTATATTACCATTTACTGAATTTTTTAAAACTTTAGAAATCTCAAAACGATGTCAAACTGTTGTATTTTTTATAGTACTCTCAATCGCCGCCTTAAAATAAATTTGGCGAAAGAAAACATTTCAAAAAACTTGCACACTACAACACAAAGAGAAACCATATGTTCTTAAACTTTTATTTTGAATCATTCCAAATCTCATCGAAAACATTTTTTATATACAATATCGTCGAGCGAAAGCAAGGAAAAAAATGAAAAATGTTTTTTTTTGTTCTTTGTTTTTTGTTTTTTTTAACTTGCAGTTTTTTTTTGAAGAAGAAGAAACAAAAGGAGTGATGATGAAAAGTGAATGACAATAAATTTGTTTTGATAAAGATCAAATAAAATAATCAACTATATATAAATCAAAATAATCAATCAATAAAATAAGATAAGATAAAAAGTATCTTAGTGTCTTAAATCTCTTTGCGAACATAAACGCTTCAAAAACTTTTTCAAAAATTTAGGTTCGTAAAAAGCCAAAATTCTAAAGTTCTCTTACTGAACCCCATGTGAACTCCATGTGAACCTCTCGTTGATTGACTGAACGTAATGAAATAAACTTAAACGGAATGATTTCAACGGCTTTCAAAATAAATCTCAGCTGGTAAAAAAAAACCTTTTACTGAAATAATTTGTATGTATTTTTATGCATGCTGCTTATAAAAATTCAATTTTATTGAAAACCGTTCTTCACAACATGCACCAAAGTCTTTCATAAAAAGGCAGTCGTTAGCAGATTTACGTAGTAGCATTACAGTACGAATGCTCAGCGCAGTTTCAATAACTTTCTGTTTTTGGTTCTATTTCATGGAAATTACTGTAATAATTGTATATTGAGAACGTTTTTCAGTTTTCTTCGATTAATTGTTACATGCTCCAGTTAATTTTTATATTTGATAACATTTTGTAAACAAAATTGCAAGATACTAAGATTCAAAAGATACCTTGCGATGAAATTTATAAAAAGGGATTGTTCAGTTCTTGATCATTCATAGTATGAATGATCAAGTTTCACACACCTAACTATTGCGATAAGGTTTGCTAAAGCCGATAAGTGACAAATCCCCAATAAAAGACAATCCTCGATAAGTGACAACCCTCGATAAATAATTCCAGTTCGTCGTACCAATATAATAAATATGTAATAATAATATAAGAGAAATTATTTAGATGATATTAAGGAAATTATTTAGTTCATATTTAAGAAAATATTTAAGAAAATACGTCACATTGAAGAAAAGTCATCATTATTAAATTTTGTGGAGTAAAAGCTTGAGAGAAATTATTTTACATCGAAAAATACGTAAGGGACTTTTTCTCATCACCGTTGGGGGTTATTTTTAAAATTTAAAAAAAAATCATACTATTTAAATATATTTAAAGAAATCTCTCAGCAAAATTTTGTACAAATATTTGTGAAAACCATTAATATTCTTACTACACCATTCATTATGACGATAGTGCCTCTACTATAAAACTCTAATGTTCTCCATAGTTTTATTTCTACCTTGAGTAATCGAGATTCTCAGCTCAATTATATTTCTACCTTACATATGTTAAAATAAAATGACACATTCACTTAAGGACCAATATGAGTTGATGAATCGAAGAGATATTTTAAGTGTTTTAATTTCATCAAAATAATGTCAAAACTAATCAATATTCATCAATTATGATAATTGATTAAAGTTGACATATCTTTGTAAGTTTGCCAAATGATTTATATGAACTTTTGTATGAACTATTGCATCTAAACCAAATATAATCTAAAATATAGCATCGTATATAATCCCATATTTTAGATATTATAGAAATATTTGTTCATGCAATTAAAACGTTCAGCAAATATCAAAAAACCGAGTTGATCAGTATAACGGAGATTAGAATATCTTGGTATTTTCGAAGCAATAGTCAATAAAAGCAAACTACAAACAAAAAAAAAAAAAGGTTCTGGAACTAAAAATTTAGTTCAACTTTTGCCTAAAGATATTTTTGTCCTACATTATTTTTCAAAATTATTTGCCTTTCCGTTTATAAAAGGGAAATATATTTGAAAAACTTTAAAAACGATTTCTTGAGGTTCTTTAAAAAAATTATCTAAAATTTTTCTTGTAAAATACTTATTTCTTTATTATCTTGTTATAAAGAACATTTTATAAATGTTTTTTGTGTATTTAAGATTTTTCGATTAACAATCACGTTGCAACTATTAAGTCAAAACCCGGATATACCTATGGCAATTTCCTGCTCGTGTGCTCTGGAGCTCTATTGCTAATTGTTAATTGGTTTTACACAACTCTTTCTCATTAAAAAGAATTAGTCTTTGATGATGTAAGTTGTTTTGCGCTGATCAAACTAGATTAAATTAAATGCGTCAGAATATTTATTTATTAGAAACTGCAAACACGAGAGGCGTGTTACGGTAAGAAAATCTAATGCACTCGTCATAATTGCTATAGTTATCAGAAATATTTTTAAAAGCTGATTTTAAACAAAGACGATCAATTTTCCAAATAAGGAAAAATAAAATAACTTAACAAAACGGAAATTTAAAGCATCGTTTTAAATCTTAAAACTGATTAAAAAAGTTTAAAACCAAAAATTTAGAAAAAAAAAACAAATAAATAAAAACAGAAAAAACCGAACCACCATCCTTACGGTTGTAAAAGTAAGAATGCACTGAGCTAAAAATGTACTCTAATGAAATTATAAAAAATGAATGGATGAATTTCAGATGCGTCCTTTTATTTACCTTCGTTTGGTGCCGACAGAGAGTAAACTAGCTTAGATTAAAAATTAAGACCAAAAAATTTACTTCGGAAAGCTCTGGAACTTAAAGACCTTCTAATTTCATTACTCAGAAATCTGCTGCATTTTTTAAGAGGAAAATTTTTAAGAGGATTAATATCAGTATTATTGGTGTCATTACTACACAGCTAAAAAACCAAGACCATGATGCTTCACTATAGACAAAAAATAAAAAGTTGATAATTAATAACAAAGTAAAAGTTGATAATATAGAAATACTTACTAAGTAATTCTTTAAAAGAAAAAAGAAAAAAAAAACGCAAAATTAGCCCCACCGTTTTTTTTTCTTCATTTTTTCATCCATTTTTAGTATTTCAAAGAAACACTAAAAAATGAATAAGATCAAGCAATGATTTTATCCTTGAAATTAGCTTCCAAATCACAATCGTAGTGTTGCATCAGATAATATTCCTTTTTGCAAAAATATTTCATGTCCAACATGTTCTTGGCTTTAATTTAAAAAATTCATCTGAAAACGTCTGATAAGCTTTTATTTATTTTTTTTTTTTTTTTATCTCCTGTAAATGACTATTAACAATAAGAAGAAATGTTTGCGGTGTAAATTTTTCTCTGGTGGACAAAATTTCATCTATACCTCTGACTTTACTTTTATTAAAGTAACGTGCGCTTTTTATTATTCTAGTTTTCCCTCCTGTTCTTAAAAAGAATCAAAAGGATCGGGCATAGCTTCAAGATGAATCACCAACAAGTTTAAACGTTTTAAAGCGGTATATTTTTTAATACCAAGTTCTTAGAGTGGCTTGCTGACAATTTTGACTTTAGTTAAAATAGCATCTCATAATTTGAATAATAGTGCTGTCTCCAGTCGATTGAGTGACCGAATAAAGAAAGGCTTTTGACACAAAAGGCTGAATACAATTAAATTTCTACGCAACTTGTTTTTGAGAACCGATGAAGAATGACCACGATGATCGAACGTGGTTTCATCATGATAATAAACTTCTTTGTCACTTTTTTAGCAGCCCGAATTTGTCTTTCTTAGTAAGCATTTAGTCTTATTTCTTTCTCTGCGCGATTTATTATACTAATATGATAACATATAATTTGCATGTACAAAAATGCAATGCACATAAGTTTCAATTTTAATAAAGTCCAGTTTTTTGTCGTTACCCGTTAAAGTGTCATCAAACATGTGCTAAGAAAACGTTAAGGAACTGATGTTTCAATCCTGATAATTTATGCCCAGCGGCAATTATCAGTCATGAAATACAAAACAAAAATAAAACGGAGACAAAATTACAAAACTACGGTGACGATGTTCTGAAGTCAAAAGAAAGAGGGAAAAAAAGAAGAAAAAAAAAGTGGTTATGCCTAGTCATCAGTGTCAAATAGTGAAAGAAGAAATTTGTTTTTGTGTCAGCATTTGGAAACCATTTTATTCTTTTTATTTAGTATGTTTCACATTATGATCACGTGCTTTTCATGCAGGCAGAACATGTAACTTTTTGCGGCCGGGTTGTACAATTTGCAGCGGTTTACAATTTTCCATTTGACAACAAGTGCAAAGTTTGCTTTTTTTGTTTTTCATATCTCTTTTGATAATTCGGTATCTATGTTAAAGGATTTTAAGTGGCTAGTGCTTTTTAATTTGACATATATTTTGCTGATGCCGTAAAAGGTTTTTTCTTTTATTTCTGGGTTGTTGTTGGAGGTGATGACTGCTTGGTATACTTGGTATATTTCTTTTTGTTTTGCAATAAACCTACAACACTCTATTTTTAAAATATTATCTTTGTCAGTATAAAATTCTAAAAAAAAGACGTGAAAAATCCATCCTTACGACACCTACCTCGAGCACGCGGTGAAAAATTGGTCACAGATTTTATCTTTAAAATCGGTGCCGTAAATCGCAGAAACACGGACGTACCTACACCACTGATCTCTATAATAACTGGATAGCGCAACTCCGAGCAAAACTTCTTATTTTTTGACGCCAAAATCGCCATATTGGAAAGCCCCAAAAATTTTAATCCCGTAAGCTTTAAGTTCTATTTTTCGGCTTATCGCTTTATCGCTTTATCGCACATATCAGATTTCATTGTTCTGGGGCTTTCCAATATGGCGATTTTGGCGTGAATTTTGATATTAGAGATGCGCTATCCAGTTATTATAGAGATCAGTGACCTACACATTATAAAAAATAATGCATAATGGGATATATATTATGGAGCTTATAGAGTTGTCGAGGCAAAAAATGGCGGCATATCAGAAAAAATATTATATATATAGCTGGTAAATCATGTAGTATTAATATTAAATACTTAAATACTTTATTAATATTAATATTAAATACTTAATATTAATATTAACTTTAAATAATATTAATATTAAATACTTATGAATTCTAACTACTGCGCCACGGCGCAGTGGTTAGAGCGTTTGCTTTTATAAACAGGAGATCCAGGCTCAATACGAGCTTTGGACATATTTTCGTGTCACGGTAAGGAAGGAGGCATGAACTTCCTAGTTAAATGCATTTCCGCGGTGCCCTGTGATAAGATCGTTGGATCTTCTTGGGGCACCTAAATGTCAAAAAAAAAAAAAGTTATTCTTGCGGGTTTGCCATAAAGAGTCTTGTTTTTTAGAATAAAATGCATTGTGGGAGTCTTGTTTTTAGAATGAAATGCATTATGAGAGTCTTACCTTTAGAATGAAATGCATTCTAAAACTTGTTACTTTTTTTACGATAAGTTTTTTCAAGACCGTTTTGCTTTGATAAAAATCAGAAACTCTTTAAAATAGTGACAAATTTTTTTTTTCTTTATTGTATTTACATTCATTTTATGTATAAGTTATTTATCCTTAACTATATATATTTCTGTTGTTAAACATAAAAAAAGAAAATTCTATAATATTCATAAACTAGAAGTCTACAGCAATGAAGTAGATGGAGTAGTTCCCTGGACGTGAAACCATTGTGTTTTAGGTAGCTACAAAACTAGTTGATATTTTGTATTATTTATTCTATCTTTAGTTACACATGTACTAAAGTAGTTAAGTAAATGATCTCAATTTCTACATCATCATCAGCGTTATTTCTTAAAATATTAGGAATGTCTAGCTATATAAAATTAAGCTTAAAACTTGGTTCTATTGCTGCTATCTTTAATAACTAAAAGGAAGTTGATGGAAGTTGATGGTTAGACGAGATCAAAAATTTTCGTCGAATTCGACAGACTTTAATATAATTTAATTTCTATTGTTTAAAACAAGAGACTTGTAACGATGCGCAACGAGCATGGTTCGCAAAAAAAACAATATCGTTGCACGTCCATTTCTTATACATCCATGACATTATAGAGTGACTAATTTAATTCAAAAACTATATTTTTAATACTCGAAAACTTGACTGAATACAATTCAAAAGTGGTTTTTATAATTGATTTCATTAAGCCAGATGATATTGTAAAACGTAAGCAAATTTTAAACGAATTTTGGCAGATTAAGCCAACTCTGTGAATGTTTCTAATTTCATTAAGAATGATTTATTATAATAATTTTTTATATGAAAAAGTGGACGAGACGTTTTACTTTCAAATTTTGTACATGATATTTGGCCATTTTCAAATTTGCCTGAGCCTTAATCCCCTCAACAAATTGATTGTCAAAGTTTCCGATAAAAAAAGAAAAGAATAAAGTAAAATTTAACAATCTAAAAAAATAAAAAATTATTATAATAAATAAAATGTAAGACAAGTTAAATTAAACGGCAACTGAATCTAACAACCACAAAAATGGCGAAGTATTGCAAAAGTTTAAAAACATTTTTTTTGCCGCCGAGAATTTTAATTGTGTAACTATACAAAGAATTCTAAATGCTTTTGAGCAGAAGACTTAATTCTTCTAAAGTTGTTTTATTTTTATTTTTTTTTAAATTTTATATGTATATATGCTACCACAGTATCTAACCTAACAAATTACAATGTAACCATAACCATTATATACCAGGTTGAACAAATGCGCCGTTTATAACTACTCGTTGTAAAAACGCATTCGTTGCTCAGGATCTTTAATGATGAAATCGTTTGCTGCAGAATAAATGGACTGTCAGCAGGAAATAAGTTTGGGATGAGACTAAAAATCATAAACGTTTCAGATATAAAGTAATAACACAAGCGTGAGTAGAACCAATAGGGTTGAAGAGTTATTTTCCTTTCAATTCAGAAAGGTCCAAATTTTTGTTTCGTTGAAGAAGGAAAAAATCTAGCATAAATTATGTTAGTAATTATGTTAATTTGATAAATGCTTTAACAACAATTGTCATTATAGGTAGTAGTTACAATTATTGAATCAAAGTTAGCAAAAAAATGATGATATTTGATAGCATTGAATATTTGCAAAAACATCCGTTTCAAATAAAATATTTGCTTATGCACTGCTTAACAATCATAAGGTAAATATATATATATATATATATATATATATATAAATATAAATATATATAGCCTATCCTCATGCAAGTTTTTTTTAAATACATAAATCTTATTAATAAACAGTAAGTATCGGTTTGAAGGCTCTTTTATCAACATTTTAGACAAGGCCAGCTTACTTAATGGCATTAAAACGTGTACGGCTTCCACTTTCTCGTCCGTGAAAGTAACCGAATAACATCATTTCTGAAATTTTTTGACACTATGATGTAGAAATAAAAATGTATTGCCGAGTTTAAATGCACCAAGTAAACAAAACTTTCGTAAAGTATAAAAAGTAGCTCATCAGAGTTTATTGTTGCAAATAACCGCGTTACATCTAAAGCTGAGGCTGGAAAAATTAAGAAGAAAAATGTCCATGAATTAGAAATAGCCATGTATTTTACTCTTCTCGGTGTTTTATTGTTAATCACACTTATTCTTAGTGTCCGCAAACTTTTCTTCGAACTTAGATACAGTTCACGAGACAATAAAATTGTAAATAATGAAATCAAGAACCAGGGTAAGACGCTGTCGATCAAGAGAATGCGCAGTATGGTAAATATCCTGACAAAATCTTCAGATAAATTGATAGGACACTTATCTGCAAGCGTGACTGCACTAGGATTCCAGTAAGTCCAGAAATATGGCAAATGAGCTACTACATATACAAAAATAATTACAAAAAAACTGGTTCGAGCGCGTTTAATTGTACAGAGTCTTTTTGCGTGCAAAGGAAATCGAGCGCTTAAATATTTGTCAAGCGTCGTTAACATCAGAGTCCACGCTGACACACCTAGTGTAACTCTCTTAGCAAGAAAGTAAACTATACAGAAATGACTTTGATTGAAGAATACATTTGGAAGTTGATTTAACCAACGAATTAAGAATAAAACCATCAACGAGTTATCAGACAACGCCAACGTTTTCATATAAAAGCAAGTCGAAGTAGTTCTGTATTTTTTCATGTTTAATACAAATGCCGTTAGGGTGTTTCCAATGACTCCAAAAAGCACAATGATTATTGGCAGAATATGTTTAAACCAAAAAGGTGCTAATTCATCTGTCGTTAAGATACCATCGTTGCTAGTGACATTCAATCGACTCGTGTTTGTTGGATCGGACATTATCTTATTTGTTTACATTTATTAATTTCTAGAATATAAATAACATAGTATATCAATTTTCCGCTGTAAATTTTAAAGAGATGGAAACAATTTCTTAAAGTAAGTACAGACCCTTGCATAATTACACTAGCATACTTAAAATTTTTTTTGCAAAATCTAGAACTTAAGTTAGATAAGTAATTTTTATATTAAAGAAACTTTTCTGAAATTGAAGAAAACACTCTAGTGCACAAATAATCGCGATTTTATATCATATATGTGCAATAAAGCCTATCAAAGGCGATATATCTTCTGAAGCTTTGAAATTTTGGAACAAGAACCATAAATTCTATTATTAATCCGCTTAATTGGTTGGGTCTAAGCTCAAAGCAAAAAATAATCCAATAATTATAGCCTTCGTATATCAATAAAAAATATTATGAAGTGTGCTTTGAATTTCTTTCATCTGATCTTTGAAAACAATTATCAAAAAAAAATGAAAATAGGTAAGCTAGTGGGCGTTTATGTGTGTGTAGATACAATTGAGTGCTCATGCTTGCATGCGTATTTTGAGAGTTTTTGTGATTCTCTTTTTACAATAAAGTTGTATTTTAAATATTTTTTTCAATACTAGTGGGCAAGGTATTATGACTAATGTTGCCTAAGAGTCTAGATATTTCGCTTTGAACGCTGCGATAATGCTCATTTTAAATAAAAACGAATCATCGTAGGAGTCTTGCCTTTAGAATGAAATGCATTATGAGAGTCTTGTTTTTAGAATGAAATGCATTGTAGGAGTCTTGTATTTAGAATGAAATGCATTATGAGAGTCTTGTTTTTTAGAATAAAATGCATTGTGGGAGTCTTGTTTTTAGAATGAAATGCATTATGAGAGTCTTACGTTTAGAATGAAATGCATTCTAAAACTCGTTACTTTTTTTACGATAAGTTTTTTCAAGACCGTTTTGCTTTGATGAAAATCAGAAAAAAACATGAAAAAAATCTTCAAGTTCAAAATTTATTTTTTGCTTTTACTTTTTTTGCATTTATTGTATTTATTTTATTGCATTTAGTATAAATAGACAAATTGCCGAGAGATTTTCGATCGCAAGTCATGCAAACACAATGGAAGCTAATTTTATAAGTTTTGTTTCTACAATGTTTAAGAAAGTAGAGTTTTTCAATGATTTCTGTTTGTTAATTTTATTTCAAAACTCACAAAATATTTGAATATATAAGTTGATTTTTTACATACATACATACTACATACATACACACACATACATACATACATACATACATACATACATACATACATACATACATACATACATACATACATACATACATACATACATACATACATACATACATACATACATACATACATACATACATACATACATACATACATACATACATACATACATACATACATACATACATACATACATACATACATACATACATACATACATACATACATACATACATACATACATACATACATACATACATACATACATACATACATACATACATACATACATACATACATACATACATACATACATACATACATACATACATACATACATACATACATACATACATACATACATACATACATACATACATACATACATACATACATACATACATACATACATACATACATACATACATACATACATAGCTTTAACTAAAAAGTAAACATCAATGAAAAAATTATTATCAAATTCTCATGAAATAAAATTTAAAAATAACTTTTCTTTTATTTTTCTTTTCTTTTATTTTATTTTTCTTTTCTTTTATTTTTCTTTTATTTTATTTTATTTTTCTTTTCTTTTCTTTTTCTTTTCTTTTATTTTTCTACTATCTTGTTTTCTATTTTTTTTTTTCTATTATTTTATTTTCTATTTCTTATTGACTTTTATTTTTGACTGCAAACTTCTAAAATATATCAGTATTTGTTTTTGTTTTTCATTATTTTTATTTCATTATTTTATCATTCACAAATTTTTATTATAAATAAATATATATGAAAAAGTTTATGTCATAAATAACTATATGTGAATAAAGTTTTATTTGATTACGTCTAAATCCTTCTTAATTTTGGAAAATGTTCGGCCTTAATGTCTGCGATAATTTTTTGTTCCAATTAAAATCTCTTCGATCATCTTACTTGGTTTTAGTATCATGTTATACAAAAAGTTATTATATGAAAATTCTCAAAATATAATTTTTCATAATCAAAAGGATGGACAAACCTTTGGCGGTGCTCACACAAAAGTAGGTCTTTCAAAATGTAAAACGAACTAAAGACCAAAGATAAAAATGTATATCCTTCTAACTAACTCCCTTTCTCATTTATATGAAGGCCCCACTCCTCCCCCTCTTCACTTCTACCTATTTGAGAATTAGAAATTTTCTTTTATTTCTTAAACAATCGAACCATTTGTAACAACGTTACTTATCTTTGAGGTGATGCATTTTCTTCGAATTTCACGTATTTTTATGTGTTTCATGTTAATATGGAGCAGCAAATACATAATTCCCATCTCAAACAAACTAAAGAAAAATAAAAAGTTGAAGCAGTTAGTTTTCAGCAAGTTAAAAAATTTTAAGGTAAAAATTTTTGATTAAAAACATCAAAAAATTTTAATTTAAAATTTGTCAGAGGACTTTTTTTTTTTTTTCTAAAAAATTTTTTTTTCTAAAAATATTATTTTCTTTTTCAGGATTTTGTCCATCTAATCAGTTCCGAAGAGCCTCGAACTTTTTAATTTGTAATTAGCAGCGTTTCACCAATTTTATTAAAACTGATAATTAAATTGATAATTAAATTAATAATTAATTTAAAAAAATAAAGTAATTGTTATGAGCATAGTAGATGTTCTCATACCAAAGCACTTTTTTTCAAGTGAATTTTTTTCGTTCTTGCTCAAACATACGAGTAAAAGTTAAAACCAATGCTTCGAAGTTTAAATTACTTTATGAAATTTAACAAAACATTGTAACACTGCTAAAGTTGGTAATAATAGTTTGCATTTTGTTGAGTTTACAAAGATTTAAAAGTAAGGAAAACATTTTGAATCATTACTGTCAGGTTTTTTTTTTAAAAATATTTTTGGTTATATGTTAGAGAAGGTTATCAAAGCAACAATTTAGTCAATTTTTGCTGAATGTTTTATCCATTTTATCAACTTTATTAATCTTTTTAAATGGTTCCCATTTAAAAATGGTTTTTTAAGATGAAAACATGAGAACATTTTTTAAACATGCTTAACAGGATTGAAGAACTTCCCGTAAGGTTCCCCGTAAGTAAAGCTGTATTTAAAAATACCATGTGATTTGCAGAATAATCAAGTACCTATAGATGGTTTCTCATTAAATATAATAGGTTCTTGGTCTGATGGATCCTTTTACAATTATGTATTTTCATAAAGAGAATATGCCCTGGTCAGTTCTCCCAACACTGACTTGAATTATAGAAATCCTCATAATAAATATCTCAGGATTTCATCTCCGCCGATTTTTTTTACAACTTTTATGTTCAAATATAAAAACTGATTTATTAATTTTAATAATAATTGCAATGAGGTCAAGAAAAACATTTAGTTTTTCGTTAACTGTTAAAGTAGTCTAAGAGTTTGAGAGCTTACTAAAGCAATTGTGTGAAAGCTCATTAAAGGCTCTAATTATAGATGGGTAACCGTCTATGAACAGTGTCCTGAAATTTTGAAGTTCTATTGTTTTATTGTTGTAGAAACATATTAACAACCAAGTTGCTTGGTTGTTACAGATGTGCAAAATGTTTGATTTGTTTTTGACTCGTTGAGCCAAAATTTTATTGTGGTACAAGTTTGAATAGTTAATGTAGGAATAATGATCGTATCATATAAGCAATAAATCTTACGGCAAATAAAATAAAATTCACAGAAAGAAAATCTCGTTTAAAAATCCTTTTTTTTTTTTGGGATTATCCTAGAAAAATTTAACAACTTGACACAAATCAGTTGAGATCAGAGTTTTTTCTCTTCGAAACAGATAAGCCCCCTTCCCACTTAACTCACAATAAAACAGTGAGTGAAGTGGGGAGGCGGAGTTTATACTACTTAAATTATAAATAGCACAGTTTTCACCAAAATTTATGTAATTTATGCAATTTATTACAATAAATATACATATGTAATAAAAACACAGAAATTTTGCTTGAAAAATATTCCAAGGTTAGGTAACATTAATGGGCCCTAATAATTATGCTGTGAACTAATTTAAGATTTCTAATTTCTCCCTTAAATAAAAACATATCAAGCTTAATTTTCTTATGCACCCGCTGCTTATTATTAAGTCGCCATGTATTAATTTTATTAAGATGCGGTAAAGATGAATTCTGTTGGCAAATTATTCAAATGGATCCCTTTTAAAAGGACCTGGGTATCAGTCATTTGAACGTCGTTTGAACGAGTCATAACTTTTTTTATAATTAGGTCTACAAAGAATTAAGAATCTAGAAATAAAATTTCATTAAAATTAAAATTCATTGCCTCATTGAGCTTATAATCATGAAAAGTAAATGAGAAAACCTTTTACTGCTTCCATGTTTGACAGTGGAAATTGGTAAAACAGTTGAAAATATCGGTTCATTTCGTTCCCTTCCCCCCCCCCCCCCCCTCCTTCCTGCTAATTAATTAAACTGGATGCGGCCAGTTCAATGAATAGCAGGTGACTAGAGGACTCAGCCGGGCCGGTGGAGTTTTGGTTGACAATTTTTAGAAACCTTCATAAAGATTAATGTAATTACAAAATTTTTTAAAAATATTTTTTTAATTAACGCCTAAATATTAACTATAAACTATAATTATTTACTTAAAATTTTTTACAGTTTTTTTTATGATCCTCACAACATGGAAGGGTGAAGGTTTAAAAATTTAAACTTCCATCGTAAATCGTCTTTAAAGTTTTCAAATTGTGGTGGATCCAGTTTAAACACCACTATTAAAAAAAAAAAAAAAATCTCTCAGAAAACATCAATGAAAATTGGTGGATTTGTAGCCAGTGTACCTATAATTGGATAAAACATCAACCTTTAAAAATGTTTGTTAGTTTTGTGCTGTTTATTATGGGCAAAAAAATTACAATAACCCAATTTTTGAAATCTGTCCTGATTAAACGAAACTTGATCACGATGGTTTTTTGCTATCGTATCGTTTTTCTCGCAAACAGTTTACTTACATTTTATCGCGTGTTGCCCTCTTAAGCCGATTACTTTTCTTTATATATTTCGGTCATTTGTTTTTAAAAAAACTAGATGCGTAAGAAGCAGACTTATTTGAAATAATTTACCACGTTTTTTTCTTTTGTTGAAAT
Organism: Hydra viridissima; assembly: GCF_058129835.1. Taxonomy (NCBI): domain Eukaryota; kingdom Metazoa; phylum Cnidaria; class Hydrozoa; order Anthoathecata; family Hydridae; genus Hydra; species Hydra viridissima. The sequence continues at coordinate 988,796 of NW_028324313.1, read as the reverse complement.
TTATTTGAGTTTACAATTACAAAAAAAAACGTCATAATTAAACAAATTCAGTTATTTTCAGAAAAAGAAAAAAAGAATAGTAGGTGTAGAGGATGTTGTATTTATAAAGATGGATGCATGGCAACTATTATATAAAAACAGATGCTGTGTTCTCTAACAATTAATCTGTTATCACCTTCATTAAACTTTTTAATTGTATAAATATCTTATGTATAATAATTTATTAAAAAGCACCTGGAAAAATTGAAAGCTGTATGTGAAAAGTAAGAAATACTCGAAATTTTTATTTTTATTTTTTTTTAATTTAAAATAAAAAGGAGAACTCAAACTTGTCGTAGAAGTACATGATGTGAGTGGTGTTCTGGAAATCTCAAAGCCTGGTCCTACTTCTGACTCAGCTGGAGATTATCGTATTTAGTTCTTTTCAATTTTAAACTGTTAATTATTTAATTTTTACATCATATTAAATTTATAAATTTAAAGTTTATGCTAAATTTAAAGTATATATTAATATTCGGTTTAAATGGTATGAAAATATGGGACTGTTGGTTATCATCGTTCACGACAGATTGTTAATACTAGCCTGAATACATTGTCAATATTAGCCTGAAGATAAAAGTTTTTACAGTTGTCTTTTGCTTATCGCATGAACATTGTGAGCATGAAGACTTTTTGATTCGTTGTTCCTGTTTCATATTTTTCTTCATCATTAAAACTTTTATAATCTTAGCAGATCTGAAAAAAAGTCAGTTTTATGTTTTAGAAAAAAAAGATCCAGCATGCAACGTTTTCATTTTATCTTATACTAAACAAAATACAACGCGACTACGAAAATAAATTGATCAGAGTATTACTTTACGCGACATTTCGTGAATGTGTAAAAACTTTTAAGTGTACAATAACGTCGTTGCGAAAGTTTTTTGATATTATGATATAGAAATAAAAATGCAACGCTGAATTTAAATGCACAAGATAAACAAAGGTTTCGTAAAGTATGTATAATGTTTTATCAGAACTAATTGTTGTAAAAAGAGTTGTTACATCTAAAGCTGATGCAGGGAACGTTAAGAAAAAAAATGCCCATGAGTCAAAAATAGCCATGTATTTTATTCTTTTAGGGGTGTTTTTATTGACTTTGCGTCTGAGAGACGCCGATGCCTTTACCATGAGATACAATTCATGAGACAATAAAATCGTGAACGCCAATGTCAATAACCATGGAAAAACGCTGTCAACTACTAGGATACGGATTATCGTAAATATTCTGAAAAACTCTTTAGACATGTTAATTGGACATTTATCTGAAAGAGTGATTGCTCGAAGGTTCGAATAGCTCCAAAAATACGGCAAATGAGCCGTTACGTAAACCAAGATAATTACAAAAAGAGAAACTCGAGCGCGTTTGATTGTACATATACTTTTTGCGTGCAACGGATATCTTGAGCTCAAATATTTGTCAAGCGTCATTAACATCATAGTCCACACTGATACACCCAGAGTAACTCTTTTTAAAAAAAAGTATACAATACAAAAATGATCTTGATTAAAATGGATATCAGGAAGATTATTCAACCAACGAATGAAAAATAAAATCATCAACGTGTTATCAGAAAACGCCAACATTTTCATGTAAAAGCAAGTGGAAGCATAAGCGTATTTTTTCATGTTTAACACAAATATCGTGATGGTGTTTCCTATAAGTCCAAAAATTATAATGATTAATGGCAGAACATGGTTAAACCAAAATGGCGCCAGTTTATCAATGCCGTGTGTAGTGTGTGTACCATTGAAGGTGGAATGATCGCTTTGCCTCGTATTCCCAGCATGATGCATTACTATTTACTTGTATGACAGCTTCTACAATAATATTCTACTTTAAAAACATCCTTTTGACATTTTTTTTTACAACGGATTACTTCCTTCAGCTGAAATCTGCAAAACTTCCGTGAAATTTTATAAGGAGGGATTATTATTTCATAATTGTCTTTTAATTAAAATGAAGTTAAATTTTATTCAAATAGTTAAGACCAACACAATATTAACATCAAACAATAGAAAGGAAGTACATTTATATTGCTTTTATCTGATCCCATATGTGCAATTTGTTATTAAATACTTTGACAATAGCTATGGGGGTGAGTGAGTCCAAGGAGTTTTGTACTGTTATGAAATGCTATATTTGCAATGGTTAAGTAGCCTATCTATTTCACTTTCCTTGCTCATGTTTCTGTCATGCGATAATAAAAAGCTTTCTACATCTTTTTATTTATTTATCGTTTAAATAAACAAAAAAGTTGTAAAGCGTGTTTACTTATGATTCTCGCTTTTGTTGACGCACATGGGCTTTTCAATTTTGATGATTTTAGTGATCGGAAATACTTCTTTTTGATTCAACAGCAATATTAACGGATCAACTTTATAATAAGATCAACTTTTTTTTACAAAACAATATTGCTTAGGTGACATGATGTTTTATGTACGCATGAAAAATCTGCTTTTTAATTGGGAATTTAAAATATAGGATGCTTGGAATTCAATTCCATCATAATAAAGATTGTCCAAATTAATTATAATTAAAATTATTTTTTCAAAAATATATTTATTTCAAATTAAAACTCAATTAATTACGATTTCCTTAGTGTGATCATCAAATATGCCCAATGTTCACCCCCTCTCACTCCCACCCCCACCCCCCACTCCCTTTTAATTTTAATTGTTAATCTTAATCCTCTCAGTTTCATTGTCTTCTACATGAAAAAGTTGTAGATTGAATTTTACTAAGCATCGGCGTTTGGTTTTTGACGAATAATCACCAACTTCTACACCAGTCTTTTAAGATAAGTAGCATTTTCTGAAGTTTATTGAAATGAAATTCTTTATGCGTTTAAAACATCAAAGCTTTTGGTGAGTAGAATTTTTATTCATACATAAATCCGTTATTAAAAAAGTGTTATAAAAATTTGTTTGAGTTTTAGCCGAATAGCAATTCTGGGCAATATCTTAAGAGGTTGAAGCAAAATAACATAAGGTATGCGAGGCATCGGAATTTTTTTTCTGGAATCTTTCTGTTTAAATATATAAATAGTTTAAACTCAGTTTTTTCAAATTGGTGATACAAAAATTTGTACTTTATCTATTATTGTTGAAAACCAAAAAACCGAAGCCGATAGTTAAATTTTGCAGCTTGTTCAAGTTCTATTTATTAACTAGAATCATTTGATGTTTCATCCTCTAGGTAAAGTTATAGATATTCCAGCTACTATATTCCACGCTGCTTTCTTCCGACCTATCTACGCTATATGCTGTTTTTCTTTGTATCAGTTGAAATTTTGGTCCGGGCATCAACGTCACAGCTTTCAACCGTTGTGGAGGTTCGTAATTTTCTTTTTTTAAGGTGTTCAATTGGTTAATATTTCGTGAAGTTTATAGTACAGAATATTTTAAAATTATTTTCAGAAAAAGAAAAAATATCGTTGAGAGAAAGCTGGGTAAAAATGAGAAATGTATTATTTTTTGTTGCTGTTGCTGTTTTTTTAACGTGTAGTTTTTTTTTGAAGAAGTTACAAAAGAAATGACAATAAAAAAAAGTGAAAGGACAATTTATTTCGATAAAGTTAAATATCACATTTATGAAAAGCAAAATATATAAAACTATTTATAATAAAACATAAAAAGAGAAGTATAATAAAATAATTTATAATAAAACATAAAAAGAGAAGTATAATAAAATAATTTATAATAAAACATAAAAAGAGAAGAACCTATTGTATGATATTCGAAAATTGTGTCCCACAATTTTCGAATATCATACAATAGGTTGACATAAATAACCTAAACAAATATGAAGCAATTTCATTAATAAATTCATCTTCACATTCTTTCAGTTCCAATTAAAGAACCTCTGCAATCTAAAAAAAAAAAAAAAACTGCAGTATAGTTAAAAAGCTATTGAACTATGGTTAACACCATTGATCTTTTTCATTGCTCTCTTATATCACTTCGCAATCTTAAGCGTTTAAAAAATATTTTCAAAAATTTAGGTTCGTAAAAAAGTAAAATTCTAAAGTTCTCTTACTGAACTCCATGTGAACCTCAAGTTGTTTGACTGAACGTAATGAAATAAACTTAAACGGAATGATTTCAACGGCTTTCAAAATAAATCTCAGCTGGTAAAAAAAAACCTTTTACTGAAATAATTTGTATGTATTTTTATGCATGCTGCTTATAAAAATTCAATTTTATTGAAAACCGTTCTTCACAACATGCACCAAAGTCTTTCATAAAAAGGCAGTCGTTAGCAGATTTACGTAGTAGCATTACAGTACGAATGCTCAGCGCAGTTTCAATAACTTTCTGTTTTTGGTTCTATTTCATGGAAATTACTGTAATCATTGTATATTGAGAACGTTTTTCAGTTTTCTTCGATTAATTGTTACATGCTCCAGTTAATTTTTATATTTGATAACATTTTGTAAACAAAATTGCAAGATACTAAGATTCAAAAGATACCTTGCGATGAAATTTATAAAAAGGGATTGTTCAGTTCTTGATCATTCATAGTATGAATGATCAAGTTTCACACACCTAACTATTGCGATAAGGTTTGCTAAAGCCGATAAGTGACAAATCCCCGATAAAAGACAATCTTCGAAAAAGCAAACCTGATTTTCATTTTCATTAAAACTTCTGCATTGTCTAAAAATAAAATGTTTGGTTTTAAAATAGTAAATATACAACCAATTTAATTGGCTAAAATTGGCTTACATCTTGTCACAAAAATATTTGATTTATTTGATTAATTGAAGAACTATTGATTTGGTTGCCATAGGAATAATCCGTTGTTAAGTTGCCTTTGGGTGTATCAGTGTAAACTGTTCCATTCATCAATACAATCAAAGGTTTCGACACTTTATTTGCTCAATGTAATTCATCATACCAATATAAGATGAATATAAGAATTATATTGATGATATTTAGGAAATCATTTAGTTCATATTTAAAAAAGATTAGTCATATTTAAGTAAAGTCATCATAACTACATTTTGTGGAACCTCTTCAGAACTCTTAAAAGAAGTAAAAAGCTTGATAAAATTTTTTTTTTTATATTGAAAATTACGTAAAAGAAAACAGAGTTTTCTTCTTCTTATGACCAGCAAACTAAAAAAAACAACTATGTTTTAGCATTTTATATTGAGTCTAAAGTAGCTTTATCTAAAACTCTATGTGGGATGAAGAATATAAACAAGATAAATCTTGAATCAAAGTTTGTATTAACATTTGCGAGGTTAATAGTCATTCTACACTCATTCTGCACTATTCATTATGACTATATATCTAAATAGCGTCCCTATTACACTAACGTAAGATTCTTTAATGCTTTATACCAAAAATTACCTCCAGGAATCAAGATGCTCGGATCCTGAGATCTATTGTATTTTTGTCATGCTTCTGTAAATAACTCATTCATTTTTGAGTTGACGAATTAAAGAGATATTTTAAGTATTTTAATTTCATCAAAATAATATCATAATTAATCATGAATAATCAATTATAGTAATTAATTAAGATGACATACCTTTGCAAGTTTGCCAAATGGTTAAAATGAATTTTTGTATGAGCTATTGCATGAAAATCAAATATAATCTAAAATATAGCATCGTATATAATCCCATATTTTAGATATCATAGAAATGTTTGTTCATGCAATTAAAACGTTCAGCAAATATCAGCAACAAAAAACCGAGTTGATCAGTATAACGGAGATATCATGGTATTTTCGAAACAATAGTCGATAAAAACAAACTACAAAAAAAAGGTTCTGAAACTATACATTTAGTCAAACTTTTGCCTAAAGATATTTTTGTCCTACATTATTTTTCAAAATTATTTGCCCTACCGTTTATAAAAGGGTAATGTATTTGAAAAACTTTAAAAACGATTTCTTGAGGTTCTTTAAAAAAATTATCTAAAATTTTTCTTGTAAAATACTTATTTCTTTATTATCTTGTTATAAAGAACATTTTATAAATGTTTTTTGTGCATTTAAGATTTCACGATTAACAATCACGTTGCAACTATTAAGTCAAAACCCGGATATACCTATGGCAATTTCCTGCTCGTGTGCTCTGGAGCTCTATTGCTAATTGTTAATTGGTTTTACACAACTCTTTCTCATTAAAAAGAATTAGTCTTTGATGATGTAAGTTGTTTTGCGCTGATCAAACTAGATTAAATTAAATGCGTCAGAATATTTATTTATTAGAAACTGCAAACACGAGAGGCGTGTTACGGTAAGAAAATCTAATGCACTCGTCATAATTGCTATAGTTATCAGAAATATTTTTAAAAGCTGATTTTAAACAAAGACGATCAATTTTCCAAATAAGGAAAAATAAAAAGTTTGACAAAACGGCAATTTAAAGCATCGTTAATATAATATTTGATGAATCACACATAATTACATAATCAGCTAGAGTTATAAGTAAAATTTACGAGGTGCGTTACAGCTTAAAGGTTTCTAGCAAGAGTTGCTTTTGCAAAAAGATTACTGAAAAAAAAAGCCTTTCTGTAAGTAAGTAATAACTTTATAGAACTCAAGTGTTTTTCCAGGATGTTAAAGTAAACCCGAAATCCAAAGCATGCATTTGGAAAAGTTATTTTTTTTTTCAGAATAATATAAACATTTCAACATTTGCTCCACTTCTAAATCACATTGATAGTTTTGCACGAAGCAATCTACCTTTTCCCAAAATTATTTCATGTCTGACATGCTACTGATTTTTTTTCAAGAAAATGAATCTATCTAAAAAAGTCTGATAAACATTTGTTTCTCCTTTTTTTCATCTCCTGTGAAAAGCTATAAATAATAAGAAGACTTTTTTTCTGGCTGATAAAACTGCATCTGCGCCACTGACTTTACTTTCATCAAAAAACCTTGTGCTTTTCATCACTCTTGTTTTCCTATAATCAGTCGAAACAAGTTTTTCCCCTGTTCTTCAAAAGAATAAAAAGGATCATGCACAGTTTCAAAATGAACCAACGAACTTAAATGGTTTAAAGCCGTATAAATTTCAATAACAGTTTGTTGGAGTGTCCAGCTGACAATGTTAACTTTAGTTAAAAAAGCATTCGATTGCTTGCATTTAGCGCTGTCTCCAGTTAATAGAGTGACCGAATTACTGGAAGTACTAGGCAAAAAATTTTTGTTTTTTTGAAGGGTATCCTGCAATTGTGATGAACTTTTAATGAATCCTTCTATACAAAAAATTCGCGATTGATCTGAATTTGAAAGTCGTGCGCTTTGTTTTAGTTCAACAACGTTATTTCGTTTATATTTATATTTTATTAGTCAAATTAAAAAAACTTTTAAGACAAAGTTACTTGAAATTCAATTTTTGTAATACGCATAGACACATGATTTTTTCAAAGCTTTTTCAAATAGAAAAAAATTTTGAATAAAATTTTATTTAAAATTTTATTTAAAATTTTATTTAAAATTTTATTTAAAATTTTATTTAAAATTTTATTTAAAATTTTATTTAAAATTTTATTTAAAATTTTATTTAAAATTTTATTTAAAATTTTGAAATTTTGAATGATGAAAATTGATGTGAGCTTCAAAAAATATTACGTTAAAAAAATTATTATATTAAAAAATATTTACGTTCCTAACATTTCTAACGTGAAATTTTTTTTAAACTTGGCAGTTGGGCTACATTTTACACTTCCCGTAGTTAAAGAAGAGTTTATTGAAAAAAGAAAAAAAAAATCCTTTTTATCTAATTGTACTATGCCAAAGGGTAAAACAAGAATCATCATTAAAAACCCATTCAAAATCTTTAAATTTGCGATGGCGTCTACCACACTCAGCTTGATGTTGTTTCAAAATTGTTGCTCTTCAATCCTTAATGAAACCTTTTTTTCATTTTTACGTTGTATTTCTGCTTTTTGATGTTTTTTTAATGTTTTTGACACAACATGATGGGTTAGAACCAAGTTTCTTCGCAGCTTGTCATCACGATGATCAAGCGTGGTTTTTTATCTTGTCAATCTTTGTCACATTTTTAACGCCCCACCATAGTCTTTCTTAGTTAACGTTAAGCTCAATTTTTTTCTCTGAGCAATCTATTATCTGATTTTATTTTCATATATTACCATTTTAAAAGTTTTACAGAATTTCTTCTTTTTAAACCTTTACAATAATTTTAACATTTGAATTAATTAAAATCTTGTTTTTATCTCAATATACCATGAAAGAATTGTGTATAGCCTGGGTTGGAGTATTTTAATTGTAAAAAACAAAAATGGCTAACACAATTATACGTGTCCCTTTTTTGTACCACGCCCTTTTGTGCACTCTTTTATCAACGTAAACCTTTATAACAACGCTGGAATTGCACCAACTTTACTTCAACTAGAGAAATAAAAGAAAGTCTAAGCAGGAAAAAGGAAAAGAAAGCAAAAAAAAAATGCACTTAAATTAAAAAAACACACTAATGGTTATAGATGACTCAGACGTCATTTTTTTCATTTTATTTTTTTACAAACTATCAGCTGACTAATAAGTTTAATAAAGCTTGCAGTGAAAGTGTTTGATTTACGGTGGTTTGGTTATTAATTTGAAAGGGGAGTAATGAGTATGCATTTGTTGTTTGGAATCCATTCTGCTGAAACCAACACTCAACTAAAATTCATAATTTGTATTCATATAACTAAAATAAGTTAAGTATATTTAACACTCGTTTTGTTCTCGTTTACTTCAATTTTCTCTGCTCATCTGTCCAAAAAAATTTATAACATTCCTAATCTCAAGGCTTGTGCTGCTCTTTCTCTAAGGCATTTACTACTCAGTCTTGACTAAGCATAGCAAACATATTTGCAAGTAAAATTTTAAAAATTCATTGCTTGAATTAGTATAACTAAAGTAAAAACTATTTAAAAATTTTTAAATTCTTATTTAATTAAGTAACACCCAACATAATAAATATTTTCTTAAACAATAATTACAATTACCAGACACTTAGTAAGTTTAAATACCATGTGCATTACACCATTTTTCAGCCCCCACAGAAATATTGTTTGCAGCAATATGAAAATTAAACCTTTTATTACTTCTTCTGTTATCATTTTATTATTCTTTTGTTGCTTCATCTGGTTAGACTAAAGTTTATACCAGCTTAAAACAAATTTAAATAACTTTGTCTCAGAATTATTCTTTGTGCGTATTTTGTGTTTTTAACGTTTGTGTCGTTTTTGCTTATTTGTTTTTTTAAGAAAAAAAAAAATAGTAATAATTAAAAAACATTAAGTAAAAAAACAAAAACATAAAAAATCCAGGAAGACGGATACTTCCCCCCGAAACCACAGATAATTACTTAACTTAAGGTCTGTTACGGTCTTTTCTTTAAAAAGAGTTGAATGACATCGTTTCGGAAGTTTTTCGACACTATGACGTAGAAATAAAAATGAACTGCAGAATTCACGTGCAGCATGTAAACGAATGTTTCATAAAGTAGAAACAGCATTTTATCAGAAATAAATATTGGAAATAATCTTGTTAGGTCTAAAGCAGCAGCAGGGAACGTTAGAAGGAAAAATGCCCATGAGTCAAAAATAGCCATGTATTTTACTTTCTTTGGAATATTTTTGTTCATGGTGCGTCTTCTAACTGACGCTGATTTCTTGGACATGACATAGAGCTCGCGAGACATTAAAATTGTGAACAACGATGCCAATAACCACGGTAAAATGTTATCTAATAAAGTAATACGGAAAATTGTAAACATTCTAACAAAATTTTCAGCCAATTTGATGGGGCATTTATCTGAAAGGGTAATTGCATTGATATTCGAATACCTCCAAAAATACGGTAGGTGAGTTGTTACATACACTGACATAACTACAAAAAGACAAAACCGAGCTCTCTTGATTGTACATAAGCTTTTTGCGTGCAATGGAAACCTGGAACATAAATATTTGTCCAGCGTCATTAACACCAAAATCCACCCTGATGCACCTAAAGTAACCCTTTTTGCAAAAAAGTACGTAACACAGAAAAAATCCTGATTGATATCGATTACTGCAAATTGTTTTAAATAACGAATGAAGAATAAGATCATCAACGTGTTGTCAGAAAACGCCATCATTTTCATGTAAAAACAAGTCGAAGTCGATGCATATTTCTTCTTGCGTAGCACAAATACGGTAATGGTGTTTCCGACGAGTCCGAAAAGTATAATTGTTATTGGTAATACATGAAGAAACCAAAAAGGCGCCAAATCATTAACACTTAAGAATGCAGAAGATGTAGTAACATTGAACTGGGTGCCGTTTGTAGAGTTATGAACTTTTAGCATTTGTTTTAGTTACTAATTTCTAAAATGTAAGAAAGAAGACTTTTATCAATTCGTCAGGTTAGAATTATTTTGTTCTATCTCCCATTTTAAACGTTGAAAGAAAGTTTTAGATTTTTTTCTATAAGTAAAGATTACTTAAAATTTTACAATTACTTTTTTAAAAAGTAACTTATTTTTAAAATAATTTATGTTTAAAGAAACTATTTATGAAAAAAAAAATTTAAAAATAAAATACATTTTAAAAGTGATCATTACTTAGTAAAATCAAAAATTCATTTTCTCCCAACATTTAAAATGGGAGATAGAACAGAATAATTCTAACCTGACGAATTTTCAAAGAATATTCATGAATTTGTATCAGCGGACTTTGCACTGTAATTTTATCAGTAGTGTAAACCTTTTTTTTTTTTTTAAAGCGAAATAACAAGAGCTATATTTCTTTCATTAATCTTTTAAATGATCTGAATATGAAGTAAAAAAAATCTGATAATTATAATCTTTACATATTAAAAACAATAGTAAGCAACGAACTATGAATTCGTTTCATTTAAATTTTCAAATAAAAAAAAAAGAATATCTCTTGACAGCTATTTAAAAAATATAGCATTAGTTGTGCTAGTAAGAGGGGGCCAGTATGTAATCGGTGAACACCGTGTATAATACGATATAAGATAAAATTCGAAAAGTTCTTTATCAAATAAGCGCGCAATAAAATAATTATTCAGTGTTCATCGCGTGTCTTATCATAACCATGTAAGTTTCTGGCTGGGATTAAATATAATTTCTGATATCACAATTTTTTAGATAGCAGGCATTTCATAATTAAATCTGACAAATTTGTTAATAAGTCCTTTTGTTTAAAATTCAATCTTGAATAATTATTATATATATTAAATATATTCTTTTTTAATATTCAAAAACAAGAAAATGTCTGTGTTTGTACCGGTGACTTGCGAATTGTAAAATGAAGAATTAAATAAACTTGATTGAATAGCTAAAATATATCTACTTATGTTAAAAGCGCTTTAAACGCAGTTAATGATCCGAATAAAAATTGTTGATTAATTTTTACTTTTATTCGGAACAAAATAAGACGTCAAACATATATAGACGAAAATAAAGCAACGTTATTCTTCAGATTGAACGAGGCTCGGTCTGTTGTGAACAGTTATAGATGGCTTAAGTGGTACTTTTATAGTTGCAGCAGTAAATAACGTCAATCCAAAGAATATCTTTCATTAGAAAGCACTTGAAATATTTTCTAAGAACAGATAAGGATGATGTGCAACAGCAATAGTTTTAAACTAAAAACTGTACCTATATACAAGTTCAAAAAGTATAAAGTCGTTTATGGAATCATCAAAACATTATGATGTCTGAGTTGAAACAAAAAATGACCAGAGTAGAAAAAAGTAAACAAAGGAATATGTCAGAGTGGAAAGCTGTACTCTCAGTGCAGCAAAAAATCCTATGGGAACTGAGACAAAATTTTAAAACGAACCAATCCTAAACAGATAATGTTTTTGAAAGCTCGATTGTTTTTTTTAATCTTGCACCCATTGCTCAGTCTTATTCAAGTTTATTTGAGAGTTAACTAAACGAGCAGCAATCAGAATCGAGCTTATTAGAGGCATTAAAGCCGATTGAATAGTCGAGCTTAGTTAATAGTCGAATTATTGAGCTGTGTTTCAAAAATATATCCAATATTTTTAGTCCTTAATACCTATTAACATAATTAGATTATAATAATTAGTCTACAATATGATTAATAAAGTTATTGCTTTAGAGACTGCTTCTGTATTTATTAAAATTAATAAAAGCTTAAAAATACATAAATGATATATAAAAATATATAAATAAGTTGATGATAAACTTAATGTATATAAAAAAAAACTTTTTTAAGTATATAAAAATATTTAAATATTTAACTGTTTAATGATTAATAGAAAGTTGTTGATTTAAAATACTTTTAAAAAAGCGTGCTTGTAAATAACATCTATTTAATGGCGTGAGGCTATTTGTGCTCAGGATAAAAAAGAATATTTTGCTGCAGAAAAAACGAAGACCATGTGGGTAGAATGCAGAACCTTCCGACTAATTTTGTCCAAGATTGTTTGCTTCCTCTTTAGACATTTGGCGTTTTCACCGAAACGACGTTCATGACTGATTTCATTCTCTTTGCAAAACTCGATAGCTCCTGCTTGCAAAAATTGATATCAACTGTTAAAACTTTTTTCACTAGGCTGCTTCTTTCTCATTCAAAAGTGACATATCATGTTAAAGTGAAAATTTTTAAAGCCAAGGATAAAAAAGTAAAATTTAAAAAACGTAAAAAGAAAGTAAAGCTTCGTTTTAAACAAAAAAAGTGAAAAAACAAAACAAAAACTTTTAAAAGAATTTTTTCTTTTCATTCACCCTACCTCTCTTCGTCAATGGCTCTGTCAATTATGTAAATGTCTTACCAACTCGTAAAAAAAAGTGCTTGCTCATCAAAAAAAAAACCCTTTCAAATGCCCCTACTGCTCTACATAAATGCAAAACTTTTCCGTCTAAAAGACTTTAATATTGATTTCAAAGAACAGCGGCGGAAACATTTTTCTCTTTTTTTATTTTAATAAATTGCCATCGAAAAATATCCGCTTAGTATGGTAAATTATCAGAACAGAAAAATGTCTGAACGGAAAATACCGAAATTTAATGATATTTGAAACAAATCCGAGAAATCTTGTTTTTAATTGAAGCAATTGAAAAAAATACTTTTCACGTTACAAAAGAGTGGTAAAAAAAAAAAATATTGGAAAAAAATAAGGGGTGACGTATCAGAAAAGACTTTTTAAAAGATTTTATCACAAGAGTAGAGATTTTTTTTACAGTTTAATTGCAAATAATGCAATATTCACCACAATATTATGTAATTTATTAAAACAATTACGTTTATAAAGATGATTATGATGATGATGATTGATAATAATAATAATAATAATAATAATAATAATAATAATAATAATAATAATAATAATAATAATAATAATAATAATAATAATAATAATAATAATAATAATAATAATAATAATAATAATAATAATAATAGTAATAATAATGATAATAATAATAATAATAATAATAATAATAATAATAATAATAATAATAATAATAATAATAATAATAATAATAATGATAATAATAATAATAATAATAATAATAATAATAATAATAATAATAATAATAATAATAATAATAATAATAATAATAATGATAATAATAATAATGATAATAATAATAATGATAATAATAATAATGATAATAATAATAATAATAATAATAATAATAATAATAATAATAATAATAATAATAATAATAATAATAATAATAATAATAATGAGCACTTGAATATATTTTAAATATACAGAAATTTGTTAGAAAAAGTTTATTTAGCTGCTTCTATATCAATAAAGCTTAAACTTTATTGATATAGAGGCAGCTAAATAGTTTATTTTGCAGTTTAAAATTGCTTTTTCTATTGTTCTTTTGCCAACATGAAATGAACAAGTGAGAAGAAGATTAGCTAAACAAATCTAAGATAAGTACTTAGTATTTTAACAACTTGAATTAATATCTATCTAAATTTAGTGTTACTAGGATGTATGCTTCTCCTGAGGCATGCATTTTATTACACCTGAAGCAGTACCCCACGCTCGCTAGGTTTCAAAGGTTTTATTTGCCATAAGTGTTTACATTATGATGGGGGAAAAACGGTTTTTTTTAAATTTATGCATTGTTATATCTACAAGAGATAAAAATAAACAAGTGAGTTTTAAACCAGTGAGATTTAAAGCTCTTAACTCAAAACTCATTACGGTGTGCATTACATAATGTAGTGGCTTTTTAAACTTTGAAGTCAGTTTTTTTTTTTTTTTTTGACGGCTGTTTAATTATCTCTTAGTTAGTTTTCTAAATGATAAGAAGTTTAAAAACTTTTTTAATTTCTGCGTTAATTAATCAATTAGCTTTCTAATGATTAAACAGTTATCGGTCCTATATATACGTTTTGAGTAATTTAATAGTAAATTAAAACAATCCTATTAATTACTTATAAAAAAATGCGTTAAAGTTATAAGGTCAGATGATTTGATCTTAATGACTCTTTAATTAGCTGTACAAGAAAATTTTTGTACCTGAAAATGTTTAATCACTTTGACTAATATAAATAACAAATAAATTAAAAAAAAATCAATTTCTAACGAGTATTTCAAGAGATATTTCAATTGGTGAATTCTTTGTACACCTGAAGCAGAAAAATGGGCAAAAAAGCAATATCACAAGAAATCAAATGGCAAATAGCCGGTCTATTCAAAGATAACACAAAAAGTCAATGAGAAATAGTAAGATAATATGGTGTTTGATTATGCTGCGTCCAAACAACGCAAAAGATTCACCAAGAGTTGGCAGACGGTCAAAACTTAATTCTAAAGATCAAAGCTTATTGTATCGAGTTGTAAGGGAAGATCCTAAAAGTAACTTCTGAAAACTGTCAGCTAAGTTTAGTAATGAGGCTGGCAACGTTAATGTTATTTATAGCACAGTTAGAAGGTGTCGAAACGCAATATCAGAACTTTATTGCTGCAATAATTAATATTATAGAACCAATCAGTATTTCAGATTATTCAGGATTTAAAGAACCAGCAAAACTGATTTAAATCTTTCGAGATGAAAATTAAGTCATTTTGAAGAATAGTAAGACAAGACATCATTTTTATAAAACAACAAAAGCATTAATCTATTTTGAGATCATCAACGATGACTTTAACAGCATTAAAGAAAGGTTTGATCAACCAGATTTTAAAAGCTGCATACATCTCAAAAATCTTATTCTTAAAGCAGAGGCAGGACATGAGCGAACAGACATTACAATCTTTTTACGGAGAGTACCGCAAAAGTGCCTTACTTTGCACAACCGTTGGTAAGTTTCCACAGCGATATGTCAAAAATATTTACCCTCTAGCAACTAAAAATTTGAATCACAAATGCAAAACACTTTAGAATCCGACGGTTTGTTCTAGTGTCAATACAAAACTCGTGTAAAATAGTTTTGTAAACGATATTTCTGACAACACAAGTCGTTTTGTTTAAAGATGGAAAATGAAAAAAAAAAAAAAATTTCTTGCAACTTTTATCTGTGCAGCAGATCAGAATTGAACTCAAAAGTGAATTAACTGTTTAAAGTGTTTATTATGGTATTAGTTTGAATCAAACCCATTGTCGATATAACAAAATAAAGAATAATAAACTTGTAAGTAAAGTACTTTTTTTGGTAGAAATTGGCGTGAACTTTGAACTTTTTTGTGCAAAGTCATCAAAAATGTAGTTGGTCAACGAACAGCAATACTTTCTAAAACGTCAATGCTGATATTCTATATAAACAGATTTTATATCATACTTTTTTATGTTTTAATTTCTTGGATAACTCAGGGTCAAATTAAATTAATAGTAATGTTTTTTTCTAGATGTCAAGTCATTACAAAAAAGAAGGTTCAAATCAGAAAATACAAAAACTATACAGAAGACGATCTATGCATATGTCTTGAAGATAAAAAATCTAAAAATCTGACACAAGAGCAAATTGAAAAAAAAATTTTTTTTCAATTTGCTCTTGTGTCAGATTAAATTTTTTTCAAAATTCATTTTTACAACGACACCTAGAGCTAACAAATAAGTTTGTGCCAAATATAAAAAAATCACGATTAAATGTTAAGGTTTTCTAAAAGTAGATATTCAATATCCTACCGAAGTCATATAAAATCCTCTACCAGACAACATATACAATTATAGCCAATCTAACTAATGACCCTAACTCAAAAAAATACTTAATAAAAATAGGCAGTAAATACCCCACAAATATAACAAACACTTCTAAGACAACTATTTCTATAACGATATCAGGTCATGCACCAGGTGAAATTTTACCACCTTTTGTTGTTTACAAGGCTATAATCTTTGACCAACTTGGTGTCCAGGAGTTCCTAAAGGTGCCTGATACTTAAGCACTAAAAGTGTGTGTTTTGATGAAGAAGCTTTTAAACAGTGGTTCTTTTCCATAGTTTTACCATCTTTGAAAAAGAAGTTACGAGTTAAAGTTCTATAAGGCAATTAATTATCCTCTCACATCTCTCTGAACGTTTTTATTGAAGCCTGTGAAGAAAATGAAAAAGTGCCCGAGTTAGATTTTAGATGGGGCTTTTGAACTGTGTTTTGCTTATTTTGATTTTTAATTTAAAAAAAGGTCTTTAATGCTTTTTTCTTAAGTTTACCTACAAAAGAACCATTTTTATGTGTTTCGTAATTTTAATAGGGTGGTGTTCAGTATTTTTTTATCATAAAATGTTACATTCTTTATTTAGCAAAATAATACTAAAATTGATCTTTTGTTTTTAATCAAACTGGCCTTAGAATTCTTAGTCCTTTAAAAAGACAAATAAAAAGAGGTTACTTTGCACCAATCCCATACACATCTTAAAGCTATTCAGTTTTGTTAATTTTGTGCAAAGTTACCAACACCCCTGGTTAACTTTGCACATTTTTTAAACAATCTTGTAAAATTACTTCTTAATTAGTAAAAAAAAAATTAACAATTAAAATAGATTTTAAATATCCTAAATAAATGATTTGCTACTTTATATCAATGTAATAGAAGTTTAAAGCAGATTTCTATAGATAAAAATTACGAATAAGTCAAATTTTTGTGCAAAGACATTGTTACGGTATTTTGAATGAACAAATGATTATATTTAAAGTAAGGATAGTAATAAATTATGCATTATTTTTTAGTTAACTGATATTTACCAAAAAAAAAAAAAACTATTTCCACACCTCTTTCTAGCGCAAACAATGAACTTTATGAGCTGCATAGAGATTCCTTGAGGAATCAGCTGATAGATCAGGATAGACCCTAAACTCAATTACGTCTGCAATACTTACTGAAGATTTAAGCAATTTGAGCGAGAAAAAAAAAGATTATGTTTTTACTGCTCATAAAGTTTTGTCGACGCTGAAAAAGAACAACATAGAACGAAATAAATATTTTCACATAATATCCATTATGTGGACTTTCCTTAAAAAATCTGCAAATAAAATTGAAATATTTTGCTACTACTAATCCCACGAGTTTTTTATAAACCAAGAAATTCATTTTCCGATTTCTCAAGAACGTTTCACTACCACGATAAAGCATGGTCACGAAAGAGGGTTAAGCAACTCATTAAGAATCAGTATCTTCATTTATCTTAGCGAGACTTTCGAAGCTTCTTCGTTATCTTCTTTTAGTTTGACCACTTTGGCAATAAGCTAACCTGAAGCTAATCAATAAGCCAATCATAAAGAAATAACCATGGTAATCATAAAGAAATAACCATGGTAATTCATGGTTGGAGCATTTGTTGTTGAAACATACTTTGATGTTGATCAGAGCTTAGAAACGGTCGTTGGCCGTACGGAAGTGGCTGCATGGGATTAGGTGGCCGGAACGAATTTGGCACACCAGTTGGTCTTTGAATACTTGTGAAAGGACACTATGAGATAATCAAAGTAGTGCAATTTTTTTTAAAAAGTTAAGGAAATTATAGTTATAAGAAAACTTAAAAGCAAGTTTTCATAGTTTGAAAATTGATTCGTGATACCTTTAGAAAATCATAGTGTCAAAGTCACTTGCATCCTCTTTAAAAAACCTACATTTGATCATATTAACAAAAATCAATAAATGGCATACCCGATTTGCGTAATGACCTTTTCCTCGACACTATAAACATCAAAATACATCAGAATTAACTACTAAGAAAAAACAACACTACTTAATAACAAACGTATCATATCATCAATTGCAATAAGATAATTTTAACGTAGGAAAAAGATTGCTATATACCCATCAACCACTGCATCAGACTCCCAGAATTTGACTCAAAATATGATGTTATATGATGATGTAATAAAAATATGATGTAATGATGATGTAAGGAAAACCGTTTTTTGATTATTGGAAAAATAGAATCAGAATATTATTTTGTTTTATTTTCTTTTTTTTTTTTTAATATTCATTTTTTGTCATTATAAATTGTAATTTATATACTTGATTTAACATAGTGATAAGCAATTTACTAAAACTATTTTTTCTTTAAATTTAATTTTCATTTAATGATACTTTGAATAATACAAATGTAATAATCTTTTTTTTTTTAAAAGCCTGTTTTTTAAAGTCTGTCTTATTGAGTCTGTCTTACTAAGTCTGTCTTTATGTCTACAATAAAAAGTAGTAAACAAAATACATCTAAAAACAAGCAAATACAAATAAAAATAAGAGCATAAAAAATTTCAGATACACTTGCTGATTCAAAAAAGTCTTTTTAAGACAATGCTATACCTTGTAACAAGTTACAAATTCCAGTGGACGTTTTCCAAATGGGACAAAAGCTGCGCCGGCATCAGCAGTTTTCATAACTGAATTATTTGTTATACTAGGCAAAACGCCCCGAGGTATTCCAGAAACCTGATTTTGTACAGAAGAGAAAAAATATTGTTGCTGTTGTGAAAATTCTTGTGATGTGATGTTTGCTGGAGTTGGTTCCAGGGGTGCTACACCTTCCCCCTAAAGTACAAGTTAAAAAAAATCAAACTTGCAATTAACACATGTTGTATCAATTCATTATTAGTAAATATATGTAATTAAAAAGTAAATTAAAAAAAAAAAAAATGTGTAAAATGATTTTAAAAATAATAATTTCAAGTGATGCTTTTTGAAATAGTAGTTGTAGTCTAATTCTAATTAAAAGTTAAAAATGAGAAAAAATGTAACAAATTTAAACAAAAAACTGTAGCATCTATCAAATTGGACCAGAGTTTAAAAGAGAAAAAATCAATCTTGAAATAAACCATTACTCTCATTGCAGCTTCTGCAGCTAATCTCCTTGCAACAGCACAATGTGTAGATTTATGGCCCTGTTCACCACAGGCATGACACACTATATGTGAAAAGGGTTTGCGATCCTCCAATAACTGTACCTCAAAATTGGGACTAAAGAAAATTCAAGAAAAAATAACTTATTAAATAAAATGCTACTGGTTATTTGTATTCAAAATTAATACAAAACTGATTGGCTGAAATGATTCTGAAAACAACAATTTCATTGTTCTGAAATAAAAAATAAAAAAACTAAATAAAAAATTATATTATATAAAAAAATATTAAATTCTACCAAAGGACTTACTGAGAATATTTACACTTTTTACCATCTGGACAGAAACCACACATGTAGTTTACACACATTAAACGTCTAACATGTCTGTTCTTACAATGAGGTCCTAAAATATAATGCTATTTTTAATTTGATTCTTTTGCTATTTCAAAGTGAAACTTTTTTCTTTGTATTTTTTTTCTATGAACTTTTTTTTATCAGCAATAATTTTTTTTTTTTTTTTTTATCAGGAACAAATAAATTTCTTTTTTAATTTTTTTTTTTTTTAATTTAACTCAAGTAACAATAAAGTACTTTCTATGTAAATTTGTATAATTTGATTTAGTTAACTCTTTTAGAGGGTAAAGGAGATTTGGAGGAGTTTCTAAAATGAAAACTGTTTTCTTTATTTAACTTTTAAAATCAGTTTATTTCAAGCCACCCTTATTTAACTTTATTTAACTTTTAAAATTAGTTTATTTTAAGCCAACCTACTACCTATCAACTTTAAGTCAAAAGTTAATTACTCTGAGACCATAGGAAAACCCAATTTCATTTTTTCAATTTTTCAACTTCAACTGTTCAATTTTTATACTTAGATTTAATGATGAATCAAAAATAATGTTAAAAAAAACAAAGTAGATCCTGTTTAAAGATAATAACATTTTTTTAAAAGTTATTTAGGAGCATTCCAAGAAATCAAAACAAAATTTGTGTTCCTGTAAAACATCCTCATGAAGATAAAACAATATTCATATGAAACATCTCTATGAAATGAAACATCCGTGAAATGAAACATCCGACATGAAGATCAAACAAGTTTCATCAGGAAACAAAACTAAGTTTTGAGCTGATTATTTGCTTGAAAATCAGTTTTTGCCAAACTAAGTGTAGTAATTGGTAGGTTTTTAAGAAGTATAGAGAAGAAGTATAGAAAAGCATTCTTAGGGGAAAATTTCCCTTCTAAAACACTAGATCCAATAGACCATGTTGACACTAAAACTAACTTAATTCAACAATTTTTAAAAAACTCTTTTCCAATTTAAAATATCATTTTTCTCTTAGGTTGCCATAACAGCATTTAAGCATTCTTCGCCCTTTCACCCCAGTCAGTAATGTAATAATCATTGAATGTCTTAATTATTAGTAATTAAAAATGAGGCGTTAACAATTACTAGGGTCAATCATTACAGACATGGTACTATTGAGATCAGAAATATGATATTCGTTCCAATGATAATAGTTGAGCCAAGTGCTGAAAACATATTATATCATATTTTAATTTGGCATGTGGATAGGTAAAGGTGTGCAGACATCATTCATGGTTAAGATGGAAAACTTTATTTTGATTGTTATAAAAGATTTAAGCTCACCATGCTTGCAGAAGCCTCTCTCATACCAAGCACAATCTTTAATCTTATCAGCTGGGTCCAAATGAAGAAATGGACATTCTTTGTTGCTGCACTGACCTAATGATACAATATTTTAACAAAAATGTTGCTCATTAAATTAAAATGTGCTTGAGCTCAGAATGAAAGATATAAGCAAACTGAACTAACCATATTTTATATAGAAGTAACATTCAGGCATCTTTTCCATGTCATATTTGTGTAAAAATTCACAGTTGTCACCTTTTTTACACAAACCTCTCAACCAATGTTTACAAACAACCATTTGATGTCCACTAATGTGACGAAGTGGGCATAATTGTCCACGGGTGCATCGATTACTTATAAAGAAATCACAGATTGCAGCACCAGATTCTAAGATGCCAGAAAAGACATTTAAACTTAGAACTGCACTTGCCTTTAACTAATTGCACAAGGATTAACTAAGAAAAAAAATTTTTCAAACCTGAATTTATATGATTAAATCAGAAAAATATAAAACCCTGTAAATAAAGATTTATGATATAAATATACTATCCATTCCAGGAAATGGCAGAGGTTGTATGCCAAGCTGCTCTTCTAATGCAATTTCAATATCAAAACGAATATCATCAATATTTGCAATTATATTTTCCATTTTTATTTTTCCTACAAATATTATTCAAACACAATTTAATTATCAATTTAAATTGATTCCACTGAATTTATCTATTATACTTCTATTTTAGGGTTTTGCAAGAAACATTTTGTAAATTATTTATCAGAAAAGTTATTTTTAAAGATTGAATTTATGAATTATATAATCATAAATTTGATTCAAAAGTATAATTATTTTATTACATGAGATAAATGAGATATGTGAGATAAAAATATTTTTATATATTTAAGATCAAAAATGTATTCTCACTCAGGAGAAGATCAATATTTACCTTACTATGGTAATAAAATTAAAAAATATTGAGGACATGTAACATGAGCCTCTTATGAGTTTAAGTAAAAAAACACAATGAAAGCAATAGTCAACTTCAACAATACAAAATAAAAAAAGGGGATTACTTAAGAATTAATTTTTTATTTGATTATCAAAAAAGAAAGAAAAAAAAGTGAAATCTGCAAAATATTATTACATTCACTTAGTTTATTTAAAAGAGAGCTATTAAAAAAAAAAAAAAAAAAAAAAAAGGAAGAATAAGCAAATCATCATTAATAAAAACAAAAAAAAAAAATCATTTATATGCATTCTAACAATACTGCAGCATGATATCTAATGTGCTCTTCTATGAAGGTTGAAATAAAATAAAAGCCATGATCATATCCATCTTGCAATCTAAATTTCGCCTTTAACATGGGATTTTCATCACACACTTTAACAAAATTTTCAGTTAATAACTGTTCTTTTCCAAAACAGTCAGCTGTTCCCTGATCAATTAATATATCCATGAGTGGCCCTTGATATTGCTTACCAAGTTCACAAGCATCATATTCTTTCCAAGTTTCTTGCTCAGGTCCTAGAAAAGCTGTGAATGCTTTTTTCCCCCAAGGAGAGTTTATAGGATTACTTACTGGAGCAAACAAAGAGACAGATTTGAACTTTCCTGGATTTTTTAAGGCACAAATAAGTGCACCATGACCTCCCACACTATGACCAAATATGGACTGAACATTCTTTAAAACAGGGAAATTATTTTCAATTATTTCTGGAAGTTCTTTGGTTACATAAGAGTACATACGGTAGTTCTTTTTCCACTTTTCTTTAGTTGCATCAACATAATATGCAGCCCCAACACCAAAATCCCAATGATCATTTTCTCCTTCAATATTTGCGCCTCTAGGACTTGTATCTGGGCAAACAACAATTATACCTAGTTCGGATGCAAATTTTTGAAAACCAGACTTGGTGATGAAGTTTTGTTCTGTACAAGTCAGTCCAGAAAGCCAATACAAAACTGGACATTTAGCAGACTCAGACAATGGAGGAAGATACACAGCAAAATTCATTTTTGTATTGACTTCATTGCTATCATGGCTATATACCTTAATATAACCACCAAAGCATTTTGAAGAGGACTTTTCTTCCAAAAGTACAGCCATACTATTAATTAATAACAGTCCAATATTTTTTAGAGGTACGAGAAAAGTAGGGCACAATCTAGTTAGTATTTGGACCACTAGGCACAAGGTTTTATTTCATTAATCGTCCGAGTTTGTCTCCTCGTGGTCCAAACATTGCAGCTGATAAGTTTGTCGCGTTGTTTTCACGTCTCTTGGCTTGTGAATTTTCTTTTACCAATTGTTGTATTATTATAAAAAATCATGCCACGAGGTATCTAAATGTAGCTTAGTGTTTTCCTTCTTTAAATTGTATTTAGTTGGTTTTAACATAAAATGCTTTGTGATTATTAAGAATGTTAAAACCTTAAATTTACATTAGGAAGTAGTTTTCATTGAAGAGTAATTAAAGATAAAAGGTTTAGTTAGAAAAGGGTTAAGAAGAGATTCTTTTTTTTTTTTTTTTTACCGAAAATAATTTCCTAATATGTAAAAACCATGCATAACTTAAAAGTCTGCTAATACTTTAGAACGGTAGTACTCATAGTATTATTACTCGTTAGTACTCATAGTATTATTACTCGTATAAAGAGTTCAGTCAAAGTATTTGACTTAATTTTATGTTATAAATTTAGCTTGCAGGTGTTGTTGATAAATTTTTATTATATTTTATCTTTTATTAGATATAGGAAAGGATAAAATGGCCATTTAAGAGTTAACTTCCTCAACTGCACTGACCCAACATTATTTGTCAGAAGTTTTTTTTTTTAACTTTTATATTATTTGATCTTTTATCTTCAGACAATTATCTAAATCTCTCTGAGGTCAGAAAAACTAATTCAAAGCCATTCACAGAATGAGAACCTAAGCTTTGACTCCTCTAAAACAAACAAACAAACAAAAAAAAACAACATAAAAAAAAAGGAAGAGAACCAAAACACAATGCATTAAAGTTTAACATCTTATTGCTGTTTGAATACTCGCTTGAGCTTTTATTTTTCTTCATTAAAATGAGACTTTCTGCAACAAAAAAAAAATGCAAAAATCATCTCTTTTTTTTTTTTTTTTTTGGTCATTCCATATCAAGTCAAAAGTAAAAATGTCATAAAGATAGTTTATATTCATATTTTCTTAGATATGGTTTCTGCTAAGATTTTATCTGTAACTGAAATTGCTATAGCTAAAATTTCAGAGATAATAATTTTCAGTATAACACTAGTGGGATTTTTAAACTTGAATACATTTTTATAAGCCAGCTCATGTCAGTATAATTATATCTTTGACATTCATTTGAAATCTTATCAACAATCTTATAAGTTCAGCTGCTTGTTGTAGATAGTAGTTTTCTCTATGTAAACTAAAAACTCCAACGTTTTTGAAAAGTTTTTAAAACATTATTTTTATGGTTTACATGGCTTCTAACATGGTTCTAATATTGTTAAAGTTCAGAATTGAGTTTTTGATTTTTTTAGGCAGAGGCAAAAACTATAAGGGAAGAACTAGACACTTTACATCTGCAGAAGAAATTGATCGTCAGATGAATGATGATGGGTGGAGAGTATGATAATTTGAGTGATTTTTTTTTACTAATAAACATTTGATTACTAATTTTTATTTCTTAGCATAATATTGAAATAAAATATTTAAAAGTACGATAAAAAAAGGATATAAAATGTTTAAAAAGTGAACATACACACATCTGAGCAAGTCTCTAATAAATCTAAATTTCATTTTAAAAATAAAATTTTTTTAACGAAACTTTAAAAGAATAAAATCTGCCCATATCTGCTCAGTGAAGCAACAATTTAAAAATAATGACTAGATGTTATTTAAATAAATATAAATATTAATAAATATTTGTTACTTTGATTGAGAGTAAAAATGGCTTCTTCTAAAATTAAAACTCTTTTAGAAAAAACAAGATGAAGCTCGTAACAAAAATAAAGAAGAAAATCAGAAAGAAAGCTCTGAAGAAGAATCAGAATCAGAAAGTGAATCAGAAAGTGAATCAGAAGATGAAGTAACCTCTTACTTAAATTCTTTTTTTAATTTTTTTTCTAAAAATAAGTAGTTTAGTTATTTTTAGAAAAAAAAGATAAAGCACTTGTTTTTAAAAAGAGTTATCAGCAGATAACTGTTAAAGTAATTTTTTTCAGGATGCCAAAAAGAAGAGTCTCATAGATATTGAAAATCCAAATAGAGTTCAAAACAAAATGAAAAAAGCAGGAGAAATATCTGCAGAGACCCCTAAACCAGAGCTTTCAAGACGAGAAAGGTATGTAAAAGATTTTGTTTTTGTTTTTAAATTAAATTTTGTGAGAACTAAAATGTTGAATATTTTAAATAGAGAGGCAATTGAAAAGGAACAAGCCAGACTTCGCTATGAAAAACTTCATGCTGAAGGAAAAACAGATGAAGCGCGTGCTGACTTAGCTCGATTGGCAATTGTTCGAAAGCAAAGAGAAGAAGCTGCTAAAAAGAAAGAGCAGGAAAAACTTGGTACAAATTTATTGGATTTTTCACTTATAAATTAAATAAATGTAAATGTTGTTTTACTTTCATATAACTCATTTGTAGCCCTCCATTTCACAACTCATTCTCAAGCCTCTCATTCCATTAAGCTTGTAATTGTTTTTTGATAATATGGTACATTATTCTAAATAAGGAGGTTGGATACTATAAACCTAATCCTTGTCATAGTTAAATGGACCGAATGCAGAATTATTTCCACTTTTTGTGTAAATGTTAAGGTATATAAAAGTTTACATAGATACACACATATACAATTATATAAATAAACCATTAGTTGCTGAAATGCTACTTTTTTTTTTTTTGTTATGCTCTCTTGAAAAAAAAAATTTTTGAATTTCTTAAAGCATTTTTTCAACAGTCTTACCACTACAATTGTTAACATGCCTGGTAACAAAATATTTCTTACATTCTCAAAATTAACATTTATCAATCGGTATGACTAATCTTTCTAGTATCAAGTGTAATCTTTATTCAATTACTTCATTTTAACTGGTAAAAACACTCTTAATAACATGTCATTGCTTCCACCAATCAACTTAATATTATAATATCAACTTGATTTATTTTTTTTTAAAGATGTTTTTGCTTCATGGTTGCAATTTTAAGGAGCCATTTTTAACTTTTGTTACAGAAGACCTCTGTTAAATGCAGTTATTTCTTTTTAACTGAAAAGTCCTTCCTGTAAAAATATAAATGTTCAAAAAATAAGATCCATCTAGTTTTTTTTAATCATTAGTTTATTAACTTAAAGTATTTTAGTTGGTTTTTTTGATTTATTTCAAAAATATTTTTTAAAATATTAAATCAATAAAAAAAAAACTAAAGAATCTTTTTTTCTCTTTTTTAATTTCTCTCCTTTAATTTCTCTCTATTTACTTCTCACTATTTATATCCTTTTTTTTTTTTTCTTTTTTTCTAGAAAAAGAAAAAGAATTAAAAGATGCAGAAGAAGCTCGCAAAAAGGCCATGGAAGCCCAATTAAACAGCTCTGCCTCTAAACCTGGAGGGCGTCGCAAGAAATTGTAACTTATTCTAAAAAACATGTTTATTATCTGAATTTGCTACAAACAGGAATATCGCAAGTTTCTTTGCAAAAATTAGACCTTTTGTTAATGCAAGAATTTATTGTGAATAATGTCGGAATAATTTCATAATTTATTTATAACTGGAACTAAGTTTCTTTGTTCAGTTTTTACTAGTTGCATTCTATGTAACTTTTCATACCATAAAATAGAATGATTTGATTTAGAAATCGTAGCATATTTCTTTTAACTATTTTAGCTTTATGGAGATTTTTATAGATATGGAGAAGTTCTCTAATTTTATCTCTAATTTTATTTTTAGTATCCTCTAAAGTTTAATTACTAGAAACAAGAAAAAAGAGTTAAACTCTGAAAGAAACTGAGTACTAAAAATAAGATTGTTATTAGGTTGCTATTTCCTATACCTTTTTAATTCTAATCTATTTATCCTTTAATACCTTTCAAATAAAGTTGCTTCTTTACATTTTGGAGGAAAGGATTTTTTTTTTTTACTCATTCTGTGCGGTGTTTTACTTATTGTGATAAGTAAAACACATGATATCCAAAGTATCCAACCCATAAACATTCTTTTCATTCTGTTTTATGTCATAAAGTATTTTTATTGCTAAGTAACACTCAAAGTTTTTTGAGCAAGATTAATTTCATAAAACTGATCTCTATAAGTAAAAATCATAATGATTAAAGATTATTTAATAACAGACTAACTTCATACAGATGATTGCCATAAAATAAAATACTAGTCTTAAAAGAGTTTCTCTTCTCATTTCATAACAGAATACTGCAGTCATACGCAGGTGGTCAGCATGAGGTAAAAAATTCTGCCATTTTGTGGAAAAAATTTGTGCATCATGTGAAAATAATGATTTTTTTCATTATTTTCACATGATGCACAAATTTTTTAAAAATCATTATTTTCACACTTTTCCTCAACCTAGTATTATGTCCTCAACCTCAAGTAAAATATCTTTCAACAAATTTAATGCGGCTTATAAATAAGTTAAATAATATAATAAATTTGATAAATATAAATTTAATACAGCTTCTGCAAGGTAAAATGATTTTCTGTTATAAATCTTGAGAGATTTTTTAGCAAAATTTCACAGGAATATTGTGGTTTGATATTGTTGATATTGTGGGTTGCATTTAAAATGCAAACTTGTATTGTATTAACAGAGATAAAGATAGTTTACAATTTATCACAATAAAGACATTAAATGGCTACAATATGTATTAAAGTAGACAATAAAAGTTTCTTAAGTACAAAGACAAATTTTGTTTGTTTTTACAATTGTTGGTTTGATGTTGATTGTGGTCTAAATTCTCACTTATTTAGTAATCTTTTAAAGCTTTTATGTCAAAGAAAGGTTCCCACTCAAAGCCAAAAAATTTTGGTTTCCACCCAAAAATTCTGAAGTTTTTGATGAAAAAGTTCAATAAATCTTTTAAAGTTTTTAATTTACCAAGAGTCTCAGAAGATTTTTGTGTGATGCTGTGATTAAAAAAAATAAAATAAAATAAAATATTATAAATGCCCAATTATCCTAAACCTCAAAACAGCCCAGCCAATTGGATAAGTTTAAAGTTTTCTCTACATTTATCTAAATTTTAATTTTCTAAAAAGCTGTTTACTTTTAGTTAATAAAAGTTTAATGTAAATAATATTAAAGTATTTTAAAATTGAAGATAATTTACTTTAAATACTTTTGGTTAAATACTTTGTTTAAAATATCTTTTATTTTATCTTTTTTTTTTTTTTCATTTTCATTTTTTTACCTTTTTTTTTTTTTTTTTTTTTTTATAATGTAAAAGTTTTTTTTTAGTTGCTTCATTAAATTTAATATTTCAGTTGTATATATTTCACTAATACATACACTTGTTCATATAATACACTTGTACATATTTCACACACAATAATGCACATGATAAAATAATTTCATTTTTTCAATAAAAACATAATTGTTAAAATTTTTTTTTTTAAAAATATTAGTTTTTAACTAATTTTGTTTCTAGGTATAGTTAATTTTCAAATGAATCTTTCAGAAGAAGATTTTAAATGTAATATTTGCTTTGAAGTACTTTTGGAGCCTACAACACTAACATGTGGTCATAGTTGTTGCAGATTTTGTCTTGCTCAATGGTGGGTAACATCAAGAAAGTCTAACTGTCCAGAATGTAGAGAAGTTTGGGAAGGTCTTCCTAAAGTAAATGTTACCTTAAGGTATTTTTAAAATAGTTTATTACTAATTGTATATTTTTATTTTAATTGTATATTTTGTCATTTTTTTCTGTTGCTGATTTATTCACTTTTTTCATATGTTGGTCTAAAACAATAGTGGTTTATAAAAGTTCTAAGCTATCCATCTTCACAGCCTTATTTACCTTAGTGCTTTTTTTAAACAAAATGGAATGTCTGTTTGGGTGATTTCATCTATGAATGTTACTTGAATGTTTAAGAGTATGAAACTCTTTTATTACTCATTTCACAAAAAAATTTTTTTTTTCTTAATCATTTCCCAAAAATATTTTTCTCCTGCTTACCTATAACACAAATTCATGTTGGAATTCTTTGATCATGTAACTTGCTGCCATGTTTGTTTAGTGTTGACATTTTTGCAGTTTATAACGGGTGGTTACTAAAGTTCTGGATGACTTTCAAGGGCAATTACTCCCCTAGTTTTTAAGCTAGAGATTAAATAAAAGTATTATTAAATAATTTTTAGTCCTTTATTTACTTTAATTTAATTTTTTTCAACCTGTCCATTTCTTCGGATTCAGCCAACTCTAAGACAAGTTGACCCAAAAAGTGAAAATACAAAGTTGAGGTCAATTTTTTTCAGACAAAGCCTTATTTTAGTTTGTAGTTGCTTTACACCTTTTGCTTGCCAGTTACCCTCATACACTTTGCATTTCAAAATAGCCCAAAAGTCTTTGATTGGACAACACTCTGGCACAGCTGGCGGATTGTCAACTTTTTTGACAAAATTGATGTCATGGGCCTCATAGCAGTTGATCACGGTTTTGGCATAATGCAATGATACCAGGTCTGGCCAAAATACGTAATTGCCAATGGTATGTTGAGCGTTGATAAACAGCACTAATCTCCTCTTGATACAATTCTCAAAAAATGGCTTGTAAATAACTTTGTCAGAAGCGGCAAGCCAGATGAGCACCTTGGGTTTGAACTAATGCTTTTTGAAATATTTAATGTGAATGAGTGGTTCTAAATTTTCCCCAGTCACTGTGGTCTATCTAAAAAATTATCTTAAAACAAGTAAAATAACTTATATATAACTAAATCAGCTTTAAAATGGATGTAAGCATAAAAAAATAATTTAGCTTGTAGCATTTAAAAGTCAGTTAGAATTTTAGTAACCACCCATTATTTTAAATCAATTTTTTAATGAATTTTGAATGAGCCAAATATCATAAATTATCTAAGTGAAATTTTGGATAATATATAGTAGGTAGATTTGTTTTGTACATAAATTGCACTAAAAAATGGACATTATTTCTAATAATGTACCATTTTTGTTGTGCACCACATCATAATCTTGTACTTCTCTGTGCATTATCAGATCATCCACACAATGAAATTGCCAACGTTGCTACTGCAACATTCAAATGTCATGTTTGGTACCTCTCTGAGGTTCTTATTGCATTTGCCTTTTTTGGTGATGGTGTTGCTACAGAATAAAAGTGTTTGATGGTAACCACACCCCATGAACTCATGTAAGGTTGCCTTGATCCAAGGGTTCAAAGTAAGTTTGAGTTCTGAAATGAAGAAAAGTTTGATTTAAGTTGTCAAGAACAACAGTAACAAATTTTTAGCACCAAATAAGTTTACAATAAATGCCAAGCTGCAGTGATGACCTTGAAAAATTTGGACACTAAATTGACTAAGCAATTTAATGCTGCTAAAACTGATTTTATGCAGACTTAATATGACTAATGGTTAATTATTATATGTATCTATAAGAAACAATTGTAATAATGAACATCTGTATCTTGTAAATAAAGGCAATATGCTAAATAATCAATTCTCCTAGGTCCTTAGTGTATTTTGTGTTTTTATATATATATATATATATATATATATATATATATATATATATATATATATATATATATATATATATATATATATATATATATATACCTATCTCTTAGTTGCCACAGCACAAATTAATAAATATGACTATAAGTTAATAATAACTAACTAAAATAATGACTAACTATACCTATAAGTTGAGCAACTCTTTAAAAATTTTTTTCTTAGCTATAATTTTTATTACTTTTCTACAACTGTTATAATGTAATAAAAGATCAGAAAAATTTGTTTTTAGAGAAACCCTATTGTGTTCTTTATTAGTCTAATAGTCTAATATATCTATAATATGATGTCAATTATATATGCTTTATAGTATATTGTGGATCCTGTTATTTTTTACTTGTATTAAAAAATAACAAGTCATGTCTATCTTCGCAGTATCTGTCCTAGATAGACATGACTTTTTCAACTGTATAAAGTTGTTTATAGAAATTTTTCTTTATTTAATAGTCTGGTATGTGCTGTTTACAAAATACCTGAGTTCTGATTTAAATTTAGTTATAAAATGAAATTTAGAAATACAGTGAATAACTTGTTTCACGATGCAGTCGAACAACGCAAAGCTACATTAGTTAACAGTCAGCATTATCGTGATACTATTGCTAAATTTGAGCATTTAAAAAATGAGAGGAATCAAAGAGTTGGTATATGGCGCCATGGTTATTTATTTGCTGCAGTGATTGTTGCAGTTCTTGTGGTGAGACTTTTTATAGTTTTTTTTTAAAAATGTTGGGTGAAAGTAGCTGTTGATATAAAATACAGATTATACATGTTTTATTTTTATATAAAATCAACATGCAATCATCAAAAATGATGTTCAGAGATGGAAAATAATTTTTAGCAGTGTAATACTTTTTAAGGGGTTAGATGTAATGTTTTTTGTATTTCTTTAGATTTACATGAACAATAAGTATGAAATTTAAGGGATTAGATGTAATGTTTTCTATATTTCTTTAGATTTACATGAACAATAAGCATGAAATTTAGTACCAGAGTATTTATTAGTATGAGGAACCCACAACTTGTTGTGTAGAATGGTGCTGTAGTGTGGAAGAGTTTTAGCATTTTGGGTGTCATTACAATTTACATTTATAAAATATAGAAATTAACATTCGAAAGATATTGGTTGACCCCAACATGAATACATACATACATACATATATAGATACATACATACATACATACATACATACATACATACATACATACATACATACATACATACATACATACATACATACATACATACATACATACATACATACATACATACATACATACATACATACATACATACATACATACATACTAGGGTGGATCAAATACCCCATGTTTTTGTAAACATTAAAAGTTTTGACTGTACCTAAGTTAATTTTTTTCCAATTATTGTTTTAAGCTTTTGTGTGAAATTTCAATTTTCGAAGTCAATTTTTAAGGGATCCTCCGTTGATGCAAAGTTTTGTATATAGATTAACATAACGAATAATGTATTACGCGACAGTTATAACAAGAAAAACAGCTGGAAAACTTATTATTAATTTTTATTAAGTTATTTAGTGCTTACTTATTGTCAGTAAAGTTAAAAATACAGTAGTAATAGTTTACAGTGCATAGTTAGTTGCTTATATAAACTTTAGCTTGATTTTCTTAAATCTGGTTGCCTTTGACAATCCTTTTCGATCACTTGCAATTTGTTTTGGTACACTGCTTCATTCTTGGCAGCTATTTAAATGTCGCTGCTAAGCTTAATCCCTCTTTCTGCACAGTCATTAATGATATTTATTGCTTGAATATTAGTGATTGAAGCTTGATATGCTCCAGATTCAGGCAGCAAGAAATGTCTTCATTTAAGAAGCTTGGCTGCAGTTTTAGTGCATAAAATTTAAACCATGAATCTAATAGAACAAAATCTGCCAGTTTAATTGATAATGTGATATATTTTTTAGAAGGGAACTGTGGCTTTGCAAAACCTGTCCCATATTGTCCTCTTGGGGATGTAACAGATGCGGCTGGTTGAATTTCAAGCAACTGGTTGGCTAAATATATAGCTAAATAGAGCCAGAGGCACCATTTCTGCAGTTAGATACCACAAATGGGGCTGAAATGCACATATGGCACTTTTTACCATATTAGCATTTACTTCTTCATATTGCAAAAGTTTGCAAAAGAGCTGAAGTTCGTTCCAAGGAGCATCTGCAGCTGATGAGTACGTCATCCACCATGTGCTGTAGACATGTGTCATAAATACAACAAAATCATATATTTTTTGCACTTGGTGGGTGGTTGTAATACTCCCTTGAGGAAAATTGTTAATATGCCATTGCAACAGGCATATTTTGATAGAATAGATTAGTTTGGCCATCCATCTTGCCTTGTGTAATGCACCTGGTCTGTTAAAGGTGATAACACTGTCTTCTGTATCCTCTGTATCTAAGAAGAGTGTGCATAGATAAATAAACTCCTTGTAATCATCGCGTCTCATTTTAAGCTCAGCTTGAGTAGCCCTCAGGACTTCAGAGCTGCATAAGGAAAGAAAAGTTTTGGCTTCTTGACTGTAAGACTTCATCAAGTCAAAGTGTGTTAGAGAAGATTTCTTAAACGTTTTGCCTATAAGACTAAAATTCTTTGGGAATTTTGAAAAAAGAACTACATCAGGTGATCTAGAAGTCTCAATTTTAAGATCTTCAAATACATGTGAAAGCACAACTTCCCCAATAAGATGGCGACAGCCAGACCATAGCAAGACTTTACCAAGTCTTTGTTGGATTGTCACACATGCTGCAGAAACGTGGCCTGTGTTTGAGGTGGTTGTGTCAAATGTCATGTTGACAATTGACTCTGTACAATGCCAGGAATTTATCAGATCAAGTGTTAGATTATCTATTTTGTTGCCTGAGCTTTCTTTGCCAGATGGATATATTGGAACGCCAAGTAGCTTCAAATTTTCTGCATTTCCAACCACTACACAAAGCCGTTCTTTAGACACGTTCTTATCAGTTACTTGTTGAGCTGCAGACATATTCAAGCGTGTTGCTAAAGCAGCAAGTCTGGGATGTTTCAATATATCATAAGGAATAAATACAGATGTCCCAGTGTGTGAGGAACAGTGATGGCATCTTTTACTTGTCTTCAGAGTTTCAAAATTCATGTCACATTCACCTCCATCGCTAATATCTGTATCTAATAGGATTCAAGTTGCTGTTTCTTCTCCTTCATTTGCTCTTTGCTTCTCTTTAACAGCTCTTCTCTGTGCCAATTGCTTTTGCACAATACTTCGTTAAATCTTTTTATCTAATATGCTATCTTTTGATCCAAAAGTTGCAGTTCTGTTAGTTTTCATGGAGTGGAGAAATGCTTTTAGAAAAAAGGTTTTTGTGCATTCAAATTTAGTTTAATAAGGATCAGGAGTAACTTATCTTTATGAATTCTTTTTGTAGATGCTCTGAAATCTCTTTTAAATTTCTGTAAAATTTTCATGCTTATCAATCCTCATTTTCATGCTTATCAATCCTCTTTTTCATTCTTATCAATCCTCATTTAAATTGTAGAAGAAAATTCTAAAAATGATTATTTATACTAAGTTTGTAAACTTGATAAATTTGTTAATTATTATATTAGCATATTTATATTCATTTTAAAGCTAATTACTTTTTCTTAAACAAATAAAATAAATAATTTGATATAATTTACAGTTTTTTTTATTAAACAAAACATACTTGATAAAAATTCTGCAATCGTTTAAACTTTCGTTAATAGCTGTAATAAAAATATCTCTGTCAATATACACATATTTCTAGTTACTAGTAGTAGGTCACTAAGTGTGGCTATTGACCTAATATATTCGCTGTTTTAAAACAAATCTATAAACTGATTAAAACTGCAGCACAATACAATCTGTTTGCTGTTCCAACTTTAAATTTAACCCTATGATGAGTGGAGGCATCAATTTTGAGAAACTAATGGAAGCAGTAATATACTTAACATAGTTCTTTATAAACTGATAGCGTCCAAATAAATTTCGCATTTAGAGAAAATTATATTTTTAAAAAGAATATAATTTCATACCAGGTTTCCCAGTTAGAGTAGGTATGTTAATGAGATCTCATGGCTTGCCAGTCCCTTAATCAAAAGATAATAACTTGCATTTGGTTAAATTAAAACTAAAAAATTCAATTTTGAAAAGAGAATCTTGATCGCCATAAAATTTCCAATGAAACTGTCTTTTTAGTTTAATAAGATATCATTTTAGTTTTGAGAGTTTGAAATCAATTTTTTTTAAAAAAAAATTTTTTTTACTTGGATGAGAATTTTAAACTTTGCTTAGACACAAACAAACTTTTTAATATAATACTTAAAAATTTTAGATAGAGCAGAAAATTTTATAATATTATATAATGTTATTATTAGTGTTGTGAATGCAAAAATGAGAATCTGTGAAGGAAGCCTCTGGTCCAAAAATATGCAAAAGATCAAAAAGAACAGGCCAAATGATCAGATCAATCTACTAGAAATCGTTTAATACAGTAGTGGTGTAAGCTAAAATTCGGTTTAATGCAGTAAAGTTTGATTTAATCTTCTTTCTATTAACCATAACCTTTCTATTAATCATAACCTTCTAATCATGAACATTTTTTTAAAAAAGTTTTTTAGCTTTCAAAGTGGCAAGACAGCTTAACTCTTCATACTCCACATTTAAATACTTCTTTGATTCACCAAGTTCTTCCAAATAATTCTCAACAATGTTAGTTATTTAAACTACTTTAAGTTGGACCGAACGATAACTTAAACTGATTTTACAAATCTCATAAACTTCTTTAAATTTATTATAAAGCTCGATTTTTGTGTTCTACTAACTGCTATTCTTTATGCCAAATTATTTAGTATTGGAGATGTATTTTTAGTTTTCTAGGCTTGGGTTATTGTTGATGAAAAGGGCATACATCTTTTTTGGCATAAAGTTAAACTATTTTACAAATTAAATTCACTTCAATACCAATTCCAAGATAAGCATTAAATGGTCTTTTATGTTCTAAGAATAAGACATTTAAGAAGGCTAAATTTTCTAACGTTCCTATATTAATCAAACTAATGTTCCTATATTAATCATACTTGAGCGAAAACTTTGTAAACATTTTTGACAGCAGAGAGCTTGTTTTTAAATATTCCAAAGAAGGATGTGATGTTTTCCAACAAAATTTTGAAAGTGTTGACTTCAACACTTTCGCAAAATTCTTTTCCACAGACTTTTTCTTGACTTTTCTGATTTGATATCTTTATCTTACTGTTTAAGAGCTGGCATTCTTTAAACCAACATAAACATAAAATTACATAAATAACATAAAATTACATAAATTAAACATAAAATTACATTTTTTTAGTTCTTTAGAGCTCAATTAAATCCATTAATTACTATTTTTAACTTATTAATTTCTATTTTTTATTTTTTTAATTATTATTATTTTTTAACTATTCTAAATGCAGCTTAAAATAATTTAGAATAAATATACAAATTTACAAAATATTTTGAGTTTCCCACTTTTTTTTAGGTTTTTTTTTTCAAATTTTTTTAGGTTTTTTGTTTAGATGTTTTTTGTGTCGCTAGGATACCTTGTCACCAATAATATTACTAAGTACCAAATTTCATAATGTTCATGTAAATCTGAAGAAACAAAAACACTGCACCTTAACTAATAAGAAAAAGGTTACAGTGATAAAATTTTTTTCCCAAAAAAGGATCTCGCTCATAAAATCTTCAAGTAGTGAAGTAAACCTTGGTATACCATTTTGTATAACAATAATTTCTTGAATAATTCTGATAAGCAATTTCTTTTTTTTTCCTTTTTGTTTAATTGATGCTCTAATTTGTTTTTCTGACCAAAGCTGATGATCATGAATTATGTATGGTATAATGATATGTTTAAATTTTGTGAATGATGATAGTAACAAAGTTTTCATCATATTCTGCTTGGGGTAAAATGGCTGCCAG
Source organism: Hydra viridissima (assembly GCF_058129835.1). Classification (NCBI taxonomy): domain Eukaryota; kingdom Metazoa; phylum Cnidaria; class Hydrozoa; order Anthoathecata; family Hydridae; genus Hydra; species Hydra viridissima. Next base: position 952,114 of record NW_028324313.1, on the reverse strand, counting down.
TGCACTTTATTGGTATACACTATGACACTACTTAGTTTTATGCTGGTGTTTAACTATGGCAATTCTGTTGGCATAAGTTTGCTTATATATTTATAATTCTTTATCAAAATTGTCTATGTTTAAAGATAATTGCTGTTGGATTTCGGTCGTTCAAAGGAATGTCAAGAAATGATCTTATGTCAAAATCTATACATGAATGGTCACCAGAAGATGTTGGGTATTGGTTTGGTGAGTTGGGTCCTTGGGCTAAAGGCTCTTTCGATAAAGAACTTATTGAAGCAGGTTGGTAAATAGTAGACAGATTTATAATTATTCAAATCGATTATAAATTATAAAAATATGATAAAATAATTATATAAATATGATAAAATAATTATATGTATAGTTATGTATAATATATCAACTTTTCATAACAAAAATCTTTTTCTGCAACTGGAATTGCAAATAAAACAAAAAACTGAATAACTAAATCAATTTAAGCTGCTTTTACTGGAATTACAAACTCAACTCCAAGAAAATATTGCACAACAATTACTTATGTTTTTTTCCTTGTCAGTGAAGCTTTTAGTTGACTAGAGCTACGTATGTAATTGACCATTTCAGAAGGGGGTGAAACAAGTGAGAAATCATTTTGAGATAAATGAACAAAACTGTTTGTGCTGACTACCTATAGCAATGTCACCTAATGTAAACCCCATTACTTACTCTACTCCATATGATACTTTTTTAATATTTGTACTGATCTCTCAGTGTATGTTAGATCCAGAAATAGCTAATAGCAAGTTCATCAAAACAGTATCTCCATCTGATTTGTCATGTTGAATTGCCCCTAAAAATGGAATCATTTTTAAAAAGAAAATTGGGGTATTTGAACCCCCTTTTACTGACCCCTAAATATAAAAACATGCTGGTCAATTATCAATAGTAATGCTTAATATGCTTTAATTCTTCATTCGGAAAATTTATTTTAATAATCATATATTTGAATATTATTACTGAAAACTAAAGAACATTTTTTGATTTTTTTTTCCTTAAATCTTTTTTAAAAATTTAAGGTAAAAAGCATTTTTAAGATAAGCTTTAATGCATTTTAATGCAGTTGATGTAATTTCTTTGAATTTAAACCTTTAAATAGATTAAATATGGAGCTTAAGATGCTGTTATCAAATTTTCAGACTTATTATTTCATAAATTATTGTAGATTTTCAATTTGTAGATGGCGGTATTGATGGCTGTCTTGGTGCAATTGAAATTTTAGTAAACAAGATTACTGCTGGATTCTATCTAATAGGCTGATGAATATAGTATATTTTCTTAAGGTATTGATGGCAGTTTGTTGATGAAGCTTACAGAGAATGATTTAAAAGATTTTAAAATGACAATTCCAGTTCATAGAAGAACAACTTTGGCAGCCATCGAAGAGTTAAAGAAAGAAATGCAGAATCAACAAACAGGGTTATGGGAGTTCAAGGTTTAACAATATACACACATATATTTTTTTTAATTAATAAGATGTATTTTACTCACAGCAGCAACAGCAACAACTGAACCCAAGAAAAATATATTTTTAAAATTGAAAGGGTAAAAGTTGCATGGCAAGAAAACTGAAAAAAATGTTTGTTTCATCTTTTTTATGTTAAGTATTAAAAAATGTTTTTTTTAAAAAAAAAAAAAGTAAAGTACCAAATATACCAGTATGTATGTATTATTCACTTTATATATGTTATTATACACCGTACTTACCTATTATACACCATATTTATGGTATTATTCACTGGCATATACAGTATTGTGCAGCCAGGTATATATGATAAAATGAGGAATATGATAAGTAAAAATAAAATAGATAATATGATAAGTAAAAATAAAAAGTACTCTCATAAAAAGGTATTAAATTTTTTAAGAACAAATTTTAATTTTTTCTTTAGCAAAGTGTAAAAGAATTGTTTTTAATTTTTAATTGCAATGATAAAAAATGGTTAAAAAACTTTTTACTTTTATTTTTTTTTAGTTTTTCCTCCTATGTTCATATATATTAAAAATGACTATATATATTACACACTATATTATTATTCAGGAACGGAGTAATGGAATGTCAATTTTCATAATGTTTGGTTTACGTGAGTTTCCGCGTTCCACTCTTATCTATCTATACTTGTTCAATTACAGAGATGCCTTCTTGCCAATGTTTTTTTGTTCAGTTAGGTTTAAATCAACTGATATTAGTTGTACTCAGATGGTATGTTGTAATATTTAAAAATGTTAAAGGCTTCACTGCATATTCCCCTTTTCTTTTTTTTTTTATTTCTTTGTATTTTAAACAGCTCTTTAAAATTACATTAAAATAAAAAGGATTTACTTATCTTAAGTCTGATTTATTAAATGCTTTCTTTATTAAATTTTTTTATTAAGTATAGCAAAATTCTCCAACTTTGGGCAATTGGCTTGAGTTCTTGCCACTAATGTTTTTTTTCCCATATTACTTGGTGGGTCGATTTGCTTCACACTACTTAGATATAAACTATTGGACTTCTCGTGTGGTAATTTTACATGCTATTCTTATGACAATAACAGAGTTATCAAACATGAGACTTTTATTGATCCATCGAAGGTTAGAAGTTATTATTAATGAATAATTGTTTCTGTAAGCAATTTTGGTAATTTTGTGTTCATTTTATTTATTATAATGTTTAGAGTTAAATTTATAGAACATTTGTAAAATGGAGATTTCTTAGTTTTTCATTTTGTTAGAAACATGTTTGGTATTGGTATTGCTATACCACTTGTTGATATATTGGTTGTTACAGTAACCAGTTGTTACCATATGAGTCATAATAAGTTTATAAAGTTAAAAATCAATCAGTGATAGTAAACAGTCCTACTTAAAAGTAAAACTTTTATTCAATCTGTCTTTTATTAAAAATCAGGAAAAAAAACACAAAATTTTTAATATTCACAGATTTTTTGTTTTAAATAGTTTTTTATGTCTTCAATAGTTTTTTTTTTTTTTTTATATCTTAGATGAAAATTTAATTCAAATCTTCAACTGTTGACATTGTTGTCTGAATTCTTAGAATAAAAAGAAAAGGCATTACAATCTGTTAAAAAATGTGTTAACAATTTCTTTTAAAACACTTCATATTCCTAGTAGTCTCAAGTGTTTTGGTACACGACTAAAAGTATTCACTGTGAGTGAACCATTAAATATATTCACTTTGCTTGGTGGTTATTTGACATTTCATTTCCACATAAATAGTTTTTAGCATCAGTTGTTTGCAGTCATAGAAGAGGACTCATTTGAAAGTTGTGTTGTTTTAGTTTAAAAACTGTGAAGTTGTCAGAGGATACTAGTGAAAAAGTTGACTGTCCAAAATCCAGCCATCCACATATTTTAAAAGTACCACAAGCCATCCACATATTTTAAAAGTACCACAAGCCATCCACATATTTTAAAAGTACCACAAGCCATCCACATATTTTAAAAGTACCACAAGCCATCCACATATTTTAAAAGTACCACAAGTCATCCACATATTTTAAAGGTACCACAAGCCATCAGGGTGGTGAAGGTCCTAATTGATTGGAAACAGAGAATCTTGTTGTGGTACACTTAATTTTTGACGCAGATTATAATAACACGATCAGTTTACTTCTGTCAGCTCTAATTTTTGAGATATTTAAGATTTTCTCACCCAACATGGCCATCTACTATTCTATTCTTGTGGACGGGACTCTGGACGTATCTCACACAGAGCAAATCACCTTTGTTCTCTGCTTTGTATACTTTGGTGCTGACAAAAGATGGACCGTGAAGGAGCGCTTTCTGAGGGTCGAGAATCTTGAAAAAACATCATTGAATTATATTAACAGACCATAGTTTCCCAGTATATTTCTTCGGGATTGCATTAATTGTCGAACTTTTATTTTTGAAAAATTTGTTCTATTTATCAAAAATTTGTTCGGTTGTATTTTAGATGTTGTGATAAATTGAAAATTAGATGTTAAAAGTTTTTGACTTGGCATAATTACGAAGGTATCTTGAAGCATATTAAAACATTTAATGCTCCAAGCATACAAAGGACACACCAAGATAGTTGCATAAAGCAACAACAAAAGCCAAAACTCAAAGTGTTATGGTGCTGGTACATAGGCAATCCCTACTGATGAATTTTGTTTACTGACAAAAAAATCTTCACCTTAGAGGAATTGTTTTAAAAACAGAATAATAGAATGCATACTCTGTCATCATGAGATGCAGCAGATCTTCTTCTTCTCTGATTCATTCTTCTCTGATTCATTCTCTGGTTCATTCTTCTCCTCTGGTTCATTCTTCTTTGTCTTTGGACCTGCTTTTAATGGGATCGCTAAGCTTTGTTTTTGTGAAAAGGAATCATATCTTTGGCAAAAATCAAACTAATGTTTTGGAAAAGCTTAAGCCTCACAATGTGACATTATTTACAAACAACCACAGACCTTTCAACAAGATTCTGCACCGGCGCATAATGCAATATCAACTTGAGTTGCTCAAAAATTTGGATTTTGATACTGATAAAAAAGCACAGTTTTCTTATGTCAGAAAAGCTATGGCTATTAAGAATGTTGATGAGAATTTGATTAGTTTAGGATCAGACATTCCCAATTTACTATTGGCATTCAAAGAGCTAACTAGTGAAGACCAAGTGTTTCTCAAGATTTTTTTTGAGAAAAAAAAGTTAATTTCAAGTGGAAAGTTTACTAGAGAGTTTTACTAGAGCATTGCAAACTTCAGGAAAATTACTGCTAAAGTAGTACAAACTGCAATTTCAAAAGTATTTGCTATCATTTTCAATTTACCGCTGTCTTTCAAATAATGTAACATAATAGCCACTCTTTTGTCTGCAGTTACTGCTCTTATATTTGTTGTATAAGAATTTGGAGAAATGTAGAGTTGAAGAAGTGAGACAAGTTTAAAAAAGGAGGTTTTATGTAATTGGAAGTTTTTTTTCCAAGATTGCTCAGATGCAATTTCCAATATGAGGTTTTTTAGCCCACTAAACCAAGATATTTTATTTAGCCCACTAAACCAAGAATATTTGTTTACATGCAATTAATAAAATTAAAGGCTATAAAATGGTTTCCTTGCCATTATATAAACAAGTTCTTACTTTTTACAACTTTATGATCAATATACAGGTTGTTAATACATAAATTCATGTTTTACAGTTTGTTGGCTTATTGTAAACAAATATTTCATCTCAGTTCAGTGGGCTAAAAATCCATATAAGCATAACAATATTTATCTCACCAAAGTGAACCAGTCCTATCCATATAAACAGTCCCTAAGGGACATATGAAATTCAGATGTTAATTTTACTGCACGTTCAGCGCAATCATTAACAACACACACTGATAAAATAATATTTTTTGTACTGCTGCAGCCTTGCTGTTGTGACCATGTTTCTCAATAACTAACAAGATAATCATGACTTTGTTTGAGTGCATAAAAAAGATTTATTGAATGTTTTGTAACAAAATCTGGTAAACTCTTTTACTAGAATAATTTATGAATTTGTGAAATTGTTTGTTTGTTTTTTTTGCTGGCCTGTGTAAGACTCTAATCTCTGTGTAAAGTTTTAACCATAAGTCTTTTGTCATCAATATAAACAGAATCCAGAGCTCTTTTCTTCCTTTACCACTTTGCTATCAACACTATAAAAAGCTGTTATTTCTTCTGATGCAAATAATATTAAATCATTGAACATTGCAAGGTACAAAAACAACACTGAACTGTCTAAGAAATTTGGTGCATAAAAAAAAACGAAAAAAAAAAAACAACAGAAAACCATTAATTAAATGGAGTATCATCAGGAAATGCTAACCTTACCAATCAACTGCAAGAAGATGTGCCCTATGCTTAAATGAAAAAACTGAAATTGCCATTTGGGGCACAAGTTTTTTAAACAAAAAACAAGAATTGGTGAGTAAGTTTAGGCATATGAATAAATACATTCTTGTATCATTTGACAGTAAAGACTAATGTGAAGCCATTAATAAGAGCTTTTAAAGGCTTTTTCTTTTTCTTTAATGTTTTTTTTGGTAACACTTTTTCATAATGTATTTTGGCTGGTGATTGCTAGTACACCGATATGAAACTTTAAGTACCAACAAAGTTGTCACCCTTTGCTGTATTTTCAATATATATACACATACATATATTCACACATGTTATGGTGTTTATATATATATATGTATTATATATGTGTTTGTATTATGATTGGCTGAAGCAAAGTATTTGCAGAATTAAAGAATTCTCAAACTAAGCTCTATGACTAATAGTAATTTGAACTTGGTTCTTTTAACAAAATAGCCTCAAAACAAAGCGCTTTTTTGTGCATCTGAAAGTTAACTTTTTATGCAGAAATATGAATGCTTCTAATAGCAGGTGGTTCATCAGATTGTTGTATACTGAACACATAGAGATATCAGTTTTTGCAAAATAATATTACAAAAAAATTGTATTTTGAATTTTGTATATTTAATCTGAATAGCTTTTTATTTTGTAAGTAGAAAAGTGTATTAAAAAGAAGCGTTGCTTATAGTTTAAGTCACACCGTGATGTCACGGTGTGACCAGTACAAAATCTTTGAATATTAAGACAATAACATCATCAAAAAGACAGTTGAAACAAAAGAAACCAATTCATTCGGATTTTTATAAGATTGGTATAAAAATAATATTTAATAAAACAGTTTATTAACAATAATTTCAAAAAAAGTCTTGTAAAATTCAACTACATTTTTTTATTAAATTTTATCTAGTTAACTAAGTATGATATACTTGAATAAGGTTTCATTTCCATTTTATCACTAAACTGTTTTAAGCCATGGGCACTAAATATTCCAGGCGTTTTACAAGCATTATTAATGCTTATTTATTATAATTTAAATTATAAGCATTAGCTTATTTATTATAATTTAATGCTTATAATTTTAAAAAGTCATGAAAAAAAAAGCCATGAAAGAATTAAATCACAAAGAACAAAATCACCGAAAAAAAGACCAACTTTGATGGATGAATTAGTCAAAATAAAGTTTATTTTTATCATAAGATGCACAATAAGTAACAAACTGTGGAAACTTTTGAATTAAGCTGTTTAAGAAGACTTATTTTTATTTTAGGTCAGCACATTACTATGCAACCAAGTACTTCATATATGTAGTCATGTCGTCATTTTGTATAAAGGTTTTGCTGCATTTTTTACCTGTATTTGTGGCAGATTGTATATTCTACTGGTTGCTGTATGTCAGTCCGTTTGATGCATTTAATAGATTACTGAAAAGATTCTGCACAAGAAATGCACCACAAAACATTGATCTGGAGGATCACAATCATGCTGGAAGAGAACAACGATGGGGATTTAACTTTCAGTGGCATGCCAGACAATACTAAAATTAATCAAATTATTTGGAAAAATTGATTCAGAATATTGTAATAATATTATATATATTTATATATATTTTTGGGTATGATTTATTGAAATTTAATTTATATTTTCTTTATAACATGATAACAATTCAAACATATAAACAGGGTTTGTTCTTTTATATTGATTTTTTTTAAAATTACTTTACATGTTTTAGTTGTTTTATTTTTATGCTGATTTTTTTTTTTAATGCTAATTTTGAACTAAGCTTTCATTTCTTTTCTTTTTTTTTTTTTTTTTTTTGCTAGCATTTTTAAAAAAACATTTAAAATGGCTAAAGCAATTTTGATTGTAAGAGATAGAATTACATTAAGAAAAATGAAATAAAGGTCAGTTTTCTATGTTAGTCAATATTTAAATTGGAAGCATAAGTTTTTAATGCAAATAGCAAATGTAGATTTTTATACATAAATTTTACTGGTAGTTGTTTAAAATACCAAATTTCTTTGTGTTTTAGTATCATGGCAACCAAGTTGCAAGTTGAATATATTGACAGGTAGTTTCATTTGTTTTAAGTCTTAAGTTTGCTCTGTTTTAAGATTTATTTATATGTAAGTAGTTGTATATTCATCTTTTTGGTATTTTTTAGGTTGAAACTAGGAAATTTAAATTTCAATGAAAAATTTGTCTCGCTATTACCTTCAAAAAGGTGGCTGCTAGACAATGGTCTAAAAGGTATAAACATTCCATATTTACAATAATATATTTGTTATTAAATATAATATTATTAAATGTAACATATTTGTTACATAAATGTTCATTTTATAAAAATGGTTCCAATAATAAAAAAAATCCATAGAAAATCTAAGAACACTTAGTAAGTAAAGATAAAATGTATAATAAGTTTATTGTTTCTTGTTTTTGACAGCTCGAGGTTTGTCTTTCTACCAGATTCTTGGTCCTAATGCATACTCCTACGCACAAACGTACATTCCATCTATTGATAAAGAAGTCAAATCAACAGTGCATCATCAGGTTGATGTTTTATTTGATTGCTTCAGGGTTTATGATTCAAGGTTGTTTTTGTTGTTCTGTTGAGCATATTGAAAAAAAAGAGTGTTAAGTGAAAGTTGTAGTTTGTGATATGTTTTTGATGTGTGTTGTGATGTGTTTGTGATTTTTTTAAATTAATTTAAGTTCAATCAATATAGGTTAAATATTTTTTTATTTAAATGTTAATTTATATTATTTAGTTTACTTTTATTATTACTATTTTTACTATTATTATTTAGTTTTAGTTTATATTTAATTTACTCATTAATACTTACTTAATCTATGTTTAATGATTAATTTTTTATTTACATATTTAGAGTATGGTACAAGTTGATTGGTTTAATGGTAGTGTGAAAAATGTTCATGTTGATCCAGCAGTTTTAAACAATTATACTCACCAGTTGTCTAATGCCATAAGAATCTATAAAAAGCAGTTTTCATTAATGCATACGGGTAGCAGGCAAATGTTTGGAAATATTTCAGAGTCTAGGTTAGTCTTTTAGTAGCTAACAGTAAGAATTTAGTAGTTGACAGTACTCTCTGCTTGGTTCATAAATCAGCGTTAATTTATGTTGACAAGAAAACTGTCAATTATTTTGGTACGTTTTACTTTTTTTTTTCCCAGCATAATCATTATTGTTGATTTATCTCAAGAAGCAAGCAGTCATGTTTGCTATCTTTTTCCATCATTCAAGTTGCTCTTTGAAGAACAGCTTCTACAAAAAAAATATTTTAAAATTATTTGGTAGGTATTGCTTTCAGTTTTAATTCATTTTACATATTTTTAAGATTTCAGTGCTAGTAAAGTTAATGTTATTAAAATTAATATTATTTGAATTCTTTAAAAGTTTTTAAAAAGTAAAATCTGGATAACAAGCATAATCAATTTTTTTTTTTTTTTTTTTTTTTTTTTTTTTTTTTAGTATAAACTAACAAAGTTTTAACAAATTTTTAAAAAAAATTATTTTCTTTAAAAATTATTGACATAAGAAACAATATTTTTATTTATTTTGGTTTCAGCTGTAATGGCCCCCTCCCCCTTCTCCCCCCCTCCCCCTTCTCCCCCCCTCCCCTATAAAGTTAAAAAACGAATTAGTTGCATATTTGTTGATTAAATTTTCAATTTCTTTAAAAAATTTATATCGTAGATTAACGTCTTTAAAAATTATTGACATAAGAAACAATATTTTTTCTTTATTTTTGGTTTCAGCTGCAATGAAACACTTGATTGCTATGAGTCAACTTTTCCAGTCAAAGAATCCATAAGCGAATGTTGGAAGTATAACTGTAATTAATATTTTTAAACTGATTTGTAAAATGTTTCTCATTGGAAATTTCAGTTTTGTTACTTTTTATCTTTAGTTGGTTACTCTCTTTATCATGCAGCGGCATCCGAAAGTTTCTACCTGCTTTAAAGGTTGCTCTTAGACAAAAAACTTCAGGTAAATGTTATTGCTTTTGTGCTTGCTTTTAATACTGTGTTGAAAATGTGATAAAAATGCATAGTTGGATTAGACCTCTACCTTCCACAAACTGTTCAAAAAATCCATATAGATTTTTTTCATGGTTCTTATATTTTAAGTTGTAAAGTTAATATCATTTATAAGAAAAATCTTTTAAAAACACTGAGATGGTATTTTTTCATTTAGATTTCACTGGTTTATATCTGGTTTCACTGGGCAGAATTTATGACAATATGGTAGAACAGTCATAACTTTTTATTTTACTCTTCATAATCTTGTGTATTACATTACAAATAGTTGTTTACTTTCTCACTTTATTTAAAGTTAGAAAGAAAGTGAAATTTTTATTGGAAGTTTTAGTTACTTTTAAACCTGTTTTTTTTTTCTAAAGGACGTACTTGTCAGTTATATTGAAGAGGCTATGGTGGGTTCACAAGGGGTTACTTTAAATTGTATTTTTTTGCAACCTCCTGATTTACATCCACTAGATCCCCCTAACTCAAATTTCTATCCAAAGTATGATCTTTCACATGTCTCAAAAGATCTTAGAAGAATTAGTGAAATAGCAAATGGAAAATTTCATTGGAGTTTTGAATCTGGTAAATTTTTATATAGCTTTTTTTTTCTTTTCTTTTTCTTTTTTTGTGAAAAAAAGTTTAGAAAACCAGTGTAAGCGGGTAAATCACAAAAAAAAAAAAAAAAAAAAAAAATTTTAAAAAGGATTAATTTGGGAAATAAAGATTAAGGAAAAATCTTTCCTTCTTTTTTCAGGAGGTAAGTAATTGTTATTTTGAGTATTGGATTTGGGTGTTTTTTAGAAAATATAAGTTTTTCTTGAGATTTTACCAGGTGTTTAAAAATGAAACTTTTTTTACAATAAAACATTAAAAAACAAGTAAAAAGTGTCAGGATATTGTTCACACATGAATGGAATCAAAATATTTTTGATGCAAATTTTTTTAATGCATTTTTATTGACTAAATAGCCAAATTGGTTGATTAATGGTCCAGTTGTAGCTTTCAGTCTTAAAAAGAAAGACTTTCCTTTTAAAGACTCAGTTTAAGTTGGGCTGTTCATGAAATTCATTTGTCATCCACCTCACATGGTCTGTTGGATTGGGAGCTAAAAATTTCTCACTGCCTTTCTGTCCACCAAGAAATGAGCAGGATAAATGTGAAAGTTCCTGATAATCATCCCTTAGCAGCTGTGGTGATCTTGGTATTCTTGCTGTTGATAACTGAGAAATTAGCCAGTTAGCAATTAGCCAGTGCTCTGGGGTGGATGTCAAATTGGGTGAAGCCATTTTATAGTTTAGCTCATAGTTTATTACTTGAAGAATTAATTGATTCAATTTCTTATGTGTTTCTTAAAAAATAATAATTTCAAATTTAAACAAAAAAAAATAAACAATAGTTTTAAACTTAAATAATAATAATATTAAAAAAAAAAAAAAAAAAAAGCCAAGAAAAGCATCAACATAAAAAATGTCAAAAGTTTACAGGGTTTGTTTTTTACTTTCATTACAGATGTTGTTGATGATGAAGATATGAGATTACTAGCGTCTGAGATCAATAAAGCAGGTTCTTATATGAAAAAGGTGAGCTGTCTTAAAGTTTTTCTTTAATATCATAAAACAAAGATAAACCATGAAATGTAAATCAAGATCAAATTGTATCAGTCACTTGTATAAGAATGTAGAATGTAAGAATTATATGGTTGTGTGACTTAACACCAATAAATAATACATAATGTTAGTATATAAAGTGAATTGAAAAAGTAAATACAGTATTGGACAAAACGTTTGCAACCAACATCAAACAATGCTAAAAAGTGTTCCTAATTTTACATATCTTAAAAACGAAATGAACTATACTACCACAGCAAACAGTCAGAATCATAGCATGCCATGACATGAGCAATCAGCTGACAGGTGACAGCACACAGGCAGAATTTTGTTGACAAGTGCCATTTTGCAGCGGACAAAACAAGTGCAACTTTTTTGGTTTGTTTCATTTTCTTAAGTCTGGTCCGTGTCAACGTCACGGAAGTTTTTTAATAATTAAAGGAAGTATCCAGAAGTTTCCAGAAGTTTCAAGAAGCATGCAGAAGCTTCCAGAAGTTTCCAGAAGAAGCATCTGGAAGCATCCAGTAGCATCCAGAAATATTTTTATGACTTCAAGTGCAAAATTGGCTCCCGACAGTCTTGGATTGGAACTAAGAAAGAAAATTATTGGTGATTACGTAAGTGGAATGTCACAAAAAAGTTTTTGTGATAAATATCGTGTGAAAAAATGGACCGTATCAAGACTATGTACCAAATATCGTTCTATGGGGAAGTTGGCAGCAGATAACAAAGGTGGAAGACCGCGCTCCACCACTTCTAAAGCTGCCTGTATCTGACCGAACAATCAGACAAAGTGCTGATTTTCTGATCCGTCTATGATTGTCTGATCCGTCAAGAAGGATCCCTGGATATCATCAGTCGAGATACAAAAGCAATTAGAGCTGCCTGTATCTGACCGAACAATCAGACGAAGTGCTGTTGAAGCGGGATTGTCTTCTCGACGCCCTGCAAAGAAACCGCTGATTTCACTAAAAAACCAGAAGAAAAGACTCCTGTTTGCTACATCTCATATTGACTGGAATGCGCTGAAATGGCGAACTGTCCTGTTCAGTGATAAATCAATGTTCAACATCATTGGGAGCGATGGCATTTGCCATGTATGTCGACCGGTCGGAAAACGCCTCGATTTACGTTACTGCCATAAGACCGTGAAGCATGGTGGAGGCAATATAATGGTCTGGGGGTGTTTTTCTGCTAACAGTCTAGGTCCAATACATTGAAACGATGGAATAATGGACCGTTTCATATATAAAAATACTCTGAAAGATGTTATGTTACCTCATGCTGAATGGAATATGCCAATAAAATGGGTTTTTCAGCAAGACAACGATCCAAAACACATTGCAAAAGTAGTCAAGCAATGGTTTCAAGACAACCACCTATCGGTGATGGATTGACTGCCTCAATCTCCGGATCTCAACCCTATCGAGAACCTGTGGGAGATTGTCAACCACAGAATTAATCGTGAAGGTGTTCGTAATAAGGATCAACTGTTTGAACAAATCCAAAAGGCCTGAGCAGCGATTCCACAGAGTTTCATTGATCACCTGATCGAATCTATGCCTCGAAGATGCAAGGCTGTGATCAACAACAAAGGATTCGCCGCGAAATATTGATAAAGAAATACAGCTTGGTCAACATTTTGTCGAGTTGCACTTGTTTTGTCCAGAAGGAAACCAACTTTTTTTAATACTTTTGATTAATTTATTAATTTTCATGTAGAAATAATGAACTTTGTGATGAATAAAACTTGAAGAACTTTGTCTCTAAACAGTTACAAGTTATTTCTCTAAATTGAAAAAATGTAGCACTTTTATATAAAGAAACTAAATTAGCATTATTTGGTTGCAAATGTTTTTTCCAATACTGTAAGTGTTTCAAATCTTTTTGCTTGGTATTGCATTAAAAACTTGATTACAAGTGGAGAAAGAGGCGTCAATATATTTTTTTTAATGTCATGTTTAGTGACAAATAAACTATATTCAATATTTTTTTAATTACTTTTTAATTTTTTTTTTAGACAGAAATGTTATTGGAAAAATATCAGTTAAAGTGTGAGCAAAAAAAGGTTTGCAAAATATGTGTATAATTTTTTAAAAAATATACTTTTATTTATTCATTGGTTTGATATTTATTATTTCATTTTAACTTTTTTAAAGAAAATCAACTCATGTTGAACAACACGGCTGTGATTACTTAGAGTAAGCAAAGTTATGATTATATGAGTACTAATTCAATTTTTTACTGCAAAAAACTCCTGAGTAATTGATGAAACGCAAGTTAGTTCCTTCACATGAGAAAGATCCTTTGACATAAATAAAACAAAGGTTTTATGAACTTATTTTTTGAGTTAAATTTTTGAATTTTTATATAGAATATGTCTTGTTAATTAACTTTATGAGGTTTTTTTCTGATTTCATTTTCATCATACTTCTTTGGTTTACTGATAATCAGTATTTTTACATATAAGGAACAAAATAGTTTTGATATAACTCTTTGTATGTATGACTTATTGAGAGATAACTGATGGTGTTACTGATTGATCAAAATAATTGTGACTGTGGATTGTATAAGCTTATTATATGACCCTTATAATTGGTGTAAAATCTCACAGACTGAAAAAATCTCTTTTTTTTTTGGGAAAACTATATTTTAATTGTTCGAAAAAGTAAGAAAGAGCTGCTCAACCAACAATATATAATAAAAAGGGGTTTTTGGAGAGCAACATGTCAATAAACTAAATCTTTAACATAATATTTATTGTGAACATAATATTTATTATAATTATTCATGGCCTACTATAGTGACAGGCTGATTAAACGTACGGCTTTTAAAAAAACTGTAGGCGAGTTGTTTTTTTTTATGGAAGCATTCGTTTTTTAGGTTATTTATTAAATAGATTCATTAATTCATTAGATAGTAATTAATTTATCATAAATAAAGGTTTTTGTAAAAAATAAAACCTCTTAAATGAAAAAAATCGTTTATTAAATGCAAACCGCATTTCATTATAACATAGTAAAGACTCATTTTTTATAGTACTAAAACCTCAAACATCTTTATGAAAAAAAACAACAACATAACTTTTCAAAATAAAACTACAATTAGTTAAAAAAAAACATATATATCACGTTTTAATTAGTTTCAATATTCTCATTTTGGGTTCCTTTGAAGATTGCGGGGAGTAAAGATGGCAATAATTGTTAAAATATATATTGGCAAGGATTCTACAATGTTTTTTTGAAACATTGGTAAATCCATAAAAGTCAGATACCATCAAGAAACTGTTAGATAAGCTAACACGACGTACACATTTGTAAAGATGGTGAAATAAAATGTACGAATAAAATATCCAATGGCAGATGTTATCACCAGGCAAAGTTAACCCACCATGATTAATCTCTCTGATATATTCTCCAAATTGGTCAAAACAAAATGATGTATCTTCAACTGGAGAATCTTCTCTACTGACATAGCCAGCAATATAAACCAAAGACATTTTAATTTCTTTAGACAAATCGCTTTCAATAACAGGAAGATTATGAAAAACATTCAACAAAGTACATTCAACAAAAACATTCAATGACTTGATGAAACTTCTAAATCATTAGCTATGATACCAATATTTAAGCAAAGTTTTGTTTTTTTTATGTCAACTTTTTCCAATATTTGCTGAACATTTATAAAATAGGTACCACCTGATCCTTGGCGAAGTTTTCCAAATGCTTTCTTGATAGGGTCACTAGTAAAATGTCCAAGACAAACATACTTATGACTTGTAATTAGTAAATGTTTCACTAGTTCAACCATTCCACGACACGTATGGGAAAAAACACGAGAAGTATCTTTGGTTAAATTTTTTATTCTTTGACCGTGTATTTCAGGTGCCATTTTTTCGACCATATCAGCCAAATTTAAAAGAAAGTTCAATCGTTCATCATTGTTTGATGAAAAAACAGCAAGATTTTCATCTCTAGTACAAATGTTTTCATAAAGTCCTTTAATGTTAACAATTTTTAAAAATTTAATAAAAATAGATAAAAAAACTGTAGTGTCATCAACATTTTTTATGGATGAATGAGTTTTTAAAGCAGCTACAGTCTCATCACAAAATACTCTTAAACAAGTTGACACATTTTGACGTTTGATTGGTTTAGGAAAAATTGCAGTTTCATTTAGTTTAGACAGTGTTACAATAGCATCTTTTTCATGTTGAAAAAGTTTTTTAAGATCTGACCATTTTGCAGTTCTTGAAACACCTTCAAAAGTAAAACATAGTTCTTGGCATTTTTCTGTGAGCCAATTATTACGAATAGATTTTATTAAATGAACAAAATCATAAAGAAGAAAAATATTATCATTAGTACACCAAGTATTACGGAGATTAAACATTCCAAAAAACTTTTTATTTACTTTATTATTGTTGCAAAGAATAGCAACAACAGAATCACCAAAATTTTTTATTGTTTCAATTGTTTGCATTGTTTGATCATACTGAAATTTAGCATCTAAACCTGTTACTGGTAATGCCTTATACAAAAACTGTTTTCCACCAAACAAAGAACAAATCATTAAACCCAAAACTGTTTTTCCCAATTCGTTTGGGGAGTTAACAGATATACCAAAAATGTTATCTCTTTGATATGTTAACTGTGGTTTAATATAAATTTCAGAATAAAGAATAAGATTAAAGAAGATTAAGATATGAAAATGAGAAGGCTGAGAGGATTAATGAGTTAAATCAAAAACAGAATAATGATTTAGCCAAACTTCATGTTGAAAAAGAAGATGCTTTAGCAAATGTTAGGATTTTTTTAATCTCTTCAATATACATAATAATATCCACTTTATATTTATTAAATACGATATTGTGTTTTAAAAATTTTTAAAGTTGATTGTTTTGAATAATTGTTGTTGCAGATAAATAATAAATAATAATATTATTGTTATAATTCTATTTCTTTAGTTAAACACAAGACTTTCATGGTTCAAATCATTAAACCCAAAACTCTTTTTGCCAATTCGTTTGGGGAGTTAACAGATTTACCAAAAATGTTACCTCCTTGATGTGTTAACTGTGGTTTAACATAAATTTTATCAATTAGTAGAATGACCAGTCTTTGAGAAATAGAACATTTGTCAAAATACAACTTTAAAAATCATCATCTCCAACATTTCTAACTTTTGATGTCAATTTTGTCATCAGTGATATACTTGGTAGTTCATAGTCATCACGTAATCGAGAATAAAGTGTTCTTGACAATGAAAAATACTCAAATGCCCTGGCAACCATATCAGGAGAATATTTTTTTTTACCAATAAACACTAAGGAGTTCATACTTAACATCTGTTCAATGATAATACTTTTTTTGTGATCAATTGGTAAAGAATTCAGATAGTGTATTGCAGCATGGAGACAACTAATACAGTTAATAGTATTTATATGGTTGTAAGAAAGAGGTTTTATGGTGCACTTAATACCACAGTGGTAGCTATCAAAGGATAAATCATTTTTTTATCTTTAAAATAAACTTTGGAACACCAAAGTTGTCTAATATATCAGCAGATTGAAGATGTAAACAGTTTTCATAGATATTTGATATTATTGAAAAAGAAAAAGATATAGATTTAGACATTATTTTTTCACACAAATCATCAAAGGATGAAATATTGTCAGCTTTTACAAAATCCTCAATTTCATCGGGCACAATACTTCTAAAAGATGGTAATGATTTACTTGTTGGTCTTGGTGGTGCCTGTGGAGTTGGAATTTGACTTGAGTTTACAGAAGAAAATACAGATGGTAGATATTTTGGTCTTAACTTTCTGTAAACTAAAACTTTTTCATAGTTTTTAGGCCAATGATCTTCACAAATAAAAGTATTTGGGCCATCTGGAATGTTATCTCGAGATATTGCACTTATCCATCTTTTTCGTTCATCCAGATTTTTTTTATTTGGAAGGCGAAAAACTTTCACAGACTTTGTAACATCGTAGTTACCTCTGCATCCTGAGACACAACACTTAAAAACCATATTTTATGAATCTAATTATTTAGATCTAAAAAGAATGCAAATTTAATACACATACAATATAATTGAAATTAATTGAATATCAAATTGAAAGAACACGTCTTTTTCCTTGATCGCGCCATATTACAAATTATTAAAAGAAAAACTCGTCTACAGTTTTTTTAAAAGTCGTACGTTTACTCGGCCTGTCACTATAGTTGGCCATGTAATTTTTACATAATAATTCAATTATAAGTGTTACATTTAACATGCCCCTTGTTGACTTGTCAATAATTTTTTTTTTTTTTTTCTATGATACCCAGCAAGCACACAACATTGAAATAACGTTGATTGATGTTGATCAATGTTATTTCAACTTTGTGTGCTTACTGGGATATTGTCCATTAAGAGCTGCCTGTCAAGTTGGACATTATTTATTTGACCTGAGCACCGCATCACTCTGCTCAATCTTGGTTTCAACTACACAAACATTCTTATTGGAATTATCATTTTTATCTAAGTTATCTGTTCAACATCAATCTCCAGGGGAATTACTTTTTTGACAGGTTGGAAACATATCTTTGATGTTCCTTTATTCAATAGGACCTTTAACTTTTCTCCATGAATTGCTTTGTCTTTTCCTTCAATTCTGCATTGAATTCTGGGCGTCAAATCTTTGTCGTTGCTGTTAAAGGATTTTTTTTTTTTTTAGCGCAAAATTTGTTTTTACTGCAAATTTTTTTATACTTAACATGATATCACTTACTTTTAATACCTTTTCTCATTTTTTATTGTTTAACTTGTTTTATAAGTGTGTTGTTTTAATTTGTTTTGGTAAACCTTACAGAAAAGCTTTCAATAATCATGAAGTTCCTTAAAGTACATTTACGTTTCTTGGTGTCGACCAAATCAAAGCATAAATTTGCTTTCTATATATATCATCCATACATCAAATGAAAGGGAGTAAGTGCTTCCTCTATCTCATCTTCACTCATGTAGACAAGTGGTCTATTACTTATCATGACCTTACTCTAACACAACTTAACATCATTTCAATACCATAATACATAATACTTTCTTGGGGGTTGTGAATAATAAACACTGAAATAACTATGTTGTCCGCCCTGCAGAATAATTAGAT
Source organism: Hydra viridissima (assembly GCF_058129835.1). Taxonomy (NCBI): domain Eukaryota; kingdom Metazoa; phylum Cnidaria; class Hydrozoa; order Anthoathecata; family Hydridae; genus Hydra; species Hydra viridissima. Next base: position 933,420 of record NW_028324313.1, on the reverse strand, counting down.
ATTTTCCATTAAAACTTTTCTTATTATCAAATGACATCAAATTTCTGAATTGTCATCTGAGTCACAGCAAGTTTTGTTCATCGGTGAACAACGTCAGAGATGAGCTTAATTTCTAGTAGTCTTGACTTTGTAAATAAAATTGTTCAACTAATAATCATGAATTAAATGCCTTTTTATATTCATCAAGTGTTAAGATATTTTCTTTAACTAATTTATTGTTCTTTTTAACTGTTTTTATCAAATTATTTGCATATCTATTCACATATCCAGTTACCATTGTAAGTTTGTTCAACGTCCTATACTTTTTAATAACCAATAATTGCTATTACTCACTTTATTAACCAATATTCCTAATACTCACAGCCTTATTCATTTTAAAATAATCAGACTCTCATAAAACATTCTAAAAGTGTACTTTTGTGATTAATACTTATAAATTATATCATAAAAATGTGATATGGATTCCTCAAGATCATTTAATTTGCCAAAAATGTTAGGTTCTACAGCAGTCTTATTCCCTAATCCTTTCTGAAAAGAACATATAAACTGTTTGCTTTCGCTAATAGAAAGTTCCAATATGACTTGAAGTTCTTTTATAACCTCTAAGGATACTTTTTTTTAATGATCTTTGATTTTGCTTAATAGCAGGACATTCAGCAGTTACAACCAATAGGTTTCCACCAGTTGATAAAGAAAAGTTGTTCCTTTTGGAATGCAGTCAGCTTTCATCTTATCTTTTAATAAACCTGAAGGAAATTGTTCAGCTTGATTGCTTTCCAAGCTTATGGCAAGAGAGATCAAGTTTGTTACAGCAACTGAAGAAGAACAGTTGTGGTTGTGTCCAGGTGCTTACATTGAGAAACATTTTCCACAGAGCTTTGAGTTATCCGGTGAAGAAGATTTGAGTTATCTATTTCACTACTCTGGAGCATTGAAGTTGAATTTCTAGTCAGTATTTTCCATTCAATCTTCAAAAGTGTTATTTAAAAAACATAATTATATAAAGATAAATGTCTCATTACAGTTATTTTAATCAAAATCTATTGAGACTAATAGGCTTACTTTATAGTAACACTTTTTAAAAAATTAATGAGTTTAAAAAAAAATTTTATTCTGTAAATACGAGAATTACCTTTAATAGGGTAAAGGAAGGTATGTTCGTGATAAATTAACTAGATGTGTAATTACAAAGTCAATTTCAGTAATTTTACTTAATTACTTTAATTGTTTGATGTACATAGAGTAAAGTTACTAGAATCTATGCAGTTTTGGGATTTTAAGTCCTTTGATAAGTTTTTATAAAAGCTCAAAAGTCATTGAGAAAAGTTAGGTAATTTTGTGATATGGTATTTAATTTCGTGATAGTGGTTAGGTAATTTCGTGAATACACAATAATATTTAAATTTTTCTTTATTAATTAAGTATAACATCTGGTATAATATAACAAAAAATATCAACACTTGTTTTGAATTCATAACTATTCAATCAGACTTTAAGTTCATAAAATATAAATATAGTCAGGCTTATAAGTTAACAAAATTATAATAATACTTTCATTACTTTATATTTATATATAAAAAAAATATACTTTTAACATAGGTAGCTTAGAAAATAAAATAACAGACCTACAAAAAACTCTTAATATAATAACTATAATATTAACCATACTTATATCTGATTAACTTATTTTTCTAAATCACATTCTTGTTGACAACATGTATCACACATAAATACTTCACCAATGTCCTCATATGTTTGACAACTCTCATGATAAGGTACTAAACAATAGGAACACTGCACCCATTTTTTTCCATTTTTTTTTTTTACATCACTGTTGTAACTTTTTTTACAAACACCGCACTCCCAATCATCATCTTTTGAAGCAATTTCGTGATAGTAGGTAATTTCGTGATAGGCTTTACTGCAAAAATATTTGCAGATTCGTATAGAGAAAGATATTATTATCATTTAACTATATAGTTATATCGTGCTTAAAACAATTTTTAATGTCATTATATTTAATAAAAGAAACATGATTAAAAATGTAAATTCATTTGAGGTGAAAACGTTAAGAAAATGTGTAACTGCAATAAGGAATCATAAGTTATAGGAAGTTAATAAAAAAACAAAAGTTTTACCATTAAATCAAGCATCTTTTCTAGTTTAATATTTAATAAAAATAATTTACTTACCTTAAAACACAAGTCTGGAAATAAAAATGTTGGACAAGTACTCCAAACAAATGTGCTGAACGCACGTTAAATAATGCTAAAGAATGTACAAACTGATAGTAAACAATTGACGTATCACACGCACCCAACGACTATTTGTGAATCGACAGTAGTACCCCGGGGTACCATTTGACGCAATTTCGATGTTTTTGACTAATAGGTATGTTCGCTACAAATGCCGAGCGAAATATCACGAAATTACATATATCACGAACATACCTTCCTTTACCCTACTTTCTCTCTTCATGAACCTCTGGGTGTATTACCCGACTTCATCAAGTAAAGGTTTCTTCCACAACCAGAGCAAACTACAGTTCAGTAATTATAAATTTCATGGGAATACCCAGGATATATATGCAGCTTCATCAGATCTTCTATTGTTGAATTTACAGCTCTAAAAAGTTCCTAGCAGCAGCAAAAGGCATTTTATTCAAAGACAGCAATCAATGGGCTAATGACAGCCATTTTCATTTAACTCAGAGTGTATTAAATCCAAAAAAAAAACACAGGTGTCTTGTTTCAAATGACATGATTTTGTAAAAAATATATAATTTTGAGAAGAATTTAACTTAAAAATGCAATCTTTAGAAAAACTTTTTTTTTTTTCATAGCTTTTTTTAAAAATTGATTTTATAATATCTGGTTCTTAAATAAAAATTTGTAAAAGTTATTTGTATCACTTGATAGAAGACACCTGTTTTTAGGTTTTATTCCATTTTCCCTATTTAGTTTTGAAGTTATAGCAGCTTTTCATAATTAGCATGTTTTGCTGTAATTAAACCTCTAGAAGTTCTTCTAAAAGAAAAGTATGTATTGGTTTTAATTTGTTTTAACAGTAGGAAAGATAAATGTCATTTGAGCAACACATCTGTTCACAATGCAGCGTTCTAAACAAAATTTAAGTCATGATGAATGTTGCAATTGTTACTTTGTCCAATGAAAGACTAACAAATCACAAACTTGGTTGAAGATTTGGAGTGTCTCATACAACAGTCAGTAGGGTTCTACAAAGGTTTGTATAGACCAATGATCACACTAGAAGACTAGAAGATATTTTGCTTATAACATTCAAAAAAACCACTTTATATGGAGGCGGCTCATTGATGGTATAGGGCAGAATATCTTTAACAGCTTACACAGAGCTTTTTATTGTTGAGCAGAGATTTTAGGACCTTTTTGTGGTACCTTTTGCACCGTACATTGGAGATGGATTCCTTTTTATGCAGGATAATGCTAGACCACATACGGCACATGTTGGTACTGAATACTTAAATAATGTTAATATTGAGTGGTCAGCTTACAGTCCAGATATTAAACCAATAGAGCAACTTTGGAACATATTGGGACACCATGTTAGAAGCTAACATCCAACACCTAACACCCTAGATGAGGTGCTACAAAGTCTTATCCACGTGTGGGAAGATCCTTCAAGAAACAATTTCTAATTAAAAGTATCTTACGGTGCTGTCAGGCTGTAATAACATTGATAATTAGTGTTACCACCTCTTGGTGGTAACACTAATTATTGATAAGTCAAAAATGTTTCAATTTGTGTGTGTGTGTGTGTGTGTGTGTGTGTGTGTGTGTGTGTGTGTGTGTGTGTGTGTGTGTGTGTGTGTGTGTGTGTGTGTGTGTGTGTGTGTGTGTGTGTGTGTGTGTGTGTGTGTGTGTGTGTGTGTGTGTGTGTGTGTGTGTGTGTGTGTGTGTGTGTGTGTGTGTGTGTGTGTGTGTGTGTGTGTGTGTGTGTGTGTGTGTGTGTGTGTGTGTGTGTGTGTGTGTGTGTGTGTGTGTGTGTGTGTGTGTGTGTGTGTGTGTGTGTGTGTGTGTGTGTGTGTGTGTGTGTGTGTGTGTGTGTGTGTGTGTGTGTGTGTGTGTGTGTGTGTGTGTGTGTGTGTGTGTGTGTGTGTGTGTGTGTGTGTGTGTGTGTGTGTGTGTGTGTGTGTGTGTGTGTGTGTGTGTGTGTGTGTGTGTGTGTGTGTGTGTGTGTGTGTGTGTGTGTGTGTGTGTGTGTGTGTGTGTGTGTGTGTGTGTGTGTGTGTGTGTGTGTGTGTGTGTGTGTGTGTGTGTGTGTGTGTGTGTGTGTGTGTGTGTGTGTGTGTGTGTGTGTGTGTGTGTGTGTGTGTGTGTGTGTGTGTGTGTGTGTGTGTGTGTGTGTGTGTGTGTGTGTGTGTGTGTGTGTGTGTGTGTGTGTGTGTGTGTGTGTGTGTGTGTGTGTGTGTGTGTGTGTGTGTGTGTGTGTGTGTGTGTGTGTGTGTGTGTGTGTGTGTGTGTGTGTGTGTGTGTGTGTGTGTGTGTGTGTGTGTGTGTGTGTGTGTGTGTGTGTGTGTGTGTGTGTGTGTGTGTGTGTGTGTGTGTGTGTGTGTGTGTGTGTGTGTGTGTGTGTGTGTGTGTGTGTGTGTGTGTGTGTGTGTGTGTGTGTGTGTGTGTGTGTGTGTGTGTGTGTGTGTGTGTGTGTGTGTGTGTGTGTGTGTGTGTGTGTGTGTGTGTGTGTGTGTGTGTGTGTGTGTGTGTGTGTGTGTGTGTGTGTGTGTGTGTGTGTGTGTGTGTGTGTGTGTGTGTGTGTGTGTGTGTGTGTGTGTGTGTGTGTGTGTGTGTGTGTGTGTGTGTGTGTGTGTGTGTGTGTGTGTGTGTGTGTGTGTGTGTGTGTGTGTGTGTGTGTGTGTGTGTGTGTGTGTGTGTGTGTAGATTGATTTGATTGGCCTTTTAAGATTGACTTGGCCTTTTTTTTAACAAGCATTGTTTTGATAATGCTTGTCAAAAAAAGGCAAGTCTACTACTATACTGTGATAAACCAATCTCCTTGAAGCGAGTTTAGCTGGTCATAGTTTATTCTTAACATATTTCTGTTGGGCAGACTAAGATATGTCATATCTCTGGAGCCTTTCCTATACAGTTCGTTTATAAAGTAACACAAAAGATAAATAGATAATCTCAAACATTTTATTAAAACATATACAGAACAGTTGTGGCAGTCTTTAGCATGTCTGTATAATTTTCTCCTGTTACAGTATCCTTAAAGAAAAATGTTTGCAAAGAAAACAAAGCTGTAAATCCCATCCAAACAATTTTTTTTTTCTGAATTGAGTATCTTTGGTAATTTTTTAGAAGGTTTTTCACCAGCCCAAATGACACAATTGTATCTGCCAACATGACCGTCCATATAAAAATATGCATCATCACTCCAAAAGATGTTTGGTAAGAGATGCTAATTTTCAATAATTTTTTTAAGAAATTGACACGTCCAATCTTGTCAGCTGCTGTTATGGCCTTTTTTAAACACAATTTGTAAGGGTATTGATGCAAATAATGTTGCAGCCAAGGGTAAACACTTGATTTTAATATTCTAATTACTCTTGAAATATCAGATGTTGTTGCAACACCAAAAGGATAATTGTATTGAAGTTCTTTCAGAGCATTGAACACACTGCCGCTTCATTCATCTTTTAGAGATGGATGTCCTGATTTCAGAGTATCATTAACAGACCCAGTTGTTGTAAATTTGTCAACTAATCTAGTGATTGAGGACACTGAGAATGGATTCTTATTTAATCCATGCTTTGTTTTAAATTGCCTGAGAACTACAGTTGCATATTTTTTATTTTCATAAAACAATTATATTATCTCAATGCGCATTGTTAAATGCATGTTAGTTTTAAATACATAGAGGCAAAAAATAAGTAAAACTCCATATATCCGCTATATGTTCATTTCTAAAAAAATGTGTCAAAATTCAATTGGTCAAAAATATAGTTCTATGGTTTTTTGCATTACTTAAATGCACTGGACTAAACTCTTATTACTTACAGCTAAAACTTTCTTTCTTAGAGCTTTTATCCCATTTGGCACAATTGGATTTTCTTGATTAATTTCTCACTAGAAGTTGTTTACTGTTAGTTTAAACAGTGAAACTATAAAAATAAAGGTTTCTTTTATTTCTGTTATTACTTTACTAAAAAAATTGATTGTTTCATGTAAAAAGATAACAATCACATTGTAAAAAAGCTCCGTAAAATGTCTTATAGATATTCTAAACTAATTTCAAAGATCAAAAAGGTAAAACTTTTGAACTGAGTAAAATGCTTCAAACACAGCTTATGCTCACATGAGCGGCATAAGTTTGACAACAGTATTTTATTGTATTGATTTTGGTCAATCTGTGATCCAGATCTCCTACTTTGATACTTAATAGTTGAAGAGAAGCATAAGAAACAACATACAACATCAGTTCTACTAAATCCATTCAAGAAAAATGTATCTTACACTGTTTGAAGTTGCCTTCATCTAGTCAAAGTCTTATTCTGAAATCACTTGTTCTCTCTACTAAACCAATTTTAAAGATAACCTAATTATCTTGTAAATTATCTTGTAAATTAATTAAATTAGTTATAAAATGTTTTGGGAACTATACATATAAACAGGTGTTTTTTTAACTTTTATAGCAAAAACTTATGTAAATAAGAGTTATTGTATCATTCGATTAATGTGTCATTTGGTTAATGTGTCGGTTGATGTGTTGTTCCGTCAACACTACTTTGTTAACCCTCATATGTGACTTTTTTGGTGTCTTTTTGTTGTTTTTCGAAGAACAATTTCTGAAGTTTTTAACATTAAAAAAAACCTTTTCATTTCTGATTTTGTCGACTGTTTTATATTTTTGTTTGCTTTTAATGTTTGTTTTAAGTTGTTTTTTTTAATTTGGAGTTATTTTACATGAAATATTTTTGTGCTTTTTTACAATATTATAATTGTATTTTATGTAGTTTTTTTTCTAGATAGTATACAATCATTGTTTTTATTGTAATTATAATGGTTTCATCTATGTAAATTATTTTTAAATATACTTTAGTCATTCAGAAGTAAAAGATTCATACAATTTAAATACTTTATACTTTTTATAATTTGAAAAAATATTTCAAGAAATTTATGTTTTAAAAATAATGATAAAACTATACTTTAGTGAAATAAATTTAAAAATAATTTGATTTATAGATTTATCGAAGTGATTTCTGATTTTAGATAAAAATAGTTTTGTTTGAAAATATTTTTAGTTTTTTAAAATATATTCTTAATATTATTTGGTTTCAAATAAAAAGAGTTCAACAACATGGGTATTTTGGAAAAGATCAGTGACATAGAGAAAGAGATCGCAAGAACACAAAAAAATAAAGGTTGACTATCTTCTATTTATCAAATTCTTCTAGAAATTTACTCCTTCTCTCTTCCAGATTTTTATTTTTGATTTTACAATTTTTTAAACGTTTTTAAATTCAGCAACTGAATACCATTTGGGGTTGTTGAAAGCAAAATTGGCAAAGTACAGATCAGAACTGCTTGAGCCTGCAAAATCAGCAGGTGCAAAAGTAAGTTTTTTTCTATTCATGTTTTTCTTTTTTTAGCAAGGTAAATAAATGCTTTTCAAAATAATTATATCATTTATTAAAATCTTGATTTGATGATCGTGTGTTTTGATTTGATGATTGTGTGTTTTGATTTGATGATCGTGTGTTTGATTTGATGATCGTGTGTTTGATTTGATGATCGTGTGTTTGATTTGATGATCGTGTGTTTTGATTTGATGATCATGTGTTTGATTTGATGATCGTGTGTTTGATTTGATGATCGTGGGTTTGATTTGATGATCGTGTGTTTGATTTGATGATCATGTGTTTTGATTTGATGATCGTGTGTTTTGATTTGATGATCGTGTGTTTGATTTGATGATCGTGTGTTTGATTTGATGATCGTGGGTTTGATTTGATGATCGTGTGTTTGATTTGATGATCGTGGGTTTGATTTGATGATCGTGTGTTTGATTTGATGATCGTGTGTTTGATTTGATGATCGTATGTTTGATTTGATGATCGTGTGTTTTGATTTGATGATTGTGTTTTTGATTTGATGATCGTGTGTTTGATTTGATGATCGTGTGTTTGATTTGATGATCATGTGTTTTGATTTGATGATCACGTGTTTGATTTGATGATCGTGTGTTTTGATTTGATGATTGTGTGTTTGATTTGATGATTGTGTGTTTGATTTGATGATCGTGTGTTTGATTTGATGATCGTGTGTTTGATTTGATGATCGTGTGTTTTGATTTGATGATTGTGTTTTTGATTTGATGATCGTGTGTTTGATTTGATGATCGTGTGTTTTGATTTGATGATAGTGTGTTTGATTTGATAATCGTGTGTTTGATTTGATGATCGTGTAATTGATTTGATGATCGTGTGTTTGATTTGATGATCGTGTAATTGATTTGATGATCGTGTGTTTGATTTGATGATCGTGTGTTTAAGGTTTTCAATGGAAAAAACCTAAATAAAATTTTTTTTTTCAATTCTCATTTTGTTTTAAAACTCCAGAGTTACAGAGTTCATAAAATGAAAGATGCTGCAGTAAAAAATAATTGATTTAATATTAAAGGTTAATAATGGTTAAGAAAGAAAATTTTGTTTAAAACCAACAGTTATACTTAAAACATTCAGGGTGAAGGTTTCGATGTTATGAAATCTGGCGATGCTCGAGTGGCTCTCATTGGTTTTCCTTCAGTAGGAAAGGTTTGGAATTATTCTATAATTTTTTTTGGTTTACAATTTTTTGTCATTTCATTTTCATTTTTTATTATACAGTATGTATACTGTTTATATATACTTTTATGAGCATTTTGAATTTATAACATCTAATTTTATGGTAGTCAACACTTCTCAATGTGATGACTGATACAAAGAGTGAGTCAGCTGCCTACGAGTTCACAACATTGACATGCATACCTGGAATCATTCCTGTAAGCATTTATAGAATTACTAAATTTAGCAGTGTATAAGGTGAGACTTACAGCCATTTAGAATGTGCCAAAAAGTGACCTTAACTTATAAACCCAGTCAGCTTATTCATCCAGTTTATTTATTCATCCAGTCAACTTATTTATCCACTTAAATACAGAGTCATGATTTATTCCTTCTATTTACACATTTTAATTACACTTTTTAAACTTAAAATGAAAACTAAATGGGTTTCACACATCAACGAGTGGCAAAAACCTATCAATTTTAAATGATTTTGCAGGACTGTAATTTATAAAAATTCTTAAGCTTTTCTTTCGTTTTCTCCGGTCAAAATTTTTGATATTTAATGTTGTGTTCACAAAACAGTAATTATTTATACTTCATAAGAATAAATCATTAATAGCTCAAATGTTAAATTTATTATGTCAAACGCTTAAAAAGTCACATTCAATTTATTCGATTGAAAAGTTGATTTTTATACTTTTTTTATATAGAAGTTGTAAGTTTTACAAAATTTATGAAAGTAAATCATTTGTTGCAATTTTGTTACAATTTCTAAAATTTAGGTTTTTTTTGTAAAAACTTGTTCATTGTAAAAAAATAAGTAAGATTGGAAGTTAGAAGCAATTTCATCAACAGTTTATTGGACTGGTTGAAAAATTTTTCAATCATTCGAAAATCTCTACATTAAAGTTTATCAGAAAAAATCTTTTTATTTCACTAAAAATTTTTCTCTGCAGATTAAAAGCAGCTCACAGGTTTTAATTTGTTTTTTTTTTTTTTTTTTTTTTTGAGTCTGGTAAAAAAAGTGCAAAAGAGAAAAATGGAAAATGTTAATTACAGATATAATAATTTTAGTTGTTAAAAATGAAATTCATATTGGTATGTAGCAGGTAACTGATATTTTCAAAAATTTTTCATTTCTTTTAGTTAAATAGATTTTATCTCTCAAAAAAATGTAGTTATGTATTTAGAAGTATATAATAGTTAGGCTGCTGGAAGGAAATTTCAAGTTAATAAAAAGCTTGCTAGAGTTAGGAAAAAGCAGAAAGAGAAACTCAAACTAATGCTGAAATTAAAGTGATTGTAGAAAACCATGTGAGAGTCTGTTACTTGAAGAAATAAAGAAAAAATGAGCTTCATAGTAACAAGAAACTCTACTTAATTAAAAAACAAATGAACTCATGGCAAGCATTAAAGATTTGACTACTGAATTCCTTTGGTGTCTGAAAGAGTAAGACAACAACTTCTAACTGCAAAAAAAAAAAAAAAAAAATGCTTCTGAAAAGTTGCACAACTTTCTTTCGTGACAGCACAGATAGCAACTGTAGTGATTTTGATTTGTTAGTCATAATTAGAATTAATTAGAAGATATAGTTAGATATAATTTAAGACATAATTTATAAAGATAAAATATGTAAATATATATGTAAATATGTATGTATGTGTGTATGTATGTATGTATGTATGTATGTATGTATGTATGTATGTATGTATGTATGTATGTATGTATGTATGTATGTATGTATGTATGTATATATGTATGTATGTATGTATGTATGTATTTAGTATAATGGTGCGAATATTCAGCTGCTTGATCTACCAGGTATCATTGAAGGAGCTTCACAAGGTTTGTTCACAACTATGTAACATTTTTTGCTTCATAATCTGAAAATTTTTACACTTTTTTGATTTCTTTGGTTTTTTTTCAGTCTGAAAAAAAAAAAAAGTTTTAAGCTTAAGTTTATTAGAAGCTCAAAACATTTAAAAATTTATTCACAAATTTATCTCAATATTTATCTCAATATTTATTCAAAAGTTTGTGTAAGTTTTTATTCAAAAGATTGTGTAAAATTTTATTAAAAAGTTTGTGTAAGTATTTATTGCGTAGTATAAAGTGATAAATAACAGGTGTATAAACTTCAACTTGACACTCAGTTTTTATTTACTGTAAGGTTTGTTTTTTGCACATTTTTATCCATCTTCTGATACAAAAGAAGTTAAATAAGCTTGTCAATCACTTTTAACAAAAGCTTGTTGATTTGAGTATAATTAATATTTCCAGATATGGAAAATGGTCCAAATGATGACAAAAATTATATTAAGTTATAATAAATTATATTGATTTGACTTGTTTAACAAAACAAGTGGCATCAATCAAGTGGCAGGGGTGTTTAAAAAAAACATTAAAACTTTAGTTTATATTATTATATGTACTAAATTTCAAAAAATTCTTAATGGGTAAAATTGTGGATCTTACATCTCTTTACTTTTTTTTTTTTTTTAATATTTTATAATATTTGAAGTTTATATACTTTTGCAATAATAAATAAAACTAAAGAAGCTTTGTGGCTACTTTAGGTAAGGGGCGGGGCAAACAAGTAATCGCTGTTGCACGAACTTCAGATTTAGTTATTATCATGCTTGATGCTAGCAAAGGAGAAATTCAAAAGTTTGTAAAAAATTTTTGTTGTATTTTTTGTGTTTTTATTTTGTTTTTTATTTTATTTTTAAAAATCTCATTTCTGTTTGTTGCCTCTTTTATTCAATTGCACTGTAAGAGTAGTTTTTGAAATGTACCTTGTTTTTTTTTTTTTAAGAACCCTTCTAGAGAAAGAGTTAGAAACCTGTGGTATCCGTCTCAACACGAAGCAGCCAAATATTTATTTCAAGGTTTAATATTTTAATATTAGTAATTTTTTAAAATTGTTTTTTGAAATCCTTTACTGGTTGTATTTTTGTTCTTTTAGGTTAAAAAGGCAGGTGGTATTGCTTTTAATGCCACCCTTACGCTGACACATATGAATGAAAAGATAGTGCAGCTTATTTTACACGAATATAGTATCTTTTTTTTTAAATTTTTTTTAAGCATTTTTTTTCTAAGGTATAAAAAAGTTCAGTCTGAGCAAAAATATTCTTCAAGTTTCTCTCTTTTTTTTGGGGTCTTATGTGATTTTTATTTCTTCAGTTATTTCAAATATTTTAAATGCTTAAATATCTTATCCTTTAACTTAAAAATAGAAATTTTTAATGCTGAGGTGTTGTTTAGGGAAGATGCAACTGCAGGTGAATCTCTTTTTTTTTTTCTTTCTCTTATTTTAAAAAGTCTTCTTTGCTGAGTTGTTTTTTTTTTCTATAAGATTTTTTATAGTATTTCATGCATAGGTATTCTTAAGTACTATTTTAAATAAAGTTTAATGTTTTTGTAAATCTATATTTTCTTCATGGAAGTAGCAAGTTGTTGACACAGCACATTAAAGATGCTTAAATTACTGCTACCATTTTCTAACAATGATTTTCTAATAAAATGATTGCAGTTGTTTTCCTTTAACAACTGCTGTTGTTTTTATTCTTATTTATGGTTTTACGTATCATGTGATCAATTATCACTTATATTTTTTTTCTGTTTGGTCCAAAATTGATATTTGTTTCTTATTATCACCATTTTACTTTTACTAATTCCAGTATCCATTCTTTCAAAATCCGATAGTTTTATGATTAGAGAATTTGTGATAAAAACCCGAGTGTTAACTTCTTCTATTCTGTTTTCCTAAACTTTCAGTGACAAATCAAATAGACACTTTTTTTTTTAGATGAATTCATTGATGTGATTCAAGGAAACCGAGTATATTTGCCATGTTTATACGTAAGTTTTTTTAACGCTGCCGGTTTACATATATATTTGATACATATTGAATTATTTGAGGCCTTTTATCTATAAATTTTATATTTAAGTTTTTTACCCTGCCGCCCAAAAGTTTGAGACCATTATGGTAAAAAAAAAAAAAAAAAGAAAGAAAGTTAATGAATAAATTCTCATGGTAAGGTGCAAAATTAGACAAAAGTTTATCAAAATTAAAATTGTTTTGTTTAATAAAAAAATTTAAAAAATTAGCACAAAATTTGATTCGTAACTACAAAATACTTTTCTAAAGTCTTCTTTTGTCCATTCATGGTGAGCAAAAGCCCAACGTAGTCTTTTTTTTTATTATTTTGAGGTCGAAGTATTGCTTGTTATAACAGCAAATCGACCAAACAGATTAGATTCTTATTGTATAAATAACTCAAGTATTGCACGAATAACCCAAGTATTTAATGTTTTTATTTTCTAGTTTTTTTTTTTTTTTTTTTTTTTTTTTTTTTTGCTGCTGCAATAGCCCGTTTAGTTTTTTTTTTCATTGTTTGATATTAAAATAGCAAATCGCTTTTTAACGCAAATTACGCAAACTGGCCCTCTTTTTTGTGATGTCTTTAGTTTAAGACATCTAATTGAAGATTGTAGTTTAAAAGTTTGTATGTTCACTTGCGCATTCACAAAGTTTCAACAATTAAACAGCAGATGTGATATTTAAACATGAAATAATAGAAATAATTTTTATTTTTTCTGAAGCAAAAGAAATGGTTTGGCATTTCTTACTCGTCGATAACGAGTTTCTCACCGACTGATACCGAATGGTAACGTTTCTTACCGACTAAATAGTTTTACTTGTAACCAGATTTGTAAATAATTATTTACGCGTTTCTCTCAAGTGGTTTCAAAGTTTTAGCCGGCAGTGTATAACTTTCATGTTAATATGTAAGTTTGCTATATTTGTCATGTTCTTATGTATGTTAATTACTTAATTTACGTTACTATTTATTGTAAGTTGTCGATGTCATTGTTTGGTAGTATTGTCTTCTTTATTTATATATTTAATCAGGTATATAACAAAATTGACTGCGTATCACTTGAAGAAGTAGATCGCTTAGCTAGAGTAAACCATTCAGTGGTGATAAGGTTAATGAAATGAATAAAATCTCGTAACTTCTTGTTATTAAATTCTTTAATTTAACTTTAACAGGGAGAAAAAAATCTTTAAAATTGCTGCTCTCCTATTTCAGTTGCAACTACCAATTGAATCTCGACTATTTATGTGAACAAATTTGGGATCATTTGGCGCTTCGTAGAATTTACACAAAAAGAAGAGGAGGTATATAAAAGCCTTTAGAGATGGCAAGGGGGTTAAGCTCTCAATAATATTTTTTTTTTTGTTTTTTTTTGTTTTGTTTTTTTTTATTGTTTTGTTTTTTTTAAATTACGGTATTTAGTTTTTTTTTTTTTTTCAAAAAATTACTTTATATTGAGTGGAAGAGTGATAAGATTATTCAACATCTACTATCTCGGGTGATTTAAGGCCAGTCTGAGAAAATTTCGTTTTTTTTTCGTGTTATTTTTGTTTAAACGCGTGTGACGCATTTTCACCTCGCGGGATTAAACGCATTGAGAATTTGACGTTATGTATTCCGTTTTCAAAGGCCGACTTTGTTTTTATTGAAACAGCCGATAATAGATAAAAATGTACAGTTAAATATAAACATTTATATTTAGCAAAAAAAGTACTTTTTTTTTAATTAAATATAAATGTTTATATTAACCTATTTAACCTATTCTTTTTTTGAGCATGATGTAGTTCTTTTAGGCCTCCTAAAGTTTCAGTTTTCATGTAAAAATACTCAGTTTAGCTTCCATGTAAAAACACTCAGTTTAGCTCCATGTAAAAACACTCAAACAGTTTAACTATGAACTTAAATGTTCGAAACCTCTTCAACTTTTTTACTTTTTTTTTTGGGAAATTCGAAATTTGAGCAGTAGAAATAGGAAAAACCTAGTAGATTATCCTAATTTGAGCCTAAATAAGTCTTTTGACTTTTAATGAGGTATTTTTCACTTGCCTATTATACAATAAGGCTGAATGTCAACCCTGGTGTATATTTATCCTGATACTTTTTTTTTTTCACTTTTCTTTACCCCAAGCATAGGCTACATCTTAACCTTTGGCTCTAACAAATCAGAAGATAGTAATTACTTGAGCTTAGGAAATAAAAACTTATAGATAAACATAAGGTAGTAAAATATTTTCTTTCTAAAACAAAAATACAGTTAAAGATTGTCTTTTAAACTGCATTAAAATTAGGTTTACTGGCCATCAGTCTGATCCACCATGTACTTTACATAACCTTGCATATATCAGCCTTTGTCAACTTCCAAAAGTTTTCTAAAGTATTTTCCAAAAATTAACAATGGAGAAGCTGGATGAAAGAATGAAATTTAGCAAAACCTTATTGTGAGATTTAACACAATTATTTAAAGTGTTCAATTATTGGTAAGAAAAAAAAATTAATTAGTATTTAATATTAGCATTTCTTACTTTTGTAATAAAACTATCTGCTTAATACTATGATCTCATTCCCATATATTGCGTTTTAAAGAGTGCTTGACATTTATTTTAAAACTTTAAGGTTGAGTAAAGGCAAATAATTGATGAAAAACATTTGGATTTTGCAACTTTTCCTTGTACTTTCAAAACTTGTCTTGTTTTTTATTATTACTACATTTGCTGAAAAATGAAAGTTTTACAAAACTTGTAATACTAATTGAAAAATAACCAACTTAGATGTATGTATTTATGTATCTATGCATGTATGTATGTATGTATGTATGTATGTATGTATGTATGTATGTATGTATGTATGTATGTATGTATGTATGTATGTATGTATGTAACGTATGAATGCATGTATACAGAAAATGAATCATAAAAATTAGAAAAGATTAAGTGAAACATTAAATTCATTTTCAAGTAAAAACCAAAAACAAAAAGATAAACATTGCAACAAGACAACTGGTTTAACATATTTTCATGTAAAATTTTCAAACTAGAAAATAATTTTTGTTTTGCTTGGAACAGCTACAAAATATATAAAAATCTAAAATTTCGTGTCAAATAAAATGTAAACTTGATCACTTGGTTTCACCCGACAAAAAAAAAACCTTAATTACGCTTATCGACTTTATTGCTCAAAGTGCCGTTAACGATGATCGCTCCTTTTATTCGTGTTAGAGGCGACGCCGGAAGTTTATAAAAAACGTCGGATTTTCTAATCGAACCACTAATCGCAAGTTATACAAGTGGGCAATAACAATTATCGACGTGTACTAGACTGAACATTACTGAAAAAGTTGTGCTTAGAGCTCATTTTGTTTATTTTAAAAATATTCTCCTTTTTCAGAAAAGACAAAATCCGTCATAACCCATAACGTCGTAAAAAATTAATATTTTATTTTTTAACAACTTTTGCCTGGTAACGTTCTATTTAGTGAATTGTTTGCCAAAAAAAGTTATGCTCAAAAGAAATGTTTAGTGGTGCAACCGAACACTGATAAAAGCCAGACATGCCTTAAATCACCCGAGATGGATGTTGAATAATCTTCGAATTGCGAGGTGCCGGGCGGGCAATACCACGTTGCAGGATCATCTCATAACGTGATTTTTAACTATGCGGAATTGTTATTACTACACAACCTGATGCTCCTTCATCTTTGAAGATGAAAGAATAAAGTAAACGAAAATAGAGAAAATTAGGAGCTACGAAATATTATGCGATGCTTGAAATGTCATGAAAAATAAGTCTTAATTAAAAAAAGTCATATTTGACAAGCATGTTTTAAATTTGAGTTGTTACTGCATATGCAAATGATATATTTAACATTATTGTGTTGTATTAGAGCCTCCAGACTTCAGTGAAGCAATCATCATGAGAAAAGGTGCAACCGTAGAACATGTGGTTAGTACGCTTTAATTTCTTGGGGCTTTTTTTTTTTTTTTTTTAAATAAAAATTTTTTTATTCAATTTTTTACAACTTTAAACTTTGTTAAAATGTTTTTTTGCAGTGTCATCGGATTCACAGAACACTGGTTGATCAGTTTAAATATGCACTTGTTTGGGTAAGTAAGGTTAACAGCTGTTTAGCAAACATTCTTTGAAAATTTTATTCTTTTAGACAAGATTTCAGTCTGTTTAATCTTCGATTTGTATTGAGGCTTCTGTATTCATCTTTTTCTTTCAGGGAAGTAGTACAAAGTATAGTCCACAGCGTGTCGGGTTATCACATGTTCTCGATGATGAAGATGTCATTCAGGTCATGAAGAAGTAGAATTGTTCGTCATAAACATATTTATTGTTAAAAAAAAAAATGGAGAAATGTCTTTCTGTCCAATAAATTGATATTTAAGTGCGAAACAATAAGACTGCTGCAAAACCAACCAGTAAGACTGCTGCAAAACCAACCAATAGATTTTTCATAAAAACTAAATGAAATTGGTCATTTGTGAAATTGGTCATTTGCAATTTTTATTTATTTTTATCGTTGTTTTGTGTTTTTTTTTTTTTTTTTTTTTATGATATGAGAAGGAACGAAATAATTGGTGTCTCTAAGTATTTTGTTGACATTTACAGAGTTTTCAAATTAAAAGAGTTTTTTAATGTAATTTTTATATTATGAATAACCTTCACAAATAACATGACGTTTTCACTTCTGTTGATTATTTCGGATGAATGAACAGCTAGCAAAGAAAATTGCAAAGAAAGATCCTCACGCTGGACGTCACAAAAGCAGATGTCATTTTAAAAGTCCATGAGATGGTGTTAGATAATTGACGATTGATAGCCAGTGAAGTACCTGAGGCCCTACATGAAGAATTAAAGATAAAAAAGCTTGTCGTCAATGGGTTCAGTCAAAGCGACTAAAGCCGGTTGAAGTGCACTAAAAGAAGGCGAAGACTGTTTCATCAGCAGGTGGAAGCTTACGGGTACAGTTTTTTTTGGGATTACAAAGGAATTTTCTTCATTGGCTATATTCAGGAAGACAAACATTATCGGACACCATTCGACCACCAAATATCAAGTTGTTTCGAATATTGGATTTACTGCTCTGTGTAGTTAAATTGGTATTGTTGATATGTGTTTTGCGAATTTCAATCCGACCACTTTATCCACAAACTTTTTCAAATTGGTGGCTTAAATGGTTTGATTTAATTATGACTGACCGAATCTTTTGTAACATGCTGCTATTAGGTAAAGCATGATCAGTTATTTTCTAGAAATGATGCAATCACAGTGCTTTTCCTTGAAAATTCATGGGCAACCCGAAGCATTTTTATTAGCGTAATATTTTGATGTCCATTAAAACTAGTATATACTAGTTTCTGCCTTCGTTATTAGACTCCATATATTTGTAGGTTTTTTTGTTAATCTCACTTATCACTATTTTTCTGATGGTTTTTTGGTCAATTCAAAAATTCCATTCTATAGTAGGAATTTTATTTTCCAACGGGCATTTACACTCATTTCTTACTACTAGGGGGGGGTCCAAAATTAACTTTTTTTAGATTTTTTGTAGTTTAACCACTTTTTCTTAATTAATTTTTTATGCTGATTTCGAATTTCACAATTTTTTTACTTCATTATCAATATTTAGCCTTCTACTTCAATTTTTTAAAAAAGTGATTTTTTTCACAAAAGAATTTACTGTTAAATTAAATGAAATCATTATTATTTTCAAATATAAGCGATGTAAAACACATAGTAAATTTTTTTTCATTTTATTAATAAAATATGTAATCATTATGCCTATTTATAAATAACACAAAAAATTAGACATTGCACATCATTAAGATAGTCTAATATTAATAATAATTTGTTTCGATCTCTATTGAAAGTGCAAAATAACTTTGTGGAAGTCATCGTAGGTGATTGTGGATTGCTGTGATGACTTTCCAAGTAGAACCTTCAAATTAGTAGCATATTCTTCTATAGACATAAGACGGCGCTTTTTTGTATTTTTATCAAAAATCATGATTTTAAATAGAGTTGATTTCCGCGGCAATGACCTACTTGTATCTCTAAAATAAATTACTTCATTCTTCAATCGTTTTTGGCATTTTATCAGATCTTTCTCTTTTTCAATATATTCACTTACATCTGATCCACAAGTAAATGGGCCGCCTTGTAGTTTTAAACAAGTTAAAATAGAATTTCTCCTGGACGCCTGATGTAAAGCTTGTTGTTCTTTTTTAGTTAAGCCGCTTTGTCTCAGCTGAATCTGTCGCTGGTTCCAACTATATTCTATACTTTCAATTTTTCTAACAATAGGACCCATTTTCCGAAATAGCTCTAAATTACTTGAATCTTCATTTCTTAAATTATTTGAATATTTAAGAACATTACCACGTGAAACTGTTGAAAGTGACGGTTTTTTTCGAAGTCGATTGCTATGAGTTCCACACTGACGCTCAAGTTCAATATTATTTGTAATTGCTTTATCAACTCCAACGACTTGATTAAAAACGTAATACTCATCAGGTAACCGTTCATTGTTTCTTTCTCCAAACCCATAATGCTTTCCTCTTTGGTGTTGAAGAACTATAGCTAAACTTTTCCGAACTATATTTGCTAGAATAATGCAATCATCAAAGTTCTTTGATGAGTATTTTCGAACTACATCAACAACTTCTAAGCCATAATCTTCTTTAATGAGATTTTCAAATAGTCTCTTTGATACTCCTTGAACACATGGCTCTTTAAATTCAAAGAATTGTTGATTTATGACATCATTAGATAAGCTTGAATGCATCTTGCTAAAGAATATTTGCAGTTTAGAATGCGTGGCTTTACCTTTAGTTTTACAGAAAAATGGTGAAATGACTTGCATTCCAAAAGCTGCTACCACGACTAAAGTAACTATAATGTAATCAAAATTCATAGAATCTCGGACTAAACAAGCAAGTTTATTTGTAATATATTCATGTTGGTCCAAAAACTCCTTAAAGTCATCCCAGTGAAAGCAAACTATAGAAGAACATTTCGAAAGACATTCAAATCGAACATCTTTAAATTCAAAAAGAAAAATATCTTTGTTTTTACGCTGCATAAAAGTTTTAAATTCTTTATAATAATTCCATGGTTTTTGAATAAAACTCGGACCAAACAAGTTTAGTACCCATGAGAGAAAGGTTAAGGACAACGTTTCCGTACTTTTGTTAATAGATATATCTAACAGAAAGCCTTTAAAAAGGTTATCCATATTCATTTCATTTTCAATTTGATTTAGAACTTTTTCAATAGCTCTGTCAAAACCTAAAGCTGTATGTGAAGTGCAAAACAGTTGACCAGCAGGAATTTCTCTATTGAGTATATCAGCTGTGACTTTAGATATTCCTATATTATGAACAGTACTGTCAGTCATATGAACGTCTACCTTCTGGTATAGTTCTTCTGAGGTGTATTTTGAGGCTTCCTGTAACATTTCGAATGTTGTTTTTATTCCATCTGCAATATTTGCTGTAGTTTCTGAAGCAATTGCTAATGTAGGCAAAGGAAAATAATATTCTCGGTTAATATGTAAACCAGAAGGTGCAAAGGTCCCAACATGTTTTCGAGTGGTAGAGTCAGTTGCGTGAGTTATTATATCGCCACTATTTTTAGCTTGAACAACTCTGTCTGCAATCAAGCCAAGAGAATACGCGTGCATCTGTTTTAGTTTTTTACGAATGGCACTGCGTTGGGAGTGTGTTAGAACATGGCCTACTGTAATTATACGGCCTGATTTGTTGCATTTTCCGGAAAAAATTAAGAGGCCAGTTTTTTTACGGCTAACGTTTATTTGAGTAGGTACAAACGGCGGGGCGGAGCGGATCAGCGGGGCGGAGCGGATCAGCGGGGCGGATCATTTAAACGGTACAAACGGCGGGGCGGATCATTTAAACGTTACTAAAGCGAGTTATATTTCATTAAAAAAACGATTCAGATATAGTTTAAATTCACTAACGATATAATATTTAGAAGGAATTTGCATATTACAATTTTATTAAACGACAAAAAAAGTATATAAGTTTATAATATTTTATAAATTTTATGAACTCAAAAAACAACGTGATCCGCCAATTTGTATCAAGTGATCCGCCAATTTATATCAAGTGATCCGCCTAATATTATAATTGTTTGAATCGAACTCCTTTAAT
Source organism: Hydra viridissima (assembly GCF_058129835.1). Lineage (NCBI taxonomy): Eukaryota > Metazoa > Cnidaria > Hydrozoa > Anthoathecata > Hydridae > Hydra > Hydra viridissima. The sequence continues at coordinate 912,561 of NW_028324313.1, read as the reverse complement.
TTTAACGATTGTTTTACAAAAAAACAAGGTGATCCGCCAACTTATTTCAAGTGATCCGCCAATTTATATCAAGTGATCCGCCTAATATTATAATTGTTTGAATCAAACTCCTTCAATTTTAACGATTGTTTTACAAAAAAACAAGGTGATCCGCCAACTTATATCAAGTGATCCGCCAATTTATATCAAGTGATCCGCCTAATATTTTGATTATTTGAATCAAACTCCTTCAATTATAACGATTGTTTTACAAAAAAACAAGGTGATCCGCCAACTTATATCAAGTGATCCGCCTAATATTTTGATTATTTGAATCAAACTCCTTCAATTTTAACGATTGTTTTACAAAAAAACAAGGTGATCCGCCAACTTGTATCAAGTGATCCGCCAATTTATATCAAGTGATCCGCCTAATATTTTGATTATTTGAATCAAACTCCTTCAATTTTAACGATTGTTTTACAAAAAAACAAGGTGATCCGCCAACTTATATCAAGTGATCCGCCTAATATTTTGATTATTTGAATCAAACTCCTTCAATTTTAATGATTGTTTTACAAAAAAACAAGGTGATCCGCCAATTTATATCAAGTGATCCGCCTAATATTTTGATTATTTGAATCAAACTCCTTTAATTTTAACGATTGTTTTACAAAAAGACAAGGTGATCCGCCAAATTATATCAAGAGATCCGCCAAACTTTATGAAGTGATACGCCTAATATTTTGATTGCTTAAGTCTAACTCTGTAAGCTTTAATGATAGTTCTACCAAAAAACAAAGTGATCCGCCAATTTATATTAAGTGATTCGCCTAATATTTTGATTGCTTAAATGAAATTCTGTAAAGTTTAATGATTGTTCTACAAAAAAAAAACGTGATCCGCCGATTTATATCAGGTGATCCGCCTACTGTTGTCATCGGCCAGAGTGAATGTTTATTGCTTAAAAACAAAATCTTACTTGAAATTCTTTTATTCAACTGCTTATTAAACTGCTTATTCATCAAAATACTCTTCTTATCACAAAATTCTTTTTCTTTTTAAAAATCCTCTTTAAATCTCTTAAAAATTCTTTTCTCTTAAAATCCTCTTTAAATCTCTTCTAACAAAAACTCCAACTTCCTAGATTCTTTCTTTTTTTTGAGCTTTTATAGTTTTTGCTTGTTTTCCAGTTGCGATATCTTTTCATTTATTTATATGGCAGGTTGCAGAGTCTTCATGTTTACGTCTTTTCTCGGTTGTTGTTTTTTAACTTAATTCTTTTTGCTTTATCATTTATTGATGTGAAGAGTGGACGAGTCATCTTGTATGTGTCTTTTCTGATCGTTGTTTTTAACTTTTCTTATTATCGCTTTATCATTTACGAGTCTTCGCGTTTACATCTTTTCTCAGTTGTATTTAACTTTTCTTCTAACGCTTTATCACTTATTTATGTGAAGAGTTGGTGAAACTCTGTAAAGTTTAATGATTGTTCTACAAAAAAAAACGTGATCCGCCGATTTATATCAGGTAATCCGCCTACTGTTGTCATCGGCCAGAGTGAATGTTTATTGCTTAAAAACAAAATGTTACTTGACAGTGTAAAAAAAACTCAAAGCAAAGTTTGGAATGAAAAAGAGAGGGGACTACACAACATGAATTTTAATTAAATATATTATTAAAAGATTTTATTTAAAGTAGGTTTTATTTAGTAGTAAACTTACGTAAAACTTTTAAAAGAAAAACAAAAACCATTATCAAAATGCAAGATATATTTACCATGAGGAACTAAAACTGCAAGGTTGTGGTTACCGATGTAATGGATAACAACAAGATCTGTCCGACTCAGGTCACAGTACACAAACTTCTGGAAATCATTTGAAATTCCTGTTGGTATAACTGTGGCAAAATGGATCTTTGTGTAAAGTGGCAAAGCCCGAGGAATTTTACTGGAACCATTTTGCTTCCACCTATACCCATCTGCCCACCAATCGTCTAAAAAATAATAATAATAATAATAATATATATTTATATATACACACACATATACATTGCATATACAATAAACAACCACAATATTTACATGCAACATCACTTGGTAACAAATAAGGAGAATTTAAACTTTTGTGTGAACTAAAAAGAGCATGATTTAACAACTCATCAATTGTATAGTTAGTAGGTTCCACAGTATAAAATAAAAATAGATATCGCAGGCAAAAAGGTGGAAATTGCTGGAATTATTGAAATTGCTTTATACATGGAGAACAACTTCACATCATATAAATTAAGTGACAGTAATCAGGACAACCAAAATTGTTGAGTAAAAAGAGCAAAAATATAAGCAAACAAACAAAGTTCAAAACATGCAGAGGTAATAATAAAAAATACAGCTGAGAACAAACCAAGTTTATACCAAGGTACAAATTCCTTATAAACAAAACAGAAAATTTATGGAACATATTCAGGGTGTTAGCTAGCCTAATCATTAGCCAAATGGCACCGAGTATACTGTAGAATTCCCAATGGGTTTAAAGTTTCCAAAATTCAATACCTCTTTTTTTTTTTTAGTAGTAGTAGTGGTAGTGGTAGTGGTAGTAGTATAGTAGTAGTAGTAATCTTAGTTGGCCTCATTTTACAATTTGCCTAGCTCTGGCGCTACAAATTTTGCCCTCATGTTACAATATTTTGCCTGCGTAACAATATTAAGTTACACAGAATGTTCTCATCTTACGAATCTGCCCTTATGTCACAAAATGTGCATAGCATGAGGGCAAAAACTGCACTCATGTTAAGCTACATAGTAACATCAGGGCATTTGTCATAAAAGTTATTTATTTTAAGATAAACGATTAAGCAAGCAAATAGTCAATTTAAACATGGCAAAGTTTGATGTATTAGTGGAATGATTAAGATTGATATAGTAATAAATTTAGATTGATAATATAGTTAGAACGATAACATATTAATAAGTAATATTTATGTTGAACATATATGTAATAATATCTAAAATAAATTGAATAATGATATTGACAATATATTAATTAAGATTGATAATAAAGTTAACTAATACCTTAATCTAACTTTATTATCAGCAATAAACATAAATTTATTGCTACCTAGGTAGTAATTAATCTGCGTTTATTGTTAAACCAACAATGTTATTGAACTTTTTGTTGACTAATCATACTAATTAATAATACCTTTGAGGTCCTCATTGATGTAAGTTCTATGTTTTTTTGGTACTATAACTAATAGAGATTTACAGAGATAAAGAATAGAATCAGGAGTAATAAAGTAGCAAGCATGTTAAAGAGATACAACCTTAGCAGATGGTTAAGATCAGAAGTAAGATTTGATCCTAGAAGTCAAAGGGTAGATGACTCATTCAGTACATTACTGTTCATAAATATAGGAAGATCTAGATTTTTGCGATAAGGATTCCCCGAAAAAAATTTAGTCTTATCTGCGTTAGAGATAATTCTCTATCAAAAAAAGAAAAAATATTATAATTTCATTTTGATTGCAAAATTATAAGTTTAATTTTATAAAAAAGTTTTGAAAAGTTATAACTTTGAAAATATGTCTCACCCATTTTAGGGCTAGAAGTTTGGGTTACATGAGGGCTTCGAACCGGGATTATAGATATATTTCTGTTTATCATAAAATATATTCCTGGCTAACACCCCAACATTGCCACAAGTCAACAAATGTAAACAGTTTCAAGAACAAATTAGACAAATATTTAGCATTAAAAAAATTAACTTAATGAGTTTTAATAGTAATAAAAATTTTTAATACTAATAAAAAGTATAAAAAATTTAAACAAAAATTACTTTTGGTCTTAAGTCTTCTAAGAAGTTTTTGTTTAAATTTTTTATTCTTTTTATTAATATATACCTATATTATCAAAAGTGAGTTGTCAAAGTGAGTTTCTAATTCACTCGCTGTTAACACATAGCTATGTGTTAACAGCGAGTGAATTAGAAACTCACTTTATATACTACTACTAAATCATATTTTATATACTACTGCTAAATTATATATACTACTAATAAACTATAATTATAATTATAATAATAATACACATTTTATATACTACTACTAAATTATAATAATATTTTTAATAATATAGCAGTTACTATATTGTTATAATTTATGATTGTTTTTAGGCAAGTACAATGAAAGCACATTGGTGCTCACATTTTAAAATCATAACACAGATACTTTTAAACAGCATGTATAAAAAAGGTCATTTAAAAACCTGCAGATTATTTTCTATAGCATGTCTTACACTGACATAATATAAAATAGACACAAGCATGTAAGTTTGTTATGGAGCCATTTTACAATAATAAATAAATCTTCAAATAAATTATAATAGGAAAGACAATTTTTAGCTTCAAAAAAATGTTGCATATTAAATGACATCTTGAAAATATTCAATATAATATTAAATGACATTTAGAAGTCCTTACATATTTATTAATAAGATATCTTGCTTTACTATAGCATAGCCTTAAGTAAAGGATAAACTATGCCTAAGTAGTGTTAGATTTTACTTTAAACATATTAAAAGAAACAAAGCTATATACAGTCTTGTAGACTACATGTAGGCTACAGTCTACATTGTAGATTACAGGTATAACTTCTTTAAAGTCTAACTTTACTTTAGGCATCGTAATTGATTTTTACTAGTATAATCCAAAAACTATGCTATTTACGGCGCTACTGCAGTTTCTCCCCCCCCCCTTTTTTATTTTTGATTATGATAGAGAATTTTATGCTGATTCAAAAAAATATAAAAACATGGACCTAAAAATCAACGGAAAGTGCTCTATTTCGAAGTCAAAGTTGAAAAAAATCCCACTAAAAACCCTAATATTCGCCATTTTGAAAATACTAAGTTAATGATCTTTTAGCTGACAAAAGCAATAAATTTATAGCATGGTTTTTACGTTAAAAAATTCGTTAAAGTATGTTTATCTTGCGCAATTTTTTGTGGGAATGAAAATAGCCGTTTTTTGATTTATTAGAGAATAAACTATATTGCAAGTAATGTACTTTTGTAATGAATTTTAAAAAAGAATTCAGCAGTTTTTTTTCCTAAAATAAGAGCTTTTGAAACTTAGTTCATAGTTGTTTTATCACATGTAAAGTTTAGAAAATGTCACCTTTAAACCGTTTTTTTCAATAAAAAAAACCAGTGTACAATACAATAATAATTATTCATCAATTTTTCTACATTCCCACATTCTACGTTCAACTTTTATTTGAAATCTTCCATTAATTTCATTTTGTTTATTACACTTTGGTTATAACACTTTAAAATAGTAATACGAAGGCTGATGGAAACCAGGTCTTTTTATTGCGCAATGTAACGGTAATTAACTTTCGTTAAAAATGAAAGCGTTTTGAAAAAAAATGGCGAATATTAGGGTTTTTAGTGGGATTTTTTTCAACTTTGACTTCGAAATAGAGCACTTTCCGTTGATTTTCAGGTCCATGTTTTTATATTTTTCTGAATCAGCATAAAATTCTCTATCATAATCAAAAATAAAAAAAGGGGGGGGAGAAACTGCAGTAGCGCCGCTATTTACTACATTATACTATTTTAGTATATAAATATATTTTAAAAATACAAATACTATACAAGTGCACTGAAATATTGCTGCCTAACCTTTTTCATGATTCACTTGTATGACATAAACTTCGCCTGCCTTAGGATTGTTGAGTGTAGTTGTTCTATCTTCATTATTGCTCTTGGCGATAAGATTTGCAATAACCTCTATTTTAAGGTGCTTTATGCTACCTATCAAAACAGGCACAGCCATTTACTAAAAAGTCATCATAAAAAAATTTAGCAACATGTTTGTTCAGGTTGAATTCGTTAGCAGAAATTTAACTATTAAAAGTGCCGTGTCACTTGAATGATCCGCTCCGCTGATCCGCCCCGCCCCGCCCCGCCGTTTGTACCTACTCCGTTTATTTTATTAGAATGGTCGAGGAAAACTTAAGATTATCATCATGTAATTACATTATGCTATACAATATTTTTCGCTAACTGATTCCCTGTTTCAGTATATTCGGATAACATATGAAATACTGAAATAGGCTTTCAAATAGCTATGTGTCAAAATGCTACTAAATTAAACTTACATTTTGCAAAGACTACTTACAACTCTTATGAGGAAATAAAAACAAAGGTTTGTAATTTTATATGTATTAAGGATTTGAGAAAAAATCTTATTAGCACTAGCTATCAGTTCTTTGTCTTTTTTTAAACTCTTTTACTTGATCTTTTCTTAAAGAATCTGTAGTTTCTTTTTGTAAATTATTATAAAAAATATTAATGACAATTCGAGATCCATATTTAATTCCCCATTCTTGGTGTTTCTCGCATGTAAAATCAACACTGCTATAATAAATCTTAAAAATTTGTTCTGCAAAACTTTTAATTGATAAAGAATAACTGCAATGTTTGATTAGAATAGGAGAAATAATATCTAGAATACTAAAAAGATGACAAATAAAATCAGACAAGGATTGACTTGGACATATAAGTCCACCTCTGGATAATATTTTCAGATATTCGCTATTAAGAACATCTTGGTCTGTAGAAACCATTTTTTGACCACATGATAGACATTTAAATCTTTTTTTCAATTTTTTAGCAATGTAGCCTGCTATAGTAACAGCAACTTCCATGCTATCTTCAGAAAGCTGACACTCTAATATCTCTGAAGAAAACAATGCAATATCTTGCATAATGTTTTCTAAAGTAGAGTATATAAGCAAATCATCAATAAGAGATGCAGTTGCACGTAATGTTGTGATAAGAGCATGAGAAGTTTGTTTGGTTAAAGTAAGATATTCACATGTTGACCAAATTTCAATCCAATTTGCAATTTCTCTATAAAATGTGGGTTTTTTATCTCCTTTTACAGCAGCATTGCCGAGCTGATTGGATGTATTAAACATCTGCTTTGAATTAAGTGTGATAAATAACTTGTGAAACAATGACAAAAATTGTGCTGCATCATTTCTTTCAGGAAAATAACTTAGTATCGCAGCTGTAGTTGTTTCATCAAGAATCGCTAATGCAAGGTTAACATCTTGTTTATTGTTTCCAGGATGAGTGACCTGATAATTGATTTTCCTCGCTTTTTTCAAGTTTCCATTTAATAATTGGTCTTTTTCATAAACTTTATGAAATAAATCCCAAGTAATAAAACCAGCTGGAACTTCAACTTTGTCTCTGAAGAAATCGAACGAAAAAGAAGGAAAAACAAATTTTTTTCCATTCAACAAGTTATTCCTAACATTTTTTATTAAATGGATTATATCATATAATATATATGTTTTTAAAACTCCATTATAAGCTGGATGATAAATAAATAGTTTTCCATCTCCAGTATAAGATTTATGTAACTCTGAAAATGCATTAACGTTGGTAGAATGATTATCTGTAACAATAGCTCTTACTTTAAAACCTGATTGGTGCAATGAGGTAATGCACTCATCAATTTCTTTTTTCAACCATGGTCCTGTTGTGCAAACTTCAGGTGATGATCTCACAACATAAGGAATAGCTTTTTGAAGCCCTACAATCATAAAAACAACAACACTTTTATAAAGATTACTTTCTGAATCTTCACCAATATATTTCCCACTTTGATATTGGGCTGCTTTCTGCAGATACATTTCATCCACAAGAAGCACACAATCACTTGATACACAATCTTTTTGTAACAAAACTGTTATAGCTTTATACGCATTTATATCACCACTTTGGATTTTTCTAAGTAAACTAAAAGATGGTAAAGGTAGTTGTTCTAACAATAACTTATAAGACTGTGCTGAAGTGTGACGTAAAATTAGTGCATAGCGTATAATGGATGCAGAATATGGAGGTCTGCCTTAAGGAGAATAGTATCTAATTTCATTTAACTCTGTCAAAATTGAATTCATATCATTGGCTTTATTTCTAATATAGACAGGAAAATTTTCTAACATACTACAGTTTGTTAATTTGCAATTATGACCACTACGAAACCATTCAGGTAAAGAAATATGATAGCCTTAATATGACAATGAAACATAAAGATCTTTATTTACAGTTATTGACTCAAAAACAATTGGTATGCCTGATTTTTCATCAAAACATAGTTTATAATAAACAACACTATCATGCATTTTTTTAAATGTAAAGCCTGGTGGAGAATGTTGTTCTGTTAAAGAATCAAGATTAATTATTTTATCAACACTTTGAAAATCTTCAAACTCATCTTTTCCTAAATATCTCAAAGTTGGTTTTTTTCGGGGCAACTTTGGAACCCTTAGAGTTGATGATCCACTTATTTCATCAGTTTGAATAGTTGGAACTGGAAGAAGATTCCATTTTAAGGTGCATCTTTTTCCATAATTAATAAATTTGTCATCAAAATGATTAACACAAATAGCTGAATATTTTGGTGGAACCCAATCTTTTCTATTAACAAAGTATATCCATCGTTTTCGCAAATCAGATTCTTCAGGAAAATGAAATGTTGACTTTTTTGGACCATTAGAGTAACCAGTTTTACAGTTTGTAACAACACATTTATTAACCATTTTATTACTAAAACGAATCAAAAAAGTGTAACAGTTATTTTTAAATATAAAGTTCACTTACATTTATTATTGGAATTATCTCCACTTAAACAACATCGCATAAAAAAGCAGTTCGACTATATACAGTAATAATAATAGACGTCTGTGTGTCTATTTCATTATTCCACTCTCTAATGGAATATAATGAAACAGGCAATCAGTCAGAATACATTCACATATTAATCAGTTCAGAATACATTACATATTAAATGACTATAAAAGCATAAACCGATGCATGCAAACAAATATTTATATAGTAATTGTTAAAATATTATAATTCAATATTTTATTCAACACCTTTGTATAATATTCACTGGTAAATATATTGTTATTGTTGTTGTTGTTAATAAAACCTTTCATACATAGTTTAAAATTTAAAATAAGCCGTAAAAAAACTGGCCTCTTAATTTTTTCCGGAAAATGCAACAAATCAGGCCGTGTAATTACAGTAGGCCATGGTTAGAATCAATAAATGTGTTCTCAATAGCTTCACAATTATTTTTATCGTACTTTGATGTACGGTCAGTTTCATCTGGAATTTTCCATTTTGTTTTAAAAATTCGATTGCCGATTACTTTCAGTGCAACTTGCATTTCCCTCATCGAGAATCCTTCTCCATCTAACTCTGCACATGCATGGTAGATATCACTTAAGACTAAGTTTTTTGATTGTCGCACATTAGGTGGAACATAAGTATTGTGAGAACTATCTTCAAACATTAATTTTGATTTTGATCTCGTCATGTATGGCTGTTTTGGTTCACTTACATCAACAAACATCACTCTCTTTTTTTTAATTGGTTCAGTGTCTTTTTCAAAGAACTGATATTCATTTTTTGTTAATTCATTTTCAAGAAATTCATCTTCATCTTCAAATTCACTTAACTCACTATCATCATTATCAACGTACATTGTCTGATAAACTGCTGTTTCATTTCTAATCTTTTTCTCCATTTTTCTTTTTTCATTAACAACTTTTTGATGGAAAGTTTTATCAACATTTTGACAAGTAAAATTTCTGTTACCACGCATGTTTTCTAGATACGAGTAGTCTTCAGCATTCATTGAAATACCGAAAAACTTCTCTAGCTTTTCACGACGTTCTGGATTAAAGCAGAAAACGTCAAAAAGTTTTTTAAGGGATTTGTTCATAGAAATACATCTACTTAAAAAACTATCACCTTGCTTGTTTTTGTCAACACCTTTTAAGTAGCGATATTCATTGATTTCACATTGCAGACGTTTTAAAATGGCCTGATATGATATTGTGTAGATATTACGCTCTGTCCAATGACTTTCTACTAACTTTGCAACTCTTCGACAAGCACTTTCAAAAGATACTTTATTGTTGACTTCGTTAAAGACAAGTGCAAGAACATCTCTGAGTAAAGGCAACTTTGTATGATAAAATTTATCAACTACAGGGAGACTTTCTAAAGGAGTTTGTTTATTTTGATTTAAAACTAGTTTGTTATTACGTCTTGTTACAATTTTTTTCATTTTAATTGATATCTAAATTTAGCTAACAATAATAAGCTATTTTTTAAGTATATAAAAGTTTTACGTTTTAACAAAAAAGTTTTATTACATTTTTTTTTAAGACGCAACTATTATTCATTTTAATTCAAATTTATCCAATCAAAATTTAAATTGCATAAATTTTAAAATAAAGTTGCGTAACTTTATACGCAAAAAAACCGCTGCAAAGAATTTTCTTTTATATGTTTTTTTTTTTTTTTATGTATCTTTAAAAATGTTTAAATAGAAGTAGAAGGCCAACCACAAAAAAATAGAAAAAACTGAATTTTTTTTAAAACTTTTCTACAAAAATTAATTAAGAATAACTGGTTAAACAAAATATATAGAATTTTGGACCCCCCCTATTACTACAGCTTCAGCAACGAGAATTTGGCAAATACTAACATCAAAATATATCTTCAAACTTTAATTTGTTTGTTTAATTTGATTGTCGTTTTAATTTGGGCTTTAAAAAGTTCACACACCTTTAAAAAAACTTTCTGTGCTTACTGCAATTGACTTTAAACATTTTTTAAACTTTTTTTTGTTAATCAATAAATTTAATTATTCTAACCACTTTTTTTCTTCTGAATAGTCAAAACAATGATTAAGGAATAAAACTGCAGTGTTTTAATTCTGAGCTTAGTTAAGTCAGAATTCTTGTTTCTTTAACATGCGTGAATGTGTTCAAAACTACCCTAACCTGGTGCAGCTTTGAACTTTCTCTGGTAAATAGAAATAACTAGAGATTAAATTATTTTGTTTTTCAAACAGAGCGTTGATTTATTTTTAAATTTTCTCTGGCAAATGGAAATAACTAGAGATTAAATTATTTTGTTTTTCAAACAGAGCGTTGATTTATTTTTAAACTTCATTAAGCTTAATTTCTAATAGTAAAAATCAGTAATTTTTTCTATACTATCTAATCTTATAATCACTCAAAAGTGTTGATCAAACAAAAGTTATACAAAGCTATTTAAGCTGTAAATAGAAGCAAATTTTAAAAAAAAAAAAATTGCAAAACTTACTTAAATCTAAACTTCTAACTTACTAAATCTTAAACTTGAAAAAAGCACGATTTTAGCAGTAAATGGAAATAGATTAAGTTTGAGTTTCTATTGGTAACAAAATAATAAACAAGGATTATGTAAAAATATTAAAGCACCCACCGAACTACTATACGATGCCATACTAAACAATCCACTAACACATACACATTTTGTGTTAGTGCATTGTTTAGTATGGTATTGTATTATAGAACATTTAAAATACAACGTAATAAAGAATATATATATATACACACACACATTCACAAGCAACAAAATCTGAACTTTCAAAAATAAACTGTGTAAAAAATAAAAATGATCAAAAGTTAAAATAGCTCAACGTGGGTTAAAGTATTATTCGTTTTATTTTGTCTTTCGAGAATTTAAATCTTATTTTGGAAATTTCATGTTTTTAAATTCCTAATGACGTTTTAAATTCCTAATGACGTTTTAAATTCCTAATGACGTTTTAAATTCCTAATGACGTTTTGCTTTGCGTAAAAGGAAAGATGTTTTTATTTCTTCTTTTTCTGGGGTGTCATTAAGAATCTTAGATTACCTACTTTTTCTGCCTTTATTAGTTTTTTTTACGAGGTAGAACTTTTGGATATGGTCTTACTGATTCAGTTGTTATTGTGTGCTGTGATTTTAGGGCATTGCTTACAATTTCTTTCTCATCATCCTTATAATCAATCATAAATCTTGTTTTTCCATAACTATGCCTTCTGGTGTAAAAGGAATTTGATGTGAATTATCAGAGGTAGCTATACTGGATGTTTCTATCATTTAGTACAATTAGTTACTTCAGCACTTTGAAAGTTGTTATTGCAGAAAGCAAACTGTAAAAAAGGTTTTTCCAGATATGGAAAAACCTACAACAACATCCCTACTAATATATATGTTGTAGTATATGCTGGTGTCACTATGCCAACTAAATCGTGTATTTTTAGTTTATTCCTTAGATTGCATACAAGCCAATCATTCTGAAAGTTTTTGCTTGAAAGGACTATCAACAATCTTCCCTTCTATTCTAGTAGACTCCTACTCCCTCAGATTTCGAAAGCACAATCAATGCGAAGCTACCTATATTCAGGTTCAAAGACATGGATTTAAAGTGAAGTGAAGTGATAACTAATTTGGTAATGCTAGTAATCTCTGCCCTTCTAAGTTCTGATTTCTAAATGATGAAAAGTTGAAGCATACACTACAGTAACATTACAGAAATATAGAATATACAAATATAGAATATACAATAAAGATATGCTAAGACTCTTATATTTGTTTAACAATCATTCCAGATTTCGAAAATCAAATTCTTTAAACATGTGAAAAAATTATTTGCATATTATCGATTATCTAATCTAAAATAATCCTGTCATGCTACCCTAGTAAAGGATATTTAGTTGTCCGCTTCCAGTCTTCCATTCTCATTTTTTGTGCTGGTTCCTGGGGGATCTTAGGGATTGGTCTTTGGTCTTGGTTTAATTTTTGATGTGGCGGTATCATTCTTACCATCCTAGTCTGAGTCATGATCATCATCATTTTAATCACTGTCTGGGTCAGGTCTAGCTGCCATTTACTCTTCCATGAAGCGTTACTCCCAAACTGGTACTTTTTCTTTTCCAGTGGCCTAAAAATAATCGTATGAACTTGTTAAAATTTAATTAACTTCAGATACCGTCGTTTAGATTAATAAAAAATCGTATGAATTTGACATAAAATCGTATAACTTCACTACATCGCATCTTAACATCCATTACTTAGCTTAGTTACCAGTGCCAACTGTTTCCAGTTCATCATCCTCTTTTTATTCATCTTCTGTCTCTTCAATTTTGTTCTCTTTCGCAGCTTCTGCCTCATCTCGTATCTTTTGATTCTGACACATTTCGATGTACTCATTGTTGTGGTTGGACCGCAGGTGACCACTCAGGGTCGATGTTGAGCCAGAAGTCAACTTTAGGTCCCTCTTGCAGATATTGCTCACACCATAGGCCTTATCTCCCCTGTACTCCCTTAGGAAGTACTACCAAACTTTAGCATATTTATTCGTGTTAAATAATATATACACAAAGTTATAAGGTATTTAAAATCGTTGAATATAATGTATAAATTTAAAGGATTTTCGTAATTGTAAAAATTTGATTTACAACATTTTACGGCTTTCAACATCGTTTTAGTTAAGTTTTAACGACTTTTAAAAGTTTTCAAAGAAGATTATAAGTTAACGGATTTCAACATCGTTTAATTTGAGAAACGTCGCCTAACTGACAACTCTCAAAGTTGAACGAAAAAAATACGAATTTGAAAACCAAAACTCGAATGTTTTATCTATACGACAAAATACATTCAACTCGCTACAAAATACACTGTCAACTCAATTTTTAAAAATTGTTGTTGTCGTCCTCCGAAAAGCTGTTTTTCTTTTTCATAAAATCCTGATTACATTTTTATAAGGTAAAAAAATGTTATAAAAAATCAAATTAATCTTTAATTTTTTTTACAAAAAACTTGTAAAAAAACTTGCAACAAAATTAAAGATAATAAACAAAAATTCTAAAAATCTTTTTAGCTTAACTAAAAATTTATTAACATAAAAAATAATTTACCAAATACTTTATTTTTACAGAAAATCTCTATAATCTCAAGCTTCTGATAAAGGAGTTACAAAAGAAATAGCCATACTATTTTTAAAAACAAAAAAAAAAAACAAACAACAAGAATAACCATTTAAGTTTTACTTCTTGAAGTAAGTATAAGACAATAGTTAATGGCGGTAATATATATTTAAAAAGGTACGAATTATGAAACATTTTTAAAGTTTCAGTTTTTAGCAGTTTTACTAATTTACCATTTGTTTGACTTTGGCACATCTCTAAGACAGACTATTTACTAGTCTTGTTAATAAGTCACCTGACAATGCATTCCAACTGCCATTTTAAAAATTATTTGGTTGACCAAAAATCCTGCAAATTTTTGTCCAATATAGACCAAAGGTTTTTTATTAGGTTTAAATCAGGAAACTGTGCATGCCAATGCATAAATGGTATCAATTTGGCATGTTGAGGGTTGAAATCTTCCCCAATTTTTTTCCAACAGTGAGATCAACCCTTTTAAAATCGGAAATAGAGAGATTCATTGATCCAGAAAACTTTTGCCTACATTCTATGTATGTATGTATGTATGTATGTATGTATGTATGTATGTATGTATGTATGTATGTATGTATGTATGTATGTATGTATGTATGTATGTATGTATGTATGTATGTATGTATGTATGTATGTATGTTTTGCAAACATACATACATACATACATACATACATACATACATACATACATACATACATACATACATACATACATACATACATACATAAATACATATATACATATGTCTATTTTTGACAAGTCTTTTGATAATCTTTTTTCAAAGTTTTAAGAATGTAATGATCTTCTCTTTTAGACATTTTAGGTTCCTCCCTGATCCAACAGACCTTTTCGTTTTACCAAAATGTTAAATTTTTTTTAAACCTTTTTTCTTAAATAATTGTGGCCAATTTCCCTGGATTTTCAAAGATTTTGGTGGCATAAATGTCAACTCATTAATATATCTCTCTATCCTGTATTGTTCAATGCCAAACCTAATGGTTCTTGTTTAACTTGGATATCCATTTTAACTTAAAAATTAAGAAAAATATCAATATTGCTTTTTTTAACACTGTATATATATATATATATATATATATATATATATATATATATATATATATATATATATATATATATATATATATATATTGACTTATAAAGTTATTGCTAATTGTTTTAAATAAGAATTATTTTAGTAATTATTTCTGTTATATTTTTAAATAGATGAATTTGAATAAGTCAATATTATCTCGTGGTTCTCAAAAGGTTCCTGTTGCATGTCATCAATATCAAAAACCTTTAGCTGTTAACCATGATAATGGAAGAGTTTTTATTAAAGATCTAGTGCTAGGTGTTGAGAAAAATGTAAGTAACTATGTTATTATTTATTTTAATGTATTGAATAAATGTGATGAAGTTATTTTGCTTAAAGTATTAGTTACAAAATTTCTATCAAGTAATATAAGTTTACTTTTTTTAAGTTTTTTTAATTTTTAGAGTGTTATTGGGTTAGTTATAGCTAAGTATGAGGCTCGCTCATTTCCTGATAAAAAACGTAGGTTTTCTTTCTTTTTTTTTTAATGATAGTATATACTTAGTTATACAGTTGTGTTATATAAATGTGCTCTTATGTTTTGCAATAGAAATTTTGTTTTTTCCATATTTTTGTTAAGCAGAAAAAAGTTGTTACATCTAAATATATGTAAATATTTCTCCTAATTGGTTTTTTTTCATATACTTTTATATAGAACCTGGCCAATTAAAATATCAGTTATCATTTGTGTTGCGAGATTCAGTTGAATATTTTATCTATGTAACATGCTGGGGTCATGATACTTTTGTAAAAGCTATTTCAGAGTCATTTAAAATGGGTGACACAGGTATAGTTTGTATATACTCTGCTGCTACACAATCCCATTTGTTTTTTGAACTATATTTTAAATTGTTTATTTAACAGAAGTTTGAATTTTTCATTTAACTTTTTAAGGTAATTTATAATTAATTTTCTATTTCATGACCATAAAGTTTAACTACCATACAATTGGCTAGTGTTTTCTATTTATTTAGTTCTTATTGTGTTTGTGTTACATTTTTGTTTTTTTTTTGGTAAGAAATATTCTTGTCAATAAACATATATATATAATTTTATATTCAAAAATTTAATTGCTCACTGAAGAAACTTAAAAGTCCAGTTGCCCTTACCAAAAATTGCCTTAAAAGTCCAGTTGCCCTTACCAAAAATTGCGACCACTTTTTCATCACAAATAGATTTGATTAGGATGGAAAATTAAGAAAGCTGAGTTTTTTCATTTTTGACTTTAAAGGTGATTCTAATTATGCCAAAAAGGAATGTTGCTTTTTAATATCAAAAATTCACTTCACTGATGTAATTCAATATGCACAGTTAGAGAAATAAGTATTCGAACAAAACATTTTATTATGGAAAATAAACTTTGTCAGGTTATTTCAGAAAAAAATAACGTTATAAAAATTAAAAAAAAAAAGATTATTCTGAAAGAAAATTTTATTACGAATTCAATATGCAAAAAAAAAAAAAAAAAAAAATTAGTAATAAAAAGTTTCAAAATAGTTTCAAGTTGAAAATGTTAAGTTGGATTTGTTATTTTTGAATTCATGTTTACAAACTTCTGTTTAACCATATATTTTCAAATATACAAGAAAATATAAGAAAAAACCTGGAAAATCTTGTTTTGGGAAAAACTGGAATTTGAAATGAAAAAAATGTTGTTTAAACGTATTTGTGCATGTCTGTGGAAATTGATTATTACAAATCTTATTTTTTGTATCAGTATTTCTTCTAGTAGTTGAACATTTTTATTTATCGTTGTTTTAGTTGAGATATGTAACTTTATGGTGCAAACCAAAGCCAACACAGAGATTGATTTAAAATATTGTCCATCAACACCAAGGTAAACAAAAAATTTAAATTGTTTTCAAAAAATTCACCTTAAGTTTCAACTAATAAAATTTAGTTTATAATAGCAAGTAGTGTTTTTATCGACTTCAACTAAATAAACTATTTGAAATTAGTCAGCTTTAAAAAATTGAATAGCCGATTTAATCAGCTATGGGTTTTCTGCTAATCAAGTCGATTTAGTTGGGTAATCATCCTAACATCCTTATTTCTATTTTTTCACTTTTTAACTTTATCAATCCTTAATATTGTTATGATGCTGACCAATTAGAAAAGAGATATCTCTATAAGTAGTTTATCTTGTAAAGATAAATTATTCATAAAAATTGAGCCATGCATAAGAATATGATTCACAGCAGTTTTTTTAAATCAATTAAACTATCTGACCGTTGAACCTGTAAAATAAATTTTTTTCTTAATGTAATTATAATTTTCTTTGAAATCCAAGAATTTTATTTAAGATGATCATGGATATTTTAAAATATTGTAAAATGACTGATCTATTGACCACACAATACTTTCAGTAGTGAGACTTTGATGCCGTAAAAAACATAAACTCAGCTCTAAGCTTACTGTATGTACTACCACTTCATTAATATGTTTCCTTTTTCTCATTATAGTGACCAGTTGATGCTTTTTAAAACAAAATGTCAAGTAATGTCTTATGGTACTGAGTTAAGGATGCAACAAAGTTTTAAAAATCTGCCACCCCAAAAAAGTTTAGCTGCCCCATCAGTCCCCACCTATCTATGCCACTGTTTTTTATTAATTAAATTTTTTGCTAATTTTTTCCTTTAAGTTGTTGTGAAAAGTGATATAAAGTGCCATCTGTGCTTTTTTTCTATGCTTTATAATTGCAATTTTGTTTGTTTATTCGATTTTAATTCATCTAATAGTTTAGATGAATTAAAAATGAACAAAGAAAATGCTCTTGATATAACAACAGCGTGCAATATTACAACAGTATTACATGCCACCTAGTTTTTTTGTTTACTCTCTTAAAGCATCTTTATAGCATCTAAAAGAATAAATTGTCAAGTAACATTAAACTATATGATCATGATAAAATTTTTCATTCAATTATTTCAACTAAATCGACTTTTAGTTGGCTAAGTTGATTTTTAAAATTTATTAGTTGATTTTAGTCAACTCTGAAAAACAAATTATTCAATTTAGTTGACAGTTGAATAATTTCAAAGTTGTAACAACACTAATAGTAAGTTAGATATAGTATTAGAACTTCAGTTTTAATCAATTTTACTACATCAAAATGATAAATATAATGAAAAAAAAATGAAAAAAATAAAGTTGTAGTAAGGATTTGTAGTAAAAGTAAAAGAAAAATTTGTACTTTTAATTTCAGTTCGTATCAGATAACAGTAAATGAAACACATTCAACAGTTAGTCTGTTTAGTGGTGACATTAGTGAGTTTAGTTTCCTAGCTTCCCTGCCAGTTGTTGATGCTCAGGATTATTATGCACTAGGTGATATCATATCCTGTCCTGAGAATTTTAATGGAGTAAGTGTTAATCTCATGGCTGCAGTAAAAGACGTAAGTAGAGTATGGACTGCAAAGCTTTTTTTTTTTTAAATCTAAAAAGCATTTGGTATTTAAAATAACAGGCCTTGACATCATGCAAAAGGCTACAAAAACTGGCCATTTAAACATTTTGTTACTTAAATTTGTATAACTTTTGTTAAGAGTAAATTAATCGTAGAATTGATGCTTTCTCTTGTAAATCATTAAAAAGTATAAAATTAAAAATAACAGCAGTTCAAAAAGTCTACAGCAGTTCAAAAAGTCTACAGCAGTACAACAAAAAATAACAGCAGTTCAAAAATAACAGCAGTTCAAAAAGTATATTTTGCAGTATTTCACATTTTAATCAGTTAGAAAAAGTTATTGAAAGTTGTTAAATTTTTGAATTAAAGAACTTCTATCTTCCTCTCCCCATGAATCGTTTCATTTCAAATTTTTTATTCATATTTAAATGGCCAATTTTATGTAATATTTTATAACATATCATTGTGTATTATAAAAAGTTAGTTCTTCTACTTTGATATTTAGTTTATTCTTTTTCTGTGTATTTTTTAGATTACTATACATTAAACTCTTAGTATATATATACAAATGTTCTTACTATATTATTTTATTTGTTTTTTGTTATTATACTATTACTATACCATCATTATATTGCTCTTTACAGAAGCAAAAACCTAATTGCTACACTGCTAACACCTGTATTTTAGGTTGGTTTTGCAAAAAACATCCTTACAAAGGCAGGAAAACATATGAAGAGAAGAGAATTAAAACTGTTTGATGAAACTTGCGTCTCATTTCCATTAATAATGTAAATAGTAACTATCCTATGAATAAGTTTTTTTTGATAAATAAAATTAGTTTTGTGTTGTATTTCATATTTAATATTAGTATTTTTTAAATTTCATATTAAATATTTTTGAATTTGTGAAATTAAGATAAATTAAAACTTTACTTAATTGTAGCTGGGATAGTGAGTTCGCTGAATTTGCTGATTCTTGGCAAGCTAAAGAGACAAGTATATATTTTTTTATATATCCTTTTTAGAATTTTATATTTTGTTCATAATATTCAAAAAGAGTTAGTCTTTTATGAATTTTATAGGGTTCAGACTGTCTGCGCAGATATGCGCAGACAGTGTAATTTGTCTGCGCAGACGTCGGCGCCGACAAAATTTACTGCTTTGCAGACGATTTTTTGAAATCAACAAAAAAATTTTTAAAGTTATAAAATGTTTTAAATAATATTTTAACTTTATTATAAATTCAGTGATTAGTAACAATAGGAGTTTTCAAAGATTCTTACATAAATAAAAAAATGTAATGCTGGCGCCTATTCGGTGATTTCTTGACATTCAATTTCATTGAGAATTGCACCTTCTTCAAGAATATAATCAGTCTTGTCATTTGTGTCCATCAGCACGCTATTGGTATACAAGAATACCAGCTTTTCAACTCTCTCATTCGTAAGACGAATTCTTAGTCGCGAGTGAATAAATCGAAAGGTCGACCAAGCTCTTTCTGCTGTAGCCGATGAGCAGATCATTTCGTTAATAGGCTTAGCAATTTCGTAAAGAGCAGGATATTTATCGCGACCGATAACGTTCCAATAATTTCGCGCGTTCATCTTGAATATTGTTTCCTTTCTTCTCTCAGGCAGCGCAGCCATTTCTCCTATAAAAACAATCAATTCATCCTCAGCAGTGTCAGCAATTTCAGGTTTGATCTTTTTGGCGAATTCAACTGTAGCAGTGATAAAATCGGTTTTATCTTCATTCAAATATAAACCTTTTGCGGCATTTTTGGGCGTTAATATGAAAGCAATTCCAATACCTGGTGTAAAGAGAAAATCGAGGCGAGATTGCACTTTTTGTTGTATGTCTTTATCGTCCATATATGAATTGTACATTTGACCAAAGTAATCATACACGAGAGACAATGGAGCTTCATCACTTTCTAGCTTTCCGATCACGTTGGAAGGAAATTCAATGCTTTTGACAAGCTTAGAGAGACGGTCCCAAAATGGGTTAGATTTTATCAATGCCATAACATCAGCAAATGTATTCTTTGGTTGAATTTCCTTCAGTAATGTACTTTCTTTGTCTACCAACTTAATAAGAACGTATTTTGATAGCTGGAGACTGCTCATTGATTTATAATAACTAAACCATCGTGTAGATACAGGCATGGACAATGAAAGAGAAATATTTGCTGCAATTCGTCTTTCATCAAACTTTGCTTTCACGATGTAATGATTTTTCACATATTTGATGATTTTTTTCTGCATCTTTAACTGTTTTTGTGGCCCCAGTTGTAGAAACCATGTCCTTCACAAGCAAGTTGACTCCATGAGCTCCGCATCCGCTAGCCGAGATGTGTGGATATTTCTCCTCAATGATCCTCCACGCTGATTTCATAACAGGAGCGTTGTCGCTTATGAAACTGGTAAATTTTTGTGAGCCAATCTTCTCAATAACTTGTAAGATTGCCGATGAATTTTGAATGATTGCAGATGAATTTTGAATGATTCCGAATGTATTTATCGAGGTGTAAAAAAAAGGCTTCTGATTGGCGCTTTAATACAAAAATTCACTTTGTGATCGCCTCTTATATTCGTCCAGCCGTCAGACATCAGTGTTAAATTTGTTTCAGATTTTAAAATTTCATTTACAGAAGTAGAACATTTTGTGTATTGTTTGTCGAGCAGAGATCCTAATAAGGCTTTAGCATTCGGGATGACAGATGCGTACGATGGATTGAGCGACTTAACGAAATCCTTAAAGGCCTCCGATTCGACTAAACGAAAAGATATACCCGTACGGTAAAAGAAATTAGCAAGCTTTGTGTCGATATCATTTTTGAGCTCTTCATTAATTGGTGGATGTACACGCTGCGTCGGTAAATCAGACGTAGACGGAACTTGCTGAGAATCATTCATTAGATGTGACGATTCATAATTACGCTTTGAAAACAATCTTTTTTCCTCGACACTGGCGTTTGGGCATGTTGATCTTTTATGCGCTGCAAGGTGTTCCTTCAACCATCCGACATTTTTGTTGCATGCTAAACATGTGCCAGAACGCTTCTCTCGATCAACATTTGTCAAATAATTTGAAATTTTGATGTTTTCCATTATAAACCTTTTTGAATGACGAAAATACAAGATTTCTTGATTCTAAATCACTTTAAGTTGAAACACTTACAGAATCACTTTAAGTAAGAAACACTTACAGAAGCTTATATCGATTGATTATACGTAGCTCGAACCAAAAAGAAACAGATAAAAAATGAAAAACTCGTAAAAAGTAGATAATTATGCAAAAATAATTTCAGACATTTGATTCAGATAATTTAAATTTTTCTTTTCCATTAAAGTGTCAGCACAGACGTCGGCGCCGATGTCTGCGCAGATATGCGCATATTTTTGTCTGCGCAGATATGCGCAGATCTGCGCAGACACACTTTCTGAACCCTAGAATTTTATGTAAGTAATGCTATTATCTAACTTACCAACTTAATGTAAGTAATACATATATGTATTCTCTACAATAAACACTCTCCGTGTCATATTTAGTTCTCTATATATGTTGTCCTCTACAGTTAAGAATATTATATCTGATAGATTTTACAAAATGTTATAGCAGATCTTAAAAGTATTTTTAAATCTATAAAAATAGTCCTTGATCAAATTAATTGTCCACCTAGACACTGTATTCCATGTCAAAAATGTTATGTTTACATAGAATTTGTTTATATATTTTTATTGTAAATATAATTTATAAATTTAAAAATGTTATGTTTACATAAAATTTGTATATATATTTTTATTGTAAAAATAATTTATAAATTTAAAACAAAACGTTTCCTCCTAAAATTTGGCAATTGGTGATTGGTGCAATTTGCTGATTGGTGAATCATTGAACATTTTGTCAATTAATCCTAATGATTCATTTCATCTGGTTTTATTGTTGTTGTTCTTTTAAAGTTTTCATTTAACTATTCTTTTTTTTTTTCATGGAGTTATATGCTACACAGCTATTCATTAACATATTTTTGTGTAATAAGAAGAAACCTTGCTAAATTTTTTGTCTTAAATTTTTTTATCCGAATGATCCCACTGGAGTTTAGTTTTGTTAAGATCTGGAGTTAGAATTGGCCATCGGAGAACTTCTTAGATGTTTTCAGACAACCATTGCTTAATAATAAATGAAAATATAGTTCACACAGATTTTTAAATATGCATACACCTGAGTGGACGCAGCCACTTAATTTCCTGTCTGTACTCAAATATTTAATTGATTTGTTATAACATATACACAAAATTAACTAATCAAGATAAAAATTTTCTGAAAGATCTAGCAAATGTAATTCATAAGTGAAACTTGATTCTCGCAAAGAGCTATGATTGGATCACAAGGATTTTCAAGATCAATAGATCACAGGATTTTCACTTCCAGTACCAGAATTTCGTTTAAATCTAAATAATCAATTTTATTCTGTTATTCTTTAAAACAATTTTGTTTTTTAGTTCTGTTCCTTAGAGATGTGAAAGTTGCATATGAAGAGTTTCGACAACAAATGGTGGCTTCATGCACCTCCAAAACTATCATAACTACTAATCCTGGTAAATGTTTGCTCATGTGTGTCCATCTCCATTTATCTATAAATATTTATAATTATCATAATCGTTAATGAGTATGACTACAAGATGCAGATTCTTTTAGATTAGACCTCACTAATTGCAGAAACTATATTCAATTTCGTATTTCTCGTAAACATTAATAAATAGTTGTAACTGTGTCCATGTGTATATATATATAGCAAATCTGTAGCACACATGTAACACAGATGTATATATATGTAGCACACATATAGCACGCATATAGCATATGTGTCTGTACAGCACATTTAGCTTAATTAGTAGATGCACTTTTAGATACAGCTGAAGCCCAACATCTTTATTCTTATGCAAGTACCGTTTCTTTTGATGAAACTTTCGATGAAATGGACGACGATGTAAAACGTAAGCAATTTCAATAAACAACACACGTGGCTTTTTTTATTAACAATTCTATGGTAAAAGTATGAAAAAAGAAAAGTGTTGTGTTAAAATTTTACGAGTTATAAAAAGTATTATGTTATTAGTGGCTAGCATAGTGGACATCTACAACATAAATGATCTTCAAGATAAATTGCTCAATCAAGAATATAACATCTGGTACGGGATTGTATTTGCTGTTGTCACCAGCTTTGACATTGATGACGATGAATCAAAATGTGTTGTCACAAGATGGTATGTTTTTACGTCATAAATGACTGAAACGTGAAGTTGTCTCGATTAATTCCATTTTTTTATTTTTATTTTAGTACAAAAGCAATTTATTGCGTCATCATTTTTTATATTCATAATAAACTTCCCTGTTCATTTACAGTTAATAATTTTTAAATTTAAAAACAACGTATTTTATTATTTATATATATTATTTATTTATTATTTCGTCACATTTCTATACTTTTGTTAATCGATTATGCAAATGAACGGTATCATTGTTATTTTTCGATAAATAGTTAACTCAATTTTTACCTAAAAGTACCTTTTGATTAAATTGACTATATTCTTTAAGTCTTTAAATCATTTTTTAAATCTGGGGGAAAAAAATATAAAACCCAATAACTCTATAAGTTGTGTAAATAAATATTCTAATGTAGATAAGTATTTTAATGTAAATTTGACAAAAAAAAACAATTCTGCTTTTTTTTTTAGCTCCTCTTGTCAACGACGTCTTCAACGTTCTGTGTTGCGTTGTCCATCCCAAAGTTGCAGTGAAACATTCCGTTCTATGACTTCTTTTGAAATCCAGCTTTCCTTAAGTGACCATACCAATGGCCAAAGCGGTTTTATGCTTGTACGAAATGTTGCTGAGAAAGTGCTTCAGATGGATGTAAGTTTTTAAGATGCCAACCTGATTTTTCCAAAAGTAAAATGAATAAAATATTCAAAATATTTATCATCGAAATTCAAAATGTTTTTGAATCTAGTTTCTACGTGATGTTTTTTTAATCGAATTAAAATATCTAGGGTAACAAAGCTTAAAGTCGAAGTTGTGGCCTCATTAAATTGGCTTTCTTTTTTTTTATATATATATATATATTAAGGTATCCTCTTTTGATCGACTGTCGCCGGCGCAAAAGACAGACCTTAAATGGAAGTATTTAATGGAAAGATATAAAGTTTATTTCAAGGTTTTTTTATTTTTTTTTTTTTATTTTGAGTTTACTTTTTTAGAGGTCTAAAAAATTAACTTTGTTTTTTTTTATTATTTAACAGGTGAAACCCACAAAAAAAGACGCGGCTAAAGCTTCTATCACCATTCTTGGAATGGAGGCTGTAAATCCCGTTGACTATATTAAAAGCTCGCGATAAGTTTTAATTGGTCATTCTCAGTATAATTTCATGAAGTTTTTTTTTTTAAACTTTACTGTTTCTGTTTCAAAACAGAGTTTTGAAGTAAGGGAAATTGTTCTTTTTTCAATCGTTCAATCGTTTCAATCGTTCGTTGATCATACAACAGAAATTTCTCATAATAACGTTAATGAAGCTTAGTTGGTTTTAAATAGATAATGAAGTGAAGTTCCGAAAAGTCGATCAGTTTGACAACACTCGGATTGGCTTTTTAATTCTAGATCAGAAATTTAATTTAATTCTTGGTTAGAAAAAAATATCACCAATCAGCAAATTTACAATAAAAATATATTTACAAATGTAAAAATGGTTGCGTCTAGTTTGAGAGTTTATTTGTTTTTTGTATGTAAAAAATCCAAAGAAAAGAAAAAAGAAGAAAATTAAGGTTCATTCTGAACGTGAATTTAAATGTCTACTGACACCTGTTTAGTTTATAAAACTTACAGGTCCATTTATCATCAAAATAACATTAGCAAAATGTTATTTTAATTCTATTTGTGCTTCGTTTTTTTCCGAAGATGTAAATGCTTTGTGTTGCTTGACAACCATTGAGCTAATACAACAATAGGAGTAAGTTGTTCCAATTGTGTCGAACCAATAAAATAAAATGAACCAATAAAATGAACCAATAAAATGATTGGAAATTTGTCAAGTTTAACGAGTTTTGTTAAGAAAAAATGGTTTAACAGAATTTTTATGAAATAAATATTAGGTGAGCGTTGCAACGAATATCAATGAAACAACAGTTCATCATTTCGAAAACATGAAATTTTTCTAACGCTGTTGGTGCAACTTGATGGCAATCACATTCTAATATTTACATCTTCTAAATTTGGATTTTCTTATTACAAATGATACACATGGTGTTATTAGTCTACAATGTTATTAATAATTGAAAGTAAAGATAAAAGTTTCAAGAAATCTTTTTCAATAAGCGGCCAAAACCACATGGAGAGTAATCGTGACCTTGGTCAACAAAAGATACTAGAAAGATGAGCGGAAGAATTCTGCTCCTGTTACAAGAAACTATCATCATTTAAAAATATCAAGGTGGAGTTAAACATGTTCTTAAATAAAAATGTGAAAAACATCAAACAATTTTACAATGCCTCATGTCAAATACAATCCCACTCAATCCGTGATATATATACGAGGCGTGTTCAAAAAATACCCGGAATTTTTAAATTTCCCGGGTTTGAAGAGTCCGATTGTCAGCATTTTATTTTTTTTTTGTGTTGGTA
Organism: Hydra viridissima; assembly: GCF_058129835.1. NCBI lineage: Eukaryota > Metazoa > Cnidaria > Hydrozoa > Anthoathecata > Hydridae > Hydra > Hydra viridissima. The sequence goes on along the minus strand of NW_028324313.1, from coordinate 886,542 downwards.
TACATCCCAGACAGCAGGCTTACATTGGCCCAACGCAAGTTTTAACATTGGCAATTTTATCCCGTTGGGCCAACATTTAGCCAATGTTTGTTTTCGGCGTAATATTTCAATACATTTAAAACTGTTTTTAAAGGAAACCTTTTTTCGATGGGCCAACATTTGGCCAATGTAGTTTTCGAGGAGATATTTTTTATTAAATTTGTTTTAAAACAAATTCCGCAACTTGATTGAGCAAATATTCGGCCAATATTGGTGTATTTTTGTTTTTAACAATTCGTCGCAATTTTAAAAAATGGTAACGTTTAACTAAGTTAAGAAAGGTTTGGAGGTTTTCTTTGCAAGAAAACTTCAAAATTGTTTCAATTTTTACACATTTATTAACATTAAAAAATTATATACTATTTAACTTATTACACATTTGAATGTTTGTTGGCTTGAACCAAAGTGATACTCATTATTTTTGTTTCTTGCATGGTTGAAGTTAGTTTTTTTTATATAAATTATTACTGTGTCATAATTTACTGCAGATATTTGAAATATCACCTGTTAATAAGTCTTAAAACAAAAAAACTTTAATGTTCATTATTTATTTAACTATTGAATTATTTTTATGATGTATTAAATACTTTTAAATATAAGTTTATTTATTTGTTGATGGTTATTAATAATTTTTATTTATTAAGATTTTTGTACTCTGTGTTGAAATTATTTTTAAGATTCTGTATTGTGTGATTACAGAGTTTAAGTGTTGATTATACTATGTAACCACGCAACCTTGAAAATAAATTCAACACACTTACAAACACACACATAAAACTTTACTTTATAAATACTTTAAATGTTATTAATAACCAATATGTACATAGACATCCCACTTTTTTTAGCACAGATGTTAGTGCTAAAATTCTGTGTCACGTTTTTTGAACTTTGCTTTTTGCTGTAACAGTAACAGTTTGTTTACCATATCAAAAAGTTACTTATATGGTACCTTTTTTTTTTCTTCCATTATATTATTTATCACTTTATTTTTGAACAGATGATAACAATTGAACATGTGATCTTTCTGAACCTTGCTGTATTTGACCTTGTTAACAACTTTAGTTTTAAGTAGCTATTTGAAAAAGATTATTTACAATTATATTAAAAGTTAATAATAATATTAGTGTATCAATTGATTTTTGTTAATTTATTATAGTTATAACTTTATTACTTAGCCACAATTTTTTATTAAATGTTTTCTGATTAACAATATGGTGTGTATTTTTTATTAACTGGATTTTCCATTAAGGCATTTTATTATTTGTATTATTTTCATTTTAGATTTTAAAATGCCTTAAATAAATGTATTAAAATTAACTAATAAATTGTAAATTATAAAAAAATTAGTTAATTTTATTTAAAGTGGTATTTAATGTCTAATTTAAAATACACAACATTTAAGCAATGCTTTTAATTTTAGTTATATGATTAAAAATTATATATGGTGCTAGGGTTCTTAAAAATAGAAAAAAAAAAGAAAAAATATAAAAAATATTCTTCATATTCAACAATTCATCGAAAAATCAAAAAGATAACACAAAGTGATTTACATGATTGTAACAATGTTTATAAATATGAAGAAGCAAATGTGAAAAGCTCTGAAGATATTAATTGTGCCATATCTTGCAATTCATCAAATGTTTTTATAAATAATATGTGTGATCAGAATTTGGTAGAAAATAATACATTTCCGATTAATAGTAATTTCCTAGTTGATAGTTTTGATAATGAAAACTTAGATTTCTCCACAAAAAATCACAAAGACAAATACGATCATTTCATTAATATTAATAACTATGACTCAGACACTAGTTCTTCAATTACTGATAATGACGAGATATCTATCAAAGACTCGCTTTCCTACTGGGCAGTGCAATACCAAGTTTCTCAAGTTGCAGTTTCTGCTTTGCTAAGTATTTTGAAACCTTATTTTCCTTCATTACCAGTTGACTCTCGCACTTTACTCAAAACTCCACTTAAATATAATATTAAGACAGTATGTGGGAATACTGTCATATAGGCATTGAGAATGGTTTGCGGCAAGTTTGTAAAAATAGTTTTTTGAATAATAATTTGTTTTGTTTTGAACTGCAATTTAATATAGATGGGTTGCCATTATTCAAAAGTTCATCTAGCACTTTTTGGTCAATACTTGGGATGATTACAAATGTCTCTGTAAAAGAACCCTTTGTAATTGGCCTTTATTATGGGAAAGAAAAGCCTGGTAATGTATCAGAATTTTTGAAAGATTTTGTTGAAGAAATGATAAAGTTGCAAAAAGATGGAATTGAAATTAATTGCAATACATATGCTGTTAAAGTTCATTCTTTTGTTTGTGATGCTCCTGCTCGAGCATATGTTAAAGGTATAAAGTATCACTCTGGTTATTATGCCTGTGAAAAGTGTGTTCAAAGTGGAGAATATACAAAGTAATATTTCCAGAAACCAATGCTGTGTTACGGACTGATCTTTCATTTGATGATATGATTCATAAAGATCATCATACTGAATCCTGTCCGCTAAAACCTTTAAAAGTTGGATGTGTCACTCAATTTGGTTTAGACTACATGCACCTTGTTTGTTTAGGTGTAATGCGACGGTTATTGCTTTACTGGAAAGGACCTATAGGTCCCTATAATGTCAGACTTCCACCAAGAACTGTTTTGAAGCTTTCAAAAAAATTGATTTCTTTGTCTTCATTTGTACCAAAGGAATTTTCAAGACGCCCACGTTCTGTTGATGAATTGCTGCGTTGGAAAGCAACTGAATTTAGATTGTTTCTTCTGTATATTGGGCCTGTGGTTTTACAAGATATTTTACCTCAAAATTTACTAAACCATTTTTTGCTTTTAACAGTAGCTATAACAATACTAATAAATCCTCAACAAGCATATGAACACGCTAGTTATGCTAAGGATTTACTAGTATCATTTGTAATAGAAGGAGAAAACCTATATGGACGAGATTTTTTAGTGTATAATGTTCATTCATTAATTCATTTAGCAGATGATGTGAAAAGACTTGGACCTCTAGATAACTTTAGCAGTTTTCCTTATGAGAATATGCTAGGAAAAATCAAAAAGTTACTTAGAAAACCACAGTTTCTGTTGCAACAAATTGCTCGTAGACTAGGAGAAAAATCATATTGTGCAACTAATAATTTACCATGTGAAGAGGTTAAACTAAAAACTGAGCACAACAATGGACCATCATTGACAACTTTTATTGGTGCAAAAGAATACAAAATGGTTTGCTTGAAGAAATGGACCATAACCATAAGCAAAGGAAACAACTGCATTTTATTAAATGATGGAAATATAGTGTTAGTGAAGAATATATTAAAAAAAAGTAATGATATTATTTTAGTATGCTCTAGTTTCACCAATATAGCTGATGCATTTATTTATCCATTGTCATCATCAAAATTAGGGATTTGTAAAGTAAGTAATGAAACAGCTGACTTAATTGCAGTAAAAATTGAAAATATTGATAGCAAGTGTTTGCAATTGCCGACACAAGAAAGTGGAACAGAATTTTATATATTTCCAATGCTACACTGAAAAACAGCTTCAAAAAAAATTTTTATCCTTCTTATAGTTGTTATTACATTATTATAAACATCATTATAAATAGTAAAAATTTGTTGTGATTTTACCTTAATGAAGTTTATGGAGCTTAAATTTAAATAATTTTGATTATTTCGTTATAAATTTTTATATTTATAGTAATCTTATAATATAATAATTAAGATAGTATGCATGTTTGCTAAGATAATAACATATGTAATAATGCACATTTCACAGTTTTTAAATATAACTTCTTAGTTCTTCTTAGTTAACTTAGTTATCTTGTTTTGTGTAAAGATTTTTTTAATATTATTCCTAATTAATATATTTAACTTCATTATATTTTCAGTGTATTATATTTTTAAATTGTTATTTTTAGTATGTTACATTTTTGATGTATTAAATTTTCAATGTATTGTATTGCAGATGATTACATGGTACTATAATAGTATAATAATATTCAATTTATTTGCATTTAAAGAAAAATGCAAATTGATTTATAATTGTCGAATTAATAGAATATAATTATATTTTTTTGTGATGAATCTTTTCTTTCTAAAGATTTGATTTTCAACAAACATGTTTGCTATAGTACATTTTTTGGATGAAAATACAGTGGCAGTTGTGCCAACTAATTGGCTCTATAAAAATGACAGCTGCTTCTGGCCTAAACTACGTGGAAGAAAACTTGAAAAAGCAGTGGAGGAATGTGAGAAACCAGAAAAGACTTGGGATATAGTTCCTAATATAAAATTACTTCATAGATATGGTAAGCTTTATTAAAATAAAAGTATTAGAATGATAGGACAATAAAAATTTACAATATTTTTTAGTACAATAACAACAAAATTTCTCATTATTGCAAAAATGCTGTATAAAATATATTCCTGGCTAACGCCCTGATATAAATATATGATATACATACATTTTAGTTAGTTTATTTCAGTGGTCAATAATTTTAAATATTTACAACTATCTGTAAAAATATTTCAAGTTTTGAACAATGAAAAAACAAAGTTTGCTATTTTCTGTTACAAATTATCAACAAAGATGTATTGCATCAGGCACCTCTGTACTGACAGTCTTTGGTACTTGTGCACTTGTGAATATATTAAAAGAAATGCTTTAATGTTTTTCTTTTACCAATATATAAATATATATAAATATATATATAAATATATATATAAATATATATATAAATATATATATATATATATATATATATATATATATATATATATATATATATATATATATATATATATATATATATATATATATATATAATATATATATATATAATATACTTGTTTTGACTACCACTAGTCAAATAAAGTCACTGATTTAAAATAAATAAATTTGTTTATGAAACTATTGAGTTGACAAAAAAACTATATAAATTTCATTACCTATGAACACCCTATTATAACGTTATTTTCTTGGATGAAATTTAAATTTATCTTTAGTTACAATTTAATTATTAATGAATTAAATTTTAGATTCTTACAACAATGCGAGATTAAACTTAGTTCGAGCAGAGGGGGAAACTTCTGCTCTGGAGTCAGAAAAAGAAAACAGTGAAATTGACCACCCTAAAAAAAGATTAAAAAGACAAAAAAAAAAGTGTATACCTTGGTGAAGATTATTCTTCAGATGATTTTAGTATTGATTTTCCTACAATACCTACTGATAATAAAAAAATTGATAATAAATCTTGGGATTTACCTATACCTCCAAACTCATTGCAGAAGTTTAATGTTTGCTCTGAGTCGAAATCACAGCATTTTTTAAATAGTAAGTTAAAATTAATTTTTTCATTTTGTTTGAATTTGTAGGCAAACTTATTTTGGTTGCATCATCACTTTTTTTTAAAACAAATTTAGAAAATTTATGTATTTTCAAAACTGTTCAAAATTGTAATTGTTCACAATTCCTAATAGTTCATTACTAAATTTCATTATTATTTATTAAATATGTTTTTATTTAAATTGATATAATATAGTATTTTTATAGATGCTACTTTTATCTATTTTATTAACTATTAAATTAACATTGTTAAAATAAAAATAAATTACAAACATTGGGGGAAGGTTACATAGTAACATCATTTTACTATGTCATTTTTGTTTAGCAGTGCAGCCTGTATCTCGTTCAGCAAATGAAAATAAGAATTGTTTTCCATCAGTTGCAGAAATTGAATGCACACCATCAAATTCAATAATTGATAAGAAAATTTTGAATCCATCAGCAAGTATATATATATTTATTTAATTAAATGTTGTCCTTCAGTCTTGAATTTTTTGCCTTTTTGCGAAAGGTTTTAATTATTTTCATAAATTCTAAATGAAGACCTCTGTGGAAAAAACAGGGATGTCACATTTTTTTAACTTTTGAGTTGTTACCATTTTTCAAACTAGTATATTTTAATTCATAAATTTGTAATTTATCAAGTGATAATAAAAACAAGGAGAAAAAGAATTCCAATCCTTTTCAAAGTGGCTTTTCAACACTAATTTAATAATGCTCTAAGTAGCATTTAAAACTTCAAAAACAGATTTTCTCAAAATAAGAAAAACCTGACATTGCCCGGTTTTTCCATTGATGTCTTCAAATGTTATCTATGGTCTTTTGTATAGTTTTTTAAGAATATTTATTAAATTTATTATTTCCAGATGTCATTGCATCACCTAAAGATATGCAGGCGTTGTTTGCTCGATTGGCAAGTATTGAAGTACATCTTGGTGAGTTGCAAAACACAACAAATTTGATTTTAAGTATGATTCAGAAGGTCAACACAGATATGCCAATTAGTGATTTGCCTGATGGAGTGTCATTGCCACTAGACACAGTAGAAAATTTAATAACTTTAGAAGAAAAGTTAAAAGACAAGAAAATATTTAAACATATGGTAAGTATATTACCTTGATGCATTTTGCATAATACCTTTTATTCATTTTTGTACAAACATGAGTTTGTAAAAAAAAAAGGGTTATACTTTTACACATAAATGTATAAAATTTATAGATTATTTAAAAATTATGTTTATACATATATGTACTTTAAACATAACGTTTTAAAAGTGTTTTAAATTTTTAATGATTGTTAGTTAACGGATTATTATTGATTAAATCCAATCAAAAGTAGCCATATCTATAGCTACCTTATACATTACTTTTTGCAGGTTGATTATTTGGGACGAATTGGTGGAAAAGATGAAGGAGATTCAATACGCCGCATATTGAGATCAGTTTTTACTAATAGTCTAGCTTTGAAGCTAAACTATGCCGGAAGAGGAGAAAAAGTCGGAATCGGTAAAATGATGATTAGGCTTGTTGTTATTGGTAAGTGTTTTAGAAAAATTATTTACATAAATTTGTGCACTATACAGTTACTTTAAATTTATTATTATTTTTTTTTGTGTCCATAATTAAACAAAGTTATAATTCTTTTGCAGAAGCTGTGAAGACAAATAAATATTTTACAGCTAAAGATTCTGAATTAGAAGATCTAATTAAAGTATGGCTCAGGCAGGCATGTGATAGGGATGGCGGAAGAAAAGCGGATAGCCGTGGGCATCTCAGATCAATAGCTAAACACAATTTGATAAAAAGTAGCTCAGTCGAAATTACTCAATGAATTTTTTAGGGAGTTGTTCTATTAAAAACTTTTTTGTTATGCTTTGCTTTATGTTTGGACTGTGTTTAACGGAGTTAGTTATGGAGTAAAATCTTAGTTAAATCGTAGTTATGGAATAAAATCTTATAGTTATATCATAAAATTTCGTTTTTATTTGTCTATAAGTTTCATTGTGATGATAAAAATCATCTATTTAGATCAATAACTCAATGGTGAGTAAAACATTGTGCTCATACAACAACCGTTGTTGTATATTTAGTGAAGAGTTACCCTGATAGCACACAACGTCGACCCGACGCATCCTCCGTTGAATATAAAATATAATTACATAATAACATTGGTTCAACGCTGCATACAATATTGGCTTAATGTTTTATACAATATTGGGCCAATGTTTTATACATTGGCCCAAAGTCAGATACAACATTGGCTCAATGTCGTATACAACATTGGCCCAATGTTGCATACAACGTTGGGCCTATGCCTAAACGATGATCAAACCTGCATTGGGCCAACATCGAATTTCAACGTTGGGCCAATGTATCACTATACATTGGTCCAACGTTGGGCCAATGTAAGCTTGCTGTCTGGGATGCCCCTAAAGTATGATAAAAAGCTCAGCTATATTCATTGTTTACTTTGTAGTAGTCGCGAAGGTTCGACGTGTTTTTATGAGCTCGGCGATTTTTGCTTGTTTAAAAAATGGAAGAGTTGAAGAGTCTAAGAATTTGTATTAAATTTTGCGTAAACAATGAAATAAAGTGTAACAAAGTGTGTGAAATGTTACAAAAAGCCTATGGTGAGTCTGCTATGAAAAAAACAAGTGTTTACGAGTGGTATAAGCGTTTCCAAGATGGCCGCGAAGACGTTGAAGATGACAAACGCTCCGGTCGACCCAGCACGTCAATAATCGATGGAAACGTGAAAAAAGTGGAAAAAATGGTTATGAATGATTGCCGAATCACAATAAGAGAAGTTGCTAATGAATTTGGCATATCAATTGGCTCATGTCATAACATTTTTTCAAATGTTTTGGGCATGAAACGAGTGGCAGCAAAATTCATTCCAAAACTGCTGATTTTCGACCAAAAAAATAATTGCATGAACATCGCTCAGGAGCTACTAAATGACGTCAATGACGATCCATAACTGGTGATGAAACATGGGTGTACGTTTATGACGTCGAAACCAAAGTACAATCGTCACAATGGAAGAACCCTGAATCACCAAGACCGAAAAAAGCACGTCAAGTTCAATCAAATGTTAAGGTTTTGCTTACTGTTTTCTTCGATTATAATGGCGTAGTTCATCATGAGTTCTTACCACAAGGTCGTACGGTTAATAAGGAGTATTACCTTGCAGTTATGCGACGTTTACGTGAAGCAATCCGAAAAAAACGCCCCGATTTATGGCAAAACAATTCATGGCTTTTGCACCGCGATAATGCACCTGCTCACTTGTCGTTGCTTGTTCTTAATTTTTTGGCTAAAAACAATACCGTGGTCATGCCCCAACCTCCATATTCATCAGATATGGCTCCGTATGACTTTTTCTTATTCCTAAAAATGAAGAAAAACTTAAAAGGCCGTCGTTTCACAAGCATAGATGAAATTAAAAGCGCATCGGTGAGTGAACTAAAGGCTATCCCAAAGATCGAGTTTGAGAAGTGCTTCAAGGATTGGCAGAAGCGCTGGCACAAGTGCATAGTATCTAATAGGGACAACTTTGAAGGAGACAACATTAATGTAGACGAATAAATAAACACTTTTTCGAAAAAACGAAAATTCCGGGTATTTTTTTAACACACCTCGTATATATATATATATATATATATATATATATATATATATATATATATATATATATATATATATATATATATATATATATATATATATATATATATATATATATATATATATATATATATATTTGTTGCTAAGATTTCCCTCACTCCAGTTCTCTTAACATTACAGAGAGAACTGGAATGGTCCTTTAGAATGAGGTGTTGTGTATAAAACAGTTGGAAGAGGAACAAGGTAATGTAAAAGCGCCTCACATTTTTTTTACACTGAAAGACTGCTTATCAGTAGTGCCAAATATGCTAACTTTTATGTTTTCAGACCTTTTTACATGTCTGAGGCTCACGATGAATTAGGCTCAGAACTGTCTGAGCCAGAATGAAGCTTAAATTATAATTAAAGATAATCACTGGCATAAAAAAAAAATATTTTGATTACATAACATTATTTACATAAATTACGAATAAATCAAAGTATGACTTACTATTTTAAAGTTACAATTTTATAACATGCCCAAAAAATGTATTGTTTTTTCCTCTAGCTGCCATATGTTATTTGTTTTCACATGTCATCTTTTTCAGGGGGAGTTGGCGGGAAGTGAACAAAGGAAAAACAAAATGGTTTAAAAGTTTAAGTAAACAAACAAAATAACAGAATAATAAAATGGCAGTATGAGACCATTACTTGGGTTGTGGTTGCTATGGTCTTTTTGTCCCACCTCCTGAGGATGGTGGGACAAAAAGACCATAGCATGGTTCATAGTGAAAAATTTGGAAACTCAACTATACAGTACTTCTTAAGCTAATATCAGCAACTTATTGAACGTTTTTTGATATAGTCAACATTTATATTTACGGATAAAATCATTGACGTCACAAGAGGACACCGGTTTCAGGAATTGCCGCATCTCGCGTAGTATACCTTCCAACATGGTGTTGTGATTAAATACTAAGTAATAATATCAAGTTAAGTAAATTAAACCAAGTAACAGGTCTTACTAAATTTAAAAGCTAAAAAATTATGAAACTACACAAAGTTTGATTATACAAGTCTTCAATCTTGCTTTTTTTCGTTTTCTTAACATGAAAAAACTGTGACATCACTTGTTTTCACCTTATACCTTTCCATTTTTTTCATAATTTTTTTAATTTTTTTGATGTTTAAACCAAAAAAAGCACAAAAAAAAATTTGAAAAATAATTATTAAAAAAAATAATTAAAATTATGCTTACGTTTGGTTATATTTTGTCATATGGTATGACATATCTTGTGAGCTTGACAGGATGAATTCGGATAATTTGTTTGCATAGAGCACAGATTTAAAAAATCCTTCATTGCTCAATGGCTGCCCACGCGTTGAAGGTAGAGTGCTAGAACCACTTGAGTACAACTTCTCACCAATTGTTGAAAATGGGAAATTTAGCAGAGTTTTATTAGACAATCTTTTAGGAATCTGACTGGCTAATCGATTACAGATTTGCTATCATAAAAAAAAGTGATCTTATTGTAGCTAATTTTATCCGTGAAGAGAATAAAAACTTTTAAAAGTAGAAGAAAATTTTTGTCATTCCTTAAAAGACTCAGTAGGATAACCTAGTCTCCCATTTTAAATGGTTAATTTCAAAAAAATAATGCTTCACAAAATTTTTAAAAAATCATTTTTGTTTGTTTTAAATCGTTTCATGTTTTTTTAAAATCGTTTCATATTCCAAGACAAGACGCAGATGCTTAAAACAAGATAAAACTTGCAACTAGTTTAAAAAATATTTAGCTTCATAAACATTTGTGATGTAAAAATACCGTAAAAAATTTATAGAATGAAGCATTCAGAGATCAATTTTTAAAAAAAATTCAGCTAGTAATCCATAAACCTCTTTAACATTGATAGTTTAAAACCATTTCTAGGATTACCTGAATTTTTTTAAAGTTACCTAGGTTATACAATTTGTCGTTTTTTTTTTGTATACATGTTTCATTACCATTATTTATTTTTGACAATTTTTAGTATACATAAATGTATTTATCTAATACTAACTGGGTTGATTACACTTAATAGATATTAATTAATATATATTAACTTATATATATATATATATATATATATATATATATATATATATATATATATATATATATATATATATATATATATATATACTATTATTGTTATTATATAAACTAAATAATTAGCTTGGTTTATATTACATTACTTAAAGTTTCACGCAATAGCGATCATCAGATGTTATAAAACCGTTTTATATATATATATATATATATATATATATATATATATATATATATATATATATATGTATATATATATATACACACATTAGAAAACCTCCATAATTCGATTAAATGTAAAATTACTGTGAAATGCGCTTAAGAAAAGTCAACTTTCTATAATTCGAAAATCTCTCAAATTCAAACTTTTATTTTACTTCATAAAATTCGAACTAGAGAGGTTGTACTGTAATTTAACAGTTATTATATATTTGTTAACATAATGAATTGGTTATGAAATAGTTTATATATATATATATATATATATATATATATATATATATATATATATATATATATATATATATATATATATATATATATATACTGTTATCGAATTATAGAGAGTTGACTTTCTTAAGCGCATTTCACAGTAACTTTACATCTAATCGAATTATGGAGGTTTTCGAATGAAGGAGATTCGAGTTAGAGAAATTGTACTGTATTAACAACTTAGTGTTTTTATCTATAGATGGGGATTATGTGTTACTTTCTTAGATGTCCAGAAAAACAGTCTTAAAAGACTTTTTAACGTTATCTTTTGTTATTATTCCGCAGAAAATAAAAATAGTGTCGCCATTATTACTGCTGCCACAAATATGGATGAAGGTGAATAAAACAATTGTTTATGAAAAAAATATAGTGATCTGTTATCGGAGAAAAGTTTTCATAAACAGAAAATAATTTTTAAATCATGCAGCGTGGTTTAAGTTTTTTCCTTGATTACAAAATTATTAAAGAAATTTCTTTTAAGTTGATGCATGCCTTTAAATAAAATTGCACCTGGCAAATGCAGAAAATTTGATGTTAAATGGACTATTTAATAAACTATTAAATGGACAGTTACAAATTTCATTCATAAATCTACAGCGCTAACTTAGCGCTGTAGATTTATGAAAGAAATTTGTAAACTTAGAATGATTAGAGTAATTAGAATAGTTAGAACAATAATCATTGGAATAATTCCTTAGAAAATCTGTTTAAAAAAGCATTACAAAAGACACATTGTTCTTTAACAATCGGTAACACCTTTTCATCATGCGGCTGGAAAAGAAATTCACTGGCAAGAGACTGGAACTGAGTTTGCGTTTTTAGCATTGCATTTTTGTTTAAAGATTATTATTTTACTGCTCGAACCTTAGAACGGCTTCTTCGGGACTTTTTCAATTGAGTACTTTGGTTTGTTTTTTTTTAATTCTGAGCGAAGTATCTTTCAACTGTTCATTTATGAAAAAAAAACTTCTGCTGAAATGTACAAAAATTTCCATCCAATGAATCCATGGTTCGTATATTTCTTTAACATCAACCATATTTATCGAATATATATCGAAAAAAGTGAGAATGTCTAGAAATTTAAATTGACTTCAGTTTTAGGATTCTGAATGACATCATCATATGAAGAATTACAACATGCTGCTTGAGTATTTACCATTTTTGTGAAGTTGTTTCTCAAAAAGTTCAGGCCGACTGTTGAATCATTGCCGTAGTTAAACTTAAACGGATGAATAAAGTGTATATCTATGCTATAGTAGAGAAGAAGACGATCGCTTCTTCTCACGAGATCGCTACCAACTTCTCCAGGCATGTAGATGCCTTTTAAGTTCTCAATGTCAGTGGCAAGCAACCTTATAATAGTCGGAACGGCGATTTCAAGAAACACGTTTTCATTTTTAAACACGTGTGAAAGTTCGATAAAGTCTTTTGCCATGTGCTGCGGAATATAAAAAATGTCAGAGCGTTCACCGTAGCAGGTGTAGTTATCAAATGACTTCATGATTAGTCCTTTTCCGTAAGTGTTGTTAGACTTCATTAAACGGTTTACATGTTGTTTATACGTGTTAAGTGAGCCAATTTTCTGTAGGGCTTGAACACACGATTGTAAACCAAATGGGGTTTTCCAAAAATGCCAGTCGTCTCCTGATGAAACAATAAACTTTCCAGACTTGTATGGGAACTCTGGGCCTTGCCATAACTTGTCGAGATTGACGCTCTTTAGGTTCCAAACGTTAAGCAAAACGTCATCGCTGAAGGTCAAATAACCAGTGCAATTGGGATGTGTGCGCATCACTTGAGCAGCACATTCATCATAGCTAAAAAATCCTTTATAAGTTATTGAGTTAATCATTGGATAAATAGACGCTGAGTTTTTTGGTCCGCAAAACATGATGTTTGAAAAAACACTTCCGTACATGTTTAGAAGTAATGGAATATGTTCGTAGAGAGGATTGTTAAACGTGATCAAAAGAAGAACTTCGCGGAATTTATATTTTAAACAAGGATTTTGAGTCTTATTAAGTTTAAACGCAGGTTTTTGTTTGGGTAGAAAATCCATTGCTAAATGTAAATATTCGATGTAAAGAAATACTAACCCTGCAGCAGCACTAAAAATCAGCAACTTAACTTTGCAATCCTTCATTTCGTTTAGTCTGCTAAAAGATACAATAAATTATTATTTAATAATACATTATCATTAAGTTCCTAGTTAATTTAATAAAATTGTTAAACTTTATTATTATTATTAAAAATATTTCATGAAATGTAATATTATAATATTTTTTATGCTTTTAGATAAATTAAAAAGGACAAAGATAAAAAGTATTTTTTCTAAAATTGAAATTTTTCTTAAAAGCTTTTTTATTTTTCGTTTACACATATGAACAGAACCCTTATAAAGAATATTTATCGTTATGTATCAAAATATTGCAAATGTCTACCGATTCATTTTGATATTTAATTAATCATTATGAATACACAGCAAACCTTTATAAATATTAGAGAATTTTAAAATTGCGATTAAAACGAAGTTGCGTCATTTTAAAATCAAGAACGAAAAAAATTCTGATCTTCGATTTGAAATTTTTTATCGAAAAACAAAATCGCGGTTTATTTAGTTGCATTTTTCGTAAGAAACGTCATTATTTGATTCGTTGTAAGATTTAATCGTATTAGTATGTATCATACCTCAATTACGAAACTTTCATTAATAATTTGCGTTAAAGTTCGTAAATAACGATATGGATCTTTCTATAAATGGTGTTTTTATGTAATTTTATTTGTTTACAAAATTGTGTTCCACATAATAGATCAATTCTCATTTAAAAATAGTTTTTAAATTATTTTTACTGGTTTTGTAATTAGTATCGTTAAGTTTACTGAATTTATTGAGATATTGCTAATGAAATTTATTTTTTGTTATTTGTATTTTAATCGTTATTTACGATTCGTAAACGTAAATATTAGTCAATTACGAAATTTACCTAAATTTTTTTCAACTAAATTTCTACAGCCCTGTTGTCATTAACGTGTCAAAATCCTTCATACGGCGATGGTTTGGTAAGGTCAACGAGGATGGTGAGGCTCCAATTGATGACTCGTAAGAGAAAAGAAACACTGAGGTCTCGGATTCAAAGGAAGAGATAGATGATGAAAGCAGTAAAGGAGCAATTGCTTCTCAAAACACCATTCAGTCTCAGTACTCAGCAACAGTGGAGCATGTCAGAACACCAAACAGGAAACGACTGATAAAATACGACTTACCCAAGACAGTCAAATGACAAGTTGTGATTGTTGATAGAAGATGCATGTACAAGCAAGTTTAACATTTTTTACATAGATTCAAAACATTTCTATGACAACTTCAATAAAAGTGAAATTGTTCCTATGTATGTATGTAATATTCTTTAATAGCACTTTAGTGACGAACGGGTTTGTAGAATTTTTTAAACTTCGATCATTGTTATCATAAGAATGTTCAGTTTCAAAATTTTATGACAATTTAACGGCAAAAGGATCGTAACAAATGCATCGATGGCTCTCGTAACTTTTAACGGAAACTTCGAGCAAATTAATTGGTTTACGCAAGCTGTGACGAACCTTTCGAGCAAATGACTTGAAGTCACGAACTAATTGAATCAATTACTCGTCGGAATTTCAATACCACAATTTAATTGATACCGTTAATCGTTACGTTCGGTTAATTTTACGAACACATAATTTTAATCTTTAATTGTTACGTTCGCAAAAAGTTCCTAAGTGTTTCCTCTAATAGATATACAGCAAATCATTACAAGTATGTAATAAATTAAAGGTGCACTTGTTGCCACGTAGAAGAAAGTAGCTTCTGGTTAAACTTGAACATACTTTTCATAAAAATTTTATTTTGGCCGCAACTTTAAGCGTCTTAAATTCTTATATAATCTTTTCCCCAATGCCTAAGAGGTATATGCTTTATTTAAATCTTACATAATTTTTAAATCCCTTTTTTTAAATTTTCAATTCTTAATACTTGAGTAATTTCTACCCAAACAATTTTTTTTCCCCATTTAAGACCAGGACCAGTTTTACCGGTTCTAAATATTATTTTCAAAGGTTACGAAGATATTGAGTATCTAACGAAAATTTATAAAGCATTTGGGGTTTGTTCGCTCAATTCACGCTTTCTATAAACTGATGGCTTCATTTTGTTTATAATCTTAAGAGAAGCAATTTTCGCCATCAATTCCACTATCTTTGCTGTTAGTAATTTTTCTTGAAACTTTCTTCTTTTTAATTATATCTGATGCAGGAACTTTTCTTATATCTCTTACGTGTCTTGGTACAGCATCAACTTCAATATTTGTTTTTGTGATCATGTTCGTTATATTGCTAATTTTCCCAATCGAGGTGCACTTTGCGTTAATGGGACGAACGTAAACTTGTTCACTAATCCTGTAGTTTTTTGTAACCTGAGTTGATATTTCTTGAGTTTCAGAACTCTTCTCCCATTGAAGTGGTAGACGCCATTCGTACTTACACTTTTGAGAAGCAGGTGTAGAGTTTTTTTGCGTTCCAATCGTTGGTGTTGAATTATACCAAAGTATTGCTTGCAACGGACATATCTGTGCACTCGCAGCGGTACGTTTTACTGTGCGGTGGTTACGCTCCACAATCCCATTTCCCGCTGGTCTATATGTACATCTATACATCTTTAGTACACACCATTTCTCACAAAACGTAGAAAGCTCATTCGATCTGAACACCACTCAATTGTTTATCAATAGTTCTCGTGATGGACCATACTCCTTAAAAACCGAATCCAATTGAGTTAGTACACTCTTGCTATCTTCGCGAGACATTTTTCTCCACACTGCAAATAGACTCGGACCACAGCCAATCATTGTAAGGAATGGTGACCCATTATAGTGAGTCATTTCACACGCAATACGATACCATGTATCGGGAACATCTAGCACTCCGTGATCCCAATTTAATGGTACTGGATTGATTTAATTGAACTGTCAACAAGAGCGCACACATTCTTCGACGTCTTTTCTCATTACTTGCGGGATTATTCTTTGCACTGTAAACATCGTTCGATTAACGCCAAAATGATGCTCTAAGTGACATTTACGAATTTCTTCTGTAACATTCAACCCACATAGTTCTTTGACATCTTTGCGTAAAAGTTCGTTTAACTAGGTCTTTGGAGCTCTTGTCAGTGCATCAGCTTTATTTTAAGAGGACGGAACCCACTTTAGCACAATGTTCATTTTATATTCCTTTATTAAATCTCGTAATAGTAAAAGTCTTCATTTAATGAGCATTTCTGAAAGCCCATTAGATCGAACTGTATGAGTTTTGGTCAGCACACTTTTTAGCCATTCATGTACGGTTACTGAGTCAGTGAACACTGATAGGTTCTTCATATCCCACTTGACGGATAGGTTTATTCCACGTACCACAGTTTCTAATTCAGCAATATTAATATGCATGACATCATTGATGCTTCGTAGCCAGCCTGCATCCTTAATTATTACACCATCATGTTCTAGAACAACTCCCATCGCCATGCTACTTGCATCACACCACAATATTGCTCCATTGTTAATCCCTTCAGCATCCCATATCCCTTTTACAGGATCGCTTAATTTCAATCGACGCAGTATTTCGACCAACCATGACTGTGCTTGATCCCAAATTGAATCATCCCAAACTTCTCCATGACAATGACGTTTTACAAAGCTACATGCCATTCTAAGCCAATTTCCAACGGGATAGTACCCTAATAAGTACCCATACATTGGAAAAAGTCTTCGTTGTGTTATATTATCCTTTTTTGATGTCTTCCTCAGAATATTATTGTCACGTTTCCAAAGAAAGCTATTTCTTTTCGTTTCTAAACAGTTGCAAACCCAACACTCGTGCAGCGCTACATTCCTCCGGCTCTTTTATTATCAATCCATACCGCGCCAAATGGTTTACGACATTTTCAACTAACATTTTTTTCAAATTATCAATTATGTCGTCGATTTAGTAGTCAGTTGCTTTATTAATACCAGTATCGAGACTCAGCACTTTGCCTAGGATTGAAGGACATGATTTTTGGTGCAGAATTTAAACAAAAGCCGAGACGTGTAAGATAGTATTGCATCTCTTTATAGACTATTACCTGATGCTTCCATAAAACCGGATTAATGTGAATTTGCATGTAGGCACATCTGAGATCAAGCATTAAAAATCCGTCACCAATTTTTCTCCATCTCCTCACTATTTAGTCACATGCATCACTTGTGGCATTATGCGAGTTAACATACTGATTTAACTCACGAAAGTCCAAAGCTGGTTGTATTTTCCCTTTATTTTCCTGTTCAACTGCCATTACCGGGATAATCGGGATAATCCCTTGTTCATCTTTATTGCACAGTTTTAACCTACCGTTTTCCACCCATGAGTCCATCTCTTCGTTAAATTGATGTATTATTTGGGGTTTTATCCTTGTACTGCGCGACAGAATTTTGCAGTTAGAGTTCATGGTGTTTCCATTTGTATTTAACAGTCCACTTTGTACCATCGAAATAAGCATCAAAATCCTTGTCCGTCATAGTAACATTGTAGCCAACACATTTTTTTCTCCTTACAAATTGAAACAAAGCCAAACTCGATCTTTTCATCGTATAGGTGCACTCCTCCACAACGATTAATGATATCCATACCAATAACAACGTCAGTACCGTCGAGAACGCTTTTTAAAATCATTACTGACATCTGTAGCTGTTTCCCAGCTATTACCAATTTTATCATTGCTTCTCCCACTGTTTCCACAAGTTCTCTGTTTACAGCCAATACCTTGAGTTCGTTTCTTCTAATGTAAACATTTGCTTTCTGAGCCATTTTTCTTGAAATAATGGTTTGGGTACATCCACTATCGACCAGTGCATTTGCTGCAAAGTTGTTCACGTGCACTACGCATATGGGAGCGCCGTTAGTTGCTCAAGGGAACAGCTGGCACTGGCAATTCCCCACTTGAATTTTCCTGTTGCAATGAGCAAAATCTTGCAATATGGCCAGTTTTTTTTTTTCATTGAAAACATCTTATTGCACCATTAGCATTTCGTTGCTTTGAAAGATAGTTTCGGGCAACTTGTCCAGGTTTACCGCAGTTATAGCAATTTAAACCATTAGAGGATGAAGATGATCTAGTAGCATTTTTTTTGATTCCAGAGATTGTTGTTGAAACACATTCCTTTTTTATTGGTTCCGACAAAAGCACTCTTGCGTGGTTTAACACATTCTGCAAGTTGATCCCAACTATTTTTACTTGCGTTCGTAACTGCTTTGAAGCTTCACCTGGCAATCCATTTATAAACGCTCGCTGCAGTAACTCTTCATTTTCAACTTTTTCAAGTCTCATAAGTTGACGCAAACTGGCCATGTAAACATCGACGGGTTCGCCTTCGTTCCATCTCCGATCCCTAAACATCCTAGGCTTCAAAACTATCTACTGCAAACGCATCCAATAAAGCTTTTTCAATATCCACGGCGGAGGTTTTCTTGCTATCGCTATGTTGTTCATATAAGGTAAATGCACTTCCTTCGAGAAATAACGGAATTATCCAAGACAGATGATCGCCCATCTTTTGTAGTTCACCGACCAGTTTAATTTTCTTCAGTCATACTAACACATCGCAAGACCCATCAAATTTTTCAATCACTTTTGCCATTGGTGTCATACTGCTTGTAATAGCTTGTAAAATCAAGACGACTATGTTTCTGTTACAGTTTTAGATTTCTGTACTCTATTTCTGCTTTTACAACTTATAGGTTTTCAAATTCATTGTGCCGTAATTTCTTAAGCAATTGTCGCGACGTAAGTACAACGAATTATACAATGAATTTATACAATGAATTATACAATGATTTTCTACAAAGAATTATATAATGTGTTGTTACAACAATGCGTTTTGCGCCGCAGCAACCGTTTGAAAAAAATAGAATTCCTTTTTTGAAACGTCAACTTTACGTCAGATATACATTTATGTTTTTATTTTTTTATTTACGTTTCTTATTTTGACTTAATTTTCTCACTTTGATCATTCCACATCAATTTTTACCCGTAACCCATGAACCTGGTTTCTTTATACTCAGTTTTGGGATGAATCTATGAAGCTTATTTTGGTATGAATGAATATAAAGGAGCAAGATAAAACATGCGTATAACATTCTGATGGAAGTTTCAGTTTGGTTGGTTGATATTTCTAAGATTAGACGTGCTAAAAAGATAGAAGATTTATTCTGACGTATTTTTTTCGTTTTATCCAGTTTTTATTCCGATTCAATTGCAAAATTAAAAGCTTCATGTTCCAAGTGTCGTTAATAAACCTCCCGATAAAAGAGAAAAAATTTAGAGAAAAATCGTAATGCCTCAAATTGCACGTCAATCTTGTGATCAAAATCAAAATTATACAAATCAGAACATCAAAGTTTTCCCCCTAAACTAAAAAATTCAAAATTAAGCTCGAGGTTTATCATTGTGCTCTGAGTTAAAAAATGTTAGGATGCGAAGGTTTTGAACGACTAAGTCAAAAGTAGAAAAATCAGTATTTTGGGGTTGCAGCGTTCTTAAATAAATGAGGCGACTATACTGAGTTGGTATGTGCTATGTCAATTTTCTATTATAGTGAAAGTTGAGTAATTGAGCAAAGCGAACATTTTCACCGAGATATTCAAGCAAAAGAAAAAATGTCATCAAAGATTCGCTAAAAACGTGTCGAGTAAAACGTGTCGAGTAAAACGTTATTGTAACGCCAAAACATTCAAAATATGCTTCTTTTTTTTTCTTTCGATATTTTCATTTTTTTTTTTTTTTAGTTTGTAATTTGAAAGTTAAAAAACTTTCTTACCTGGCGTAATTAATGATTAAGGTATTAACCCTTTCATGCACCAATTACTTTTCCATAACTAACATAACCCATAAAAAATCATCTACAAAATGACAGCCGTACTATAAAATTTTAAAGTAGACTTTTACTGCAGCCTTTTTCAACTCTCATTTTTAAAATAATATTGTTTTCAATTGGTTAGAATGCACCATTTGAAGTGGGGAAGCTTAGTTTAATTCGTTGTTATAGAACAACCCAACGCATGACAGGGTTAAGAATCAACTAAACGTTTTTAATTACACATAAACAAAGAATGTTTTTTTTTATAACAAACTTTAAACTCGATTAACTTGTGACAACCTTAAACTCGATTAACTCGTGACAACTTAATATGGACTTGTTTTCTTAAAATTAGAAATGCTGAGCTCCAAGTTTTTACTACAACCAAATATTTATCACGAGCCTAACATACATGATAATTGCTGATAAAACTGGGCAGATTGCGCAACCCAAAGGAATATTAGCGAAGTTGTGTGTATGCATTGAATGTTTAATACAAACTAATTAAATTTAATTTGAAAGAAAAGATAATATTCCGGAAGTTTTTGTTTTCATTTAAACCATCAAGTTTCAAGTTTCGTCATAACTTTCAACAATTTTTATTTTATTTTATTTTAATATCTAGGGGGTTGTGTCGAACACTAAAAAAACACTTAAAAAGGAAAAAGGTGTTACGAAATATTTTGTGTGGCCACTAAAAGGTAATGTATACAGATGAAACGAAGTATTTGAAATCAAAGAATGACTGTATCAAGACTTATCGTAAAAGCTACCACAACTCGAAATAAGATTTTAAGTTTTGCGACAAATAAAAGACTCTTACAAGAAAGTAAACCTAAAAATCGTCCGATTTCTTATGGATGATAGTATTTGGACTGATGAATTTTTGATATCTTAAGAGTAAATTGTTCTAATCTTAGATAAGAATTTTCTGTGTAAATTTAAATAAGATTAATTGAATGAAACCAGAACTGATGTCAAAAATTGTAGTGTTAATCAAGTCGATTTTCTTCGCGGCGAAACGTAAAATTTTTGAAGAATAGATCATTTAGACCATTTTTTTAAACCATTTTCGAAAGAAACCTTTTTTTTTTTTTAAAGTAAATAACAATGATAAGATTTCTAAGTAAAATAGAAATTTATGAAGTTAAATTTTTTTCCAAATAAAGTTTTACCTTATTTCCCAATGACACTTCTTATTACGTCACTTCTTATGACGTTGCTTTGAACAGCTCAAAAAATCAGTTGAAAATTTTTTTCGAACTTCTAAGCAAGCTATCACTTCCTTTTTAACTACTTTTTTTTTTCAGTAAAAAAAAGATTAAGCTTCCCTTATTTTTAATCTCTTGTCTTTGTTTTTTATTTGATTTCAGTCTGACTTTATTGTCTTTAATTTTTAATAAACTTAACACAGTACTTTCAGTTTGTTCCGTGAATAATTCATTTTTTTATTCAAAAGCTTTTCGCCCAGAAGTCTTTTTATCTTGGATATTGCTCTGAACCTCCACTTATTTTCTCCCTCGTTTTCTCATTTTTCCCACTTTTTAGTGTCAGGAAATTGTTGTTTCGAATTGTATTAATTTAAAATACAAAGTCTCATGCTCGTTTAAGAGTGCTCAATACTATGTATAAATAGAGCAATATATATATATATATATATATATATATATATATATATATATATATATATATATATATATATATATATATATATATATATATATATATACATACACTACCGTGCAAAAGTCTCCGCTCATTTGTAATATTTCAATAAAGTAACAAAAGTTTGCAAGAAAATTGCGTTTATTTTTAATTGTTTATTAAACAATGAATTAGACAGTAAATACAATACATTTTAGGATGATTTTAAATATATAAAATCAAGAAAATGTTAATATACAAAGTTGTAAATGTTAAATTTTATTTTCATCAATATGAGACCCCTTGGAGCGTATAACAGCAGCACATAATCTTGGCATTCGGACTAATAATTTATTCATGGTTTCCGCTGTTATCTCATTCCAAGCTTTTTGCAAACGTTCCCATAGCATTTGCTGATTAATAAAAGATGTTTCACCTGCTTCTCTGATCTTCCGATCCAGTTCATCCCACAACTTTTCGATGGGTGATAGATCTGGTGATTGAGGAGGCCAAGTCATAATTTTGCAAACTTTTCCCCTTTCTTTTAGTTTCAAATAATTTTTGCATAATCCAGATGCATGTTTTGGATCGTTGTCCTGCTGCATGATGAATCCTTTCCCAATTATACGAATACCAGATGGAATCGCGTGCTTAACCAAAATATTATGGTACATGTGTTTATCCATGGTAGATGTGATTTCAACTAAATCTCCAGTTAACCCATTGCCAAAACATCCCCAAAGCATAATATTACCACCTCCATGTTTTACAGTACTTTGTATACATTGAGGAAGCACTCTTTCATTAGGTAAACGCCTAACATGCACGCGACGTCGGGTACCAAAAAGTTCGAACCTACTCTCGTCTGTCCATAGAACTTTCTTCCAATCTTCTAATCCCCAATTTTTATGCATTTTTGCCCATTCCAATCTTTTCTTCTTATTTACTGCCCTCAACAAAGGTTTACGTGCAGCAATGCGTCCAATTAAGTTGACTGATCTTAGTCTTCTTTTTACAGTATCAGTTGATACTGGCTTTACCCTTGTTTTGTTGAGTTCTGCTGTTAAAATTGTGGCTGGAATTTTTCTATTTCTTTTGCTGGACACAACAATAAAGGTATCTTCTTGCCGTGATGTAACTCTTGGTCTTCCAGAACGTGATCTGTCACTGTTGGAACCAATATCATGCAATCGTTGTAGAGCATATCTCACACCTGATTCGGATATTTTTAACCTGGAAGCAATTTTTCTATATGAATAACCTTCTTCACGTAAAATACATATTTTGCCACGAAGTTCTTTACAATATTCTTTCTTTACTTTCACCATTTCTCAAATTCTTTATTAAATTCAAGACATTAAATGCGCACACTAATGCCATTTTCAAGTATAAATATAAACATAAGTCTATTAAAAGCAACCAATTAAAATTACTGAAAACATCCTTACCATGCCGGAAAGTATCATGCTACTGTCAAACCTAAGCTTACAAAAAATATTTTGGTTAAAACTTTTGTGCAGTTTTAAATTTAATAAAGAATACTGAAGAACTTTATATGTATTTTACGTGAAAAAGGTTATTCATATAGAAAAATTTCTGCCATGTTTTTAGCAGCAGAACTCAACAAAAGAAAGGTAAACAAAATTATTTGAAACAAAAAGAAAAGGAAAAAGTATGCAAAATTATGATTTGGCCTCATCAACTTTTTATATTAACATTTTTTTCTTTTTATATATTTAAAATCATCCTAAAATGTATTGCATTTACTGTTCCTTGCAAATATTACACATGAGCGGAGACTTTTGCACGGTAGTGTATATATATATATATATATATATATATATATACATATATATAATGTATAACAAAGAAGTTGTAAATATTTATTGTACTTAAAGTTTCATGTCTTTCAGCAATCATCAGCAATCCAGGCTTTTTATAAAGTTGATGTTAGGTCGTTATCTTAAACTGCAATATGGTTTACATTGTGTTATTCTTTTACTATCATTAAAAAGAAGTTGTGTGTGATACTTTCAAAATGTAGTAGGCTTTAAGCAGTCTTAAAGTGAAATAACAAATTTGTAGTGAATAGTGTATGGGTTAGGCCTGTATCTCTTCTAGAATATCCATGACATAATTAATTACATTGTATGCAAAAATATTTAGATACATAACAAACTTATGCCAATTGTCAAGTTAAACTTTTGATTCAATAATTGACGATTATTGTCAAGCACTTCTTTGTTTCTTTTTTTTTTTTTTTTTTTGCCAGGTTCAAGTTACTTATTCTTTTTAGTAGGTGACAGACAAATACATAATATCTAGTAAATTTAAAATTTTTACAATGTCTCAGCATACAGATCAAGACATTATTAATACCAACTTAGCTTATACTGTTTTTGTTGCATCTCCTGTAAATAAATTTGTATGGATATAGCTAACACAAGAGAATTAATATATTTGTGGAAGAATAATATTAATAATAATAACAATAATGATAATGATAATGATAATAATAATAGTGATAATAATAATAGTAATAAAAATAATAGTAATGATAATAATAATAAATAATAACAATGGGCGACTACTGAAAAGCAAGACTGGATATTATGACTCATATCTCTTTATATTAATAATAATAATAATATATAATAATAATAATAATAATAATAATAATAATAATAATAATAATAATAATAATAATAATAATAATAATAATAATAATAATAATAATAATAATAATAATAATAATAATAATAATAATAATAATAATAATAATAATAATAAATAAATAAATAAATAAATAAATAATAACAATGGATGACAACTGAGAGACTAAAGTTAACGACACATCTCTTTTAAGTTAGAAGGTAAAATAAAAAGGAAAAATGTTTTAGAAAGTATTTTTATTCTAGTTTTTAAATATTTTACGTGTTTTTATTTTTTATAGCAAAGTTCAGAACAAGAAGAGATTAGATAACGTGTGTATGAATTTTATTTAAATTACAGAAATGCTGGTAAAAAGTTCACTTATAACCATTTTAAAACTGAGAATATACCTAATAGTACTATCTACAAGATAATTAAATGTGCTGTAGGTGAATCTGGTTACCAAAGAGTTCAAGGAAGTGGAGGAAAGGCTAAAAAAAATGACTAAGACAAACATTAAAAGGCTCAAACTTATGTTTGACCATAAAGACGGAGTTTCTCAACGACAGGCAGGTAAAAAGTTCAACTGTTGCTCAGCAACACATCAGTAAAACATTTAAAAAAAAGAAAAAATTTAAACAAAGAAAAAAAATGACAAATTTCCAAAACGTTCTGACCAGCAAAAAGCTAGAACTAAGTGCAGTCAATTGTATCAGAAATTCGAAAATTGTAAACCAATCAATGATGATGAGTCTTATTTCACGTTAAGTCACAGTATAGTATCAATGGAAATGATGTATTTTATACTAGCAATGTAAAATCTACTCTATCTACAGTAAAATACCAAACAAAACAAAAAGTTTCAAAAAAAATTTTTTCTAGGGATTGCTTTTTCTGAAAATGGCATTTCTTAGCCCTATTTTGTGCCTAGTGGACTGGCTGTAAATCAATAAATCTACTTAAAAAATGCATTAAGAAGAGACTTACTCCGTTCATGGATAGGTATCATTCAGATGGCGCATATGTATTCTCGTCTGATTTGGCATCCTCCACTATGCAAAAACAGTAATCACGTACCTAAACAAGAAAAAAATCCTTTTTGTAGAGAAAGTAGATAACCTTGCAAACTTGCCAGAATGTTGTCCTATCGAAAATTTTTGGAGTATTTCGAAAGGCCTTGTCTACAAGAATAGTTGGCATGCAGAAAATCTTAAAAAATTACCCTCTAGAATCAAGTATTGCTTTCATAAAGTTGATATTGAGCTCATAAGGAGTTTAGCTTAGTCTATACCAGGTCTTAGTTGATAAAGTCAGACGGAATGGTTTCATTGAAAATAACTGATTGCATAGAGAAAAGCTAGATAAAAATATTTTCTAAAACATTTTTCCTTTTTGTTTTTCCTTACACCTTAAAAGAGATATGTGTCGTTAAATCCAGTCTCGTTTTTCAGTTGTCACCTGTTAAAAATTTTTTACTTTTTTCATAGACTATTATCAAAAAGTTATATGCAAAAAGTATAACTTTATTTTGTATTAGGGGAAATTGCTATACCATAACGATATAATTCTATTTACATAAGTTAACGTTTATTTAAGAGATATTCCTTTTATGCACCGATTTTACGTGACTCAAAACAACAAAAAAATGGTAATAAACCCCTCACAACTTTTTTTGTAAATAAATTGCCCTTTTTTTAATAATAATAAATTACAATGATTATTTATTTAAAAAGTAAAAACGGTTTTTCATAAAACTTTTATTTTGTATTTTACGGTTAAAAGAAGTTAAAAATTTTGAAATTATTTTCAAAGAAATCTAAAAAATGAGAGATTTTTATTTAGTAAAAATGGAGACTTTTTAATCTTAATTTACTTTTTTAGTCTTTATTTACTTTTAAGATAATCTTTTGACTTTATATATTTAAAAAATATCCGAAAATAAAATTTCAACCGATTTTTTTTTTTGTTCAAATTAGAAAAATTTTCTATGTTTTAAATATCAGCTAAAAAAATGTTCCAGCGAGTTGGGATTGCTGCGGTATAGGGAGTTATTAAAGAAATACAAATGTCAGTGAATTCATAAAAACATTATTTTCCGCCATTTTTTAACAGTAGTCAATTATATCAAAACAAATGAAAATGGCGGAAAACAAGGTTTTTATGGATTCATTGACATTTGTATTTCTTGAATTTGAGTTTTTTTACTTCTGTAGCTTGTTTTAGTATATCAAATATTGTTTCAAGAAACATAGTTTTGTCATCATGTGCTACTTAAAAGTTTGTTAAAATGTTTACTGTTAATTTTGAATAATAATTTATTATTCGATAAGTATAGGAGACCGGAGTTTTAGTTTTTGAGCTCTGTGCATTACTGGGTGAACTTTTTTGAGGATATCAAATTGCACTTCAAAAGAATACGAATTTGACAAGCATGCTTAAGTGTCAAACATTAAAAAAAAAGTTTATTGGTAGCCCAAAAAAGAAAAAAATATGTGCCAACTTACCCCGGCCCGGGGTAAGTTGCCTTTACTCTCAGGGTAAGTTGGCACATTATATAAAAAGAGACAAGTTAAGCAACATTAAGCATATATTTCAAACGCATCTTTTATATGAAAAGTCTTGATGATTTTTATCCAACAATATTTTTTGACCTTAACTTTTATTGCCCTTAAGTCGATCGAATAGACTTTACCTCTCTAAAAATAGCATCAACAACATTTTTTGTAACATTTTTAGAATTTACAGGCCTGTATACTTTTTAATTTCGCATGTCTGTAGATCTGTAGTGTTATATAACTAAGTAAATTTACGGCTTATGCGAAAAGTTATAATTTGGCACATGTTGCAAACTAGCCCCGCGATCATTGTGCCAACTAACCCCAAAAGCTTTTTGCTAACAAAATGGCTTATAAATCCCCAAAAACGCGAAATAATGAGAAACACAAAATGTGACTGGTCAGAGTGAACCATACAATACCTAAATCTATTCGAGTTTACTTGTAGCTAATGTTATTGCTTTTTAAAATTGAAAAAGTAATATAGTTACAAAAATTACAAAATTAGTAAAAAAACACAAAAATCGCTATAATTTCTATGCGCATCCGCATACAGCCTTAATACTACACTGAAAGATGAATTAGTTAAGTGGGAAAGTTCCATATGAATTTTGGAAATTTCTGGTGGAAAATTCCAAAGTTAAACGCAGTGTGTCAACTTACCCCTGTAGCCAACTAGCCCCGGTCTCCCCTACTACATATTTGAATTAGCTTTACTTAACAACTTCAGTGTTTTCAGTACAAGTAACATTATTTACTTAAACATTATAGGAAACTTAATGTGATAATTGTCAAAGAAATAATAACATAAAATGTTAAACAGTGTAAAGTGAAAAATTATATTAAGTACTCAAAAATGTTTCTGATATATATTAAAGATTTTATTAACTTGGCGAATCTTAAAAACAATAAAAATAAAGAGATTAGATCTTATCCCGAATATAAGTCAATTAGGAGTGGATAAGTTAGGATTATGGAAGGATTTACTTTACCAAATCAAATAAAACTGAAGAAATTAGCAAAGAGAGCATAAATAAACTAAAGGCTACTTTAACTACATTTGTTTCAAAAGTGAAGAAAAAACAATGTTGTAGAAATTATGATTCATTCATAGAAAAAGAATACCAATGGCTTCAAGAAAACCTTTTGACAAATAAAAGAAGCTACTTTGGTTTTGGAAAACCTCATAAGCAATGGGTGGTCCTTGGAGAGCGAAGCAGAAGAGAAAAAATAAAAGAACTAGGTGTTGAATATTATTGCGCTATTTTTAGTTTCTGCAAGAAGTAAATTTTTAAAAAGTCAAATGTTTTACAGAAAATTCAAAAAAGTAAAGACACTTTGGAAAAAACTAAATATGAGTGTAAAGCAAACTCTTGATTTAAAAGTGAATACATATCTCTGGGATAAACAATATTAAATGATCCAAAACTTATCCCTTGGATACATATTTATCCACTTCTTGCACGATATTTTAGTGAAAAAAGTTAAATACTATCCTAAAAACATTTTTTTCCTCTGAGTTAAGTTGCTACCATTAATATTGCTAAAGCTGTGTTTATGTAGATGGAATAACAATAGTAGCAGCTGAAATAAATGATGGTAGTTTTGCCAAAAGCATACAAATATCAAGTAGAAAAATGTAAAAAAGATGTTGTGTATTGGCTTGGAAATTCTAAATTTCTAATTAAAGTTATTTTTTACGCGTGCAGTCAAACCATACGCGCGCGTGAATGTGTACGCAGTAAACGCGTCAAAGGTGCGCGTAAAAAATAATTTTGTTAACAAATTTGAATTTTTTGACCGAATAAGCTATCATTTTTGCATATAACATGTTTATTTATAATTTTTATCAAATTTTATTGAGTTTTTGAAATTTTTTCTTTGTTTTAAAAATGTTTTTTTCAAAACTTCGGCTTGTTGTTTTGCAATCAAGAAGGGTTTTTAAAAAGAATCTTTAAAAAAAAAAAGAAAAAAAAAAAACTTTAAAAATGGTGCCAGCTTTCAAAAGGGTTAAAATATGGTGTCAACTTAGAAGAGACTCAGTTTTCGGAAGAATTCAAAAATAATTGAAAAAAAAAAAATTATCGATATAGTTTTTTGGTTTCCAATAAAGTATATCGATAGTTTTGGTATTTTATCTTTTTAAAAATAAAGTCTAACCAATGTTACAACCACGATATAACGTCATTTAAAACGTAAAGACGTGATTAACCGAAAAATATTTCACGTATCGCTCAATCGAGATGGATCTGTAAAAATCGTATAATTTTGGTATAAAAAATGTGACGTAAACCTTAGTTTATATGCCAGCAGTTTACATGCAGGCAGAGTAAAAATTGAAAAGTCGTCAACCAAAGTAAAAGAATCCCCTTGCTGAAATGTTAAATATTTTCTTATGGGAATATTAAATATGAGTAGATTATTCTCACAAATGTGGACGATTTTTAAATTAGGTTTCGCGGGCGATTCTAATTAGAGACTACAGGGAAAAAATCAGCTGTGTTGCATTTTTAAATTCTAAGTGAAAATATTCCCATTCTTTATAAAAGAGAAGAAAATGAAACCGAACTCAACGGAATAACAGAGCGTTTTAAACTTTAAAAAGTGATTTTCCCAAAATAAAAAAAAACGAGACCAAGCTGGTTTTTTCACTAGATTTTTAATATAATTTGGCTAATTAAAAATAAAATTTGCTTGATTTGTTTTAAGAGAAGGTGGTCATTTTTAATAAAACTATAATTTGCAATACTTTAGAAAGGTTTTTGGGTTTATGACCATAGAACCTAAGTAATCTTCACGCAACGAAAAGCGCTGCCTGCGCACTCTGCTTTGGCACGTTTATATCGTGAATCTTTTTTTTACTTGCTATGCAAATGGCTGCATTATGCACTTATCCTCAACATTATTTAGACAAATTAAGTTTTTTATTGTAAAGTAAAAAATTTCATGTAGATTTATGTTTTATGTGTAAATACTTGTTAGAAATGATTTTTGGTAATACAGCAGTTAAGCGGCGTAACATAATTTTTAATTTTCGCTTGAATAAAATCCGCGGTGGTTAAAATGAAAGCAATCTGAAAGTAACGTTACGAAACGTAAAAGAAAACTAAATCTGAAATACAAAAGAACTAATGAAATACCGAAGAACTCGAAATGTATAAAAAGAATAAAAAAGAAAATATCTGATTCGAAAGATAAGTAAAAGTAATAGCTATTGTAAATTTTTTTTATTTTTTCATTTATATTATGTATTATACATATTATATTATATTATATATATATTGTATTATATATACAAAACTTAATCTTTTTAACTAATTCTGCACTGAATAATTTGTTTATATTAAGTAAATAATTTTTCTTAATTAATATGGACTCGGTAAATCCTTATTTAGATGGCAACGCGTAAGTCGTGGGAGACCAAGTGCTCCAACAACTATAATTGCCAGAGTTGTTATCTCTCGAATATGTCTGAGACAAATTTTCTGCCGACGTAAAATATGTTAGAAATATTTTTTTGTCCACTTACTTTGACATAATTTTATGTCTGAGACATTTGCTGTTTCTTATTTTAGAAGAAAAAATCTTTATAGCGCATTTCAGATTAATTTGACGAGTAAACTAAAAGTTTTCATTTTCCCTTCTTAGAATGTAAAAACTTTGTCTAAAATTTAGTTTTTATTACACGTTTTTTAAAGAGAAAACATCCCTTTTCAGATTGTAAATGATACAACTCAAACAAATAAACTGGCAATTAAATGCCTTAGAATCAAATATTTACATGTTTATGCTCTCCTCAATTAAACCATCGTTGCCACATGGCATTATAGGATGGCAATATTTGGAAAATTGGCTCTTTTTTTTTTTATCCAACGGTATTTTATGGTCTTTTACCTTTATATTGCCATTTTAACACAGAAAAATTTAAATTCTTGAAAAACTATTTTTTTTGGAAAAAAAGTCAAAGTTAATTTTTACTCCTCAAGATTTTTTAAGGATAATAAAACACCTTTTGACTTCCGATCCGAAGACTATTAATTTCGTTGATGAAATTTGTTCAAAATAAAGTGACGGAATGGTTTTGAAACAGCCGCGATATGAAAGATGGCATTATTTTGGCATTTTACATTCATGCTTAGACATTTCACACGTAAAAAATGTTGGCAGCACTGAATTTAATTGTCAATTAAAACCACTAAAATATGACGCCTTTGAACAATAGGCCGGGTGAATAAAAATGAGCAATTGCTTTTACTCAGTAATTGGTCAGCTTTTACGTGAATAAAAGCTTCAACAACTTTTCTTAAGTTTTTTACTGAGTTAAAGCAATTGATCATTTTTATTCACCCGGCCTAATGTTATTTATTAACTAGATGTTTAACTTCACAAAAATTTTGTAAGAAAAAGTGAAGCAAGTTTTTAAAGTTTTTAATGCCGGTAGCCGTTTTATTTAAACTGACAATAGTTCATTTTTGGTTTGCTTTGATTTATCATTGCGTCATTTCAGGCTGGCAAATGAACTTGGGCTGGCAAAAAATTTGCTTCACTGCGGAGGCGCAAGTTAGATATCTAGTTAATACATATAATTGCCTTAGAATGCCCGCTTTCACGTTTGAGACATTAAAACAATTCTCCTCGCCGTATTAAAAAACGATTATTAATCGAATTATTCTTTTTCACGGTTTAATTGATTGTCCTGTGGTATAAGTAGATATTGGAATAACTATTTTCTTATCACTGTTTTCAATTTCCTTAAGACTTAAAAACAAATATGGAGAATAATTTATTGCATAAACAAGTGAAAAGTCAATTTGAAAATAAAAATTGACTGAAACAATACTTTAATTTCAATATTTTTATATGACCAGTGCAGAATTTGTTGCTTAGAATATCGTATCCCCTCAAGGGAAGTTTTATTTGAACATTATTGACCATATGTCCTATGGTCAATTATTTCATATGATATGACATATGATATGATATTTACTATTTTAACATCATTTAACTCTTTCTAATTCAAAAATTAATTTTTTCCACTAATATAAATCTTCCACTAATATAAAACCTTCCAAAAAACTCATTTGTTTTTCATTTCGGACGGCTTAAGTGCACTTCTAAACACTATAATTCTAAATCGGATCTGTGTTTTCAATTTTCTAATGGAGGATACGATATTCTTATTAAATCAATATCTATCAATATTCTATTACAAACCTCAAAGATCATCTTCTTCGAAAACACAAAGAAAAAGCAGGCAAAATCGAATTAGTTAAAGCTACTTCGGCTACAAGGAATCGAAGCGACGATGAGATTCAACTAATTTAAAAAATCAAAATGGATGTTGATATAAATCAATTAATTAGTGAAATGATTAAATTAATGATGAACCGTAACTTATCTTTCACGGTGCATTGGAGCATGCTCTAAGAACTTGCAACACACCCCCCCCCCAGAGCTTTCTTCTTGATTATCATTAGAAAACTTTTCCTCATTCAAAAAATGTAAACAACAACTTTTTTTTGTGGGGGCCTGGAGAGAAATCACATATTTTAGGGGAGTGCCCAGGAATTTTGTTTTTCAAGATTGGTAACTAAGAGACATGGGGCATACTCAAACTTCTAGTATGTTGATACTGGTGTTCGTATGTCAACACGTGTTGACATACGAACTGAAAGCATGTTTGTAACCATTACACTGACATTTGATTGATATGACCGATACATCATGCCAAAATTATCAATCCATATCAGAAGGTTTTATTAAAGCATTCGTTTAAAATACCTAAACAAGAAAAAGAACATAGTGATTTTGTTAAAAAATTTTGCACTTGCTGCTTCAGAAAAGACAAGGATTTAAGACCAATAAATAATGCTGAAATAACTTATTTAAATCTAAATAAAAAGAAAAATGACCACTCAAACTTTATCAAAACTATATTCTGGAAAAATTATTTAGCGGATAACCCTGACCTTCCTACCATGCTTTGCTCGAAATATGGAAAAAAGCTTGCAGGGACTGATCATTACTTCACTATGCGGCCGAGTTATATTGATGTTCAATTTACTTTAGTTAAAATTTAGCTTCGTTATTTTAGTTATTATAGTTGCTATACATATACTATAAAGTTTAGACCTGAATACCAGAGTTTTTAGAGGAAGAAAATGTGAATATTTTATTTGTGAAAATGGGCGAAAATCAAAAATGGAAAAAATATTTGCTCCTATGGTTGATGTGTGTCGGGAAAACTTGTTTACCAAGATGCTGAATATGTTTCAAATAAACCTGCAGAAAGACTAGTTTGTTAAGATTGCTATGCCCAAGTGGGACAAGTAATTCCACATCCCTGTACAAAATTAGAAAGATAAAAGAATTGACTGCTTATAATTCCTAAGTAATCGCAACATGATTGAAGTTGCACAATTTCTAAGAAGTGGGGCAGGACGGAAAAGTGTGGAATCTGGTTTCAATATTAAACTGATTAATAACAACGAAATAATTGGAAAATTATTCAATTGTGATAAACTCCCATTGCTATTAGAATTAAAGGAAAGCGAAGAGGTAAACTATTACCAAGCAAAAAATTTTTTGATAGCAATTATTGCTTTAACTCAGTAAAAAACTTAAGAAAAGTTGTTGAAGCTTTTATTCACGTAAAGCTGACCAATTACTGAGTAAAAGCAAATTTTTTGATAGCTAGATTGCAATTTGTATCATTCATTTTGATTTTTTATGGATGTGTAGTTGGTAGAAAAAGATACTGCTATTGTGTATTGCAACGACATTGAAGACCTTGTAGCAATGATACTTCATCACAGAACTCAAAGAACAAATAATGTTGATATCAAATTAGGTGTAGACGGAGGGCAGGGATTTCTTAAAGTTACACTTTCAATAACCCTAAAACCAGAGTTAAAAAGTTATATAATTCCAGAGAAACTAAGCAGATGTGACGGATTTGTGTGCAAAGATTTTGAAGATTCAAGCGTCCACAAAACTATTATATTGACCATTTTGCCTTCATTGAACAAAAAATACCATGATTTGCGGTTAATTTTGGATAAGTTGAACATTTCATCCTTAGATTACTCAGTATCTGAAGATCTAAAGGTTTTGCTTCAAATAGTTGGAAAACAAACTGCAACATCAAAGCACCCTTGTTCGTATTGCATGACGTCATCTTCTGACTTTCAAAAAGCTGATCATTATATTCTAGAATCTTTGTGTAGATTGTACGACCAATGGATGGCTGATGGTGCAAATTTAAAAAAGAAAAAATGTGCAAAAATGTTGTTAACCCCCCCCCCCTCCCTTTGTTAACAGGCCAGAAAAACAAAAAAGTACTAGAACTTGTAAATATTCCTGGTCTACATATACTGCTAGGTGTTATAGACAAAATTTTAAAAGAGATTGAAAAAAATTTATTTGAAAACAAGGAGTATGGGTTAAAGTTTGTTAACCAATATCTGTCTAAGATAAACATCTGCAGATTGTCCTACCAAGGGCATCATCGTTTGGAAGGCAATGCTTGCAATAAATTGCTAAAAAACATAGACAACTTTGAACTGTTCTTTCAGAAGTCTAGTCTTGGAGTTTCCGCTGCCAAATACATTAAGATACTTAGAGATTTTGAAAATATAGTCCATGGTTGTTTTGGAAAATCATTAGGCTCCACATATGTTAAAGATTTGAGGAGTTCTCTAAGAGCTATAGAAATCTAAAGGCTACAATGCCTTGGAAGGTACACATAGTTGAACAACATATTATCGAATTCATCGACATGAAAGGTGTAGTCTTCGGTATGATAAATAACTTTTAAATTTGATAAAAAAATATTTTATAATATTAATAATTAAATACTCTATTTCAACAGTTGGATCGTAAAACTTGCATAAATTATGAATATTTATTAAATAAACTTGCATTTCTTTTGTACTTCTTATATTCTATAGGCTTAGGTTACAGGACCGAACAAGCTCTCGAATCGATTTATCAGGATTTCAATCAGTTTTGGCGAATGAGAAAAGTTGGAGAGTACAGCCCAAACTATATAGAGGCGCTAAAAAACGCGGTTGTTGCTTACAACTACAAACACTTTTAAAGTAGCTTTCTATTTGCAGGAGTTTGTAAAAAGTAAAATATTAAGCCTCCTATGAACAAACGCTCAGTATGATTTTGAAACGTAAAATATCAATCATTATCTAACCATGTTGACCAGAATTTTTTTTTTTTACTGTAATAAATAATTGTAGCAAACCCTTCTCGACCCCTTATAGCCCTCCCCTAGGGTATGGTTCCTAAAAAACCATTTTCAATTTTTTGCTTGTTTTATATTAAACTGCATCAAAACTCATCGACAGATTTTAAATAACGTCAAAAAAAAAGTTTTCGTTTAAAAGCTAAGACCATTTTAAATCATTTCAGGGAGTAACTTTAAGCTTTGCATGGTTATAAATCTTAAACGAAAAGAGATTTTTTGATGAAATTTGAAATCTGTCGATAAACTTTGATCTAGTTTATAATAGAAGAAAAAAATTTTTTTTACGATTAAAGGAGACGCAGTTCGAGGAAGGGGGCAGTTAGGGGTCGGGGCGGGGTTGGTATAGCTCTAATTACCCTAATTTTTTGCAAGTCATCCTCATTCGACACCAGTATCAACATACTAGAAGTTTGAGTATGCCCCATGTCTCTTAGTTACCAATCTTGAAAAACAAAATTCCTGGGCACTCCCCTAAAATATGTGATTTCTCTCCAGGCCCCCACAAAAAAAGTTGTCGTTCACATTTTTTGAATGAGGAAATGTTTTCTAATGATAATCATAAAATAAATTTTCGGGGATGTGTTGCTGTAGATATTTGCTGTAGATATGCAAATATCTACAGCAACACATCAAGGACAGGCAAATAGCTAACAGAACTTTAGGCATAATTAATCAAGAAGGTCGACAGTTTGAAGAAATTTTGGCTGCTCAGTAGGAAAATGTGATTGGAAAAAATGGAAAAAAAAATTGGAAAAAAATGATATCTACGCAACTTGCATAGATCAAGGAAAGAACATGACGAAGACTTCAAATATTCTTCAAAATGCACAAGATCAAATGAAAGTGATCCTTGAAATTTATGGTGACGAATTTATAGATTTCGAAGAAGAGGAAATTGATATTGGCGCTTTAGAGGATGAAGAAGGGAATTATAGTGAAGCCCATACTGTTTGCGTTGAAAAATCAGTTGGATTGTTCTGTTCAGCCATGATTTGTGGCGCACATGTGTGTCAGCTAGCTGATAAGGACGTAACATCAATGTTTGAAGATGCATTAAATAACATCAGAAAAGTTCCTATCGAATCAAAAAAAGTAGTATATATTCAAACATTTAAAAATCTAAAAAAACCTCGTGTAGACTTTGAACCACGCTGGGATTCCACGTTTTTGATGATAGAAGATTCCCATACCAACGCAGAAGCATATCAAAGGCTAAGACACGACCAATTAAAATTAAATGATGCTTCATGGAGTTTAATAGATGAATATTTCGATGCATTTTTACCAATACATTCGGCCAAGATGGATTTTCAATCCATAAAATTATCAATGAATGAATTTTACGTTCGATAGATTCAAATGAAAATAGAAATTGAGGACGTTCCAGCAGGTGATTTGGGATTAAAAATGCTACTGACCAACCCAATCAATACACGAGAGCAAGTTTTTTTTTTTAATGTAAAGCATTTATTGCTGCTTTAGTTCTGGATCCTAGATTTTGCTTTACATCGGGTTATCAACTGTTTAATACAGAAATGTTGAATAGAGGAATTATACTGCTAATCAAAATCCATCAAAAACTATTTAATGAGAACAATCAAGCTCTTCATCAACAGAAGAATCCATGCAATTAAATGCGTCATATTCCTCAAATACTTCAAAGGAGATGATTACGATGAACTCAGAAGAAGTTGATGCTGAAAAAGTACGCCGCTTCATTGAATATACTGGAGGAGGAACCAGACAAGGTGTTGCTAATGCATCTTCAGAATCAGATCAAGATATTCGTCAATTTATTTTAAAATGGACTCTTAATGAACCACGAGTGTCATTAGACGTTGAATTCAACATTCTTGCGTACTGGAAGAAAAACCAGAACGCGAAATGGAATCGGCTCTATGAAATCTCGCAAGTAGTTTACGGTGCAGCGTTCTCCAGCGTAAAAGTTGAACGTGATTTCTATGGATTCGCTTTGGTTTATGACCATTACGTACTCGCATTTCAAATGATTTCTTAAACTCTATCAATGTGGTAAAAAATAATCTACATTTAATTGATAAAATATTTGTTTAAAAAGCTGAAAATTTCACATTTTATATAAGTCAAGCAATTTTTTTTGGCGCCCAGTGCAAGAATCGAATTCAGAAAACCTTATTAGAGTCGAATGATAAAAAAAAAAAATTTTTATAACGTAACAAAATTTTTTTAGATTTTGTATTAGCAAAGTTTTAGTCAGAATTCTTGTACAAAAAGTCAAAGTTAATTTTGAGAATAGAACTATGATTAAAATGGCTGTGATATAAAAATCTACAAATGAATAGAATTCTTGAGGAGTAAAAATTAATTTTAACTTTTTTTCCAAAAAAAAATACTTTTTCAAGAATTTAAATTTTTCTGTGTCAAAATGCCAAAATAAAGGTAAAATACCATTGGATAAAAAAAAAATTCCAATTTCCCAAATATTGCCATCCTATAAAGCCATGTGGCAACGATGGTTTAATTGAGGAGAGCATAAACATGTAAATATTTGATTCTAAGGCATTTAATTGCCAGTTTATTTGTTTGAGTTGTATCATTTACCGTGGACCTATAAGAGATGGACGTGCAACCTATTATTTTACATCAAAGAGGCCGCAGAAATCAGCGAGCCATGCGAGTTTCCGACTAACCCTAAAGTTTCACCCGTCAACAAAACAATCTATTAAAATGGCTGCCCACAGTTTTAAAACAGAAACTCTCTGATCACGTGGTATTAGTTTAAACTTTTATGGCATTTGTTTAATAAGACTGTTCAGGATAAAGTAACTACTTCACGCGTTGACAAATAGCCAAACAAATTACACCTAGGTAAAGGAAATTAATTGTCGGCACGAACCAGGGTTGGCGCGAACACGTAATTTTTTTTTTTTTTTTGGGGGGGGGGTGTTGTGAGTCAAAAAAATTGCCGGCTAATTTTTCTTCGTCATTATTATGTAATCATTTTAATATAGTATATTTGATTACTAAAGTAACCAAAAATAAGCATTATTTTAATTATATAAAAGTTCGTATTTAAAAAAAAAAAGACATATTTTGAAGACTTTTTTTTCAACGGGTTAAAGTTTCCTAGTAAACATTTATTCTCCGTTGTTTTACTGACGCCCACCTTTCAACAACCCTTTTTAAATCGATTTTGTCCAACATATCTTTATTAGTATTAAGAAGCATACACTTTGAATTCGATCAGCGTGCATTGTGCATCTTTAATAGTTTTTTATCAATTTTAGTTTGCTAAATGTTCGTTCATTTGATGATGTACTTATAGGTGCTGTTAACATTAATCTTAATATTTTATTTATAGTTGGCAAGATTTTCTTGTGCATTTCTGATACATTAAAAATGTCTGATAAATTTGAAATATCTTTACAATGATGAACCAACACTAAAAATTCAGAATAAATTCCTTCATAATCAGTAATCTTAGCTGCATCACAGCCTGGAGGAAATAATTCTATAAATATTTTAAAGTCATCTACTAAGTATTTGGTACATAATGGTGCTTTCAATAAACTAAATAACGGTTCAATGGCTGAATTACATTTTTTTAAATGCTCAGAAGACAAACAAACTAGAGAATCTAAAACTTTTTTGAACTCTGATATATAAAATGTATGAAAATTTTAAAAACCGGTAACCGACAATAAATCATATATAGTTGACCTTTCTCCTACAATCGAAACGGGATTATGATTAACTCTTAAGACTTTTAAAAGTGCGATTAACTTATTATACGATTAAAACTTTTAAAACTTAAAATTGTAAGTCTTAAAAGTTAATCGTAATAGTTTTAAAAAACTTAAAATGCTGAAAAAATTGAAAGTAAATATTTTAAAATGTAATCGCAAAAATTAAATCAGTCTGCATTGCCGACTAAGGTCATTGAATCCGTTTTGTGCCGACTAAGATTCAGTATTTGGGGGGGGGGGGGGATGTCACACACACACACACACACCATGCACCCCCCCCCCCTATCGCCAGCCTTGGCACGAACAGATTTTCATCATTTTTCCAAGATAAACATTTGTAAATTTAGGAACGTTTTTCGTGTAAACAAAGTTCCGTCAATGATAAAATAGACCTGTAAGGATAATTTTAAAATGACTAAAAAAAGTATAGCGAAATATAAAAAAGCTTCAATAAAATTTTTTGTCAAGGTCTGGTTTCATTCAACTCCTTGGTCCTTCATTCACCAGGCTTAATTTTGTGTATTTTTTGAGTATTTTTTCCGATATGTCGCCATTTTTTGCATGGACTACTCTATAAGCTCCATAATATATATTCCACTATGCATAATTTTTTTTGTAGGTGTATTTTCTAATGGGATTTTTTATAATTCATTTGATAATGCAAAACCTTTTAAAAAGTTAATTAAGTTTATAATGCTCTTGCAAAATGCGGCCAGATATTTCATGTTGCTGTTTTTCATATTTCATGTATTATTTTATTTTTCATAAAAGGGATATAACACAATGTAACAAAAAAAAAAAAAAATTTCTGTTTATCAAAGTTTTTTGATGTTTCTTAATTAATTTGAGTATGCTGAGTCTGAATATGACATTGGATTTTTTATTGCATCAATCGTTTGGTCGTAAAAAAAAAAAAAATCAATTAAACATATAATTAATATAAATCGTTTTGCAATCATGTTACATTATATTGTATTGTAACAGTCTCTCACAATCTCAAAAAACACTAAAAGTGAACAGTAGAACGAGGTTTTCTTTTATGAAGTTTCTCGTCATCGCGTATCAAACACCAGATGTAGTCACCCATCATAGCTGCATCCCATCTGCCCTGGTATCTTTTCTCCATTGCAAGAATATCCTGATGGAAACGTTCCCCGTGCTCTTCACTCACATCACCCAAATTTGGTCTGAAAAATTCCAAGTGTGAATGCAGGTAATGCAGCTTTATTGACATTCTGCATTTCATATCTGCGTACCGTACAATTAAGTTTTCCACTATCTCTTTGTAGTTATCACTCTTATTGTTGCCTAAAAAGCTATGAACAACATGTCTAAATGCAGTCCATGCTTCTTTTTCAACAGCAGACATTTTGTCCTCAAGCTCCTTACATGCCAACATAACTTTAATCTGTGGACCAACGAATATACCTGCTGAAATTTTTGCATCTGACACCTTTGGAAACATCTGCCGAATATGCTGGAATGCTGCACTATCTGGGTTTAATGCTTTGACAAATTGTTTGATAAGACCAAGTTTAATGTGAAGGGGTGGTAGTAAGATCTTTTTAACAGGTATCAGAGATTGATTAATAACATTGTGCGAACCAGGCTGTAAATGTTCTCTCACTGGCCACTCACGTCTTGTGAAGTGCTGGTTTGCAGCCCTGCTATCCCATAAACAAAGAAAACACGAGTACTTTGTGTATCCTCCTTGCAGACCGAGAAGAAATGCTAGCGTCTTAAAGTCTCCACATACATCCCACTTGTAACTGTCGTAGTTGATTTTCTCAAGCAACAACTTCACGTTCTTATAGTCTTCCTTTAGATGAACGGAATGAGCTACTGGAATCGAAGGAAATCGGTTTCCGTTATGGAGCAAAACTGCCTTTAGACTTCTTGTTGAGCTGTCAATGAATAATCTCCACTCTTCAGGATTGTGAACAATGCCAATGTCATTGAAAAGACCACGAACGTCATGACAATAGCACAGTGATTCTGATACTACTTAAAAGTATGCGAATGTTTCATGTCTTTTTCAGTATTTCGAGGTTCTGCAGCTTGGATCTAATAAATTCCATTCTTTCAAACGTGATGTCAGAAGTTCTGCATTTGATTTAGTGAGACCTAAATCTCGTACTAAGTTATCAAGTTCTTGTTGGATAGGGAAATGAGGTGAATCATTCGGTTCCCTGAAATCACAGTCATCATTGAGTTCATCCGGTGAGTCTACTTCAGAATGATATGCAGCTGCTTCTTCGGATTGAGGTGGAGTAGGAACAGGCAATTCATCACTGTGTGGAACTGGTCCAATAGAAGATGGTGTACTTGGATAAACTAGAGTCAGCCTATCTTTCGGTTTTTTATACTTTGAAATGTCAACAATGCAGAAAAAGCAGTCATCATGATGGTTCGTCGGTTCTCTCCATATTCTCGGAATCGCAAAGGGCATTGACTTTCGGATTCCACGCAGCCATCCTTCCAGAGTTGATCTGCAGCTACCACAACTGTAGTGTGGTGCCCACGATTTGTCCTGATCTCCCATAGCCATGCCAAAATAAGCATGATATGCAGTAAAGAATTTTGTACCACTGACAATCTTATGTTTAGCTTGTGTTGGACTAATATAGTAACCACAAACATAACAGAATGAGTCAGGACAAAGCTTGCAGGATCTACTAGACATATTCACCACTTCATGTAACAGTTGTAATTAGTTAAACTGAAAATAAACACACGAATATAGTTAAAATCAGCATATATATATAATGTTTTAATTGCATTACACATATACGAAAACTCCGAAATATACTTTATGCTTTTTCTCAGGAAATCTTGATGATAGAGAAAAACCAATGGTACCACTGAAATCAGCATACAAAAATTATGTAAGAAACATTAAAAAATTAACATAAACAAAAATGTTGTTACATGGTGTAATAACCAATTTGTATTTAAATAAAAATCAGTTTAAATGAAGCTGGTAAATCATGCTGTGTTAATATTAAATACGTAGTTCTTCTTGCGGTTTACCATAAATTGGCTTTGCTAAATTCTTTAAAAATGTGACAAATTATTTTTTTTCTTTATTGTATTTACATTCATTTTATGTATAAGTTATTTATCCTTAACTGTTTATATTTCTGTTGTTAAACATAAAAATAGAAAATTCTTTAATATTCATAAACTAGAAGTCTACAGCAATATAGTAGATGGAGTAGTTCCCTGGACATGAAACCAATATGCTCTAGGTAGCTACAAAACTAGTTGATAGTTTGTATTATTTATTATATCTCTAGTTATACATGTGCTAAAGTAGTTAAGTAAATGATCTCAATTTCTACATCATCATCAGCGTTATTTCTTAAAATTTTAAGAATATCTAGCTATATAAAATTAAGCTTAAAACCTGATTCTATTGCTGTTATCTTGAATAACTAAAAGGAAGTTGATATGACTGGTTAGATGAAACCAAGACATTTCGACGAATCCGACAGACTTTAATACAGCGGAGAAAATAGAATTAGCCTCACCATGTGCTGATCCAATATTTTGTAAATCTGTAAACAAGTTTGTGCGGTACAACTTTTGTATCCACACACATATAATTACTGTTACAAACAACAACTTTTTAGATTATAATATAGCATAATTAAACTGCGGAACATTTGATAAAACCATAAAATGTATAATACTTGATATTTGCGCTAACAAATAGAATTAGCCTCATCAATAATTATTTTCAGTTTACTTGTATATTTTGATCTGGTGATACGCATTTGTGAGTTAGTTTTTTATTATTATTTGTAAGTTAAACAAAGACTGTGAAATCAGTGCTCATAAAGTTTTTAACATTTGGTTTTTGATACCTTTATTTGAAATGGGACGTGGTAAGCGTTTAACGAATGAAGAATTAGCAGTAATGAAAGCATACAAAGATACAGGCTTATCTAATCGGGAAATTGCAAAGAAAATTAAAAGATCTCCAAAAGTGGTTAACAATTACTTCAAGATTGGCGTTAATTATGGAGCCTATAAGGGAAGTGGTGGCAAACGTAAAATTGATAATCGTACTAAACGAGTTATTGTACGTCGTGCTGCTGCTCAGCACATGACTGCATCTCAAATTCGTGCTGATTTACAATTACCTGTATCTGTTCAACGTGTGAGACAAATCTTGCATGAAGATCCAAACACAGTTTGGAAAAAGCGTAAACCAAAACTTACTGCTCGCCATAAAAAAGTTAGATTACAATTTGCGAAAGAACACATGTCTTGGCAAGAAGAGTGGCATCAAGTTCTCTTTAGTGATGAAAAAAAGTTCAATCTAGATGGTCCTGATGGCTACCAATATTACTGGCACGATCTTCGAAAAGAGAAAGAAACTCGGATGAGTCGTAACTTTGGGGGTGGAAATGTTATGGTTTGGGGGGCTTTTTCCTTTGCTGGAAAACCTCCACTGGCATGGATTTCAACAAAAATGAATTCACAGGACTACATTGACTTATTAGAAATAAGTTTACTTGAACATGGTGAGGAAT
The DNA here is from genome assembly GCF_058129835.1 of Hydra viridissima. Taxonomy (NCBI): domain Eukaryota; kingdom Metazoa; phylum Cnidaria; class Hydrozoa; order Anthoathecata; family Hydridae; genus Hydra; species Hydra viridissima. The sequence goes on along the minus strand of NW_028324313.1, from coordinate 842,649 downwards.
TGATGGGTGAAACTTTCACTTTCCAACAAGATAATGCTACTATCCATAATTCAAAGCTTACAAAAGCTTGGTTTAGAGAAAAAAATATTCACGTAATGGAATAGCCCGCACGTAGCCCAGACCTTAACCCAATTGAAAATCTATGGGGAATACTTTCTAGAAAGGTTTATGAAAATGGTAAGCAATTTGAATGCACCTTGGAGCTGAAAACTCGTATCAGAGAAGCTTGGAATGAAATATCTATAGAAACTATCCAAAATCTTGTGACAAGTATGTCAAACCGCATATTTGAAGTCATTAAAAATTCAGGAAGCTATACTAAATACTAAATTAGCGAAAAAACAAAATATTTTCTTTATTTTTTGTATATAACGCTAATGAGGCTAATTCTATTTTCTCCACAAACTGAATATTTTTAATTTTTTTTTCCATTTGGAATTAATTAAACATACCAATTTATAAACTTTTTAGTTGTAGTAGAAGTAACAAGAAATAAAGTAGATTTCATAATTGTTTACCTGCAATTTTTGTTAAATTAGAACAAAAAATAAAGGTGAGGCTAATTCTATTTTCTCCGCTGTATAATTTAGTTTCTATTGTTTAAAACAAAAGATTTGTAGCAATGCGCAACGAGCATGGTTCGCAAAAAAAGCAATAGGTTGCCCGTCCATCTCTAAAGCTAGGTTTCCAATAGTTGTAGAAACGTCGTACAATAATCGTGCAACGTTCGTTTGGTTTGTTGTGCGGTAAATTGTTGTGCAACGCAATGTTTCCACTGGATTGAATTAAAGATTGGCTAAATATTTTTATAGAACATCATAAAACAACATTGAATATTTGTTCACCTTATGATTCTAGAATAGAAACAACGAATTTGGAGGAAAACGTTGAGGTGGTTTGTGAGCAAGTTGAAAATATTCATAATCCATGAACAAGGAGCTAAATAATCATTTATCTGAAGATGTGACTAAAAAAAAAAACGATTATGTTAATTCTTGTGTGCAAGTAGAGTCAAGTGAATTGACAATTCATACTAATAACATAACTAAAAGAAAAAGAAAAATATTAGATTCTGATGATTTACTTGACAAAACTTTAGTGAAAACATTAGAAATGATTTACTCCAATATTGAAAATCCGACTGAAGAAGAGCAGGATGAAGATTATTTATGAAACCATTAATTCCACAGCTAAAGCGATTAAACAACTATTCCAAAGCCTCGGCTAAAGTTCAAATACAAGCACTTCTCAAAATAGAGTTTTCAGATAAAGATGAAACAACCCAGCAAGCACACAACGTTGAAACAACGTTGAAATAACGTTGATCGACGTTGATCAACGTTATTTCAACGTTGTTTCAACGTTGTGTATTTGCTGGGAATCTAGCCTCTCTGTTTAACCTATTAATGTGAATAAAAAATGTAAATATTACATTCTAGCTTATTATTTTGTTAAACCAACTGATGTGAAAAACTACGCATTCTGTAAAATCCTTTGTAGTTGTAAAAAGAAGAACCTGATTTTGCAGGAGCCTCAATGCTTACATGTTTTTCATCAATAGCTCTAATGCATTGTGGAAAGTTCCAATTCTGATTTAACTCTTTAATGGTGTTTTGCCATTCTTTTATGTCATTTGGGGCTCTTAGAAATATTTTTTTGAGAACTTCCCAAATAGCACAACAAGTTTCTTTGATTATATTACAAACTGTAGCTCTCCCAACTCGAAAATAAAAGGACTGAGTTTGTTGTGATTCTCCTGTAGCCAGGTATCGAGTTGTAATAGTTAATCTTTGCGATGGACAATAGAGACTCTCCACTGGGACAATACTTTTTCGTTAATGAAGATCCGATTAATGAGAAAAGGTGTTCAAGTCTGTCAGGAGACATTCTTAAGTATCGATAAAAAAGTTCCCTATCAAATAGCATCATTTCTTGCACCAAATAACTAAACGCACCTTGCTTAACGCGAATTTTAGATTGTTCTCTGACCCAAAACATAAGCTTTCTTTTCTTTACGCTTTTTCGGCGTCTTAAAATTAAAAGTTTAAGAAAAAGTCGATAATTTAGAGTGAGATTTTTTTTTATGACGGCCATTTTTTGTTTGTTTACACTGTTTTTTTTTTAAAGATTTTTGCGCTATTTCAATCAATGGATCCATTCGGAACTCCGTCTGGTCGGATTTTTCTCGGTTTTTCGGAGTTTCGGAGTTCGAGAGAAATCGAGAAACCTCGACGGAACTTCGACGAGGTTTTTAGAAAATATCAATTTTTACTCGTAAAATAATTAAATTCTTATTTTATTTCTACGCTGCTTTTACAATAGTTCATGTTGTTTTCAAAATATAAGTGTTCTCTTTGTTCAATATTAACACAAATTAACATCGCAAAGCAATTAGTAATGCACAGTGGGTCAGGTGGTGGTGGTGGATAAAACCTCAAAAAAAAAGCTTATTCTATTCCAAACCACACCCATTGGCAGAAGAAAAGAATTACTCTGGCAAGCTCCAGAAAAACCCTTTGGTGGGAGCAATTTTGACATTTTCCTGATCTCAAAACTATAAAAACTGAAATCATCTATCGCCGTCCGCAGAAGAAAAGTGTGTTTAAAATTTTTTGGTTATTCTTAAAAAATTGAAAATGACAGCATTCAATATTTATTGGCATTTTTACAGTATTATAAATATTCTTTATTCTAGATTGACATAAAAAACACAAAAGGTAACTGTTTAACAAAAAATTGCAAAAGATTATATAACAAATCAAGTTTTTAAACACTATTTTTTTCTAAAACAAAAGATATTCAATAGTTGCTATAAAATAATCTGCAAAATCAGAAGAAACTACAACGGAAAATTGCATCTTTGATAGTTTCATCAATGATCCTTAAGCTATGGTTGAGTACAACAGCTTTTACTCAGCAAGTTATCCAAGAGTGGAAAAAGCAGTTTTTCTCATTGAAGTATTAGAAAATTATGCACTATTTTCTAGTATTCATACTTTTCTCTTTCTTACAAGCTTTTGCTGTTGTAGTCAACCAAACAGGTTTGTAGCCACTTCCCATATTCAGGATGATCAATTGGCCTTTTGTATCTACTCCAGTGTAATTTGAAGTTGTGGTGCATAGCCTCTACTGCCTGCTCACTGTATTTTCCTAGTGGTTCCCTTTGTTTTTCAATGAACTCTTTCACGTGGAAAAATACTGCATGAACCTTTGGAGTGATTCTTCCTCTTGTCAGAGACAAGTATGCAGTGTGAAATTTATCAATTCTTTCTACATAGTCAGGTTCCAATTTGTTTCCAAAGCATGCAGAAACCACAGAATCAAATTTTTGCAGTGTGTCAATTGTATCAAAGATGTCAAATGCGCTATCTTGTTCTGCCATTCTCTGAGGAAGATCCACATTCTTCAGCATTTTCTTTCATTCATTGCCAGCAAACTGCCCACCATGAAAAGGCTGTGGTTTGATATGTAGATCATTTAGCCAAGCTGAGACTTTTGGCCAAGACTCCCTTAGAATGTTGTAAAGATGGTTTACAACACCCAGAAGTAGGTGAAGTTCCATTGGTGGAATGACGTCCAAGACAAGTGTGCTGTCTGGTACATTTCGAAGTGGCAAGTTGACAACATTTTTGAATAGCTTAGCTTTCTTCAAATCCTGACCATTTGCATTGAAATCCTCAAAGCATCGTCTCAAAGAGCCAAATGTTCGAGGGGTGCCACATTGGGCTAAATTCTTGTGAGAGGCATCACACCATGTGCAAGGGTGAGAGCTGGCATGTGACTGAAGGCCGCAAACAATGTTGGCTAACTTCAAATCTGTTGAGAGAAGGAGGTCAACTTTCTCGATTACAAGAAGATTGAGGATCTTTTGAATATTACTGTAATTTTCATGCACATCCTCAGCAATTGCAACTAGCAGCTGCTTCTTGACTCGACTGTCCCTGGCAGTTGGTGTGGCTAAAGTTTTCTTGTTTGGTGGTGACCCTGCCTCCATGCTCTGCTGAGCCTCTTGAATGCCCAAACTTACTTTCAAGAAACCACCACCACCATCAAGGCCAAGCTTTACAATGTGTGATGAATAGATTTGTCTTCTCAACAGAACATCATTGAGGAGATCTGCAAGATCTTTGCAATGCACAACAATTTGTTGGCGTTTCTGCAACTTATCATTACTGACCTGAATTTTTGTTTGGATAAAATGATCTTTGAGTTGTTTTCCTGCATCACAAAATTTTTCATGAAAGTTAGGCTCCAAAATCTGACCCTTGGACACGTGATGGATGGTTGATGCAAACTTCTTCATGTTTGTGTTTGACAGGCCTGTGTTAACTTGCACTTGCACAAGATCCTGAGTGCTCAAGATAGGACCATCACCAAAGAGTCTTTTTGTTTTTAATGAACCTGAAAGTTATCATTACATCACATTATTGTCTTGATTGTATTAAATTCATAATAATGCCATTAAATTTTTTTAACTCTAGCAAAAAGCAACTGTCTCACTCAGTTGACTTATGTTTCACTAATTGAAAGATACTTAAATCACCTTTAGTTAGTGGTAGGGGGCGACCACCACCTGCATGAGACAGTCTGATTGTCCCATGTGGAGAGGATTTTTTGGCTGCAACAATAGTGGATGCAATTTGCTCAGAGACTTTAGAATCCGTGATGGCTAGTTGTCTCATATTTTCTCGAAATGTAAATGTGTTACAGTTGTGTGAGATGCCTCTTCCAATAATGGAGAGGCAGTCTGAGCATCTTCTTTGAGTTTGGCCTGTTTCCAATTTTTCTTGATCTTCAAGTGGGTGCTTTTAAAAAACTTTCATTCGACCAATCTGGCAGATTAGGCAGTCACAGTTGTTGCCTCTTGTTGAAGGTCGAACTTTGACAGATGTGAAGTCAAAAAGAGGTGGTAAATTGACTTCTGCTCCATTCTTCTTCTTTCCTATGGTTATTCGGCAAGTATCGCATATTCCAAGAGGCACTCTGTTGTCAGCAAAATCAAGACTTGATGAAAGTATGCTCAACACATCATCCATCATAGATTTTGTGAGAACTCTGAAAACAATACATAAAGCTCATCAGATAATGTATATCAAAAGAACTTTATGTTAAATATTCAAATGAAGAAATAAATGTTTTATAAATAAATCAAATTATTAAAGAAAAAGGAAAAAATAACACAATACCTTGAGCTCTTTCTCATGCAGAGAAAACAGACGGTTTTTCTGCAGTCACGTGTGATTTGGCTTGATTTGGCATTCTTTTGCTTCAATTTAGGTTTAGAAACTGAAAAAATTATTCTTTTAAAAAAATTATTCCATAACAATACTGAAATGTAGATTTTTTAGTGCGCAATTCAAAATTTGAGTAACAGCATAAATTTAAAAATGATAATTGCTGTTTCTTGGATTTGATAAAAGTTATAAAGTTTCAAAATTAAAAATTATTTTTTAATTTTGGTTAAATTACAGCATGGAAGTTACAAACAATATTCAATTAATGATCGCAAAATGTTATACTGAATACCTAAAGTTAGCGTAACAAAAGAGCAATTTAGATCATTAATAATTGCTCATTCTCAGATTTAGTAAAAGTGAAATTATTTGCAGTTTTATATTCTAATTAGTTTCTCTAACCAGATTATATGTTTTTAATTGTTTTTAATATGAAAATCTAATGTTACTGCGGCTGTAAAAATGCCAAAAACTTTTAATGCTGTCATTTGCTGTTTTTTGTAAAGCATAAATTTAAAAATTAAATTTCTTTCACGGACGGTGATGGATGATTTCAGTTTTTATAGTTTTGAGATCAGGAAAGTGTCAAAGTTGCTCCCACCAAAGGGTTTTTCTGGAGCTTGCCAGAGTAATTCTTTTCTTCTGCCAATGGGTGTGAAACCATATAATAGAACATACTCGTACTTTTCCATTGTACTATTTCAGAAACTCTTTTGATTATAATAGTATCTTTTTAATAATAGAAGTTTTTAAATCCACAAAAATCAGTTGCGGTATAATAAAATGTAATGCATAATAAAATATCTTTTTTTGTCAAAAAGCAAGAATTTTTTAATTTTTAAGCAAAAATATTGTAAACAGTAACTTTTAAAATATGATGCGTGTGTGATATTAGTTAATGTATTTTAACTATTTAGTAGTTTACCTTTACAAAAAAAAGTCAAGATCATTATTTACAATATATACAAAAACTGGTCTTAAAATAACGAAGTAAGTTTTAAACATATAATACTTTTTTTTTACAGTAATGTCGTATATCGTATGATCAAAATAGGGTAAGGTTGCCAATATTGTACCCCCTAAGACAAAACTAAAAAATGTAGGTAAGCTACTAAGTGAAAACATGGATTTTCAATTGGATTTCATAATTTAGGGATTGTTTGTTGTAAAGATGTTAAAAAAACTCAAAATTTAAAAGGCTTTATGTCTCGAAGAATCAAATTAAAAAAATAGCGCTAAGAGTACAATTAAGGAAACTAGATCCTTATTTGTACCATTGTAATCCAATATTGTACCACTTTCTTGATTTTAAATATTTTACAACTTCGCAAATATTTAAGGGATTAAAAGAACTGATTAAAACGAATGGTTTTTATATAATCAGCAACTGTAAATATTCTGATATAACAACATAACACCTAACTCCCCATATTATAATGAAATGAAATTTTTTATTTAACAAACTCTATGCAACTTGAATTTTTTTTTCTTCTGGAAAATGCCGAAAACAGGCTTCACCACATATGGTGCAATTTTTATTTAAATTGTATGTTTACCAATGGGTTAGCTAAGATTAGAATAGAGGACGAAGGTAGGTATTAAAGAAAGTTATACTAAATAATGTAAAACAATATATACTATATCTGTTTTAAAAACAACCACACTAAATATTGTAAAAAAAAAATACATAAAAACATTATTTTTGGCAAAAGTTTCAGATATATTGTGTCTGTTTTTGATTAACACCTGCAAAGCCATAATGACACCTTTTTAAGGACTGCTTGTCAATACAAGCGTAATACTAAAATTTTCATTTTTTTTGTTTAAGTGGTGAAGTTCGTATTGTAAGTATGGATATTTCTCTTATTGAAATCTCAAAAGGGTTTTGTTAAACTTTACACGCGTTTTTTTTAGCGGTCAGAATGGTTGCGTCGGTACAATTTAGGACATGCCTTGAGGTACAATTTACGCAACTAATCTGACATTCAGTTAATTAAAAATTTTGACAACTAAAAATAAAATTTTTAAAATTCTATGTATTTATTTTAAATTTAGATAAATTATGCTTTAACATAAGTACACTGAACAAATCATATCTTCTGCTTCTTTTAGTGAAATACGCTTAGCCATAAAAACCTAAAATAAGAAATCTTCAATAACAAACCAACAAGAGCTTATTCTGGGCTTAATTAAGTTGGATGACAAAAAAAAACAGTTGACTACTTAATTTCATTCAGCAAAGATAAAAAATAAGTTAAAAAATTTCTTGTGGGTTGTAAAAATAACGAGTTATGTTAAAAGTACAATATAGGCATCGGTACAATATTAGCAACCTTACCCTAATTTTCTCCACCTTAAGTCTAATATACTTTTATAGAGAAAAATGGTTTCGGAAGCGTGAAAATACTTTGATAAAGTTGTAGTAAATGATAAGAAATACGGAGATTGCAAAAACTGCCTTAAAAGAATCGCTTATCCAGGAAGCAGCACAAACGGCCTAATTGGTCACATCAAAAGTTGCGAGAAAATAGATTTAAAAACCATCCAGTTCCAGACCAGTTTTGACTAAGATATCGTTAAACTATCTTCTTGCCAAGTTGACAGCTCTTGATGGATACTCGATTAGGTCCATAACTCAATCTGAAACACTAAGAATGCTTTTTGAAAATTATGGGCATAGTTTGCCCAAGTCAGCATCCACAATTTCAGAAAAAATTAAGATGTTTCATGCTGAAGCCAAATGTTTAATGATCGTTGAATTGGCTGCATTGAAAGCAAAAGGAGAAAAATTTGGACTAACAGTTGACAAATGGTGTAGCAATAGAGGTAGAAGATACTACAATTTAAATGTTCAGCACGACCGAACATATTGTTTAGTAATGGTGAAATTGCCGTCTCCTAGTTCTGCCGAAACATTAAACATTTTAATAATGCAAAAATTAAAAGAATTCGGTATAGATGATGAAGATGTTGCAGGTAAAACTACGGATGGCTGTAGCTAGATGGTGAAATTGGGTACCATGTTTAAATTCCCAAATCAAATCTGCCAGAATCATTCAATTCATTTGAGTGTTTGTGATTTGCTATACGCTAAAAAAGGTTGTCGCGAAATTGTGAACAAAGAAACTGAATCGGATATTGAAACAGAAACAGAAACTGATGGAGAGACTGAAGAAGAGTTTCTTATTGACTATTCGGAGAATGAGATTGAATATGAAGAAAATATCGAAAAAAGTCTACAGAAACTTTGAATACTAATTAAGTTTTTAAAATATTCATCGTTTCGATATGAAGTTCTTAAAAGAATAATACACAAAGTTTATGGATCTTCGCATGACAAAGGACTATTGCTCGACAACCGCACTAGATGGAACAGTGTTTTTCAGATGATCAAAAGATTTTTGGACTGCTTAGAAGCTGTAAAAAAAACACTCGAAGAACTAAACTGCTTAAAAATGTTAGATGATGTTGACTTGGATTTCTTAAAATCGCTGTCTGACTTATTGGAAGTCATTGCTGATGCTGCAATTCGATTGGAAAAACCAAGTACAACAATTTTGGAGTGTGACATCATTATGGAAACGTTAGTAAGGAAATTGAAGGTTGTAGAAACTGACATCAGTTCTAATTTTGCAGAGGCGTTACCCAGCGTGCACAATGACGTCCTTCGGACGTCTATAAGACGTCCGATTTCTTGTCTGTAAGACGTCCTTATTCGGTCTCAGGTGAAAGTCTTGAGGACGTCTTTTTCAGACGTCTTGAAGACGTCTCTTTCAGACGTCCTATAAACGTCTTTTTACGTCTGTACATCTAATTAGATGTACATCTATTAGTAGAGTCTGTACATCTATTAATAGATGTACAGGCTTTAAGATTACTTATCACCTTTACATAGATTCTAAGAATCTACGTAAAGATGTACAGACGTAAAGACTTTCTCAAGAGAAAGTCTTTAGAAATACTGATATTTTTCCAAGTCTTTTATTTAATTTGATATGATTCTATCTAGTCATAGAGATCCAAAACCTTTTATTTAATTTGATATGATTCTATCTAGTCATAGAGAGACATAGAGAGATATAAAGAATTAAAAATTTATAAAGGATTATAAATTTAAAAAATACAACATTTAATTATATAGAATATAATAATTGTCAATTAATATTGGAGGATTTTCTCTTCAATTGTTCGGAAGAATGTTTTATTATTGTCCCTTCTGCTTTTGTCACGTTTTTATAAGACTTTAAAACAGCATCTATTAAACAGAATAAGAAAAAATTTATCAACAAAATCAGTGCATCAAAAAAAAAAAAAAAAAAAATTTAATCATGAGTTAATTGAATACAATAATAAGCTAAGATCGATACCGGTGATTGCATTACATAGATTTACAAGCTCTTTAAATATTTTCATTTTCTTTAAACCATTCATGCTGTATTCTGACAAAACATTGTCTATTGTCAGTCTAAATATGCAAAAATATATTTCACTAGCAGTGCTTAGAAATTTTATATCTTAGATATTCATTAGAAAAATTCAAAATAGGGTAAATATTTATCCAATTTTGAATTTTTCTAATATAAATTTTTTTTTTATATATAAAAACAAAAGAAAACGATGATCTATCTTCTGAAAAATATGTATTAGAATTAGCGTCAAAAAAAAACTTATGCTGGTAACTTACGTGAATAGAATATTTTTTATTGCATTAGCTGGATTTTTACCGCCAACTGATGATAACTGTTTTACCTAAAACAAATAGATAATTTGATAAACAATTATAAAAAAAGTCAATTAAAAAAAAACAACTATGACAATAACCTAAAGGAGTAAATAATTATATTCAAGCATACAAAAGTACTGTATTGAATATCCCCGTCAGCAATTGTTTTTTCTAAAATGATAAGTTCGTCTGAACATTTACACTGTTTAAAAATTTCTTCTGCATCATCAGAGAAATGTGCAGTTCTATCTATCAACAAGTTCTTTATTTCAGCAAGTTGAAACATAACTTTTTTCTGAATCTCTAAAAAGTAAAAAAACAATAATTTAAATAAAATTTTACTGATATTACAAACCAACAAAAGAAAACATGAAATGGAAACAAGCAACTTCACCTGCATCTGGTAAAGGATAAATCCTTTTGCAACTACTTGCTAAATCTTTTGCAGTTTCAGGCTGCAATGGTCTGCTTGAAGAAGAGGAATCCATAACATTCGGTATGATATTTAATTCTTTAAAAAAACAATATAAAAAGTAAACTTAAAAAAAAACTAGGGACATCAGGTCCCCAAAAGCTACACTTTCCTTGATAGTACACAAAAGCATATAGCACTAACCAGCAGTATGACTTAGTTTTCTTTTCAATGAGTTTATTGAAGGAATTGGTAGATCAACTATTTCATGCACTATATATATATATATATATAGGCCTATATATTATTTATTCATACATACATAACTTTGACTCTTTAAAATCATATACATAGTTGGCTTACCACATCACATCGTTAAGTAAAGTACATAGAACAACCCCATCATTGACTGGTAGACATGCATCCTTTCTTTTAATATCTACCTTATTTACAGTTTTTCTTTTGCCAATGTTAGACTTGCATAAAAAATAAATTCCAACCATCTTTGAATCAAATGGATCAGGAAAGTAATTTCTTAATAGACTTTTGTGGAACATTTTACAACTAAAAGTAGTCATATCTAAAATACTTATTACAAAAACAATTTCTCCGGAATGAATTTTGGTCTTGATATCCTTTGAAAGATTTATTGAATTATTTATTTCAAACTCATGAATACGTTTCACAACTTGAGATATAGGATTATTTACTTGACGAATAAACCTTTTTAACGAATTTAAATGATTTTCAAAAGGAAAGCAAGAAATTTGATCTAAATTACATCCAAAGTTTCAAACATCGTTATGCAAGTGAATAAGACAGTGTACATTATATGAACAAAAAGAATCACTATACAACTCCCTACTACTTGCAACAAAATAGACCAGTAATTTATGAGAATATTCCAAATGGTCATTTCTGAAATTTTGATTTTCGTTTTTTTGGATAAATAACCCCCAAAAAAACGAAAATTAAATAACGAGCAGCTCGAGCGGACATTTTTAATTAACTGAGTTAGCGCCAATGATATGTTAAGAATAACTAGATGTCTAACTGCCGTAAATCGGTATAAGAAAAAGTGAAGCAAAAATCGGCCATTATGGGGGGCAAAATCTTTACGCTATTTATCAAAACAAAACAAATACGAAGCTTTTGATTTGTTAAATTTGCCACCCATAATGGCCGATTTTTGCTTCAAAAAATACGCGGAAGTTAGACATCTAGTTATTTTTAATATATCATTGGTTAGCGCATTAATGCGCATTAATGCGCTAACTCAGTTAATTAAAAATGTAAGTTTACATGAACGTACGTGTAAATTTACTCGTTTTTGAAGACGTCTCAAAGACGTCACTAGGACGTCTTAACAAAGACGTCCTTACAGGACGTCCTATGGACGTCATAATTTGGTCGGAGACGTCGCGACCTAATTAAGACGTCCATAGGACGTCTTTTTGACGTTTGTGCACGCTGGGTAATCTCCAGATACGAAAATCGTAAAAACATTATGTTGGTATCATTTAGTCGTTATTTGCACTATCCCGATTTTTTAAAAATAAAAACCACACATTTTTTTACGCTTCCAAAAAAGATATTCAAGTTTATGCAGCAAAATTTTTTGATCAACTATTTGCAACAAAAGAAAATAGTCTCCAGACAAAATCAAATGATAGCGCTAAAAGCAAACAAGAAGAACCATCACAATCGACATCTTTTTTTGTCGAAATTCAAGAAGTTTTATATCAAAATCAATCAACAGCTAAAAAGCCAAAAAAAGTCAAGACTTTCACCGATCAGTTAAAAGAATAAGAAGTAACTGGTGTGAAATCAGAAGCAGTTTTGAAATTTGAACTAGCCATCCACAAAATTCAAGCAACTTCCTCGGAAGCAGAAAGAGTTTTCTCCTCGTCTTCCAGATTTGTCACAAAGTTTCGTAGTTCGCTTTCTGAAGAAATGATAATTGTTTTCATGTTTTTAAAATATTTTTTTAAAAGATCTTCAGAATAAATACTTTTTTAATATTCTTTTTTTAGTTTTTACTATAGGTACCCCAAGAAGTGTTAATTACAGAGCACCGCGGAAGGGCATTTAACTGAAAGTTCACGCCTTCTTCCTAACCGATGCCGGTTAGAAAGCCATTTATTAGATGAAACTTGTTCGTTAAAAGATTGCGATAAGAAAGATATTAGTAGTATATATTTGCGGGTCCTGGCTCATTGATACTTTTCCATACTTAAGGAATGCAAGATGACATCGTGTTTTTAATTTTTCCGCGACCTTTTTTTATTGAATTTCTTACCGTAATCATCAATCGGGTTCTGGCTCATGAGAACTTTTGCATACTTAAGGATGTCATCATCAATCGGGTCCTGGGAGATTGATAGCGTTATATATTGGGTGTGTTGTCGAAGATGGCATCTTTTTAAAAATTCTTCTGATAAGAAGTATAAAAATAATCATGTTATTTGTGTACCTTTTAAGATGCGTAAAAATTCGAAGAATTTGTTTCAAATAAAAGATGTGTGCTTTATTTTTCTAAGTTGACTTACCTTTTTATTTTCTTACCTTGTTTTGTAGTGACCGATGGCTAAGGTGTGAATTCCGTCTTCTAAGATAATTCTTTTGTCGTCATTAGCGCTGAGTGCGACTTTGTTAATTTCTTCGGTGTAATTTTCATGAAGATGAGATCGTATGACGTTCATGGTTGCAAGTTTTTCTTTCTTATCCATTAGACAGTCATAGTAGTCTTGATGAGTGAGGTGATTTTTAACCACGTTCTTTTGGACGCCTTTGCATTTTTTGTGTTCTTCATTTTCTTTGGGTATGTAGTAAGAGTTGAGCTTGGGTCTAAGTCCAACAAACTCTTTAATTTGTTTACCAGCAGCCTCATCTTTGAACTTGCCAATAACCTTTTTATTTTCGCCTACTTTGAAGCCAACGTTTTCAATGGCAGGATGGTCTTTTGGAAATTCGCTCGTGTCAAATTTTTCAAGTACATCATCGGCAATATCTTTGTAAAAATCTTCCGTTTCGATTTCGTAAAAGACCGAGTCGGTGTCTGTCATGAGTAATTTTGCGCGATCACCGTATTTAGGTTTCATGTAGTCATAGTGGTGTTTAAACATTAAAATTTTGCTGATGTCTAGGATGCTCATTCCCAAGTAAACAGGTTTGTTGTAAACCAGCTTTTTTCTCTTCATGTGAACCGCGATTAAATTTTCATCAAAAATGGTGAAGCTTTCGAATTGAGGTTTTTTGGATAATTTTAAGGCTTCTTTTTTAGTGGTGACAAGTCTAACGTCAACATGATTTTCGATGTTTTCCATGGTTTTTCCAAAGACAGAGTTGTTCATGAGTTTGAAAAATTCCTTATCAGATTCGAAGGATGTTTCTGTTCTTTTTTCGGTATTGAAATCGATGTATGGTTTCATCCAAGGTTCTTCTTTAAAGGTGAAACCTCGATGAATTTTGGTGATGACTAATCCCATTCGTTCATAGAGTTTTAGGCTTTCATGGTGAACAACGTATTTTTCTTTGTTGTTTAAATTGGGGACCAGCTTTTCTACTTTTCCAATGGTTAATCTTTCAGGGGCCAAAGGGTAGTTGTTGTGTAAATCGTGAAGCTCCTCAGGATAGCTCAAATCGACTTCGAGAATGCACGGCATGCTGCGCCAATTTTCAAGATCAGTCATCCATTTGAATCCTCCAACGGGAAGAGGTTTGCTCATGGCCCATCCATAAAGATTGTTAGCGTCTAAATACTGGAGGAATTTCGATGGTTGTGAAGGATCATAGTCTTGCATGTATTTGTTATTGGCAGTTCCAAGACGGTTGGAGATCATGCTGATTCCACCTCGTATTCCTTTTTGTGTCATGCGAAGCATATCAGGATCGCTAAAAAGTTCTATTTTAGCTTCAGTCTTTTTATAACAAGCTTGCATACCGAGTCCAGGGCAGGTGTAATACCAGACGGGATCTTGTTCGTAACTTTCCATGCACACGTTTCTAAAATTTTCAATAACGTCTGTTTGAATGAGCACGTCTGAGATGTTGTACAGCTCGTGGTAATCTTTAAAGGTTTTGCATCCAAATACGTTCCAAACGTTTTGCGCATGCTCATATTCTTCTTCTTTTATTTTAGTGTCATAGAGTCTGGAATAAAAGGCTTCGATAGGAGGCAATTGCGTTTCGGAAAACTTTTCAATCGAGTCTACCCAATCATAAGGATAAACGCCTTTTTTTCTTATCAAGTTGAACTGTTCATCTTCAGGATAATATTCTCTAACGTTTTTGCATTGTTCATTGGTTAGATTTTTAGTTAGTTTGTCCAAACCGAAGGGTAAGAACCTGTAGCTGTCAAGAAACCTCATTTCTTTCCAAACTCCTTGAAGTTTACCTTTCTTATTGATAAAGTCTCCCACTTTGATTTTTTTTGAGAAGCTGATGTATTTCTCATCATTGTTGGGTATGCAATTGAGTTTCCCACCTAATTTCTTGATGAACAAATGACTATCGTAACCGGATAAATTGTGTAAAAAAATGGGTATGAAACTAGGGATTTGATAATCAATGTTGCATTGGTTATGAGCAGCACCACGGTACTTTCCGGTCAAATGACAGTGGTCCCATACTTTATCACCGTTAAGATCCTTTTTGCAAATGTGACATTGGGTTGCATCTTCAAACTTCTTCTTATCCTCATTAGTCTTTATTGGCTTATTCTTCCATTCTTTTTGCCGTAAATCGATAATTTTCCAAATCTTTTTAAGGTCTTCTTCAATCCTGGTGACAAATTTTTGAGCCACGTCATCCTCTTCGCTTTCTGCTGTGTACATGACTGGCTTTCCCTTGTAAATGGTTTCGTCGAAGCATTTGATGAAGTAGCTAAACGAGCTTGGAACATGCTTTTGGTATTTTTTGGTATACGATTCTTTATTATTATATTCAGTGCTGTCATCGATAGGTTTGGTGAAACTTTCAAAGTTGGCATTGACCACAAACGGAATTCTCATGGACATTTTGTAGTTTTTAAACTGAACTGTTGTTCCTTCTTTAGGAAGTTCAATTCGAACCGAGATGTGCTTATAGCAGTCTTCTTGATGTTTTTGAAGCTTTTCTTCTTGGTCATAAGCTTGCATGCAATTTCTGCAAATATGTTGTTTTCTTTTTCCTTTTGTTACTGAAGAACCAACCAGTTTTCCTAAGCTTTTAATGAGACAGTAATGGTTAGTGTCTTTGTTTGAAATGAGCAGCAAATCGATATTATGCTTTCGATCTAAAATTTTGGATATTCGTAAAGGATGGATTATTTTTTCTTCGTACCCAAAGACGTTGATGCTAATATCTGGATTATTCGCTTCAAACTTGTTGATACCTTGAGTAAGGGAAACAGGAAATTCCATTCCTTCCCAATGGAGCTCTTTAGATTTTAGAATCAAGTCTTCATCAATTCTCTCACCGTTTTTTTCTTTCATGTTAAGCGCCCTGGTGACACTCCACATAAAGCATTGATTGTCATCGTTTTTCATGTTGATGATGGTCTTTTTACTTTTCAGCTCTGGAGGAAGATCGATGTAGGACGAACCGCTGAAAGGTATCCAATCAATCATGTTAACTTCTACTCTTAAAATTTTGTTGACTCTCCAATTGGATCCTTCCTTGTTGTAGTTGGACATGTTTTCAAGAATTCTTTCTTTCCATGTTTTAAAGCTTTCTCCTTTGTCTGTTGATTCGAGAATAATTTCATATATAGACGGGAAGACCACAGTGCGAAGATTTTCTTCTCCAGTAGCAATATTCACACGCACCATTTCGCAGATTAAAACAAGGTTCGTTTTTGTGTTTTTTTTAATGACTTTGATGACAGCCTCTTTAACCATGTTTAAAAAGGTTTCAGGGTCTTCGTATCGAACAGAGGGGGTGTATGAAAACTGTTCAGTGACGTGTTTTATCGCATGATTAGTCAACTCAAACTTTATTTGTGGTTTGTAAACTGCTGATCTCGCGATCGTTTTGAGAGCCAATGATTTGAGAGATCCCACCGTTCTCTTCACTTCGTTTCCCACATTGCTCACTGCATTTTTAACCGATTCGGGAACGTATGGGTCAATGGCTGTAAGCACTTGGTTAAAACCGTTGGAGACAGTCGTTGCAATTCTTGAAAGCCAACCAGGTCTAGGAGCAGGAACCGGTCTTGGAGCAATGACGTTTGTTGAATCGACAACAGGTGTGTCAAGGATGGATGGCTCAGTTCTTGTCACTCTATTTTGCAAGCGAGCAGGTCCGAAAGAAATCAAGTCGTTGGAAACAGGTCTCGGTGCAGGTAACGGTCTCGCCTCAGTCGTTCGTCTACGAGCAGGACCAGATCCAACGGTGTGATTTTTAATAGCTTCAATGAGCTTAGCTTTTCTCATTCTTGTGATGCCTTTGAGATCTTGCTCTTTGGCCATCTCTTTTAACGCTTTCATATTAAGTTTATCCATTTTTATATAGAGAGAAAAAATTCTTTAACCCATTTCAATTTGCCGAGATTTTTAAATTTTAGCTTTCAAACAAAAATTAAAATCACGTTACAACTTAATTATTTGGTAGCCATGTTTATTGTCAAAGTATTTCCAGTAATGACCCGTTTTTTTTCTTAATTGGTAATGAGACTTGTATTCAGTCACCTCACCTGTCTCCACATGAGTAATTTTGTAAGCGAAAGGATTTTTTCTATTTTCAACAAGTTTTTCCCATTTTGGATCGAATGGTTTCTTTTCTTTTGGTGCATGTATTCTTGGTCTACCCACAGGTCTTTTTTCTTTCACCTCTGTCATCAATTCTTCTTTGTTAATCAAATGGTTATCGAGCGCGATCATGGTCAAAGTCAACAAATTGTCTGATGTTTGCTTTACACCATTTTCCTTCAGCAACTCTTTCAAAACCTTTTTTGTGTAATGCATTTTTTATTACTGAAAGATTTTATTCTTCTTAATTCAATTTTTTCAATTCTTCAAAAAGAATCAAAAATTCAGAAAAATCTAAGCAGCAGGAGCGCAATCAGATTCTTCCCACTCTTCTGCAGTCAACTCGATTTCCAACATTCTTCCCATTTCTTCAGCCTCATCATCTGACGAATCATCATCTTCAAACTGTTGATCGTATTCCCATTCTTCAAAACCAGAATCAAAATCAACCAAAAGAATATTTCCATCTTTATCAAAGCCGAGTGTATAAGAAGCTCCATATTCATCAATCATATCATAATGGTCAACAAACACATATCGATTTCCAAGAACGTCAATGAGATAACCTGATTCATCAATACTAAGCATCTTTTTTAATCGCTGTCAATTTCTTTAGCTCGATTCAATTTTTTTTTCAGCAAACTTTCAAGCAGCAGGAGCGCAATCAGATTCTTCCCATTTCTTCAGCCTCATCTGACGAATCTTCAAACTGTCTGTCCATCGCTGCAAATCTCGATCTGAATCCCATTTTTCAATTCTTCGAAAAGAATCAAAAAAGTCGTTGATTTTCCATGATCTAATTAAGCCTTAGTTCATCCATTTCAAATAATAAAATGGAAAAGTCGATTTGATTTTTCATCTCTTTTAGATGCTCATAGTCATCCATCAGCAATTCCTCTTCACCAAAGAGTTGAATCATTCGGTAATGTTCTCCTTCAAAGGCACCGACAATATCATCAAACACTCCACTTTCTTTACCTAAGATATATTTTAGTTCATCAATATCGTGTTCAAAAAGCCTTTTTATTCTGTATATCTCTTTTTTACTCAAATGGCTTTTCCCGATTTCCATAAGCAGCTGATTTCTGAGAGGGATGAGGTCTTGAATCATTTCGTGAATTGGCATGTAGTTCATTTCAAACGCATCTTTCATCAATGATCTTTTCAGTTTCAAATAAACCTTAAGTTCAAGTTTGTAAATTTTTTCAAGCATTTTTCCAGACTGTCTGAGCTTGTCAATGAGCTCATCCACTTTCATCTTTTTCAATCCCTCAACAAATTTGTCATACCTGCCGCCATATTTAACATCTGTTATTTCCTCCATTAATTTATCAATAACATTTATGCTTTTCATATTATCCATCTTTTTTTAATCGCTGTCAATGATTTCACTCGAATTCAATTTTTTTCAGCAAAAGGAAAATATTCATATTTTTGGAGCATCGTGTCCATTTTCAGTTTTGCTGACATTTTCTTCTTTTCTTCCAAATCGCAGTCCATTTCAAGAACGCGCTTGTCGATCGCTCTCAGCTTTTCTTGCTTTTTCAAATGGATCCATTCCTTGTTGCGCTCTTTGATTTCTTTCTCCATCCGCGAAAAGTCATCCTCTTTTTTCTCCCACAGCATCGCGTAAAGCTCGTCTCTTTTTTCATCGCTGTACACTTCAGGAACTTTGAACGAGCCTCTCTCATTCTTAAAAAATCGTTGATTTTCCACGGATCCAAAGGATCTGAACGCAAGAGCCTCGAGCTGACTTTTCTTTTTTGCATCAGGCTCTCTTCGGCTGCACTCCAGAAAAAACGGGTGAAACGTCATTTTATTTAATGATCTCAATCTTAATTCCTTTTTCATCTATTTTTCCGTTTCGCTTCTCAAAATAACCGCTGCTGTGTCCCGTCTCTTTCATCGCTTTGTAAAGAGAGCCGTATTCGATCACTTCTCCTGTTTCAGCGTGTGTCATTTATACAGCCACGGGATGGTTTCGGATCAAACGAAGCCTTTCGTATTTGGAATCGATCGGCTTGACATCCTCCATTATCGCATTTTTGTTGATCAAGTTATTTTCAGCCGCAATCATCGCCAAACCCATTTTGCTTTTCGACGTTTTTGAAACGCCGTTTTCGATCAGTAAAGTTTTCAAATCCTTTTTCGTATAAATCATCCTTTTATTAAGGACTTAAAAAAATTCTTTTCCAGGATTCTCAATACACAACGTTCATTTTGTTTCCGTCGGATTTGATTCTGAGCAGCTTGTCAGAGATCACCACGGCAAAGGCTTGAGTGTCTGCAGGAACGTTTGCGTTAAAGGTGGCTTTAATTTGCACGTCCAACACGGTCGATTTTAGCCTCTCAGCCTGCTTGCTCACGTCAAAAACGAAAATAGGGCAAATGTGTCTGTAGTTCAGCGCTGTTATATTCGGCTGGGCGACAATTTCGCTGATTCCAAAAATCTTGTTGTCAAACTTGCATGCGTCTCTGTAAACCCTTGAAAATTTGTTGTTTGTAAAGGCCAAGTCGTAATCCACAGCAGGGTACCTTTCGCTGTTTAAGGTCACATACATGTTTTTCAAATCGCAGTGGTTGAACACGGAAGGGTTTAGATCTTGACTGCCGTCTTTATTGGTCTGAAATCCAACAATGATGTATCTCGGACGCTCACTGGCTGATCTAGCACTTAACCTCCAACTGAACGTATTGGACACTGGCACGGCAATGGTGTCACACTGTCTGGATCTAAACGTCAACGGAACGTCCACTTTGGACTCGATGAGTTTGTAAAGACGGTTGTTGGCCAGAACAGAGGGAGTGACATGAGGCATAAACAAAGACAGTTTGCTCAAGGTTACTTTTCCTGCGGCTGTTTCAGCGCTCTTAAAAATGGCATCAACGTCGCTCTTTCTTACAAGGGTTATCGTGTGCTTGAATCCGTAAAGAACTTTTTCGTAATCTTCACATAAACCAAAAATGTGCTTCAAAGGAATGCAGAATGAAAAGCTGCCTTTATCAGCAGGCTGCTTAATGATGAAATCCTGTCTTGCGCTAAAACCGCTGTTGTTTGCAAGATCGGCAAGGGCAGTGCTGTCTCTTTGCCACAGCTGATTCATTCCTTCCGACACTTGGAACTCTACAGGATATTTCAGGAAACCCAGCAAGGTAGTGGCTTGACCTGGACTGTATATGGTCTCAATCTCTTGATTCGACAACTGATAAGAAATCTGACTGAACAGGTGCATGATGCCGTTGTTCACAAGAGTAACCACATCCGCATCCGCATAGGAAGTACCGTCTGCTTTTGTCGGTCTTCCTTCCACCAAAAGGTAAGCATCACAGGGACGCGTGAACAAATCTTGCTGCTCAATGTTGATTCTTATCTCACCGGACGTGTTTAAATTGGTGCTGACCGGTTCATATTCGTGAAATTCATATCTCTCAATATCTTCATCAATGATGATTTCTTCTGTAATGTCTAAAACATCTGAGTTTGCCATTTTTCTATACCAAAGAAAAAAATTTTTCATCAGACCATTCTTCGAATCCATGGAAATCATGCGATTTTAAGCCCTCTTCCCATCTTGACGAGGTCTTGGATCCGGATGGCGTTTTTCTTGGACAGAGACCCTCCAAGAGAGGAATAATCACTGCTCACCTTTGGAGGCCCGACTATTCCGGAAATAATGTCTTTGCTTTTTTGAGTAAGCAGAACTTTTGAAACCTTTTGAGGATTAGATCCTTCATGGTTTTTAGGAGTTCCAGTCTTGGCATACACCTTTTCTAGCGCCTTTTTGCCTTGGTCGATAGCCACATCTTTCGCTGTCGCAATCGCCGAAGAAGTCAACTCTTTCCCTGCAGATTTGGCAGCTGTAATCGCCTCTCTTCCCAACTCGCTTTTTGCAATCTTGCCAGCCAAATTAGACGCTGCTCTTGACGCGCCTGATGCTGCTGCTCTTTTTAAAAAATGGCGCAACGTGTCCATGATTCCACTTCCTCCAACAACGTGTTTCTTAACATATCTGTTTCTGTAAATGATCATTTTTTAAATACGAGAAAAAAAATTATCGATGGACTTCATGATCGATTTGTACTGGTTTTTGCTAATCACCTTTTGCCTCAACAGCTCATCGCAAATGCTCACAGCTTCATTTCTCGATCCCGTATTCCCAGCACGACAAGCAGCCACGCTCAATTCAAGCTTTTCCACCAACGCATTCGGATCGCTTGGAAGAACGATCACTCCACTACCTTTTTTCATCTTGTTGTATTTTTGTTTCATTTGAACTTTAACATTATTGTATCGATCAATACTCATATTATCTTTCTCTTTTTCAAGTTTCTCCATGGCTTCTAGATAATACTGTTTCAACAGTTTCTTTTTTTCTTTCCTTTCTTTTTCAGCAAGATTTCGATCAAGCATTTCGTGACTAGTAGGAGCTGAAACAGGATCTTCAGCCGTTTTGTGAGGCTTATTTTGCAACACTTCCTTTATCATCCTTAATTGATCAGCTTTATGCTCAGCTCTATGCTTAAGCATATTGTAATCAGTAGTAGCTTTCAGCTCATTTTCAATAGGAATGATGAATTGATTGTATTCATCAATCTCTGAAGCTCTGGGCTTGTTCTTTCTTGCATCTGGATTTACGGCTCCACTCTCCATCAATATTTTCGAGTAATTAGCCACATCTTCAGCGGGGACGTCGAAATTCTTTGAAATGTTTGGGCTGGTCATCAACTCCCAAAGACCTTTTGTTCCAACATACCTTTCACCTCCAACAATCATATCGTTGCCTTCAAACAACATTCCCATTTTTCCAATCGTATATTGACCATCGCTTTTGCTCAATTCAAACTTGTTCTTAAAACTTGTTTTAAATTTTGCTCTTGAATCCAGCTCCATCAAACTCTTTAAAAACACATCGTCCTCAGGAAGAATAGAAGGCTCTTCTATTCCTGTCGAGTTTAAAGGCTCAGATTTAACCTTAGGTTTAAACTCAGACTGATTCGGCGTCATCATCTCAGATTTAACTTCGTCTTTAACCTCGTTTTTAACCTCAGATTTTATCTTTTTGAGCGTCTTTTCGTTGCTTTGAATAAGAGGTTTAAACAGGTTTCCCACATCCGTCTGAAAATTTGCATCTAAAATGTTGTCGTTAATTCTGTTCTGATAAATCCTCTTTCTTCTGTCATTAATCTCTCTCACAATTTCATCTCTTTTGTTCGCGTCTTGTATTTTAAAAAAAGACATGGTTTTTAAAATACGATAGAAATTATTTTTATATTTACGATTTCTTAAACAAATTGTTAAACGCCTGAATGGCATCTTCTCGACCTTTTTGGATCAAGTTCTCTTTAGCCAAGTCATCCATTCCATTTTTAGTTTTGCTTCGTATTTCCTCTATCATTTCTTTAAACTTTTGAAGCTCGCCAAGAATCAACTGAAACTCTGAATCGCTTATTTTATTATCCATCAACGCTTTGGAAATGTGTTCGCTGATCGTGTTCAATTTTGACTCTGCCATCACTTTTATCTTTTCGTGCTTCTCCGCTTTCAAAGCCATTCTTTTGTTCACTTGACCTCCGACAATCGATAAAAAACCCATTCCAATAGCCACCCCTTCACACGCAATCGCCGCTGGACTTGCAATAATCGTAGACAAAAGACCAATTCCAGTCGCACCCAATGCTATGCATAAACCTTGCATCGTATTGTCCACATTCGAAATGATCCTGAAAACGCGATGGTACTTTTTGCTGAGATGAACTCGCTTCTTCCTCTCGTTGTCCATCTCTTTTTGGATTTCGCTTATTTTTTGAAGACGGTAAACGTGCCCATCATCCACTGGAGCTGATGGAAGAACTGGATATATTTCTTTATAACTGTTTAGATCCATTTTTTTATTAAGTAGAAATAAAAAAAATTTCTTCCCACGGATCTAAAAGAAATTCACGATGCAAAGGCTCTCTCCCTTTTTAATCACGACGTCCTTGTCACTTCTGTTATAAATTTCCATGAAGATGTTCTCTACAGACTCTGAAAAAAGCAAAAAGTGGTTGAAATAATTCAGCTTTATATTTAGCTCATGCCTCAAATTCACCAAAGCAACACCTCTATCCACTTTAATCCCAAACATAAAAACAATCGTCTGTTTGGATAAACGGTCCAACTTAATGTCTCTTTGAGCAAATATTTCACATCTGGAACGACGACAAAGCCGTCTAGGAGGATGATCCAAACGATCGTTAAAATAAACGGTGCCTTTCAACTTATTCTCGTCAATACAAATGATTCTTCTCATCTTTTTAACAGTAAAGGAAACTTTTTTCTCAATCTTTCTCTTCTCTCTTTTGCATCATCGTCTTCTTTTTCAAGCAACCATCGAACCCTTTCTTTAGTTTTCGCAATGATCAAAAGTCTTTCGCAGGCTTTAAGAATATTTTGGATTTCATCTGACATTTTTATTTGTGCTGAAATTTATTTAGATCGTTTAGGCATAATAATAGGCTTGACCGAGAAGAAGGTAGAAGCTTCCGGATTGTCCGACTTGTGCGTCGCCAGAGTTTAGAGTGACGACGAGTCTTCTTCCGGATGCGACGCTTGGCATGGAGTCAGCTTCTCCGAAATTTCTGTAAAAGGAGATGGTGGTGGTGGAGCCGATGGAAGCAGTGGATTGATACAGCAGTCCCGTCGATTTGTTGTTGAATGAAGTCAAATTTGACCCGTTCCACGACGACAAATAAAAATCTTCCAGTCCAGAGGATGAAAAGATGCATGTGCTGTCACCGTCGTAACCAGGAAAGTAGGTGTAATTGTTGGTGTTGTAAGTAGTCCAAGGAGTGAGAACGGTTCCGTTTCCGGTAGGCAAATTCCCATCGTACATTCTGACTCTGGATTCCCACCAGTTTCCAGAAGCGCCGATGATGTGCACTCTGATGTATTTGAGAAAGACTCCGTTTCCTTTCCCGTTGGTGTTCATCAAAACGTATTCGCTGCCATACGTTGTGTTCAAATAGCGAAACGATTTGCAGTAAAGTTTGAAAAGAGGGATGGAGGCAGGAATGGAAGCAAGAGTGGAAATGAATGGTTGAATCCAATACGTGATAGCTGTTGCATTTCTGTTCACCAGTTGAATGGAGACGTCGTTTCTGAAAGGCATGTCCAACGTGAAATATCCTCCCAAGGAAGTGGTGTTAAACATGTTGCATCCTTGCAAAGAATTGGCGTAAAACGATCCTCCCAATGGTGAAAAAAGCAAATCGGTGGCAAGACCGGTAGCGTCCACTCCGATTCCTTCAGTGGTTTCTGCATAATTCCCCACATTGATTTCTCCGTCAGTGAAGATTCGAATGAAAACTTGACCAGGAATATTGGTTCCAGAGGTGCTGTATAAAGCCAACCACAATCTTCTCAACACTCCAGATTTCCCTGAAAACGCAAACACAGGAGAAGTGGTTAACGCTGCAACCGTCTGAGACTTAAACCCCAAACTGGTGAAACTGGATCCTGGAACGACACTGGTCAAGCTCGATTTTTGCAACAACAAGTCGACGTAACTTTTTGTCGCTCCATCTTGCGCGTTTGACGGATCGAGCACGTTGATCAGTTTGTGCGAATTCAAATCCAAGTCCGCTGTGCCCACTGTAGTTCCACCTGACGCATGCGTGTCCACGTAATTTTTTGTGGCTGAATCTGAAGCTGAAACGGGTTCCGACAGATTGGTCAATTTGTGTGATGTCATATTGATGTCGACGTATGAAATATTGTTGTATGACACTTTGGTGTCCACGTAGCTTTTTGTCGCTGCGTCTTTTAAAGCCGTTGGATCAGAGACGTTGATCAACTTGTGAGAATTTAAATCCATGTCAGCAGTGATGGTGCTCGTTCCATCTGTTTTGACGCACAGACTTGAGCTGACATCGACGTAATTTTTTGTGGCAGCGTCGTGAAGATTGGTCGGCTCGTTCAAGTTGATCGCTTTGTGAAAATTCAAATCCAAGTCTGCAGCTCCAATCACCGTTCCTCCTCCTGACGCATGCGTGTCCACATAATTCTTGGTGGCAGCATCGTGCGAAGTGGTCGGTTCTGCCAGGTTGATGATTTTGTGAGAGTTGAAATCCAAGTCTGCAATGATGGTGCTGTTTCCATCTGTCCTGACATACAGATCGCTTGAAAGAGAGGTTGAATAAGGGTTGTATAAATAACGACCCAATTCTGATCTACCAAATTTGTCAATCATTTTTATATGCCTCAGATTTTATTTTTTCAGATCACCACAAGGTATTAATGATGTCCAGAAAGTCGTTTCCTTCATCCCATTTTTTCAAGACGTAAAGACACAAGTGACCACAAAAAACCGTGTTTCCTTTTTGAACCCAGTCGCTGTTATAATAAACGGGGCTCTTCAAATAGTCAACCAGTTTGACAAGAGGAGGTTGACCGTAAGAATCGAAACTGCATTTCTTATCACCGTCTTTGAACCAGCACACCCAATGAAATCCGCCTGTGCCTGAGTCTCCCGTATTCACAATGCCACATTCTTTTCTTCTCGGTTTTTTCGGCAATGTGTCTCTGTCAAAAACACCTCGAAAGTTTCTTATTTTCAGCTTTTTAACATCCTCTATCAATTGAAAGTTGGTCAAAGCCACATTTGGTAATATTATTCCTTCGACGTTTATCATTTTTAAATTCGTGTAAAATTTAAAAAACATTTATGATTTCCACGGATTCAAAGAATCTAAAAAAGGTCTTCGTCAGATTCATCCAAATCCAAATCGCTCATAATGCTTTGAACAGAAGGAGCATTTTTAGTGATGAACACTTCTGGAAGCTTGACTTGAATTGACTCGATCTGAGAGCTAATAAAAACGCCTTCAATTCTCAAAGACGCAACAGCAAAACACCTTTGACGAACATACCCCAATGGATCTGCTTTTACCATCTTTTTGTTCTCCTTTTTGCAAAACAAAGAAGTGATGCTCTTTTCTTTTGTATACAACTTTCCGAAAAATATGGGAGACGCGTTTGGCATCTCAGATTTGTTTTTAAAAATGGACAAATACTCTGTCATTGTTTTTTTCGTTCTTCCTCCTTTTTTCAACAAGGCTGTCTTAAGACTGACTTGCTCGCGAAGAAATTTTGATAATTTTTCAGTCACCTCTATAAACTTTTCTTCTTCTGCTGTCATGCCCTTTTTATCGTCAAAAGCAACAAAAGACATGGAATATCCCGTCAGCTCTTTCGTTTCCACACTGCGATTTTCAAACACACCCAAAGAAAACAAAACAGGGGTTCTTAAAATAAAAGGACCTTTTCCATTGGCATACTCGTAATACAGCGGAATCTTTTGGTACTGAATGGGCTTTGTGGCTGCGTAAATCTCCCCGGCTATTAATTTACTCTCGTCAAAATTCTCAATCGTCACGAAATTCATCTTTTTTAATGCGAAAGAAATTTTTTTAAATCATTTTTGGATCCGACGCTTTGGATTGCTCTTTCACTTTATTTATTTTTCTTCGAGCATACTCAAATACATCCTCCCGTTGCATGCCACTTTTTTCAAAACGAATCCCTCCACACTTTATTTTCAACTCCCATTCATCCTTTCGACGAATAATGGTGAAATCTAAATCATTTTCGAAGCTGTAAATCTTGTAATGGTACTTTTCTTCATAAGGCGAATAATAATACGACTCCTCGTAATCTTCCGTCTTAAGGTACTCATTTATAAAGGGCTCAAACAAAACCATCATCTTGCTCATTTTTTAGAGACCTGAAAATTTATTTTGTTGAGAAAATGACCAATGTCACTCGAAAGCAAACTAATCAATTCTTTATTGTCCACCCACGAATTAAACGAGTCTGGATATCCCAACCATTTGACCAATGATTTTTTATTCATCTTGCGAACGATTTTTTCAATCCTGAATATATCCTGGTGCGTCTTTTGCATTTCCTGCTCATAAAAAGTACCTTGAATTTCTTCACCGTTAGCATCAGCGATTTTATCCGTATACTGAACTTTTGATACGGTAAAAACCTCCTCAGTCCATCTTGGCGTATACCCTTTTTCAAAATGAGACTTCTTTTTTACAATTCGCACTTGATCACCCATAGAAAATTTCGGTTTTGCTGGTAATGTTTGATCCTTTCCATACAGATTCCACCATACCCTACCTTTTTTCTTTTCATCGCTGGCTTCCACTGGCGTCATTTTAATGGAAGAGTGTATTGTGTTGTTGTAATTTTTTACCATCTTGTCCAAAACGTCAACGTATTTATTGGTATTGTTGGCTGAAAAATATTTAAACATCCTCTCTTTCATCGTTCTGTTCCATCGCTCAACGACACAGCTTTTTTCCTCGTTTTCAGTAGAGTACAATTGAACACCCAACGCTTTCACGTGCTTGTTGTAAAATTCTTTTCCTTTATCTACCCACAATTTGATGCACTTTCTTTCTTGGAATATCTTTTTCAACGCTTCAGCCACTTCAAGTCCGGTTTTACTTTTTAACGGAACAATCCATCCATACTTTGAAAACACGTCAATCACCATGAGCAAATATTTTACACCGTTGTTGAATTTTGAAAACGATTTCATATCGACCAAATCTGCAGCCCATATCTCATCGATGTCGTTCACAATCACCGTTCTTCTTTTAAAATGGTGAATGACAGGTTTATGAAGCTCCTCTGCAAGCTGGTCCGTCCATTTCAGAGGCATTCTTTTTTTTTTTTTAAGTCCTTCAGATCGCTTCGAATTTTTAGATCCAACACCCAATCCAAATTTAGCTTTGGCTTTTATCACAGGCGTAATGAGCTTTCTCTCATTCATCTCTCTTTGAGTGGGGTTTGGAATGGAGTTCATTTCTTCAAGCATCATCTGATCAGCCACATTCCTGTTTTGTCGGTCGTTAAAATATTTATAAGCCAAATCATGGTGATACGCTGCATTGTCCACTCTGTCTACCGGCTTGCTCCAATCTTGATACATGTCCGTAGAAGTCAATCTCTTATCCAAATTAGTGCCGGGTCCTGCAAAGTTCATCCCAGGAATATGCATTTCTCCTGGAAATTTTGCCCATGGAAGCTTGATTTTGCTCGACAGCTTATTGATCGATTCGACCAAATCACCTCCTTTTGTAGATCTCGAAGAAGATGATCCATCGAGCGCATGCGAAGAAATAAATTGACATTTGGTCGTTCCGCAAGAGTCGCAAGTCCCTTTCAACATAGGTCTATTGTTTTTTGTCATCTCCTTTTTCAAGTGAATGGTTTCAGTTTCTCTTTTGCATTTAACGCAGTACATTTTAAATACAAGAAAAATATTTTTTATCTCAAATTCGCTTACAAATCTCTGGAAAATTTTAATTTTCTAATACAAAATGGAAGTCATTGATTTGTCATGGAATATCGGAAAAACCAAAAGATACAACAACAAGCTTTTGCCAAGAAGCATTCGAGGAATCATCGTCGGAAAGTCTGGTTGCGGAAAAACAACCTTACTGCTCAATTTATTGCTTAGGTCTGGATGGCTGGATTATAACCACTTGCAAGTCTTTGGCAAATCCCTTTTCCAACCCGAATACAAAATACTCAAAAAAGCCTTTGAGAAGAAACTTCCAAAAGAACTCATTCTACAATTATTCAACATTCAAAGCCAAATTGAAAAGCTAAACTCCAGTCCTGAAGACGTCATTGATGAAATATCGAAAGAATGGGACGGAGAAACAGACATGGAATGCCAATTTTTCGAAAGTGAAGAAGACGTGCCTGAACCTGAATCCTTAAACTCAACCAAAAACCACTTGATGATCTTTGACGATTTGCAACTCACCAAACAAAACAAATGCGAAAAATATTACATCCGAGGAAGACACTCCAACGTGGACTGCTTTTACCTCTCTCAAAACTATTTCTTACTCCCAAGACAAACCATTAGAGAAAATGCCAACTTTATTTGCCACTTTCCTCAGGACGATAAAAACATCAACCACATTTATCAAGATCACGTTTCCAGCGACATGAAAAAAGAAGAATTTAAAAAGTTTTGCAAGTATTGCTGGTCTCAACCTCACGGATTTTCCGTCATTGATTTGTCCTCCAAAAAAGACCATGGAAAATACAGAAGAGGTCTGGATGAATTTTATTTTCCAAACGTATAAAAAACATGTCTGGATTTTATTTGCTTGCTAAATCTAAAAAAGATCTTCCCACCGTATCAAACAGCTCCATCAAAACATACTTTGAAAGACCCATCGAGCTGGATTTAAACAAACAGTACGAAATGGCTCTTGTAGGACTTGAAACCTATCGAAGCTATCCCAACATTACCTCTAAAAATAACGTTTTCAGATACAGCCCAAACGCTGGATCAAACAGTTACATCATCTACATTCAAGAAGGATCCTACGAAATCAACCAGCTCAACGAGTACCTTCAAAATGAAATGCAAAAACAAACAGGAAACTTGTACAGAGTAGACGGTGTCACCATTACAGCAAACGAGTCTTCGTTAAAAGCCGTATTAAAATTTGGAAAGCCTACAGCAACGACAAAATACTGGGTTGATTTCAACGTCAATAACAGCATAGGTTCGCTCCTCGGATTCGATAGAAACGAATACACCTACGTCGAAAAAAGAGAAGACCCTGTCGACCCTAATAAAGTCACAAGCGTCATCGACACTTACGAGTCTGAAAACATCGTGAGAATTGAAGAAACTGCAGTCATTCGAGTCACCAACGACATTATCGGCTCGTCTTATTTAGACGGAAGAACAACAAACGACATTTACTCCTTTTACCCGCAAGTTGAAGAACCTTTTCACCTCATTTACCTTCCCATCGTTGTCAGCAAAATTTCAAGAATGGAAACACAAATCGTTGATCAAGATGATCATTTGATCGATTTTAGAGGAGAAGACATCATTGTCAGATACCACATCAGAGAAAAAATCTCATCCACTCTACACGATCTTTTCTCCGGAAGCGCTTTCAGTCGGTAAATTTCAAGAATCTGAAAAAAAAATTTCCTTTTCTATTAAAAATGTATCAAAAGATCAGTCTCAACATTTCGAAAGGTCAAGCCGACAAAATTAAAAAAGCCTTGCATGATAAAACTGCTACCAGCATAAAACTCACTCATCAAGACTTGAACGGCGAACATGTTCTTGCTGTCACGCAAACCCAACTCAACCAAATTGCAAAAGCCTATAAAGCTGGAAAAGGCGTCACGCTCAAACTCAGCAAAAAACAACTCATGCACAACGCAAAAGTTGAAGGTGGATTCATCGGTGCCCTTTTACCTTTACTAGGAATGATCGGAAGTACCATCGCTACAAAAGTCGTCCCTGCTCTTGCCACTGGACTACTCTCTGGTGTTGGAGCCTCTGCCGGTTCTGCCATGGTCGACAAAATCGCTGGACGCGGTATCGTTTACTTAAAAAAAGACGGAAAAGGACTAAAAATATCCAGATTTGGATCAGGTATATACCTAAACCATTGGAATGGAAACACTCAAGGCGATGAGCTCTACATTAAAAATTCGAAGAATAAAAAACCATACGATCGGATTGGCTCTGGAGAAGAAGAAGAATTCTCCGGTCTTGGCTTACTGCTCGGTCCCAATTCACCCTTCAATAGCATACCCATTTTAGGCTCCATTTTGTAAAGAATTCCATTTTTTATCCAACACGAATAAAAAATGGATCATAGAAAATACACCTTTATCGTTCCTATTTCTCCTTCAGACGAAATCATTAACGTCTCTCCCACATACACATCCAACACGCTCGAAAAAGAAACGATTTTTGAAACCCGATACAACTGATCAGACTTACGCACCAAATCCAATTTCTTATCGTCGCTCTCTTCTCCAAACTTAAAACTCTCACTAATAACACCGCTTGTCTCCATTGAAAATATCAACACACCTTTCTCTAAACACACTCTAAATTCCGATGTCGGCTTTACCATCTTACATATTTCGCTAAACCGACTAGCCGAAACTCTTCTCGTACACCAAAAAGAATAGCGCTCACTCAAACTCACGCTTTGAACGCTTTCCGTAGCCACCTTAATATTATACGCAAACTGGTCTAAAGTTCTCACCGCGATTTCCAAACTTCCCGCACTCAAAATCGACAAAGTCAACTCGCTTCCATTTTTCACCGCTTTAAACACCTTGCTCACATAACTCTCAACACCTACATACAACGATTCCTCAAATTCAAACACGTACTCATCAAAACGATCTGAAAAAAAGATTTACCTCAAACATTAAATTTATCGTTGTTTTTGTTCTCACACTTATACCTTCTTTACTTATTCGCAAACACACCATCCTCATATTTTTGAACAAAAGATCAAACAACGCTTTCACTTCACCTGCATTCTTTGTTCGCGCTATAAACATTTTTAAGAAGAAAAGAAATTTTTAAATCACAAGAAATTGAATAAAAAGGTAAGTCAACTTAGAAAAATAAAGCACACATCTTTTATTTGAAACAAATTCTTCGAATTTTTACGCATCTTAAAAGGTACACAAATAACATGATTATTTTTATACTTCTTATCAGAAGAATTTTTAAAAAGATGCCATCTTCGACAACACACCCAATATATAACGCTATCAATCTCCCAGGACCCGATTGATGATGACATCCTTAAGTATGCAAAAGTTCTCATGAGCCAGAACCCGATTGATGATTACGGTAAGAAATTCAATAAAAAAAGGTCGCGGAAAAATTAAAAACACGATGTCATCTTGCATTCCTTAAGTATGGAAAAGTATCAATGAGCCAGGACCCGCAAATATATACTACTGATATTTAAGTACTAAGGAATATAAAAATATAATTTTTTTAAAAATTTATTGTAAATTATAAATCGAAATATATAAAAATAAAAAGATTAAATATAAGAACAATGTTTAATTATCAACTAGATGGTTTAATTTTTTAATTTATAACGAAGTTTTATCAAAGCTCCGATTTTTTCTCGACTCCGACGGAGTTTTTTCTCGATTTTTCTCGACTACGTTTTTTCTCGACTTTGAATCCTCTGATTTCAATCTGATGGAAACATTGCGTTGCACAACAATTTACCGCACAACAAACCAAACGAACGTTGCATGATTTTGATACGACGTTTCTACAACTATTGGAAACCTAGCTTTATAGGTCATTGCATTTACAATCTGAAAAGGGATGTTTTCTCTTCAAAAAACGCGTAAGAAAAAAAAGAAAAAAAAAATTTATTAGCCAATTATTATCGTTGATATTTGTTTTATTTGAAATAACTTTTCGGTTAAGATCACAACTCTTGAAGAAATGATTCTGACGGTTCAGATAAATTAAAAGATAAATTTTGGCCAGAGATTTTCTTACGGCTAAAAACTGCATTCTAAGCGCTGCTTGAAATTTTCGGTTGCTCTTTGGGTTAATGTATTTTAAACTGAAAGGCCGCGCTGGTGAAAAACTAAATTTTTAATAAGGTTTGCTTCGACCATAAATTATTCCACCTGTCCTCGAATGGAATTAAATATTCTGGCAAAGAATTATTTTCTATTTTTTATTATGTTGCAGAAGATTAGATCATAGAAGTTTATGCTGTAAATGGTTCGACCCTTTAAAAGTTCTACTTTTCTTTCCACTTAGCATCATTTCTAATGTGGCACAGGACACCATATAATAAAAACCACATTTAGTAATAAAAACTAAGTGTGAGACTAAGTTTTCACAATCTAATACGGGAAAATGTGAACTTTTATTTTACTCGTCAAATTAATCTGAGATGCGCTGTAAAGATTTTTTCTTCTAAAATAAGAAACAGCAAATGTCTCAGACATAAAATTACGTCAAAGTAAGTGGGCAGAAAAATGTTTCTGACATTTTATGTTGACGGAAAATATGTCTGAAAATATGTCGACAGATCTGCCAGACATATTATGCCGTAACAACTGTGATTGTTGCTGTTGATGAAATCCTGGCTGAACCACGTGTGTTGCAAGAAAATTGGTGTTTGATGGAGCTTGGTTACTGTATAAAACAGCCATTATCTGCTTTACAGTGGCTAGCGAAACGCAGACTGATAAAAAATAGTATGTACTACGTGCCATAGTCAGTTTGGGTTAAACGCATATCAAGATGCAGCAGAGGGTTACCGGTGGTATTGTAAAGGTTGAAAACAGCGGCGAAGTGCAAGAGAGGGATCCCTCTTCAGTCAAAGTAGGTTGAGGCTCACAGTACAAGAAATTCACATTGAATTTCTCAAAACTTAGAATAAATCTGTACCTCTTACTAACTAATAATAAGAAAAAAAAGACTAGAATGTTTTTGGTCGCTCTGACTGAACAATAGTCGACTTTGAAAAAGTACTTTGGAGTGACTAATCAAAGTTCAAAATATTTGGTTCAAAAATAAGTGTTTACGTTCGTTGAAGCGACAAAGAGAAGATCTTACCATAGTGTATGGTGGCAACAGTGAAGCATGGTGGGGACTCTTTCATTGTTTAGTGTTGTTTCTGGAAATCAAATCTGGAGGTGCAGATGTAGTTAAAATTGATCGTATATTGAAAGAAAAAGAATAAAATAGAATTCTTAAACAAAATCCAGTTCCATCTGGATTGCGATTGAATGGTGCTAAATTCTTTTTAGCAAGACAACCTCCAAAACATAGCTCCAAACTAGGCAGAATTTAATTAGAATGAAAATCTTTTGAAAAACATTTTTGAAAAACAAGCTTGGCCTCTACAAAGCCCTGATATCAACTCTATTAAACTTTGAGCTGACAGACAGAAAGGCCGGCAACCGGTGTCTGTCATCAAGAGAGGAAATGTGAAATATCTTGAAGAAAAAGTTTGGTAAATATATCACTTGAAACCATGAACAATTTAGTAGCTTGAACGGCCAGAATTGTAAAAAAGTGATCAAAATTACGGGAGTATTTAATCTTGTGCGGGTTCGATGTTTACATAATTAAATCTTATAACTTTTATTTCGTGTTCTTTAGATTTTTTTAACATTAAGTAAGACTAATTTGATAAACTTTTGTATTATTTTGAAAACACCTGAATGTGTGAATTTATTCGTTCATTTTCCATTGTTTTATTTTATCATAAAATATGATAAAGATGAAAAGAAGCCGTTACAAAGTCAAAAAGCACGCAAACAGGAATGTATTATAAAAAAAAAATGCTGAATAGTTTTTAGTAGCTTTACAAAACGTTTCAGCAAGTAAAGGTCAGTTAAAGTATGAAGTTAAGGTTTTTCAAAAACCGAGGATTTGATTACCGTCATTTTTCAGAACAGCTGGGTCATCTTTTTCCACGTCTTTAAAGATGTGAGAAAAGATGACCCAGCTGTTCAGAAACAAAAATACAAAAGTTTATTTTGGGAAAATATTTTTATTAGGTGAAATTAAGGCTTCTCCAACTTATTGAGACGATTAATCGAATTGTCCCACTGAGTTAGGAATCTCGAAAAACCTGGCCAAAAGTCGAAAATTCACTGGAATTACATAAAACTTGTGCATAACATCTAAATCGCCGGATCCGAAATTGATGTTGGAATTAAAAAATTCAATATGTCAGAACCAAAATGAAGAATATGTTAACAGGCTCGCTCTTGAGAGGTGTAAGTTAAATCTTTTTTTTAATTATTATTTACTCTGACTTCTAACCAGCTATAGCTGTGAAAGGTGCATATACATATTTACAATATTTCACATATACTATTTACAATTAGATGTTTGTTTGGTTTTCGTTTCATATATATGGGCAATTCCACGTAAAAGAGGAAAAGAAAAAAAGAATTTCATGGCGACATATAATAACTTCATTACATTTTTTTTCCAACTTTTTAAGAATACTTTTAAGAAAAAAATTTCTTAAAAAATCATTTTATCACACTATAACATCCTTTTAAAGTTGTTAAGGGTTATAAGAGAAATTTTTGACGTTTATATATAGTCATGTTGTGAAGCGTTGAAAAAAGTTTCAGTGCTGTTTTTTTAAATAACTATTACTTCTAAGTTTGACTAAAAGGCAAAGTCAAACATTATGCATAATATTTTTTATAAAAACGAACTCTAACTAGGTCTATAAGAAGAGCATATTAATGAAAACAAGACGTTACGACCGTCAAAAAAAAAAGCCGAAAAGTTTTTTCTATGCTTCGTATCAAACTTTTTAAAACTACAACCACGGTAAAAGTAAAGATACTCATACATATTTTATTATCTTTTCAAAAATAAAAAACATTAAAGTGCTTTAAATCACCATTTCAACATGTTACTAAGTACGTTACGACCATCGCGAAATGTTTGTTTTCCCATCACGGCTTCTTGACTTAAAAAAAAATTTAAGTGCGAACGGTTTAACTCATTTCAAACGGTTTACATCATTTAAACCAAGTTACAATATAAATCATTTGTTTATTGTTGAATTTGCAGTTTGTTCATTCATCTTATTACTAAACTTGTTAAAGTGTTTTTGAAACTTTGAGTAACTAATGAAACTATGATAGTAAACTATTGAAAGTTTCTTTGCCCGAAAACGGAGACATGGATACCTTAATCACCTATAGTTGATGGATTAAAGAAGATCATCGTTGTGTACTCAGTCAACATAAAAAAAAAACATAAAAAAGTATTTTTAAAGATTTCCGCGACAATTTACTAGAGTTTACTGAGCATTATCTCACTAAAAAGCACCAGTTTGAGCAATATGGCTGTCAAAAAGAAAATCTCGAACCAAACCAAATTTTGATACACTTTGATAATTCACAAAACTTTACATGTGGTTATCAGGATGCTGTTCAAGCTGCTTATTGGTCGCAGTCAACTATTACCTTGTTTAAAATTGTAATCTACCGTTACCAATTAGAGCCAAAATCAGTTGTAATAATATCCGACGATAATGATAAAACAAAACGCGCCAC
Source organism: Hydra viridissima (assembly GCF_058129835.1). Taxonomy (NCBI): domain Eukaryota; kingdom Metazoa; phylum Cnidaria; class Hydrozoa; order Anthoathecata; family Hydridae; genus Hydra; species Hydra viridissima. Next base: position 806,624 of record NW_028324313.1, on the reverse strand, counting down.
TACTACATATTTAAGTGAAATATTTGACCTCTATTGCATTGATTTTATTTAAAAAGTTATATTATGAAGTGATGGTCCATGCACTCAAATTAAAAATAGATACATGGCCGAATTCATACAAGATTGCTCTGTGAAATATCATTTTCAAAGTATAGAATGGAACTTTTTTTTCTCACGGTAAGGGGCAGTTAATGGAGTAGGAGGGTCATTAAAGCGATTTGTTTGGAACAGCGTAAAATCTCGTGAAGTGGTCGTCTTAAACGCTAGACTTTCTATTAGCATCAAAACGGTGCAAAACTTATGTTAGACTTATCAATACAGATGATATTAATCTAAGGTGGGCCTTAATAGCTGATAAAATAGAAGAAGCGAAAGTCGTTACAAATATTACCCAAATGCATTTTTGGTAAATAAAAAATGGAAAATTTTTGGTTTCAAAATTCTCTAATATTTTTTAATGGGGTTGCGGAGCAATTTTAAAATTTATATATTAATAAAAAAAGTTCACTATTCTAAGATATTTTTTTCCTATATTGGATTCCCGGCTCTTCAAAACATTTGCGAGGCATATGAAAGTACATACTCCTAGATATTGAGTTGTATTAAATAGAGTTAATAAAACAAAAAACACCTGAAGCATAAATAGCATTAAGCGTTTTTTGCCTACTCCAAAAAAAACGATCCCAATATTGAAGAAACATCATGGGTAACCTTGATAATGTTATAAAATTCATATTTTTTAACCTAAATTAATTGGTTTTTATAACCATTCAACTTTTATCATGTCATTCATTGCGTTATTTGTTGTTTTACATTTTTGGCTTTTTCGTTACGACCGTCACAGTTACGTCCGTCACGACATAAAACTTAATAAAGTTCTCGGAAAGCTTCAAGCTTCAAAAATCTATGAAACTCACCATATAGTAAGTTCAATGTGTAGTTAAAGAACACAGGAAAGAATTTTTTTTTCACTGTGTAGATGTCTGCATAAAGATTGACAAAGTTTATTTGTTTAGATTTGTCTAAAAGTAAACGTTACGGCTGTCACGTTACGTTAAGTTGATTTTTCAAATAAGTTGAACACTTGAATGATTTAACTTTTGCATACTAAATTATATAATAGTATTTAACATCTCTGGAAATTTTCATGTGAATACCATTCTTGGTTAATTTTTAATGGCTAAAAAAGCGTCAAGTGTTACGACCGTCACTTGCGTGGAATTGCCCATATAGTTTTTTTTTTTTCACATATATTTGTTATATTTACATTTATACATATTTACTTTTTTAACCTTGTTAAGGTGTTTCTCGTATGTTGTATTGTTTCGTTAAACCTGTCTATACAAAGTTGCGTTATAGGTGTTTGTCCGGGGGGTAGTATTCTGTTCCACCTGAAATATTTTGTTTGGTTTTGTTGTTAAGATCTTTGTCGAGTTGTTACCTGTGTCAGTTTTTTGTCTTTGTTTTCTATGTGAATGGTGGGGATGTGTCTTTGGCAAGGGTAGTTTTGTGTTTCGGTGTTTAGTGGGTAGAGCCACGCCGTTGGTATCCGTAACTTTATTTCCATTATTGTTTTGGATGGTATTTCTAGTTGTTCTGCTGTGTGAAAACCTGGGGTCGAGACCTTGCATATGTCTGCGATGATTCGTATGTTTTGTATTCTTGCGTCCCTTGTTTGTATCAGTAACGGTGGAAATGAGTTTTCTGAACAGGTTTTTGTTAGCAGTTTTGGGTTAAAGTATATGGGTTGATACAGTATGGCTTCAATGGTGTTTTCTGGTGTTCTGATGTCTTCCTTAAAGTTTTCTCAGCTGTGCAGTAGATCTCTGTAAGATTTTGGGATCGAAGGTTTTTCTTGTGGTGTGGTGAATGTGTGGAGCGTATAAACGTTTTGTCCTGCGTTTCTATATCTGTTCAGGAACAATATAGCTGTGTCGGTCCATGGCATGTGGTTTTCGTGTGAAAGTATTTTGATGACCCATTTTATCTGAAAAGGTTTGCGCTTTGGTATTTACGTCTATTAGGTTTTGTCCTCCCCTACGGATTGTCCGTGCATCTGTTCCAGTTGCCGGTTATGTCGTCTTTTCCGTCGTTTGGGAAAAGTTAGTCCGAGGGTATGTATCTTTGTTTTACTCCAGTCAAAACCTAGCGGTCCTGTTGTTTTGCCTTTGTTTCTTCCGAACCAGAGGCCCTGACATTTTTCTCTGTTTAGTTTTTATCCCGTTGCTTTTTCAAACTTATTTAGGGTGTTGCCAAGTTTCTGCATAGATTTTAGTTTTCTAGTATAGAACACGAGCACGTCGTGTCGTCCGCGCACGCAGTTACTTTTGTTTCGAGCTGATTTATCTTTATTCTTTTTATGCGTTTGTTCTCTGTTATATTGTGTATTAGAATGTCTGCCTGTATTATGTATAGGCTTATGGATAGAGGGCATCCTTGTCTAACTTCTCTTGTCGGTTAGAAGATTCTCGATATATGTCTGTTTGCTTTTATCTTTGTGGCAATCTTTGTATATAGCGTTTTTATGTTTTGGACTGTTTTGCTTCTGTAGTTGCATTTCATAAGTATTTTGAAGAGGTAGTTCCAGTCAACTCGGTCGAACGCTTTGATTTGGTTTATTGAAATAATAGCCGTACTTTTCATGTTTTCGATGTTTGCTATTTTTATGACGTCTCTGGTGTATAGTAGGTTCATGTGGATTTGTCTTTGTGGAATGCATGATGTTTGATACCTGCAGATTAAGTATGGTAGGGCAGTTTTTAGTCTTTTCTTAATTGATTTAGCAATGATTTTGTAGTCTATGTTTAGGAGAGAGAGCAGTCTTCAGTTTCTTATGTCTTCTCTTGGGTGCAAGTTAAATCTTTAACTACATTTGCAGCATGACCGACTCCTGAAGCCCGAAGACTAATCTGAGTGAAAGCTCAAACGAACTGCATGTGGAACACATTTCCTCAGTTTTTGGGCGTTTCGTTTGTTCACTTGTTCAAAATTTAAAAACGGCCCTTTGCACTTTAAAAACGGCCCTTTGCACTTGAGCTTTTTTTCTTTTCTATTTTTTTTGCATGAAAAAAATTTAGATGTTTAATACAGAAAAGAATATTGAAAACTTTAACAGAGAGAAACTTAAAATATCTTGATGCGATATTTGTAGAGGCTTTCAGCCATAATCATGTGTTTTTAAAAATGTCAAAAATTTCCTAAGTTTGTCAAGAAGTTTTTTTGTCGAGAAGACCTTCTTCAGTTTTTTTTCCTGGCATCTGTGATTGCAAAACTTAAAACTGGTTATCTAAATCTGAAAATAATTTGTTTTTCAAAACTTCAAAAGTTTCCAGAGGAGTAATTTGCAGAGAATCTCCTTGTAAACCTTAGAACAGTGATTCCCGGCGTGGGGCGCGTGCCTCACCGGTGGAGCGTAGAATATTTTTAGGGAGCAATCATAAAATTTATTTAGGTGAAAATTACCTAAGAAACTTTTCCCCTGAAAATTTTCTATGCTCCTCCGGTGGGGATCGCTGCCTATGAATGTAAAGAATGTAAAGAATGTAAAAATATATTGAATTGAAAAGTTTATAAACACAATTTTATAGAATTATAGTTTTATAGAATTATAGTTAAATTAAACAAAAAACAACCCATGTTATATTATATATATATATATATATATATATATATATATATATATATATATATATATATATATATATATATATATATATATATATATATATATATATATATATTCATTCCCAAGAAGAAATATAAAAAATATAAAACAATATTTAAATGTATAAATATATAAAAGCAATATTTAAATGTATAAATATATACAAACAGTATTTAAATGTATAAATATATACAAAAAGTATTTAAATGTATAAATATATAAAAACAACGTTTAAATGTGTAAATATAGTACCCTTAAAAAAAATTGTACATCTTAATAAAAATGCAGTTCTACTAAGATAAGATAGTTAGAAGCTGTTTGAAACGTTTTTTGATGTTTTAACCGCTAAAGTACAACGAGCACTTTGTAATCTGTACTTTGTGGTGTATCTAATACCACAAAGTGCAGATTACAAAGGGTTTTTTTGCCATAACTTCCTCTTTAAATTTTACCAAATACATTTTTTGTGCGTTACACGAAAGTTCAAGATAAGACACGATTGGTAGGGGCTAACCAAATTCAAGGCAAAAAAAATAAAAAAAGAAGCTAAAAGTAAAAATAAGGTAGTGGCATTTTGCAGCTGTCCTTTTTGTGTTTTTTTTTTTTTTGTTTTTTTTTGTTTTTTTTGCCGCGAATTTGGTTGGTTGCTAACGATTGTTACTTGATAAAATGTTCTGCGGTCACGAAAACAACGCACCATTAACTTATTATTTTAAGTTTCATTCGAAAAAAACAGTTTAAAACACCAAGCTCGGTGAAGCAGTGTATCTTCTTTGGATGGGTTGCAGTAAATCTTCCTAGTTTTGAGGAAAATTGAAAGAATTCGTATGAAAGTTTATTAAATAGTAAAAACCTGTATTAAAACATAAATAAATAAAAAGCCATCATTGTTAGAAAAAAAAAAGGTATGTAGAAATCTACATTTTATTAAAAATACTAAATACTTTAAAATTACAACTACAACGTTAATAAATAGTTTTTTTTTATGCTTTCAATTAAAATTTTTTTTAGAAAAAATAGTTTCTTTTAGTTTTTTTTTTTCTTACCGTAGAAAATGAAAAAATGTGTCGTACCTGAACTTCTTGTTTTATATGCAGCCGCGACGTCTTTATTCATTTATCTCGGATACGTGAACACTAACCTAAACAAGAATCTTTATTTTTTACTCAACAAAAGCTCTACACTCAGTCTTCCTGAGACTCAAAATCCTTGTTTAAAATATAAATTCCGCGAAGTTCTTCTTTTGATCACGTTTAACAATCCTCTCTACGAACATATTCCATTACTTCTAAACATGTACGGAGGTGTTTTTTCAAACATCATGTTTTGCGGACCAAAAAACTCGGTGTCTATTTATCCAATGATTAACTCAATAACTTATAAAGGATTTTTTAGCTATGATGAATGTGCTGCTCAAGTGATGCGCACACATCCCAATTACACTGGTTATTTGACCTTCAGCGATGACGTTTTGCTTAACGTTTGGAACCTAAAGAGCGTCAATCTCGACAAGTTATGGCAAGGTCCAGAGTTCCCTTACAAGTCTGGAAAGTTTATTGTTTCATCAGGAGACGACTGGCATTTTTGGAAAACCCCATTTGGTTTACAATCGTGTGTTCAAGCCCTGCAGAAAATTAGCTCACTCAACACGTATAAACATCATGTAAACCGTTTAATGAACTCTAACAACACTTACGGAAAAGGACTAATCATGAAGTCATTTGGTAACTACACCTGCTACGGTGAACGCTCTGACATTTTTTATATTCCGCGGCACATGGCAAAAGACTTTATCGAACTTTCACACGTGTTTAAAAATGAAAACGTGTTTCTTGAAATCGCCGTTCCGACTATTGTAAGGTTGCTTGCCACTGACATTGAGAACTTAAAAGGCATCTACATGCCTGGAGAAGTCGGTAGCGATCTCGTGAGAAGAAGCGATCGTCTTCTTCTCTACTACAGCTTAGATTTACACTTTATACATCCGTTTAAGTTTAACTACGGTAAAGATTCAGCTGTCGGCCTGAACTTTTTGAGAAACAACTTCACAAAAATGGTAAATAATTCAGCGGCATGTTAACAAATGGCTGTATTATGCTGATATTTTCCGAAAGAAAAAATGAAAAAAAAGTTTCTAAATGAACATATATCGAAACGTCTTTTTACAGAAACAAAGAAGTAACAAAGATTCGACTTCTGTATGCGATGAACAACTTATAAAATAACAAAAGTTGTGAGAAAAAACAAAATCCCCAGTTAACCTCCTAAGAGTTTGGAACAGAAACAGAAATATAACTTTTCAAATAAAAAGAAAATTGAATTAGTAATCTTGATTTGAATGAATCTTCAACTTTATCTAAAATCAGATTTTGTTACTAATAAAAAAAACTTGCAAAACTTGTTCCAAGGTTGCTTTTTTTTCCCCCCTTCTCAGAAATAATTGTATTATTTTTTCTCAGAAGAATTTTTTTAAATTGTTAAAAACTCATTTTGCTTACAATTACTTTGGGTGATGCATTACTTAAGTTGTTTAATTCTATTTACAAATAATAAAAACAGCTACATCAAATCCTACAAAGGTATCTTAAAGTCTTCAGATTTAACTACCCAGATATAACTATAAATAGTTTACACCGTAAAAATCAAAGTGTAAAAGAAAGAAGATGGTTAGGAGTTTGCTAGAAGAGGGGAAAATGAGTTTAAGCCATAGGAGACATAATCGTGAGTATATAGAGTTTGGGAAGTATACTGTCGGATACGCAGAGATAAAGAACAATAAAAGAAAGAGAAGGATGACCTCAGAAGCACTTTTTATTACAAAGTTCGAAATTTGTGATTAACAATGGCGTTTTCATCAGAGCAGGAAATTATTCGCGCGCACAAAAAAAAAAAAAAAAAGACGCGCGTATTGGAATTAAATCAGAGTATTACTGTTACACAGAACCTTAAGGCATCCCCACATCCTTATACAACCAATCCTCCGATCCTTGAACACCTTGAATCCCATAGAGATAATATAAGAGTAAAAAAATATGAGAAGTATCAAAGAGAAGCCCAGCCATGTAAATTAAAAAGTAGATAAATTATCTCAGTAGCCACGACGTATACTGTGCCGATGTAATTTTAAAGCATAAACACAAATTTAAATTACGCGTGTTCACTAAAGCGAAAAACTCAACTCCACCCAACACGCAAGATTGTAAATAACGGACGGAAAACACTTTTTCGTTAATTGTTTTTTTGAGGTTAATGCTCCTTAGAAAGTGCGCAGATTGTCAGCATGAAAAAGTTTTTGATTATTTTGAATGATCAAAGGTGAACTTGACTGTTGTTTCAGAAAATATTTAAGGTGAACTTTGCAAAATAATAAAATTGCGAAGACCAACACAAATGTCTAATACATATTTTTCTTAATCAAATGAACCTTCAACTAAATGTTCTTAACCAACCAAGCATCAGAGACAGCATTCGCCAAATATTTATTGGATTCATCCAGCTGCGTAGACATGACAGAAATTTTTGGGTCATCACAAAAAGTTCGCAAGCTTTTCGAAGGAGAAAGTTGCGGCTGCGCAAACGCTATAAAAACTTTTCTATGCAAACCAATCAGTTTAATCACTAGTGTCATCTAGTAAACTTTAAAGTAAACAAAAACAGCTCCAACCATAAAAGAAAAAAGAATTTTTAAATTCATTTCAAAACGTTAACTGTTGCATCTGAATCTTAACTATAAGTAATATTTGCGCTTTATTTTTTGTTTACAGTAAAGATCATTGTTATTTTCCAATTTTTTATTTTTATATTTTATTTTTTGTATATATAATTTTTAATATATATATGAATGCATATATCGATAACAATATATACAATTTTTATTTTAATTATATATTCATGTCAACAATAATTTATATAATTTTTATTGGTTGTTTTACACACTTCAAAATAGTCAGTTTCTTCAGTACTTTAAAGTACAGAGGCTAGCTTGGATTAATACAGATTTCATTCTCAAAAAAATTCAGCGATTATCAATTTAAATCATTTAAAGGTTTGAAAAAATCCTTGACAGTTTACTTTAAAAGTAGTTGCTTGGTGAGTTTTACAGCGAAATTTAGGAAATTTATGTAACCAACTTAAATCTTGTTCAATTTTAAATGGACTGCATTTTTTAAGAAATATCAATTTTAAAATGGTTTCAACCAACTCTTAATCTTATTTAGTTCTAAAGGTGTTTTATTACTTTCAATTCAACCCTTATAAAGATGCATTCTTTGACACAGCAAAAATTGTATCAGAGAGTGCACTCTTTGATACAGCAAAAGGTGTATCAGAGAGGTGCACTCTTTGATACAGCAAAAGGTGTATCAGAGGTGCATCTTTATGAGGGGATTACACATTAACACAAAAGTAAAGTTACTTTGATTTGTTAAAGTTATTTTGATTATTTTTGCTGATAATGTTTGCTCTGAAAGAGGGAATATTTATTTTATGGAAATTATTGGACTTTGAGCTAAAAACATTCACACGTTTAAATAGAAAACCTTTTTTTTTTTTTTTTGACTCTTTAATCGGCCATATTGTGTTAAATGCCTCTACATCCATTTTTAGCAATTTGCGGAAAAAGTGGGCTTTTTGTGTGTGTAGATGTATGGTTTAGATATATGATGCTTTTTTAAAGGTTTTTAAATTTTAAATGAAATAAAGCATTTTATTATCGTGGTTTTGGTTTTGTTTGAAAAACAAAACATGACTACGTGGAGGAGGCCATTTTACAGGTTACATTCTCCTTTAATGTTTCTTTCAATAAATCGATGAACTTCATTCTATTTGTAGCGAAAAAATAGTAATCATGTTTCTATTGATAGTTGTATTCTGGCCAACATCATTTTTGAAGAAATACGGATCAAAGTTTCTACCAACCCATAAAATACACCTAACATTGGCTTCTTACGGATGTAAGGGTGCACAGTGAATTGCCTACAACAAGTTAGTTGAAAAAAAACATTTTGTTCAGCAATTTGGTTGCTATGGATGCGATTAATAATATTTGGTTTTTTGGTTTCTTCAAACCTTTAGGCAATTTTTATATCAAAAAAATTAAATACGAAAGAAAAAAATGCAATAAAAAAAAAAGAAAAGTTTTTTAGCAAAAGAAATGCTTAAAAAGAAAATACTCAGTTTAACAATTAAAAATATATGTAACTATATATACTATAACTATATATACTATAATTTAGGTGGTAACCTTCGATCATCACGTGGGCTGCAGACTTTTGTTATAAAGAGTTTTTGCTGAAAATGGTGAAATTCTCAACTCCAAAAGACTTCTCTGAACCTCGAATTACATCACAAATGTTTTACAAAAATAAAATATAAAAAAAAAGAATCTTTTTCTTATTAATTACATTTCCGGCATTCTTCAAATAATGTTTCTGAAAAAAATAATGTTTCTGAAAAAAATAATTTTTCTGAAAAAAATAATATTTCTGAAAAAAAAGCACACACAATGTAAAAAAAAAAAAAAACTTAAATTACAAAACATTTAACTGAATTTTACCATGAAAATATGACAACGAAAAAAGAGAGTAAAATTTAAAAAAAAATTTTTTTTTAAAAAAAGTATTCTCACGTACATTACTTCTTTTTTAAATAAAATTTTTAAATAAAACAGTTAATGAAATTAAAAAGTACTTATGCTAATTTTTCGAATATGCAAATCACTTCTATGAAAGTGTTTCCTTAAATTGGAACCCTGGAAACATCATATTGCGGTTAACCATATTATACAATACGATTTGGAATTTAAACTCATAAAAATGGTGGTGAATTCATTCATCATGAGTTCAAAAAAATGATATTAGGTATGAGATAACGAAACCAAAAACCGCTCAGAATATGCTAAAAGGTTACTGTTGAAAGCTGTAGAATTTGCAGCATTAGGAAAATAAAATGTCTATGCTTTCTATTAAAGTCAATATACTGTTGAGTTTGTGCACAATTGTGACAAAGATTATTGCCTTTTTAGAGTAAATTGAATTTTTCGCAGAAATTCTTTGGGTTTCTAAAGAAAATGTTAGAGATTGATTATTGAATCTGTTCTAAAAATCAGATAATGGAATTAATTCTCCAACGTATTTTTTCTCAAAATTTTTCGGGAGTGATCCCTTGTGCTTCGGATTATGCTCCAATAGAAATTATCTCCAAAAGCTTATAGAAATTATCTCCAATAGCTTATAGAAATTATCTCTAATAGCTTATAGAAATTATCTCTAATAGTTTATAGAAATTATCTCTAATAGCTTATAGGAATTACCTCTAATAGCTTATAGAAATTATCTCTGCTGTTTAATGACATAAAGTACAAGATTGTATTTATATATCTAATTATCAATTAACTATTATCCATGATTGGTTGATACATGATTAAAAGTTATTTACTATTTGTGATTGGTTGTTACATTATTGAATAAAATAAAAGGTTATTGACTTGTTTACATTCATCAATTTTTTAAATTTTCTTTCAATACTAAAGACCATTAGAAATGATGACTCGATAGTTTTTGGTTAATTCAAATAGTGGATGCTTTAAAAAACTTTGACGTTTGGTACTAATTTATCATCTCAAGATACAAAAAAAAAAGAGCTCCGGGCCAAAGTCGGCAGGTTTCTGGAGTCCATTCGCTACCACTCTTAAAGAATATTATTTGAGTTTAATGTTTGTTTTTTTTTAGTTCATAAGTTCATTTTTTTTATTTTTTTTTTATTTTTTTTATACAAAAAAAAAATAAAAAAAAATATGAACTGAAAAAAAAAAAAAATTACTTGAGGAAAAAAATTTTTTCATCATTCAAATTGGTGCACGCTCGTCGTTCTGATCCAGTCAGAGAACCTCAGCCCGCCTTACCACCTTCTTTTCTACTGTTTTAAGATAGACAACTCACGAAGTGTCAATGTTAGTTTTTGATGCATTTTATGTATTTGTAAATGTAATTCTAAGAAATCAGTTTATGATATTGAAATTAAATATTATGTATAAGACTTATTAGATAAAGAAAATGTGTAAATCAAGCAAACTTTTAAAATTTTTGTTGAAGCAAATTTTTATCATTGAACTTATAAAATTATAGCCAGTTTTCTTTCTTTTTTTTCATCTGTATGGCGTTAAAAAATTTGTTGTTGAAAGAAACAGATAGTCCAGTCTGACACACAAGCGATTTGTTATACTCTGTTTATAGATAGCAGTAATTTAAGTTAATAAAAGTTTTCGAAAGTTTCAAGGCCGAGAAAAATAGTCGTAACCACTTTTTTTCGACGCAGTCAAGGGTTTTAATGGACCAGTAGGAAGCAACTAAGTCCCGCAGCTTCGCAAATAATGTTCGTATTTATGACGTGGAAAAAGTATTCACAAACTGTGTCTCAAAATTAACAATAATTTTTTCAAATAAATTTTTGTTTAAAAAAGATCAAGCAATCTGGATTTATATTTTTAGGACAATATAATTTCTATGCAGTAGGAAACTAGAAAAAAATTATTTTTTTCCCATAACTAACTGGTTATGTTGAGTTCTCTTGCAAGTGAAATAGCTGGATATACCCAAGAATACCACCAGCTGTGTATTGCTGCCGTTTTTGTCAGTTTTTTAAAAGAAAAATTTAAACTCTGCTCTTTAATTATATGGTAATGTCAGTATTAGTTTTTAATATCAAATGTTGAGCAAAGAGAAATAAGGTTGTAAAATAATTTGCATTGAAGCTTTTTACTTTTGTTAAATAAATTAGTTCTATTTCTTTTCAGCAATAAATAAGAGAAATGTCTGCTACTTTTTTTCTTGTTATCATTGGGCTTGCAATGTCAAATGAATCACCAGAAAAGAACAGTCAAAATGTATTTTTTGTTTTTTTCTTTAAATTATAATTGTATATATATATATATATATATATATATATATATATATATATATATATATATATATATATATATATATATATATATATATATATATATATATATATATATATATATATATATATATATAAACATACACACACACACACACACACACACACACACACACACACACACACACACACACACACACACACACACACACACACACACACACACACACACACACACTACTGTCCATAATTATTCAAACGACATACAGATTTTAAAAAAAAGTGCTTAAATTTCTTTTACATGAATGTGGATAGTTTAAGTAAAAAATGCTGAAAAAAGTTCTAAATTTAGCAATATATACTTTCATATTGTCTCAAGTGGTTGTTCATGGTTTCTCTATCTAAATATACTCTTTAAATAAACCATGATAACTTCTGCAGTTTTCAAGATCAATGCTCATGCTAAGAATTTAGACGCTAAGAAACAGGCATTTAGCTATTGCTTTGTATTACTTTTTTAAAGGTTAAGATATTTTTTTGCCAGTGAAGTTTTATAATAATTGTAATTTTTTTATTTATATTAAAGTTGATATTTTTGAATAAAAAATGGCAAGAAAACCTAAATTATCAGTAGAAATATGATTCGCAAAAATTACATTATGACAATATTTAGACAAATATTTAATGTGAGAAATTGCAAAAAAATTTAAAGTTTCAACTTTAATGGTATAAAATATTATAAAAAAGAAGAAAGAAACTGCAAGTGCGGTCAGTCAGAACTGATCAGGATATTAGCAAATTACCTATGCTACAGACAAACTGCTACTACTAGTAAAAGAAATAAACTATTAACTGCCACAGAAATTACAAATTGTAGGAAAAGTTCCTGAGAAGAGCCAATATCTGTGACAACAGTGAAGAAGAAATTGATTGAAGCAGGACACAGTGGTAGAATAGCTACAAGGAAACCATTTCTTTAGTCCTTAAATAAGAGAAGAAGACTAAAGAAATGGTTTCCTTTTGGCAAAACAATATGAAAAATTTGCTGTTGATGACTGGAAATGTGTTCTTTGAATAAATACTCTTCTCTTTGAAGAGTATTTATTCAAAGAAAAGTTAGTAAATGGGTGAAAAACATGGTGGAGATAGTGTCATGGTGTGGGGTTGTTTAGGTGGTAATAATACTAGTGACTAGTGATATTGTTAAAGTAGATGGAATAATTGTAAAAGAAATGTATTTAGGCATTTTAAAAAATTATGCCATTCCTTCCAGAAGTTGGGTTATTGGAAATTTATTCATTTGTTCAAAAAAATATTGACCCTAAGCATTTCACAAAACATTGTAGGAATCATGTAGGGTAATTCCATGTCAATTGAGCCAGGCCATGTCACCATACGTCTCAGATTTTGCTGATTTTTACACAGTTGAGAGTACTTAGTAAAACAAGAGGTTCTTGAAAATTTTAGCTTCTAGCTCTAAGAGGATCCTGAAATATGATCATTTTACTTTCAAATGATCTTGGCCAGGCCCCTCTTGTCCTCTCAAAATTGAGACCTTTGTTTAAAGGTTCCAAGTCACATAGCTTTAAAAATATTTGATGTTTTGACTTAAAAATTTGTACCTGGCTATTTTCAGGGTTGAGGAATCCAATGAAATAATCAATATTATAAAAATATATTTTTATGTACCTGTAATAATCAATTTAAATAAATTTAGGCAATTTTTTATATACCTGATTTTGATGCTCAAGAAACCCGCGTGGCCTTGATGATATCCAAAAAAAATATTTTACACATTATTCTAAATTTTATGATCTTTCAGAAAACATAAGAATTTTGATCTGTAAGTATATGGATTTCCATATATGGATAACGGGGCACAGGCCCCACCTTTTTGTAGTGGAATCTTGCAATACATTTTCCACTATCTTTCAGACTAGCTAGAGCTATCAAAATTTCTGTATTTATATAGTGTCAATAAACTAGCATTTTAAAATTAAAAAAGGGCCCAAGACACTAAAGGAGGTAGCTGGGGGCATGTGCCCCACTTTTTTGAGCAGAATCTTGAGATGGATTTTTCACTATCTTCCAGACAAGCTGCAGCTCTGAAACTTTCAGCATTTGTGTAGTCCTGATGAACATGCGTTAAAATTGTTTCAGGTCAGACGACCAGATGGTCCATGGGGCTGGGGCACCTGGGACCATGCCCCACTCAAAAAAATTTTTTTTTTTTTAAAACACATAAATGTGTCTTAAATTTAAGATAACTTTGAAAATATTGTATTAAAAATTTTTTATTGCTTTATACTTGTTCCGTTTTATTTCATTATTTACAAAATAAAATACAAAAAAAAGAAAGTCAAGATAATGTTAAGATTAGCTTAGATGCATCGACGGTCAAAGTATAAAAACGTCCATTTGTTGTTACAGGTGCATCAATTATACAAGTTATGTTGGTAATTGGCACCCAATACTCATCTACTCTAGATGGCCAGAAAAGTTTATTAAAAGGACCATGCGGGTGCATAAATGTTACCATAACATCTTGCTCTATATTATCAATTTCATTGATCATACCAATCCAATCAAATGCATCATATTTACACATAATGAATTCACCCAATTTCAAGGCATCAATGTTAATTTGCTGATCATTTTGAGAAATTTGAATACCAGAAAAAGAAAAAATGCCTGTTATATGAACATCTTCACTTGTTCGTTTAAAGCTAATAGTATCTACAGACTCTGGTTTAAATTGATGATAGTACCTAGTTCCAGGAATTGTTCTACTTAGCTCAAAACGTGTTTTCAAAGTGGTGCGCAATTCTGTCAGTCTTTCTTTTTCAATCTTGAAAAAAATAATCCCATTAATATTGTTAGTACAGTAGTCAAACATTTTGTTACAATTCAATATCTGGTCATTTATGGGCCTTTGTAGACTTGCATTTGTAGTTAATCGTTTTACAGTGCCACCAATACCATCACATGGTGACTTACCATGACTTGTAGCAAAAAATGTCCACTCTGCATCAATGTCAAAATCATTTTTATGGAGACAGATATTGTAAAGGTTTTTGTGATTTTTATACTGTGCAGCACAACCATCAGAAAAATAAAGAATCTTTGAAATTTTAGGGTGATATTCCTTTAAATAGTTAACTATTTGTGTTTGAACTTCATACACAAAACCAGTGTCATGCTCATTATCTTCTGACATGAAGCAAAACGATTTTTCTTCAAGTTGGTCATTTTCGTTTAATAAATAGAGGGCAACGGGATGCAATGTGCATTGACTTTTGCACCAATGGTAACTTTGGATTTCATCTTGAATCACAAAAGTGAAGTTTTCTGCAAAGTCACCTAAGACAATACAGCAGTCTTTTGCTAAATTTTCCTTTTGTTGCTTTAGGTATCTTGCTTGACATTTTGCAATGTAGGAATGAGCTGTTAACTTGTTTATTGCTTCTGATAACATCAATTTGTATTCTTCCATTGTTGTTGTCTGATAGATCAATGTTGTTCTGTCTGTTTTCTGCCACTGATTGAATGACACCTCCTCGTCATTGTCAATTAGTTGTGCATCCAGAAACTTCTTTAAAGAAACTATACCTGGACAGTTCGGACATCGATGAACCATGCACTCGTTACTTGTCACATCACAAACAACTTTTGTCATCAGATCTTTGTAAGTACATTTTATTTGTATAGCATTGGTCAAGAGTATTGCATTTTGATGGAGGGTACATACACAAACAGAATGAGTGCCTGATGCTCCAACAGTTATACACCATTTTGGTCTTAAACTGCAAAACTTAGAAAATCCAATAACTTCTTGAGGATATTTAGTTTTAAAAGAAACATAAAGTTCTTTAAGATTACATAAAATAAGGCGCTTTTGCATGTGTTGTTTTCTACCAATACTTACGTAATCTTTTTTACCAGGCATTTGTCTAGTAAATTCATCATCATGGTATACATTGTTGACTCTATTTAATGTTATTTCTGAAAATATTTTTCCTTTCTTAGTGCCTGGAACTGAAAAAATCCCACTTATTTTCTTTAGTTTGCGCGCTTCTTTAATTTGGTATATAGTGACGTTGAAATATCTTGCAGCAAAATTTCTTGACCAAGACTCGGGTGTAAATGTTAACAACTGAATTTTAGTTTTTTGGTCAGAAACAATTAACTTTTTTTTTATTTCTGCTGTTAGTTTGTCTAGATCATCGCATTTACTTTTGTCAATAATTTTCGTATGAGGAATTTTATGTTTCAGTTCTTCTTCCCTAATATTATATACTTTTGAAATATGCTCTTCATACTTTGACATTGTTTTTATAATTTTTCTTTTGGCAACAGATAACCGTTGATGCTTTGGAATGCCATGAAGTTTTATGGGGGATACACCTATTGCTTCCAAACTAACATTTAATGCCTCTCGTGACTCTTCAGAAGTACCACATGAAATAGATTCTTCAAGTTCACAATTATCTTGTTCATGAAATTTACTGATTATAGCATCAAAGCAGCTCCGACAAAGTTGATATCCAGGCATAACATTTGGAAAATTAGTTCTCAATTGTTTTGCCATGTCTAATGTTATTACATGACTCCCTGAAATGAAAAGAACAATTTGATTTTAGTAATTACCTATTAATATGAAAATTATTTGTACTTATTTCAATATATAATGCATAACCAGAATTTAATTTCATTTTTTAATTTCATTATTCAAAAAAGATTTTACAATAATTTTTTATCAACAATATTTACCTTTGATTGCTTTTCTTTTTGATTTATGCTTGTCCAATAAATTACAACATTTTGTGTGCTTCTTTTCAAAGTGTGTACCAAAAATCTTTGCATGATGAAGGCAGATTGTTAAAATTTTATCATCTGTTATTCCAGATCTCCAAATAAGTTCTTCTCTGGCATCTTCTCTATAGCAATCAAATTTCTTTAAATCAATCTTTCTACAATAACTTAGTTTATGACAAGTATCATTTAACTTTTTTCCAAAATCACATGAATCCATTCTTACTGTAACACTAAAAACAATCTGAGATTAATTTAAAATGAGAAACCAATAGTAATTAATTTAATGAAAGCAACTTAAGCAATCACCATGGTAATAAAAAACTAAACAGTGATTGATTTCTTTTATCTTATTTTGACAAAAAGAAAGTTTCCTTTTCACAAAGTTTAATTATACTCAATTTGTTAATGTTAAAAATGTTAATGATGACTTTAATAGGTAACAAATTTCTTCTATACTAGTGTAATGACAGGATGTTTTTTGTTTCTGTTAACAACTTGCTGTTACCATTTTAGAATTAGCAAAATATATTAATCTTTTTTAATTTAAATTTTAAGTTATATAAAATAAAATTCTGTTAAAATCATTACTTTAGACTGTTTTTAATCTTATACATGCAAATCAAAATTCTTATAAACATTAAGTTTCTTAAAACATTTTAAGAAAGATTATTGAACATAGAATGATCAAAACCAAATGGAACAAATATAAATCAAAAATGAAAATCTAAGAAAAAAATTTGAAGGCTAGTTTTAAAGTTATCTTAAATAAGTTTAAAAAATAATAATTTTTTTTTGAGAAAAAAAGTGGGGCATGGTCCCAGGTGCCCCAGCCCCATGGACCATCTGGTCGTCTGACCTGAAACAATTTTAACGCATGTTCATCAGGACTACACAAATGCTGAAAGTTTCAGAGCTGCAGCTTGTCTGGAAGATAGTGAAAAATCTATCTCAAGATTCTGCTCAAAAAAGTGGGGCACATGCCCCCAGCTACCTCCTCTAGTGTCTTGGGCCCTTTTTTAATTTTAAAATGCTAGTTTATTGACACTATATAAATACAGAAATTTTGATAGCTCTAGCTAGTCTGAAAGATAGTGGAAAATGTATTGCAAGATTCCGCTACAAAAAGGTGGGGCCTGTGCCCCGTTATCCATATATGGAAATCGGATAACTTAGTTTTACTAAGTACTCTCAACTGTGTAAAAATCAGCAAAATCTGAGATGTATGGTGATATTTTTGAAATTTTCTGGCTCAATTGACATGGAATTACCCTGTAAGCAAATTAGAAAATGATAATACAATTAAAATAATTTGGCCTCTTTTAAAAGTCTATTTAATGCCACTCACTTTTAAGCTTTTCCCATATATCTTTGAAAAAGATGTTATTCCCACTCACTTTCAAGTTTTTCTTTGAAAAAGATATGTGGGAAAAACTTTAAAGTGAGTGATATAAAATAGACTTTCGAAATTGAAAAGTTTGTTATGCTTAATGCTACAAAGATATAAAGTGGTTATTGCCACTAAAGGTAACTACATAGATGAGAGCAATTTACAAGTTAAATTTTTATTATAAGTTGGTCAAGTTTTAAATTTTAAAATATAAAGTTGGGTATACAACGATAACCAGGTTAACTGATGAATGATAGAAGCTGTGTATTTAATGGTGTTTAATTTTTATTTGCATCAAATAAAAACAATTGTATATACAAATTACCTTAGAATTATTTTATGCATGCATAAAATAATTCTGAAATAATTAGTATATATAATTGTTTTTCTCTAATCCAATTTTCATTTGTTTCGTTTTTCTTGTTGCTTATTTTTTTCTTCTTCCTTTTTTTTTATTATTTAGTTTAAGCTTTTGGTTTAAATTTAACCTTAACTCCGAAATTAAATTTTTAATCCGAAATTAAAATTTTAATTTATAATTTAAATTTATAACTTGAGTTTTTATTTTAACTTTATGATTTAACTTTTAAATTGAATTCAAATTGAAATTTACAATTTAAATTTATACTTTTACTTTATAACTTTTCTTTCAAAAATTTGCCAAAGTGTCATCTTTATAATACACATTGTATCTGGACCATGTCTTTATCAAAAGTAACTAATGAAAATAACTTAAACAAATATAGCAGTAGTGGTGTTTAACCAGCTGTATTTTCTCTTCAATCTACTTGGATAATCTCTGTTTTAGAGATGTAATTATTTTTTTCTTCATTAAAACATTACAGATTTTTAAATGCACATAAATTTTCTTGCTATGTCTCATTGACTGATGTTATCTAAAGTTAAAATTTGCAATCAATAAAAGGTGTAATACTATGACAAAGCATTGTAAAAAAAGATAAATAAATTTTAAAAAAATAAAATTTTATGACATTTTCCCCTTTTTTTTCAATTATATTTGTCTCTAAAGTGGTTTATAAAAAATGTTTAGGATCAGGATTGGTTTTTTCATTTTTAAAATTTGCTGACCTCTAGATCACAGTTTTGGAGATAATTTTATATGATAAAAGAAAGAACCAAGGCTCATTCTATAAATTGTCGGAACAATCTTGAAAGTAGAAATCACTTAAAATAACTTTTTTTTGTAAGACTTTGCGCTCTTAAATATTCTAAAGGATAACTTTAATTCATTGGATTTATTATACTTTGTGTATATATTATGGAATGTGGCTTAGTATTTAGCATAATTCTAGCATAACTTTATCTTATCTAATAAATACCAATTTAGCATAATATTATTCAATAACTATGTTTGTTTAGATATGAATTACTATGCTGAATTTATTAATTATGCTGAATATTGTAAACTAAGTTTTAGTTTTAGAGGTATTTTTTGCAAAAATTAAATCACTCTATCAAAAATTACTTAAATCAATCAATCAAAAATTTTTTCTGATTTTCTAATTGTCTTTCTCCATTACTTTTCAACAAAAGTTTGTCAATTTATGTCACAATAATATCGGGTTACAAAAAAATCATGATTCCTTGTATGTTTGTGTGTGTGTGTATGTATGTATGTATGTATGTATGTATGTATGTATGTATGTATGTATGTATGTATGTATGTATGTATGTATGTATGTATGTATGTATGTATGTATGTATGTATGTATAGAAAGAGATATACATACTTTTTTTTAGCAAACAAATTATATTTTCTTTTTTACCAGTGTAAGTTGCTTGAAAAAGTTAACAACCAAATAGTGTTGAAATATATGTTTTTTTAGTTTTTTTCTTTCTTAGAATCATCTCGTAATGCCTGAAAAGCTTTTATTTGTATCCACCCTTAATGGCAGTTTGTTTGCAATTAACAAGTATGGTGGTGAAATAAAATGGGTAATTAAAGAAAGTATGAAAAGCTTCTACTTTTTTTTGATTTCTCTTATAGTCAGCTGTAAATAAGAGTATGACATTCAATTATCTACTAAAAATTGAAAATTTCTACTTGAGAATTTAAAGTTTGTTTATTTTCATGTTTGTGTTCCACTTTCAACTGTTCTCAAATCTTACAAAAAATATTTTTTATACTTTGTATTTAAATTATTTTTACCAGATCCAGTTCTTACTGCACCACTTGGAGCTCATCCAGGGTAAGTTTCCAGGCTTATTGTGCTCATCCTGTCTTTATGCATAATATCTGTCTTTGTTTAGGTTTATAAAAATTATATTCTTAGAGTTTATCAAAATTTTTCTATAAATACTAATTGTGCCATGATTTTTAATTTCTAATTTAGACCAACTTTTTTGCCAAATCCTCATGATGGTACATTATATGCATACCTAGGAAGCCATGTACAAGACAGTTTGAGAGTAAATAACTCTTTTTATCTGAATGAAAATTTTGTTAAATTCAGAAAATATATTTTTCTGAATTTAAGAAAAGTTATTAAGATAAAGCTTTTGTTCTCAGTCTGAATATTCTTTGATAAAAAAAAAAATGGAGAGAGTTTTTTTTATCATGGTAAATTCTCTTCACATTGGTCACATTTCCCTGAAAATAGTCTTTTGTTTGAACTTAAATAGTCTTTCAATTTCTATAGCTGTTTCATTTTTAAAATAAATTTTAATGTAAATATGTTTTTTACTGAAATTATTTCAGAGTTGCTGCTCAAGTCTATTTTGCTGCCTTATCCCTATGCCCTAAGTCAATATATTTTGCTTCCTTAATCTTTCTTTTAATCTACCTTCTCTATTCTATTTTGTATTTAAAAAACTATTTGTTGTTGAATTTAGCATTACAGAGGTTTCCATCCAGAAAGTTTTGACTTTTTATTTAAAGCAAATATTATGACTGACCTAAGTGATGTGATATATTAAGCAACAGTTTGATGCCAACTTTCTTAGTCATAAATGTAACATTTTTAGAAACTTCCGTTTACCATTCCAGAGTTAGTACATGCCTCACCATGTCGTAGTTCTGAAGGAGTGTTATATGTTGGTATGTTCACCACTTTCATTTCATTTTAATTCTGATATTTACTTTAGAGGGAAAAAGTTCCAACTTAATTATTACATTTAGAAATATGGAATAATTTACCAAAAATAAAAACAAAAAAACAAGCAAACTAAAGCATCAATATTTCAAATCCAATTAAAATAATTTCTAATAACTGAAATAATTTTATTTACCGAACATTTTTGTTAAAAAAAATATTATGCATGTTAAATTTTATTCATCTCCTGCATATTCATAGACCTGTTGTCAAAAATGTTCTCTACATAAACCCTCCATGCTATCCCTTAAAATAGATGTAATTTGTATTTACCTCAATAGCAAATTAAGTTCAATGAAATTTTCTAACAGTTTTCATATCAGATTTCAACATTCAGCTATAATTAAAATTGTTTTTACTTATAAGAAAATTTTAAATAATTATATAATATATAAAAAATGTAAGTTGTTAAGAAGTTTTTTTCTAATGGAATTCAAAAATAGAAGAAGAGCATTGTTACAAATTATATGTTTTTCAGGACAAAAGCAAGATGTGTGGCATGCTATTGATCCAATGACAGGTGTCAAGCATCATCGTCTCACGATGGATGGAGTTGATCACATGTGCCCACCAATTGAAAAGCATTCTTTATTTTATATTGGCCGCACAGGTATTTCCTTAATATCTGGTAAAATTTATCAAGTTTTTTTTTTGATTTTTAGTTGATTATAATGATAAAATTAGACAGTTTTTTTTTGCTTTAACTCGGTGATCATAAAAAAGTTCAGGGATTTTTAACATTTTTTTTCAAACTTCGGCTGTTTCGGTTTCGGCTTTACTGAACCAAAATTTCGGTACTTTCGGTTTCGGCTCAAAAAAACAGTTTTTGCAAGAATTATTTTTTAGAATATGTTGTTTCAATGTTTGAAGTACATTCTGGAAAAAAGAAATGGAATGTTACATTTTATGAGTATTCTGCAAAAGAATTGGAAGAAAATAGCATTCCAGGTAAACAAATCTTATATTAAGAACAATTTTTCTACATACACCATACATACGTATGGTGTATGTAGAAAAATTGTTCTTAATAATCAGGTTTCAGTAATCAATCGCTTATATCGTTTATAATTCTACAACAAAAATTTTTTATTCAGATGAAAGTAATATGAAATACTGTGATGTGCATGTTAAAAATTGTCATGTCAAAATTTAGATCAAGTTCATTTTATATCAAGTTCAAGTGGAAGAATGGTGACTATGGACCAGCTTACTGGTGATTTCTTGTGCTTTGCAAATTTTAATCAGATTTTAAGAATTTTTATAAAAAAGTCATTTTGTTTAGTTTCTATTTGTTAAAAACTCTTTTAAAGGTGCAACCACCTGTTCAGAGTTTTTAAGTATGCTAAGATGTAAATCAATAGATTAAGTACATATTTTTTAGCTTTCAAACCAACAGTTGTTTAAAAAATTTTTAAACAATTTCAAAGACTGTAAAAAAGTTGTCTTGGATTTTTTGAAAAATTTTTTATCTTTTTGAAACACTGTATTAGTACTTAGGTGAATTATCATGGGATTGTATTATTACTTAGGTGAAATATCTTGGGAGGCAGAAGTTGGAACACCAATTGCTGCTATTTATCAATGGCACCCTGAAGGTCTCCAAAAAGTTCCCTTTACGTATGTGGCAGAAGAAACTTTAAACATGATTGTCTCATCTGCTACAAGTGGAGAGAACGGAAGCCGTTTCCTTGGGAAAGGAAATGAGTTTGTTTTAAAGTAAGTTTTTTTAATTTTTTTTTGGAAAGTTCTAAGTCAATGAAGTTGTTATTAGCAACAAGGGCTTTCTCTTCTTTTTTATGTTTCCATGATCGCAATATCATCTCACAATGCTTTTCTTTCTCAAATCATGGACATGGAAAAAATGGATAATTTATTATTATTTTATAAAATTAATTATATAAAATTAATTATTATTATTACTATTATTATTATTGTTACTAATACTATTAATGTTATTCTTATTGTTGTTATTATCATTACTGTTATCATCATTACTATTATTATTACTATTACTATTATTATTATTATCACTTTTTTTTTCCCTTCTATTTATTCATTTTAATTTATAGTAATTAAAAGTTTTAAAAGTACAAACAAAAAAATTTTTCAGACCTACTTTGTATATTGGAAAACACAGCGGTGGTTTGTATGCTATACCAGCATTGGTTGATGAGACTTCGGTTGTCATAGATGTAAGTTCATTTGTTGAAACTATGCAATCAATTATAATATTGTAAAGTATAATAAAAAGTCAAATATATTTTTAATTCTGCCTAGCCAAAAATGTTAATGATAGCTGGTCCCAAAAAGCATGGAGATAACAATAAAAAACAGCAAAGCTCAATTCCTATTCTGATGGGGTATCATACTGTCCCGAAAATTTCCATGTCTACACTTTCTCCAAACAGTCTCTTGACTTACCAAGATAAGTCAGTTCCTAAGAAGTTAACTGATGAGGAGATAGATGCCAGGTTTAGTCCTAAACATCAACAAAAAGAAATTTTAAAGATTTTGGAAGATGCAAAAAGTTATCAAAATATGATCTACATGTTGTTAGCTTCTGTTGGAATACCACTATTTATTACACTTCTAATTTATTTTGAAGTAAGTGCTATTAAATAATATAAGCAAAAGTTTTTGTTATTATTATTATGTTATCATCATCATCATCATCATCATCATCATCATCATCATCATCATCATCATCATCATCATCATCATCATCATCATCATCATCATCATTTTCATTATTATTGTTGTTATTATTATTATTGTTTTTATTATCATTATTACTGTTGTTATTATTGTTATTGTTATCATTATTACTATTATTATTATTATTATTATTATTTTTATTATTATTATTTTTATTATTATTATTATTATTATTATTATTATTATTATTATTATTATTATTATTATTATTATTATTATTATTATTATTATTATTATTATTATTACTATTATTATTGTTACTATTATTATTATTACTACTATTATTATTACTATTTTATCATTATTATTATTATTATTATTATTATTATTATTATTATTATTATTATTATTATTATTATTATTATTATTATTATTATTATTATTGTTATTGTTATTATTATTATTATTATTATTGTTATTGTTATTATTATTATTATTATTATTATTATTATTATTATTGTTGTTGTTACTATTATTGTTTTTGTTGTTGTTGTTATTTCTTTTTTTTTTTTCTTTGGCATTTATTAAATACTTAGTTTTAGAATACTTTGCTTTAAAAATCAAAAAAAAAAAAGTGTTTTTCTATCAAATACTAAAAAATTTTAGTAAATATAACTTATTAGATTGAGATATATTAATAGCATTATCTATCTTAATATTTTTTTCCTAATTTTTACTTTTATTTTTTACTTTGTTGTTACATTTTAAGCGATGCTTAACAAACAGTTCCCTGCAGCAGTTGCAGTCGCCTTCTCCTTCCACTACAAAAAGCTCTCAGAATTCTTTTAGCTCCAACAATTCAAATTCTTCAACAAGTTCGTTAACAGGTGGCTCAGTTGATCACCTATATCCTATAGGTATGTCTGTAATAATTTTATATATAGTTTGTATATATATATATATATATATATATATATATATATATATATATATATATATATATATATATATATATACATATATCTTTTTTTCTTATATTTATGCTTACTATTTTATCATCTTTTAAGTTTTATACAATTTTAAATAAAGTTTACATGTTTTAAAAATGATTTAACTTTAGTTGTTTGTTTTTTTTAACTTATAGAAGATGATGAAGGTTATGTTCACATTGGAAAAATTCAATTCAATCCAAAAATGCTCCTTGGAAGAGGTTGTGAAGGAACTGTTGTCTACAGGTTTCATTCTTTTAAATTTTCATTGATTTCTGCTAAAGAAAAAATTGTGTTGTTTGTTTAAAAAGAAAAATTATTTATTTTATTTAAAAAAAAAATATGTTTTTGAAATTCCTCAAACTTAACTAATGAATTGCATTATGGTAAATTCAGCAGGATTTTTTTACAGCCAATCAAAGTTGCATTGATCAGAAGATTTATTGCCCTCTTATATTATTAAACTTTGAATATATTATGTTATTATTGCTAATATACTTTTATCATTATTAAGTTTCTTCTTTCTTTTTTTTCTATACTTGTTACATGTCTTTTAACAATTGTCTTTAAAAATAATTTATTACTTAAATTCCATAGAGGAAAATTTGATGAGCGGGATGTTGCTGTCAAAAGAATTCTACCAGAATGCTTTAATTTTGCCGATCGTGAGGTATTTTAAATTCTTGGTGATATCTTATGCAAATCATCTTCATCTTTTTAAAAAATGCATTTTATTTTTTCTGCTTTCATTTTTTTTCCAGGTAGAACTTTTGCGAGAGTCAGATGAGCATCCCAATGTGATCAGATATTATTGCAGGGTAAGATAGCTGTGTTTGGCCAATACATGTACTGATGAATATAGTAATTTTAATGTTAATAAAAAGCAGAACTAGTCAATGTTTTAGAAAATGAGAATTCATAATTTAACATTGTATATGTCAGCATGTTATGATTTTATTTAATTTTTGTTGTTGTTGTTATAAAAGGAAGAAGACAAGCAGTTCCAGTACATAGCTCTAGAACTGTGTCAAGCAACATTGCAGGAGGTGCTCTTCTTTGATTCATATCTTGATGATATAGTAGTTATAGAAGTCTCTAGACCATTTTTTAATATGAGCAATTGCAATAAATATAACTTGGTAGTTTAGTAATAACAGCTCTCGATGAAGCTAATTAACCAATAATGTTATTTTCTTAATTAGTATGTGCATGTATCAACATTTGAAAAGAAAGGTTTGTCAGCATCAGATGTCTTATTTCAAGCTCTATCTGGAATAGCTCACTTACATTCATTGAATATAGGTGAATTTTTTGTGTGCATTACTTTCTTGGCTTAAACTTTTTTTTGTTGCATTAAACTTTTGCTCTAAGTAAATAGTTAAAGAACCAAAGATTTTTTAGAAACGATGTCATGTTACATTTAATCAATAAAAATTTTAACAAGTGTTTTTATTTAATCATTTTTTAGAGAATCTTCTAAGAAAATAGTTCTAAGAATCTCCTCATTTTATGAAACAATTCTAAATTCCATTTTTTTTCTATCTGTTGTGTTAATTGTTATAAAAAACTTATCAAAAATTTGGTAAAAAATAATTTCTTTTTCCAAAAAAAAAGGAAATAACTCAACATGATTAAATGAGCAATTTTTATAAAACATTTTAGTGCATCGAGACATCAAGCCTCATAATGTCTTGATATCTTATCCAAATGCTTATGGTGTAATAAAAGCTATGATTTCTGATTTTGGTTTATGTAAAAAGCTGGCATTGGGGCGTCACTCTTTTTCATCACGATCAGGGATCGGTACTGAAGGATGGATTGCACCAGAAGTACTGAGCAAAGAAGCAAATATTGTTAGTCTTTTTTTATCTGACTTTTTAAGAACTTAAAGGTTTTACTGTAATTAGCGATGAGTTAGCTTATTTGAAACATTTGCTTGCACTAGACCCGAGCTTGTGACATCTTTTCATATGGTTGTGTCTTCTATTATGTGCTCTCTGGTGGCCTTCACCCATTTGGGGATAACTTCCGTAGGCAGTCAAATATAATATCAGGACAGTATTCATTGGAAAATCTGGGTTACTTAGAAAGTAAGGAGGTATTTTTTGAGCTCTTGATAAATGTTTTTAAAATAAAAATTTATAATTAAAAGGGTCAAGTCTTAATGTAAATTCTACAAAACTCAATCTGTTTAACATATAGCTTCTCATCCATCTTGAAATTGTTCGAAAAAGTATTTAATCTTTTGGGTTGATGAATTTTAGATGAATTTGAAGCAAAAGATTTGTTAAAGCAAATGTTGCAAGTTGAACCCTCTCGAAGGTTTGATGGTTTTAATGTACAACACATCTATGTTTTGTCTCAAAATAATTTACTCTGACCAATTTTTGGTTACTTTTCACTTTTTTTTCAATCTTCTTTTAATGTTTTTAATTAGTAAATAAATGTATGTTATACTTTTAAAAATTTATAAAATATGAAAATTCTTCTTTTTAGGCCAACAGCAAATTGTATCTTGAAACATCCTTTTTTCTGGACCAAAGCAAAACAACTTGCATTTCTGCAGGTAAATCTGTGCATTTATTTTTAACATCACAGAGAAAAATTCAACATTCTATATGCACAGCTTGAATCTCTTGAACTTTAGGATGTGAGTGATCGTATTGAAAAAGAACCTGAAAATTCAGAAATCTTAAAATTCCTCCAAGAAGGATCGATTGCTGTAGTGAGAGGCGATTGGAAGATGCATATTGGAGAAGCGCTTCAAGAAGGTCTTTTTTTTTTTTTCTTAAACGTAAAAATTCAGGTGAAAATTCAGAGTAAAAGTTTTTATATTTTTTTTTAATTCCAGTTGCAAATTTTTAATTTCAATTGATTAAAGAAAAAAAATCTTTTTTCAGATTTGCGCAAGTTTCGCACTTACCAAGGTACACAAGTTCGTGATTTGTTGAGAGCCATGAGGAACAAGGTAAGCATAACAAACTTATTTTTTAAACAATTATTAACTTTTAGCCCCAACCAACGGTTTGAACAGTAATCTCATGAAGTAAATGCCTAAAGTGTATTCAAGATATACTCAATACATTTTAGATGCGTTTTTAGCCCTTGTGGAAATTTAAAATAGGTATCTTCAGTTTCAGGCATCAGAGGACAATTAAATCGATGATTTAAATCTTATGTTTTACATCTTCTTTGTTCTGTTTTCAACAAAAGAAAATATTTTTCATCTGTGATTTTCTTTGAATCTCTAGAAGCACCATTATAGAGAGTTGCCAGAGAAGCTTCGTGAATCTTTGGGATCAATTCCTAACGAGTTTGTAACTTACTTTACGACACGATTTCCACGACTAATCATTCATGTATATAACAACATTAAACCAAATTGTGAAAATGAACCTCCTTTCAATGTATATTATTGATTGGCTGATTCGATTAAGGTATGATGCTATTAAGAGGCAGTTGCGCTAGAAAGAGGCAATTGCGCTGAAGAGACAAATTGCGTCATTAGGATGAGAATGGAAATAAAACAATTGAGATTTGTTCTTTACAGAACTTACTCAGACGGGGGTCGTTGACTAATATTCCTGGAAGATCATTTTCAAAATCCTAAGATGATTTCTCTCGTATCAACTGCGAAGATGGGGCAAATGTCTTGCTGTAGCAAGAAAGGCAATAGATCGAATTCCGATCGAATATTTTAATTCCGATCACTTTGTTTATTTGGCTTCATGACGTAATGTTTTAACATTTGAGTGTTAATTTTGTTTCAGCGATGATGCGGCTTATCATTGCGCATCCTCTCATTTATTGCTGCTTTTTTTTTTTTTTTGCTGGTATCTTTGATATTTTTTGGTTAATTGAGAGTTGGTTTTACTGCTTTCGTTGCATTTAAAGGATTTTACAACTGTTGAGATTTCGCTAGGTCTCTCTAAAATTATTTATTTCTGCGGAATTTTTTTTTGTAAATTTCTTGTAAATAATTCATTGGTTTTAATGATCGTTTAATTTATTCTTGGAATTTTTTTTGCCCTTTTTACAAAATTTTTTTAAAACGTATTTTACATAGTTTGCAATATTAGTTTGTTAATTTTGAATTTAAAATGTGTTGATTATATACGTATTTCGTTTTATGTTTTATTTATTGTTTACGGACGCTCGCGCTATTGTTTTAATTTAAAAAATCTAATTTCAGTTGGTGTAACATAATCTTAACAGCTAAAACTAGTACCCAGTACCATTAGAAACTAGTATATCAATGTACTCGTCGAAAATCAACTCCTTTGCTCAACAACAGTAAATCAAACAACTTTAAATGAGAACACAATCATCCTCGTGTTCAAACTGTATATATATGTCATTGATCATAATGCACTCTCGTGTCAAAACCACGTTTTCCTCCCCTGTAGAATTCAAAAAAAAGTGACTCTTACTAAAAACCCTTCTCTGTCAAAAAAAAAAGCGACAAATATCGGTGATGTAATTGGACTAAAACTTTAACACCAGAACTGATTCAATCTTTAAAAGTACTTAAATGTTCAAGAACTTTAACCATATTCATTAAGCTTATACATTATAAAATTTTGAATTTTATTAGAATTTTATTCGAATAAAAAAAGAAGACAAAAAAAGAATAAAAAGTTTACCTAGAAATAAAATAATTTGGGTTTTTAAAATCGCGCAAAACTGAAAACTCTTAACCATAAAAGGAGAAAAAAATAAAACACATTCAATTACGTGATATTATTTTTTCCCCTCTTCCTCAACACACACCAGATTAGGGAGAACATCATGTGTAGAGTGCAGAAAATTGATTGACCAAGATTGACCACTTTTAAAGCTCACTGTTATATTAGATGTAATAATAGTGAAAATTAACCAATGAATAACTAATACCTAACAAAAGTGATCGAAACAAAATGAAAAACTCAACCATAAAAGGAAAAATTTTAAATCCAAATGAAAAGTAAAAATCTGAGGTATTAAACTTTTACATAAATTAACTTCACCAAATTTAACATCAAACGAAATTTATCTTTAAAAAGTATATCATGTACTTAACAGAAATTGATTTCTTCGGTGCCAGTGATAACCTCATACAATTAGAAGTTTAAACATACGGTTATCACCATATATTCAAACTTTTATTAGCACTCATGTCATTACAGCCACTCTCTAAAAGAATAACCTTCCCTCCAACTTTAAGGCCTTACAGTAAATATCCCCCTTAGCATCAACACAATGACTTAAAATCTTAGCTTTATTCCTAGCTTTTAATCTTAGCTTTATTCTTAGCTTTATTCTTAGCTTTATTCTTAGCTTTAGTTAAAGTTTTACTTAAAATCTTTGCTTTAGTTTACCGTAGTAATAAAAAACTGAGAATCAAAAAACAAGAATAATGAAACCTAATTAAATCTCTCTTTCAAGAAATACACGTCCACTTTCTTTCCCTGATAGGGTAACTTTATCCTCCCCCTCGTGGCTCGTGGATCAGCATTTTCTTACCTTCAAGACTTAAAATAAAAGGAAAGAACATTTACTTAAATGATTTAAACTCAAATTTTTAACTTTTTATGTTCACCATGAAGTAAAAAAGAATAAATTAAAAACTAACCAAGAAATTAAAGTATAACAAAATAAAAACAAAGAGTCAACTTATAGAACTCAATTTATTCAAAACTTTTCGTTGAGACACAAGTCAATTTATTCAAAAACACTTCGTTGAGACACAAGTCAATTTATTCAAAACACTTCGTTGAGACACAAGTCAATTTATTCAAAACACTTCGTTGAGACACAAGTCAATTTATTCAAAACACTTCGTTGAGACACAAGTCAATTTATTCAAAACACTTCGTTGAGACACAAGTCAATTTATTCAAAACACTTCGTTGAGACACAAGTCAATAACTTGGAATCAAACTTACAAATAATTAATAAAAAAAAAAAAAAAAAAGATGTATAAATGATTCTTCATCTCAGTTCATCTTAAATGATTCTTCATCTTAGCTCATCTTAAAATCTTAAATTATAATTTTAATATTCTTTATTTACAAAGTTATTACCAGTTTTAAAAAGTGATAAAATTTGCTAATTGGTTGATTTTTATTGGAGATAAAACATTCATTTTATGATAAAACGATTTTCTTACACTGATAATTATCGATAAATTATCGTTGATGTACATTGAATTGATCATTTTTATGGTTTAAAAGAGAAAATTGTTATGCATCGCACATAAAAAAAACTACTACTGCGTTTGATTATCAAATAAATGTGCGTGATAAAACATTTTTAGGTCCCATTAATCAACGGTACCCCCCTCTGATGGGGGAATGAGGTGAGAGAGGGGTTCTAAACGAGCATACTTTGACATTGTGTAACTTAAAATCTCAAAAAACAAGTTACATTCAAAATATTATTTTCGTTAAACGCAAAAACTCGAGGTTTTTAACAGGTTTTCACCCTTTTAAGTTTGGGCATTGCGGACAACCACAGTTACTAAAACATGTAAAACTACAGTGTTTGCATTCTTGATAGCATTTGATGCAGCAGTCGTAACGATCTTGCGAGAAAAACGTTGATGGCAAAACAGGTCCGTTGCATTTAGCGAAATTTGTACAATCTTCAACGGTATGGTTTTGGTGTGGAGACGAGACGTGGCCATACGGCAGTTTTCTCTAAAATAAAATCATTTCGTTTGGAATTGAAATATTCATTTAAGTTGAAAAGTTTTTACAACCTTAAGTTTTTGTCAACTTTTTTTTTGATGGAAAAGAAAGATTTACCGCTTCACCGTTGTTTATAAAAAACAATGTCAAAACAACCAACACAATTTTCATCATTCTCGTAAATCAAATGCCGCAGTGAAAAAATTTATGTCTTTGGATTTGCTTTTATAGAACTTTTTGAGTTTTTGTTATGCAATATGATTGACTGAGACGTAGTTAAGTTCCTTTTTTTGTTATGCAATATGATTGGCTGAGATGTAGTTAAGTTTTTTTTTTTTACATTTGTATCCTGAATGAATAAGAGCTTATGTAACAACCCAAATCAGCGTGACGTAATGTGGAAAGTATTTTGATTAAAATTGTGTATCTATTATTATGTTGATTAAAGTTACACATTCGTTCACCGTAGGCGTGTAAATCAGACTGGATGTAGTGTAAGCATTGTAATCCATGATTGAATAAGTGTCTGTTCGCATTGACTGTTAATGCCATATATAGACAACTAGCCTGGTTATCTAAAAAGTTTTACGCCATATATAGACAAATAGCCTGGTAATCTAAGAAGTTTAAAACTTTTTACGTACTTTTCTTTAATTTAACAAAACACAAAAGCACATTCACGTAGTGACAAAATTCTTACGTCATACTTAATATCTTTTGTTTTATTTTGTTCCCTATAAAATAATTTCATTCTAAGCAAGCTAACAAGAGTAACAAAGAATAGATAATAAAATATTAACTAATAATCACAACAATAGACGCTTAAATACAAGCATAGTTTACCAAACCACAATCCAACTTTAATCAATCTATGCTTTATAATACTTTCTCAAAATCTATGACCTACTTTAACAAATCAATAAAGATTCCCTTTAAATCTTTTAAAAATGACTTTAATTTGGACTTTATTTCGGAGTTAATGAGGAAAAGAGTGCCTATGGTTTACTTTCTCATCTTTTTCTGTAAACATTAGGATAAAATCTTTCCTAAAATGAAATGCGATATAAAAACCATAATCACTTCGAAGCATGATCACAAGAAGATTATAAGACTGATCACAAGATCACAAATCTAAGATGATTACAAGAAAATGATCAAATAGCAAACGCTCTTCGAGAACTTTGTTAAACATCAATGAAAAAATGTGAAAAACTTTATAAAAAATTAAAACTTTATAGAAAATTTTTTGTCAGAAAATTAAATAAGAAAGCTTTTTTGCAGTTTCTTTTGATTCTCAACTTATGATAAAGCAAAATTGCAGCACAACTAAAACAATTTAATGGCAAAAACCCTTCAAATTCTTTCAGCTCATATCTTAAAACAAAGTGAGCTGCAACTTGGTTTGCAAACTTTTTAAAATGATAAGTGGGAAGGAATCTGTTTCTGAAATCATCGAATGATGCTTCATAGCCTGTTTTAGGAATTTTAAGAATCTCCGATGTTTAAGAAAATGTTTAAATGTGAAATGTCTCAAATAAAAGTCCCATATATCTACTTCCCTGTTTTCCAAAATATTTATAGCTTTTTTGCCAATATCATTAAATATTACATCTTGACAATTTACAATTCAATCATTGACAGCTTGAAGTTCGTTAAAGAATTTCCACTATGCAAATTGCACAGTATCGTTTTTGGTAAAGCATATTTTAAACATGGTAATTTTTGATTGATATAAATTGTTTTGCTGCATTTTAATATATAAACAGTATTATTAATTAGGAAATAAATTGTATAGTTTTTTTGCTTTAAAAATGTTGATGGATAATTTTGGGGTTTGGTTAACTAAGTGAGTGTAATGCAAAAGATATGATTCTTTATCATAATTTAAAGTACTTCTTGAATTTTGAAGATTTCACATTTTTGATAATATAATAAAAATGGTTTCACTTTTTTAAATTCCTTTTCTCAATTCATTCCCAACAACAAATTAAACTTTCCCAACTCGATAGATACAGTACTGCAACCTTTCGTTACTTTGAATTTGGTATCTTTTGGCCAGTTTTGAGACTAAATTCTTTTATTATTTCAGAAATACCTAATTTGCATTTGCCGTTTTCTAATCCATAAATCACGATCGTGGGATCGTGGAAAGAAACTCTACACGTTCTACACTTTAAAGAAGCTCTACACGTTCTACATGTTAAAGAAACTCTACACGTTCTTATTATCTTATTAACTTTGAATCTTAATTTACATGCCTGTGCACAGTGTGAAACTTCATTACATCGTGGTGGCCAAAAATCGAAAACCATGTTAAATAAAAATTTTATGGCATTTTCTTTAGCTATACTATGATAACTCAGCCTCAGTGAAATTTTCGTTTTTCCATCTCAAATAGTTTGTGAGAAATTTTAGGCAAATTTTGAAAAAATCGAAAAAAGCTCCCAATTGACTTAAAAAGAATTTTTTTATAAACCTAAGTATCACATTTTATGTCATTAAAATGATTGTCTTTTTACTAAACCTATTCTGAGTCTGAACTTTCACCCAAAGTCTTTTACAACATGAGTCTTAAGTTTTTATTTCAACCGGGTTTATTAGTTGATAGAGCTAATGAGAGCGTCAAATGATACTATACTCCGTACGAAAATGTCTTTAAATCTGCTTCCCTACTTAATTTGAGGGTATGAAGTTCACGATACTTTCATGATACTTTCACGATACTTTCACAATACTCACGATTTATTTTTTGACTCTTCTTCACCCAATATTTCTAGTGGAACAGGCGAATGAAACAGAATTTCAGCAGCATTTGCTAATACTTTATACACTTAAGATGGAATCATAAACCAAGAATTTACAATCAAGAAAGAATTTATTTGTCAATTTGAACTTATCAAAATCTTCTCCGAACTGATTTGTTGCTAACAGTTAATCGTGAAAACATAGTTTTGAATCGAACAATCAGATCTTCTGGTAGATCTGAAACTTCACTTAATTTCTTTGGATTGGAGAAAGCTCGTTGATAAATATTTTTTGTACCTGATAAACAATAGAAAAATGGCATCAATGCACCCGGTACTAAAAGAACCCGAATTGAGACCGCAAGGTTTATACAATTTTTTATCGATATTTAATGTTGTTATGCGAGTTTTCATATTTAAATAATTATTTTGCATAAATTAAATATGTCAAAAAGTTGCATAAATATTTAAATAATTATTTTTAAAATTAAATATGTCAAAAAATTGCATAAATATTTAAATAATTATTTTTAAAATTAAATATGTCAAAAAATTGCATAAATATTTAAATAATTATTTTTAAAATTAAATATGTCAAAAAATTGCATAAATATGAAACTGGATTTTTGGCTGGAGTTAGTAAACATGTCACAGATTCGATTGCGCCGTATATCTCAGTTAAACTATTATTATTCAAACCTTTCTTTTTTTTACTTTTATTTTTAACAGCCATATTTTCTAAACTAATTTTCAGATGTCCAACAAAGATGAAGTTTAAGATATTCTTCTCTTAAATTTCATTTTTACAAAGGGAATTTGAAAGATAACCTGAAGAAATAGTACTTTTTTTTTTTTTTTTACAAGTGATTATTAAAAACTACATTTAATTTAATTTTTTACGATCATAGCGGCCGAGAGAAATTTCGGGCCCTGGGGAAGTTTTTTTCATTATGATCAATTATATACCCAGGGCCAAAAGAAGCGTGCTCTGGGCATTGAAAATTAAAAATAAAAGTTAATTAAATCTTTTAAAATTCAAATCTAATTATATCTTTTGAAAATTATTTAAAAAAATTTGTTTGTACACACACAAGGCACCGGGAACCTTCCCGTTCACCCCACCCCCCTCTCCGCGGCCATGCTAACAATAGATGTCCGGGGAAGGTTTTATTCTTTACTGTACTAAGTGCTTTTCTAAAAAAAACTTTTTTAAGAGTATGATTTTTACGATTTTTTTCTCGGAAACTTTGAATTTAACAATCTAAAACGGAGTTTTAAAGTCAAAGTTTCCGTGAAAAAAAATCGTTATTTTTGCTCCATCGTGATTTCGTTGAGATAGGCTTATTTTTATTGATATCTACTCCAGGTATTAATGCATATGTGTTACATTTCATTCTGTTTGTAGCGAGACAAAATTTGAGTGGTTCTTTATTTCCTTTAAAGCTGATAGTTACGGAAGAATGCTGTGACAGAACGTCCATTCCGATAATTACAGGCGCCACCAAGTTGTCAACAACAAAAAACTGTGCTTTTAGTTTTTCGCGGACCATTAGTAATGAACCTCGAAAAATTCCTTTTACTTTTAGAGTGGAGTGATCTGCCAGTGAAACCTGTGAAGTGCATCGAGTGTCGTAGACAAGGTTCCATTGCATGAGAAGTTCCGAGGTAATGAATAATTTGTCTGAGCCGGTATCCAATAATGCTTGAGTCTTATTTTTGGTTATGGTGACGTCAATTAATCTACTTGGTGAGTTGATTGCGGCTATGGCCGAAGATAGTAGTGTACTCTCATCCTCGTCGTCTGTGCATTTTTCATTAATTGCGGCTGTTTTAGCGTAATTTTTTTTTGTTTTTGACAAACAGACGGTTGACCAGTGACCTTTTCTTTGACAGCTTGTACAGATTGTTACGTGCTGAACATTTTTCTTTTGTGTGTAACTTACCACCATACCAAAAACAAGGTTTGATAATTGCTTGATTTTTCGTAGCTGCAAAATTTGGTAATACGGTGGAAGCCGTCGTAGTTGTTAAATTGAGAGCATCTTCGGCTACCATTTCCATAGTAAGTGCTGTTTTATAAAGTACATCTAGATTATCTTCTGTAGATTCTAGTAGTCGCTGTCTAATAGTTGGTGAGTATATTCCTGCAATAAAAGCATCACGTGTTGATAGGTTTCTATGTTGATCGGCGGTGAGAGACTGTGTAGGACACTTTCTGGCAAACTGCTTTAGGTTGCATATAAAGTTTTCGCCTGATTCGCCCTCCTTTTGTTTAAGCAATCGAAGTTTGTGACGCATCATGTAGGTATGTGTGCAAAATTTTTAAACTATTCAGCTATTTAATTATTTTACATCATTGTAAAGAGCTTTAAGGTGGCTCACCCCCATTAAAAATCAAAAAAAAATTTTTTTTTTTCTTTTGAATTATGTTATTTTAAGCATTGAAGTACAAAATCCATAATATATTTTTACTATTATATGCTTAAAAAGTAACAAAAAATACCATTTTTGTGGTTAATACAGTTTCCTACTCCTTAGCAACGCTATAGCAACGGTATCAACAACAAATTTATTCATTACTTCTTGAAGGTTTCAACTTTAAGTTTTGAAGTATTTTTCAATGTTAGATCTATTATGCTTTTCTACTGTTCTGTATAATATATAGTATTTCTTAAAAATATACTCTGTAGCATTAATACAATGTAACTGAACTGAAAACTATCTATCTGGATATGGCGAACATAAGAAATAAAATTAGAAATTTAAAGTGAAAATATCAAGGAAATAGGTATACAAGGAGAGCAGAGGATGTAAATAGTTGTAGCAGGAAATTAGAAACAACAAGTGCATCAAAGCTTAATAAATAACATGACTTAAGTGCTGCAACAAATTGTGATTCCAAAGTTGACAGTTTTTCTTTATTTGAAACTTTAGAATTATTAAAAATATATTTGAACAGTATTCTACATGCAGTGAGTGTAATAGCAAGCTAACTATTTTTCATAATGAATCTATAGGTATGGGATTTTCTATTGGAATTATAATACAATGTCCAAACTGTGACTTTGAAAGTACACTTTATTCATCACCATCTATAAATCGAAGTGCTTCTAGTTCAAAGCTAGTGACACAATTCAGAACTTTGCTGAAATGGCTATAAGGCAAAATAAAAATAGCCTACTGAGTATAGGAAATTCTGTAATAGCTGTATTTTACCATTGTACAAACTTTCCATATGAAGTCAATCGTCATCAATTTTGTTTAAAAGTGAAAGACAGTTAGTGCAAATGGCAATCAGATAAAGTTATGGGTATAACAAGCTATGGATAAAAGTTAATTTACCTGTGGCAATTAAACCTATTTTTCAAGAATTGTCAAACCCTGAAATGCTAAGAAAGTGTTTACATGGGATGACACAAAACTGCAATGAGTCATTGAATGGTTTCATTTGGCAGTGATGCCCTAAAACTACTTTTACTGCAAGGAAAATTCTTGGAATATCTGTTTATTCTATTTTAAATTGTAATGATGGATTTTCTTCTTTAAGTTGCATTTTTAAAATGCTTGGGTTTTCTGGAGGTGTTAATTTCGAAAAAAGGAGCTTACAAAAAAGATAAAAAGTGATAATCAAGTATGTCAAGAAAATTGACTGATATTAATAAAAAACAAAGAAAACATATAAGATCAATAAATAAAGGTTATTTAGACATTGAGAAGGAGGAGGATGATGTGAACTCTTATGCTAGTGGCAGTTTTTAGTAACTTTTTATAAAAAAAACTTTTTGCTTTTATGTTGTTTTTTTTTAAATGTGTTTTTTAAGACTTTCTTATTTTAATATGTTTTTCTTACAAAAACGTTAATATCTTCAGTTTGGTTCAAGCTTTTTTCTTCAAATTTTCACAGTATGTTGATTAACTTATTTATGAGGGCTGGAACTAGAATTATAACAATTAAAGTATAAATTAATTAGTTTGAATGTAGTTTGTTAGACTGACACAGGCAATAAATCAATTTCTGCACGTTTATTGCTGCCATTTTAGTTTTTTTTAACATTTGAAAAAAATTTTAGTTCCAGCCCTGGAGCAACTATTTAGCTACCATTTGGCAAAATATGGTGTATTCAGTGCAAATTTTACTCAAGATATCATTGTTTTAGCTAAGGTAAGATTTTGGACAAATTATGCTGACTCAGCATCAAAAAATGGAAATTTCATTTTTCTTTTAAAAAGTTAAAGTTTTAATAGAATTTCCTTATATAAAAAATGAAAAACAAGTTTTTAACCGTTATAGATAAAAATTTAGATTTGAAGGGGGTGAGCCACCTTAAATCAGTATAACGATGGTGAAAATTTCATAAAAAACTAATGATTCTACTAAAAGTTATGCTCACTTAAGTGACAAAAATTCATTATAAGGAATGCTTAAGAAAACTGCACCTAACTTAAAAAATTAGCGTTCGGCTTACGGTGGTTTTATAATAGAACTTCATTGTTTAGTTTTTAGCGCATTACTTTGCCTCGGTTATATTTTTATTCAACTAATAACAGAATATGGTTTTTTTTGTGTGTTTTTGTGTGTAAATCATATTTTGAATACTTTAAAAAAATCACCAATATTTTAAATAAAGTTTCATTTTTCTAAAAAAACAATTTTTTAATGAATAAAAAAGTCAAATATACAAAAGGTTCATAATCTTGAATCCCCCCCTCCCAACCTCTCCAACAGAGGAATATTTGGTACCTTTACTGCGTGCAAAAATAGAATATGAGCGTGTCATTATTTTTTAATAAAATTTGGCAGGTACATAGAAAATAGATATATAAAATTGATTCAAAAGTTAGAAAAAAAACCCATCATCCCTTCACTTCCAGAACAGGAATGAAGTTTTCAATAGCAATGAAATCACTAAAAACGTTAGTAACTGCAAAAAAAAAACAGATTGCAATAAACTTACAACACTCTACTTTTAAAATATTATCTAAGTCAAAAAACATTCTAAAAAAAAGACGAGAAAAATCCATCCTTACGACACCTACCTCGAGCACGCGGTGAAAAAATGGTCACAGATTTAACTTTAAAATCGGTGCCGTAAATCGCAGATACGCAAATACCTACATCATGATAGCCGTTGACCGTTTTGAATCTTTTGGTCAAGTATTGCTGTTGCTTCGTTGAATGAGGTTGAATCTTGATTTAATGTAAAGGCTTTAACTCCGCATAAAACAAATAAAACTTCAAGTTTACTATCTGCTGTTATAACTGCTTTTTCTAAATAAATAGCTAGCATCTTTTTCTAGTAAATATAATACTCTTCGCTCGGATCGTCACTAAGAACTTTTTTATACATTTGATTAAATTGTTGTGAGCCCACAACAAAATACAATATTAAATATAAGGCTTTAATCAAATATATATAGTCACTACAATAACGACAACAAAGTAACTTAGAATGTTCATATTTTTGATTTTTATTTTTTAAATTTAAAATAAATTAAAAGAATATTTTGAACTATATTAAATTTTTTATTTTCATTTCTGAATATGCCCGGTTAGCTCAGTCGGTAGAGCATCAGACTTTTAATCTGAGGGTCGCGGGTTCGAGTCCCTCATCGGGCGCCAGCTTTTCTTTTAATTTTCCTTTTCATTTAAAATAGTTATTCCACTGATCTCAAAATATAACTCGATAGCGTATACGAAAAATTTTTTTGAAGCTAGTTTTGGCCTCCCAAGATAGATGGCGGCGGAATTAAGGAATAGTGATATGAAAATTAAGAAATTGATGATAATCAAGTTTTATTTCTTAAGCTCAAATATTGATAAATATATAATTTTCTAATAAAAATCTAGTTTTTTTGTTTAACATAAGATTTTTTTTCATGAAAATAACGGAATATTACATATTTACATAAATTTCAAATATATAAATAAATTTTTATTTAACAAAACAAATTCTTACAATAATATTCTATATTAACTTTCTGTTTTTCGTTTTTTACAATAAAAGTAATAAAACAAAAATTCTCAGGAAAACTAAGTACAAGTTTTAATTTTAATTTGCTAAAATTTAGTTTGTTTAATGATAGTGAAGAAAAAGTATTTGTTTGGTTGTGCAGAAATCTCAAATTTCAAGTACCGTGGTGTCACCTAACAAAGTCCTATGCTTTAAGAAAGTCCTAATTTAAGAAATAACAAATTTCGTATATATAAAGCAAACATTTAGAAAGAAAAATAAAGTTATTTTAACTAACCAGATATCTAGTTAAAATAGGTAAGTTATTTTCCCAAAATATTTAACTTATATATACGATATTTGTTTTTTCTTAAATTAGGACTTTCTTAAAGCATAGGACTTTGTTAGGTCACACCATGGTAGTTAGCATTTTTTATATAATTTACGTACCTTTTAGTTCTTAACTACCCAATGCTGTGTGCTAGAAGGTTAATAACACAACAGCATGGTAGGCAGCTGATTTTTTTTTTAAGATAAAATATTTTTTAGGCATTAGTTTATCAGATAGCCACTACAAAATTATAAATGCTGCATGAACTATTAGCTGAGCGCTGTGATTACACACAACTCAGAGGTTTCTTCTAGAGTTATTATATATATATATATATATATATATATATATATATATATATATATATATATATATATATATATATATATATATATATATATATATATATATCATATAATTTATTATAAAAATATTTTAGTGATAACTTTTGTTAATTGCTTCCAGTTATCTTATTTATGAGCTTTTTTCCAGTTATTTTGGCAGTTTATTCTTTACCCAGGTGATAAAAACGTATTTTTGCATAGTTTTCTGAAATAAGTTTAATCAGTGCAAATAAATGGTTATCAGTTATAGTTGAGTCAAACATATGAGAAGTTTGTTCATTAAATATTTTTGAGTAATCAACTGATCTTAAAACAGCACTAGAAATGGCATTTTGAATTCCTATTTTATTTGGAAAGTGGCCATTTATTGAGGCAAGCAACCTTAAGAAACATCTTTCAGTTTCTTCGCATATGATAACAACACTTTTGTTTGGTTTAATTAAACCTCCTCTGTCTTTGAACTTTAAAAAACTGGTTTGTTCGAAATGAAAAGAAAGTACTAATGCATTCCAACATTTAATGCAGATGGTTTATTGTAAATTTAGGTATCATACATTTCTTGATAAGATACATGTTGATAATGTTAGATAACATACAAAATATATGTTATCAAAAAATCCCTTTAATAAGTTGATTTAAATAACAAGTCAAAAACAATCGACTCAATCATTTAGAGCTGGAATATTACAAAGAATAATATATAAGTAAAATAACTTATGTTAAAAAATAATACTTTTTATTTAAAATTCTTAACAAATACTACATCCATTAATTACATTTATGTATTAAATAATCCTAGAAGGAACCCCTGAGTTGTGTGTACTCACAGCATTCAGCTAATAGTTCATGCAGCATGTACATATCTGGTATTTTGCTACAAAAATTGAAAATATAAAATTTGTCAAAACTGTAAGTAGACACCACTGCCGCTTACCATACAGTTATGTTATCAACCTTCTAGCACACTGCATTGGGTAACTAAGAACTAAAAGGTACATAGATTATGCATAAATATTATTTAATCGTAATTTGCACTTAAAAAGTATATCGAATATTTTGTACCTTAGTATCTAAGTAATTTGTCTGATTTTTTTTTAAAATCATTTCATTTCTTTAAAATTTTTAAAACCTTATTTCATAGTCTAGTTTTTCTTTCAAAACTCTATTTATTTTCTTTCATATTTCTGTAAAAAGCCTTATAAAATGTACATCGATCACCGCTAAGAGCTCCGATCGCCGCCATCTTGGGAGGCCAATTTTGGCTTCAAATTTTTTTAAAAAAGAAAATTGAATACGCTATCCAGTTATATTTTGAGATCAGTGAGTTATTCCCGCCATAAATACGGGTTATACAAATTCAGTGAATCATAAAATCTAATCAAATCAGGAATCCCCAGGAACTTTTGTTTTGTATTTCCACTCATATGCGGTGTTTCTACAAATTAGTTAGCTCCTGAACTTTAAGGGGATTCTTTTTTCTAATGTAAATATTTTCAGCTTGGTAGAAACTTTTAACTAAGAAATGATCGACTGAATGTATAGATAGCTCAAGAGGGGCGGCTCAGTCACGGTATTCAGACAAGTCAATATCCATCTGTAAATGATTTGTTGGGGTGTCTCATTTGAACAAATTACTGAGTTACTATTTTGGGTTCATGGTATGAACGTAAATGTGAAATCGAGACCACATTATGAGATACTTTCACATAAAGTTCTTTTATACTCAGTATAAAATATATAATTTCTACAGGTTTCTGTAGAGGAGGGGATAGGGGGGAGGGGGAGATAGAGAAGGTTCGGGTTGAACCTCTGATCTAATTACTCTATGATTATTTTTATCACGTGTTGTATCATTTTGCAGACATAAAAAAGTACAGATAATAAATAAAAGTCATAAGTTTTATCAGCGCCGAAGTTTTTTCTACGTTTTTTTTTGTTGATATTATTGATTCTCATTACAGATTATTGTCAAATCATTTTAATCATCATTATCTAATGTTGTTAATTCATTCTTATTATCATTATTCATGGTTTTCAATTCATTTTTATTATCGTTACTTTGGTTAGCAGTTTGATGATTTGATGATGTTATTGGGAAGTTTTGCTTTTTCTAAAATTTAGTGTTTGTTTCTCGAGATATCTTTCACTGATAAGGAGTGGAGTAATCGGCATGCTCTCCCGCGTCAATTGAGTTCTTTTAACAGATTTTGACAATTTCCTTTTTCATAATGGTAGCTGCTATTGTTGAAGTGAGCACAACTTCCGCAGGTTTTTTTTCATTTAAAACTTTCGTTAACTTATAGTCAGAAATAACTATTTATTATTTTGATTTGGCACATAAAGCGTTATGCTTGTGTTGTCTTCATGTAAAAATGGTTCCGTTTCTTTATTTTCACTCTCTGGACAACTTACATCAATTTTCATCTGAAGACCTTCTTCCTTCCGTTGTGACAAATTGTCGCTTTCTGATTTTTTTTTATGAAAAGAATTACAGCTGGTTGATCCTTCAACGTCTTGCAGATTCTCATCTTGATCTTCTTCAGGTTCATCAACATCTGGGACGTTTTTTAAGGGGACACTTACAGAATTACTACGATATCGTATCAAAACATTGTCTAAAAAGCCGTTGGATAGACAGGAATCGTTTTTTATCATCTGAAAACTTTTTGAAGATATGCTACTTCTTCTGTAATTCGAAAGTTCATTTTTATTTGCGCCCGGAAAGGATTCGTTTGTTACATCACTACCATTTTGGTTAGACGAGGACTCGGATAGTGAACGCAAATAACCCAGAGCAACGTGACCATTTGATCCTGTAGATTGAAAAATTTAACAATTTCACATTGAACTAGGTT
This sequence comes from Hydra viridissima, assembly GCF_058129835.1. Classification (NCBI taxonomy): domain Eukaryota; kingdom Metazoa; phylum Cnidaria; class Hydrozoa; order Anthoathecata; family Hydridae; genus Hydra; species Hydra viridissima. The sequence continues at coordinate 763,212 of NW_028324313.1, read as the reverse complement.
AAGTAAGTGTAAATTATTTGCAAAACACCAAAAATCATTTTACACCGTATTTTGAGTTCTTTGCTACATGAAATAACTTTATTCAGTTAATAGATGATTTTTAATTTTTGAAGTTTATTGAGATTTAAAAAATCGTAAAATCTTCCCCAGTGATGATTCCTTAAAAAACGACTGGCGATGTTATTTTACTAAGACCTTTTCTGTTCTAAACGCGACTTAAGAAAATATAATTCCAATTTACTACCTCGACTTCCTTGACTGATTTTTCTTGCGTTGACGCTAACTTTTCTTTCAATTCTAAAATAACAGAAAATACAACAGTAGGAGCATTTTATCGCTAAAAAGAAAAAAAAAAGGGTTGCAATATTCCAGCCATTAAACAAAGCGCCGGAGCTGTTCATATACTCACATGAGCTGCTTTTGTCCTGATCCAACCAATGAGGTTTTCTTTGAAATCGTCGCTTGTTGACTCTCTTTGGGCTTCAACTTGGCTTCTTCTTTTTTTTTCTGCCTATATATATATATATATATATATATATATATATATATATATATATATATATATATATATATATATATATATATATATATATATATATATATATTTCAATTAAGAGAAAAATTATTGCCGAAATTTATAAGCTTTAACTAAAGAGTTTCTATTTCTATTCCTACATCATGCGTCATATTATTATGTTAATTCCATATTTCTTCTTATGAGAATCTAGACTCATTCTTTGTTTATACGTTTTAGCATGTCAATGAAAAAGTTTTGACCACTTTCAAGGTTTTAATTGGATTTTATATTATATTTGGTTGTTAAGTTATAACAATAAACCCAACTATATCATGTATGCATGGCGTAGTTAAAACTACGCCATGCATACATGATATAGTTATACCCATGTATAACTATATCATGTATGCATGGCGTAGTATATATATATATATGGCGTAGTATATATGTATATGTCGTAGTATATATATCATGTATAACTATATGCATGGCGTAGTTTTTAAAGTTTAATTTCAAATAAACAGATACGTGATAACAAGAAATTGAAGTCTAGCAATATCTAAGCCGGATCCTTTAGAGAAATGTATAACAATTATGTTTTAGAGCAGAACTAAATGTTTGTTCTGAAAACGTTTGTTCGTTTCTGAAAATGTTTGTTCAAAAACGTTTGTTAATTGCATATACGCATGTCCTCAACAAACAGTTAACAAAATAATTGCTTTTTTAATTCCCTTGAGTTTCCTTCTTGAAAAGTTAAACATTCCCTTGAGCTTCTTCAATTTTCCTTAAGAAAAGCTAAACGTGATCTCATTAGAAACAAGAAAACACTTACATGGTTACTTTTTTGTAGTGATCGTAGACAACGAAGATGATTATAAAGCCAAAAAATATGCAAAAACTTATGATGACTATAATCATGAAGTGTTTCCCTTTTTCATTATTCGAAGAGCTATCAACATCGCTTTCTGAAGATACCGTAAAGTTTGTGATTGTCCTGTTTCTGAAGATTTCTTCAGATGCAAATTCGTAATTATGATCGATTCGATTCTGGAAATTTGTTGATGGTGGTGTCAGCTTCATTATTTTTACCCTTAAAGATGATATAACAAAATTTATGTAAAGTTAAAATTCGAAAGATCAAAAAAAATTTTTTCTATTCATTAAAATCTTAACATAAAATCCTATTTATAATGATATAATTGACTTAAAAAGAGAAAACAAATGAAACAAAATTTGTTTAACACAAGTATAATAAAAAGAAAAGGGGCTTAACTGATGCTTTTTTCAATGCTATAATTGAATCATATTTTTAAAAAATTTGATTCATAGTATGACTTAAAGCTGTCTGAGAACTTACGATTAAATCCGATACATAAACTAGCCGATCCTGTTTCAATTTTCCACCATGCCGACATTTATTCGCGTTAGAGCGAATCACTCCTTATCAAATCTATTTTGACCAAAGGCAGTGAACAAAGATGTAGAACAGCCTGGACAAAACAACGTGACCTTGAGCTTAAAGGAAGTTATATTAAATAGTCCTAACACAAAATTTTCAGGTACCATATACCTTCATTAAAATATCTAAAACGCTTTTATCGTTGTTTTTTTTTTTATCGTTTGTAATTTTTTTTTAATAAAGTTGATAATTACGGCGATAAAACTTTTTTCTCAAAAAGATCTTGTAATTATTGTTATAAAAATAGAAATTAAAAAATGAAACTTAACAGAAATAAATTAAAGAGAGGGAAAATATTTTAATGCAGTTTTTTTTTCCACCAAAAACGTTACGTACAAGAAAATAGTGTACAACACGAAAGGCTGCATAGAGTACGTGAAAGAAGTCCTAGACTAGAGTGTTTCTTACAAGCATTAAAAGGTTGGTAGCAATGTATACAAAAAAAGGTAAAAAAAAAAAAAAAAAAAATCATACGCATTTAAAACTATGACTTTCATTTGTTTTACGCGCAGTTTCAGCGTAAAGCTCTAGTGATGCAACAAACTTACTATATGAAAGGCCAGATTATCACCGGAATAAAATGAGTTATAGCTTTTTATATCCATTATTTTATGGATCCTTTTGATGAAGACTTAAACGCATTATAAAGTACAATGTAATGAATTTAAAATCTCGATTTCACTCATAGTTATGCACAATGCTTCAGTGTTGTAATTGTTAAACATACCGGCGGCAAATTTGAGATTCTTAATGGTGCATTCGGAAAGCGGAAAAGTTAATTTTGCCAAAAAACTGGAAGTTAGTTTTTTTTTTTTTTTTAAGAAAAACTATTTCGGTGCTTAATATTTCATTTCGCTAATTATTTGAAATAACACTTATTTGATTAATATTTGGTTAGCGATTTTTTTCATTCAATCGCTCATAATTTGTTAATTCATTTCTCCCACTAAACAAATATAATGCTGATAAACAAATTAAGTGATTTAATTTTTTTAAAAATGTTTGTTCAAACCATTTTTTTACTTTTTAAGCATTCACTTTTTAAACAACTTTAAAAATACCGTTTTATAAACGCAGAGGCAGGATTTCTTCTGATTTCCTAGAATTTCTGAGGATTTCTTGGGATTCCTTACGGTTTCTTGTTTATTCCTTAGGATTTTACGCAAAGTTTATTGCGCAGATACAAATTGAAGATGCAAATTGGTTTATGCGAAGATACAATAACTTCAAATATTTTTTTGAGAAGGAAAAGAGCTTTTTGGATTTTTTTTGGATTCTTGGATGAGTTTAGAGTTGTAATCCAAAATTTATTTTAAAAGCGTGCACCAAAAAAATTTTTTTTCTTAAAAACAAAACCAAATGAATCTACCATCGCACAAAATAAAAATATTTAAAAAGATAATTATATCTCCAATTTTCAATTACAAGTAAAATATCAAATTTAAACAAACATCAAGTAACCAATAAATGTGTGAAGACAAGAAACGCAAAAATTAAAAAAATTAAAAATAAAAAAAAAATAAAAAAGTAAAAAAGCCTTTCAAATTTTGAGTTATTAGATAACCAGACATACTAAAGAAAAAAGTACTGCACCAAAGTAAAAACGGGTGTTCATAATCTGCAGAATCAAACTACCATATTAATATTTTGATCAGTTGCATATATTTGTATAAAAACATCTTCAATAAATGCTAAAAAGCAACTAATAGAAGTTCAGAATGTTCACATATGCCAATGCCAACTGTTATTAAAAGCATCGTCACAATTTCCTATGTTTTAACTGATCAACGCAAAACAATAATTTTGATATTATAATTTTTTCATCCTTTTTTTTTTAAAAAACAATTTTCACGAGCCTCGTTTTCTTCATTGAATGACTTTTTGACAACGTGACAATTGATTTTTGCATTGTTTTTTAGTTTCTACAACTTTTTAAAAATTTATTTAGTTACAAAATTGATTCTGTAAAAAAGATTTTAAGAAAAAAAAAATTTTTAAGCTTCTGTAGTTAATTACTATTTAAACAGAACCTACACCTCTTTTGTTTTACGAGTTTTGCTCAAGAATCTTGAATCCTCAAAAGATATCTTCATTAGTGAACTAAGTTGATCAGTTGAGTGATCATTTACTAAAACTTCACCATATGCATTAATAGGGAATCCTTTTTCAAGTTCTGTTCTTTCAAATTTATTGCGTATATAATACATATGTAAAAAAAAAATAATACTAAATAAATAAGAACTCGTTATGGAATGGATTTCTCCACGATTTATAAATATTTTTTATATTTGTTACCTTTTTAAGTGTCTGCAGTTTTAGTTTCAACGGACAATAAAGAAAAAAAGACAGCAGTTTGTTTAACAAATCAAATTTTTATCAAACGATGTTTTCGAGCAACTTTTGATAATGTTTTACGGCTAAAAGGCATTTTATTTTTATCGAATAGGCTATAATACCCTCCCGCTGCGACTGGTTTGAGACATAAATGAGGACCTAATAAAATAAGCTTAGAAAACACCACCTTGCTCGAGAAGCATTTGTTTTCATTTGCAGTCATCCAGCTGACTTAAAAAAAAATAAACCGGCGATCGCATGACAACCAGTGATTGCATCCAAAAAAAACCTAATTTTCAGATTATAAATGCTTAAAATCTTCATTGATGTCTTGTTTTTATAATTTTCTTTTTATGATTACATAATCTTGTTATATACATGCGAATGAATGTCACTTAATGCTAGAATTTTAGGGTAAAAAGTTCGAACGCATTGTAACTTTACCCAAAATTCTTACAAAGTTTTTTTTTTCAACAGGAAAACTTTTGTTGCCCTTTTGAATGAGAAGAACAAAATTTGTAAACACAAAAACGAAGCTCTCCGAGGGATCTCGGTATTGCAGCTTTGATTGAGAACGGGCCACAATTAAAAAATATTTATCATATATTGTAATAAACGAAAAGATAAACTCTTTTGTCAATTCGGAATAAAATAATGAAAGAAAATTTTTTGGTAAATCATCAGACCAAATATCATCGAATACCATCATAAATAGTCATATGTTATTGAAATAACTCAAGGATATATCAAAGCTTATCTGAACTCTTTGGTCCGCTATTGTGAAAGATCCTTTATGACAAATTCCAAAATATTTCAAATATATCAAACTATATCACGATATATCGAAATATCATACTAACGTTTGTTGTTAAAAATAGTACGACAAAAATTTACGTTTGTTGTTAAAAATAGTACGACAAAAATTAGAAGCACATTTTATTTTTTAAATCAAACTATTTTTTTTATTAATTTAAGTTTATGATGTTTTGGATTAGTTGATAAACAAACAAATTTTTACTCTGAACTCATTTGAACGGGTTGTAATGGATATGGTTGAAATCAGAAAAAAAAAAAAAAAAAAAGCAGCCTTGGGTTTTTTTTTATGAACACATCATTCAATTCATTATGCGGAGATAAACAGCGTTGAGAAATTCTGAATTAAAACGAAATCTTATTTATGTTTTCAAAGCGAATCGAAATCCTAAATTTAAAGACCATCTTATATTGTTGCCGGAAGTTACAGATTTCGGTTTAAAAATCAATATAAGATCATTTAAATTAAATTTTTTTGACACAACAAATATTTATCTACTAATGATATATATTAAATGATACATACTTACGCTAAACATGACTTTAGTCATATTTTACACCAAGCCGTATAAATCACAGGGAACTTAATATGTAAATAGTTCATTCAAGGTAATAAAAAATCTAGGAGTATTATATTTGGGGTCCTTTACGACCCCACCTTTCTATATATATATTAAATAATTTTCAAAAATTCAAACTATTCACAATTAATGTTTAAATAGAAGTTATATTTTATTTGAGAAGTCTTCTTGTTGTGTAAATTATATTTTAATATCTTTTTCTTTCTTATAATTTAGTGACTTAAAAATACGGCTTAAGTTTTTTTAATAAATTAATATTTCTCTAAAATGGTATGCCCGGTTAGCTCAGTCGGTAGAGCATCAGACTTTTAATCTGAGGGTCGCGGGTTCGAGTCCCTCATCGGGCGCACTATTTTTGGCTTTGTTATTTAAAACTTCTGTTAACTAATTTTCTCTTGAGTTCTGACAATCATACGGTTAGTAAAAATCAGGTTTAATATTAAGGCGATTCCCAAGAAACTTTAAAATATTTTAATTTAACCGAGTGAGTAATTACATTTTTTAAAATTTTTATGAAAAACACCTTCAATTCACAAATTTCAAGAATGCCATATTTTCTCTCACCTTTTCAAAAATAACATCACAAAAAAAGTTAAAATAATTAGTTTTACAAAAATAAGTAGTTTTTCTATTGATTTACAAAACAATAGATTCGTTTCTACAAGAAAAATAACTACAAAACCATTAGAGTAATCAGTTCTGTGCAAATGATTCCAATTTGATTCTATAACTTTCAATGAGTTCTGGGACATGGAAAAAATGGCATCTTCTATACGAGTCACAGCGATACACAAGTGAAGATATGATTGCTTGAAGTGTTCAATTTTTTCAACTATTATGCAAAATTTTTTCTAAAACTTTGAGCACTTTTTCAGTCATAAGTATTATAAGTTCACAAATTTGCTAATACAAAAAAACACAATTCCCATTTTTGCACGCACAAAAAACAAATTGTTTTGCGGCAATCTTCATGATTTTTATCTGTATTAGGAATTTTTTGAATTTCAGGTGCGAAATAAAAAGTTACTTGTTCACAATAGATTTGTAAACAGGTTTGAAAACCAACTTCATAATTCAAGGTGAGAAAGGAGATTTTTTCTATTGTTGTAATCATGCAATAAGACATTTTTTGATTTATGAAAAAATTTTGAATCGATGTAAAATAATCATCAAATTTCAAGTAGATGATAATTTTTAGACGGTTCTTATTTTATATCTTTCACTAATTAAAATTGATGCAAAATAATCAAAATGTATTATGCGGTTTTCATCAAAATCTTAAAAACTGAATGCTTCTCTCAGACAAAGGTAAAAGATTTTTAACATTTTGCATAGTTACTCTACCGTATGTGTATATTCATACCTCAAAAGGTTTTCTTGGGAATTGCCTTAAGTATTAACCCTAAAACTAACAACCTGTGATTATTAAATTGCTGCATAAAATCTTTATTCACAGTGATAATTTTGAAACCGCGATTGAATTGCTAATTAAAAAAAAAAAATAAAAAAAAAAATACTAATAAAAATAAAAGACGTTTACTTAAACATGCATAACTTGGAAAGGCAACTGCGTAGATCGATAGCTATCTATATATGGTGATTGAAAAATATCCATACCTTTATCAATAAAATTATCTAGTCATGGTGTTATACCATTAATGATATAACCCCACCACTACCAGACAAACACAGTACCTTATGCTGAAACTATTTAAACCAGAGATCAGACAACAATGACGTGACTCATAATGAACGTGAAAACTGAAACAGGAGAGTGACATATTTCTCACCTCCTAGAGCGGGATGTTTTGAGAGGTATTGGTTCCTTGAAGGATGTTAGAAGGTAACTATTTTGATAAAGGCTTTATGCATTAAGAAATATTGCGTACTCTTTCTATGGGTCATTTTCTTCCAAATACTTTTTGAAAAAGCCAAGTAAGCATGTTAAGCTGTGTTAAAAAATCTTTATGAGGAATTTGATAGAGTATTTTTTAAAAAGAATTAGTTACGTTTCATCAACAACTAATTAACTTTGCTACCCATTTTATATATGTTAAAAGCTTTTGAATAACTTGAATTTTATAAAATGCCATAAGAGTGCGCCATTTTAAGTTTACAAAGATTATAAGATGTGAAAGATTTTTATCAAGACTAAAAAGTTTTAAACGATAAAGTTTCTTTTGTGTTATCATCATTTGATAAAGTCAAGTTGTGAAGCAATTTTTCTGAGGGGGATTCCACAGACTTTTATTTAAGTGTTAAAAAAGAAATAAATATACAATATGTACAATAATGTAAAATAATAATACATAATAATAAAATATGTAAAATAATAGTATGGTGAAAATAGTAATATAGTAATAATACACATGGATTATTTTTGTTCATTAGAAATGATAGATACTATGTGCTTTGAAATTGTGAAGCCAGTTTTAAAATTCATTTTCGAATTGAGCTCTGGCATCCTTCATCTCAGTTCAGTCATATTACAAACATACATTAATTTTTTTGGTAGGGTTGTAAAACAGCGACTCGATTAACTCGGTTTACGAGGATTTTCCATCAACTTCATGTTTGTTTTTTTTTTAATTCTCCCACCAAGCAATTTAAAAGCATAGTGATTTATCTTTTCAATGGCTTGTTTTTTTTGTTTTCCTTTGTTTTTTTTTTTCTTTTGTGTTTGGGATTTTTTTTTGTTTGTTTCTTTTTTGTCTGCATGTTTGTCTGTACTTTTTAACTTTTTAGTAAACTCATCTACTAGAAGAAAGATTCCTAATTGTCAACTTGAAGAATGATCAAACTTATGTCCTTACTCATTCAATCAAATTTAGTTTACATTAACAAATGTTTGCAAAATTAATATCAAAACATAACATTAAAAAACATTTGATAATTTATCTTCTTAATCATATATAAGAAATAAATTTTACTTTTTTTGTGTTGTGAAGATTCCAAGGAATCGGGATCACATTAAAAATTCATTCCTAATTTTTCAGAACCGATAACGAACCAACGATAACGAACAAGATTTGAGAAAACGAACAACTGGAGATAAAGATTAGAAAACAATTATTAAGAATATGATGGCAACTAAATAACATGATGGCAACTAAATAGCATGATAGCAACTAAATAATATGATGGCAACTAAATTCATAGATTTTAAACCAGAATTATATAATCAACTCATAAAACGTTACAAAGAGTATCATTTTTTATCTCATAAAATGTTGAAGCCTGAATCACTTATCAGCTCGTAATATGTTACAACCAGAATAACTTATTAACTCATAAAATGTAATAACCAGAATAAATTAACAATTCATAAAATATTATAAACAGTATCACGTACACTCCCATAAAACATTGCAACCACTTTATCACTTATGATCTTGTAAAAACAAAGTGATGAAACTCTATTTATTTACGATTCTGGTTCACGCCGACCAACTAAACCACTAAACAGATTTGTTTCGTAATTAGTACAAATATCGATAGAAAGAATTATCGATATCATCATGACATCGATGCGAATATTCATTTAACTGCTTTATTTCACTAACATTTTTGTTCAATTGTTTCGATTCACATATAAAATACACATACAATGCATGCATAAACATATGTAATGTATGTAATGAATCATATACACCATGTTCAAAAGCACTAAATGATGTTCAAATCAAGACGCTCCACTCCAAAAATTTGAACATTAGTAAGCGTCAATAGGTTGAGCTCAATAATTCTTGTCTTAAAATAACTGCTCGTCAAGAGTAAAATTTCTCCAGCATTTGATTCTTTAAATATTCTGCTGCTGTTATTTGTAGAGATGGGTTTATATTTGATCCCACAAAACTTGACGAAGGATTTAAATGAAGGACAGGGGAGGGTTGCGTATGATAATAATAGTTCGTTTGACTCGGCGAGTAATTAAAAAAGTTATTTTTGATTGGATGATATTCATGATAATCTTGATAAAACGGGGGAGCTGCAGGGTAAACAAAATACATTTGTTCACTGTGTTTGGTATAAGGCTGTCGGTGTCGAATTAATTTCTTAGAAAATCTTTTTTTGACACACAGTTCAATATTCCCGTTTTTCTTGAGCTCATTTGTAAACTCTTGAGTAATTAGTTTTACTTTATTCTTGTAATCAGTTCGCGCTTTCTCAACAAGCAACATCAATTCTTTAAATTTATCCTAGAGAAAAAAAGATTTGTAACTATATAACAATGGCTATTTACAGTAACTATTAAAATGGTCAATTACAAAATCAAAATCGACAAATAAAGTTTTATGAACTAATTTAGAGCCATTATTTTTGTCTAAAAATAGTGTTTTGAAAAAGGCAGAAACTAACCTGTGCACCATCATAATTAAAGATACCAACAACACTAGCAGGAGCATTCTTTTTCATAGTTTTCCCCAAAGTGTGTCGATTCAAGGCGAAGATAATTGGAACCATGTCTTCATTACATAAACTTATAATGCTTGTCAAGTAGTCATCGATTCCGCCTAAAAAAAAATGACAAGCTCTTAATTTTATCTTTTGAAAGAAATGATTTATGATGATTTATGATGATTTATGATGCATTTATGATTCATTTAAACAATTAAGAAGTTTAGCTTGAAAAAAGACAGAGTTCTCAAATTTCAAGTAAAGAATAAAGTGCTACACAATTACTATGCTACTTATAAAATCTTATACCTAAAAATACTTCCTGCTAACTATTAATATATATTCATTTTTATATTATATTTTTACATTATCTTTTTTTATTTATTTTTTACATTATATTTTTATATTTATTTTTACATCATATTTTTATATCATAATTTTATTACATTTTTATATTTATTTTTGCATCATATTTTTATATCATAATTTTATGTTACATTTTTATATTACATTTTATACTATCCTTTTATATTATACTTTTGCATTATATTTTTATGTCATACTTTTTGTAAACAATTAATGAAGTGCAAAAACACTCTCTCTACTGAAGTAGAAAGTCTCCTTGCACTTCACAATTCATAACTTATTAACAAGATAGAGATAAGTTTTATCTCATAGATAGAGATAAGATTTTATCTCATAGATAGAGATAAGATTTTATCTCATAGATAGAGATAAGATTTTATCTCATAGATAGAGATAGAGATTTTATCTCATAGATAGAGATAAGATTTTATCTCATAAATAGAGATAAGATTTTATCTCATAGATAGAGATAAGATTTTATCTCATAGATAGAGATAAGATTTTATCTCATAGATAGAGATAAGATTTTAGACTTAAGATTTTAGAGATAAGATTTGATCACTTCAAAAAAAAAGTTCTTAACCCAGCTTTAACTTGCTTACCCCAAACCTCAAGAATTCATCTTTTCACTACCTTCACAAACTCTTTTAGGTGCAACATTTCTAAATTTATCTTGGCGTTAACATCAAAAAACACACACTAAAATGTAACCTCAAAATATGGAACTTTTAAAATAAGATACTGTAATGTAAATAAAATAAGCAAAATTTTTATAAAGCAAAAATCTTAATTAATGACTTAATTCTTATTTAAAAAATGATAAACTAGAAAAGATCTAGAAAAGGTTTTTGATATTTTTTTTTAGCTAATTTTCATAAAATAAACTTTTTACAATATAAATACATAAGACATTTTCTTCCATGATTCTCTTTAATCAAACTAAAAACATTTCAGTTTTTCAACATCTAAACTAAAAAAACCTGCAAAGCTAGTTTTTTTTTCAGACCTTAAGGAGAAAATAAATTTACCTTCACATGAAATTCTCTCAATATTTGGAGCAACAATAATTGCTTTTAGTTTTTTCACCTTCAAATGTTTGAGAACTTCTCGAAGACCAACCACATACCGTCTTTTTTGTTTAAACTGAAAAAAAAATATTTGATGCATATAAAATTATTTGATATGTAAAAATATTTAACTTATATATAAATATTGAATATATACAGTAGCGTGCAAAAATTTATAAACAGCTAAAATTTTCTTGTTTTTCGTCATAACTTTTTATCTTTTAACTGAAAATGAATGGAATTTTTAACAATTGTTCTTCTAAAGTAATTACATAATATAATTTACTCAAAAAAAATGAAAATTTGTTACCAAAAGAAGAAATTCAAATTTTATTGAAAACATAATTCGTGCAAAAGTTTATAAATGAATAAAAAAAAAACTCAAAAAAGAGATACTATTTCTAACTCCTCCACATTTTTTCATTACAGCACATCAATATTTTGTTGGATAGCCTCTAGATTTTAATACTGCTTGGCACCGACAAGGAATAGTCAACTAATTTGATAAGCACATCTTTGAGGATATTTGCCCAACAATCCGAAAGCATCTTGAATAAATCATTTTTATTGGTTGGTTTTTTGCCCTTCAATTGACGATCAAGATGTTTCCAAAGATGTTCTATTGGATTTAAATCTGGACTTTGGGAAGGCCAGTCCAAAAGTCAAATTTTTTTTTAATTTAAAAAATTTTTGACAGAGTTTATACAATGCTTTGGATTGTTGTCTTGCTGGAAAATCTAACCAAGAGGCATTTGCCCTTTCCATGTGGCAGCATAACATTCTTGATTATACCTAAATATACATTCCAATCCATTATGGCTTCAATGTGATGAAGTGGACCAATAGAATCACAACTGAAAGTTCCCCAAACCATTATATTGCCACCATCATGTTTAACTGTTGGTATTTGATACTTAGGAGCAAATCTTTTACATTTCGGACATCTCATGTACTTTATACCATCGCTACCAAACATGCAAAACTTTGATTCGCCGCTGAATAAGACTTTTGACCATTCTTTTGAAGTCCAATGCAAATGATCTTTTGCAAATTTCATTTGTGCTGAGCAATTATTTAACAATATTAATGCTTTCTTGGCAGGTTGATAACCAAACAGATTTTACTGATGCATGTGATACACTTAACACCATAATTCTTGCTCAAAATACCATTTAATTCAACAGCACTTCTGCGGGGATCTTGTTTTGATTGTCTTACCAAAATTCTGTCTTGATGTTCTGCAGTTATCTTTGGGCTTCCTAGACAATGCTTGTTTTTGAGTGTCTTACAGTCTCTATATCTCTTAACTAGTAAGCTAATTGTTGATTTTGCCACATCATAAAGCTCAGAAATTTGCTTATAAGGATCTTCTTCTCTACAGCACGTATTATTAAATTTTTATTTTCTAGTGACAATTCCTTAGACTTTCACATTATTTTTTTAATTCAATATAAGTTAAATATTATCTCCAGTAAACTAAAGTAATTTTAATAACAAAATGTTTTTCTTACTGAAACTTTGATTTTTTAAATGGGGGCACAAAACTGGTTAAAAACTTTTGCATGATTATGTTTTCAATAAAATTTGAAATTCTTCCTTCCGTAACAAATTTTCATTTTTTTGAGTAAACTATACTATGTAATCACTTTAGAAGAGCAATTTTTAAAAATTCCATAAATTTTCAGTGAAAAGGCAAAAAGTTATGACAAAAAAACTAGAAAATTTTCGCTGTTTGTAAACTTTTGCATGCTACTGTATATATATAAATATTTAATATTTACAAAATTACTTAATATGTATAAAAACATTTAATATATTTGTAAAAATATTTGATATATAGAAAAATGTAAACATAAAAAAAAGAAAACTTGATCATTGAAAGAGCAAAGAAAATAAAAATAAAAGAGTAGTAAATCAATAAGAAGTAAATATTTCATTGAGGTGCTTGAAAATACTTTTGAATAATAACAGCGTAAAATAATAGGTTAAAATTTTGAGGAAATCTAGAATAAGTGGAGATAAAAATGAGCAAATATAACCAATTAATCACTTTTTGCTAATCTCTGCTATAAATAAAACTCAAATTATGATTAGTTACTTTAATTCGATTCTCATGGTAAACCCTGTCTTGGTATTTGATAAGATCTAATAACAGTAACTGAGTCAAATTGTCGATCTCCTTGGTTAACAGATGGTTGCAATACCTAAATTACATTGAAAATACACGAACAATATTAGTCATGCCAAAAACTTGTTTTGTAAATCTCATTGGATTCATTATAAATATGCTAAAGATAGATAAACACAAAAATAAAAAAACCACATGTAAACTATGAAATATTTAATAAGGTGCATTACAACTTTGTTTAACTCTTGAGAACAAAGTACATACTCTCGAAACTTTCTTGAATGAATTTCTCTTTTAACATATTCTGGAAGGCTACAAAGTTTTACAACATTTGGATCTAAAAAGATGATAAAAAGGAAGATGAGATTGAAACAAGACAACCAAAAAAGAGAAAAACAATCTTTGAAAAAAAAAAAAAAAAAAAAAAAAAAAAAAAAGTACTACCATTGTCTGAAGGATTGGTATCTGAGGTATTCTGGGAAACAGTTTCCTTCTTGATTTCAATAGATTCCTCTGCAATGCAATTGTCTGATAGACAAGAGTTCTCTACAACAGTATCACTGACTTCAGTTAGCTCATCTTTAATTGATAAGCACTCATTATTCAAAGTTGTTACCAAATCATTAGATCTGCTATTGCGATATTTACAAAAGTAATGCAAAAATTTGGATGCAAACAACCATCAAAAAGTTCTACAACTTAATTTCAAACAAAAGTTAAAAAAAAAAGAAAGAATATAAAACATACAAAGTAGATGGTTGTTCTTTTTCAGGGTCTTGTTTTCGTTTTGTCATATTATTTAACTGTTTTCTTTCACGCTCACGTTTTATAATCTAAAAAAAAAAAAAAAATTTTTACAAAATTATTTTTCTTATTTGGTGATAACCACAACTTTGGATTCACATTTTACTGAAAGGATAAAGAAACATGGAAAACAAGAGAAAAAAAAACAAGGAAGCAAGAAAAAAAACAAGATGGAAGAATTTAATGAAACAAATATGCAACTACAAAATTATTATTTTACCACAATACAAAACACAATTTACACAAAGCTATTTTTACAACAAATTATGTAACTGGGCCTTCCTATTTAAAATGGACTTTCAGCATTTCTATAGAACTATAATTTATACTAGTTTACTTTAAAAAAATTGATTGTAAAAAATATCATTATTTATATTAATAAAAACAACTTGCAAAAAAAAGTTACAATGGTACAACATTGTAATTACTTTTTTCAGAAGGGTTGGCTTCTTTTTCTTTGGTGTTTCTCTCTCTTTCCCACGTTTTATAATAGGAGCTGTGCTGTCTAAAAGATTTTGAGTTCCACCGTACACCATACCACCAAACTAAAGCAACAGAATGCTTAAAACAGTTCCTTGCATTCTTTTGACTTAACATAATAAATCTACTTTACGTAACGTAAAATTCTATAGAAATATTAAAAGCATTAAAACCCAAACTGATTTAAAATTTTTGAAATTTAAATGAAAACAGATTGCATAATCTAAGAGATAATTACATTGAAGACACCAAGTAAAAAATAAAACTGCAACATACCTTGTCTCTCACTTTTCTCTTTCCATCTAATGTATTTCGCTTTGCCATCCCTGCAACAACTGACACTACTCCAGTTGACACAGCTTTTCTTTGTTTCTTTTTATTCGCCATCTTTTGAGATTCTAAGTGCTAAAAAAAGTTGATGAACAAAAACTAAAACAAAAATTACAAAAGAATCAAAGGCTATCTTTACAGAGACAATTAAAAGTACAAAGGGTTAAAAAATGATAATACAAATATATATTACAAAGGATACAGACAATAGTACAGATAAATTTTTACTAAATGTAATACAATATAATAAAATATATTATAGTAGGGGAGGGTGGGGAGAACTACAACAGGGGGAACTGGGACAGCCCATTTAGTTTCTTACTTTTTCAGCCAATCAAAATTTGCAAACCATTTTATGCAGCCCTTGACTTCCTTTTTATCATGTGGGATGAAAGCCAGTCTTGGATTCTTACAGTAATTACAGCGCCAATAATTTGATATTAAACCTCAAAACTTATCTTTTTAAATATGTTTTCAAAGTTAATTGTTTAATAGATATTGCAGCTAAATGATTGTAAATGCTGATGTAATAGTGCTACCAATGTTAATGTGTTACTCTACAAAGGATATGATGTTTACTGTAGGTGTATGCTAGTGAGAAAAAATATGGTGTGGAAACTAGCAATGGGTCAAACTGGGACAGGCTGTCCCATTTCTCCCATGACTGTCCCACTTCTCCCAACATTTTTTTTTTAATCAACAAAATACTATTTGAGTAAGAATGTAAACTATACTATTGATATATTTTTTCTTTTTTTTTTTGTCCACAGTAAAGTATAAAGCCTAGAAAATATCAAAGAAAAACAGCTGCAGGACTAGTACCTCCAAGAGCAATGTTAGAGGCTGTTTTGGAGGTTGTTGAAAAGAAAAAAGGAATAGGAATAATAGTTCTTGTTTGACTTTAACATTAATAATTATGTGGTGTTAGTAGCCTAATAATTTTCTTTTGATTTGTATTGTTTCAGGCATCTATGAGAAAAGAACAGACCAGAGGACATAAAAGAGAGAGAACAATGAAAGCCAAGTCCAGTCCAGAAATGAAAAGAATCAGAGAAGAGGCTGAACTGTGGCAGCAAAGAAAGGTGAAGAAGTCAAATAGAAAACTGGTGCTTGAGGGAACTGAAAATAAATAAATCAATGCTAACACTTCGGACAATAATGAGGATGATGATGTACTGATGGTGTTGAATGACACAGATGATGACAGTACAGCATTGAGTGAGGATGATGGTTCGCCAGAAATTCATCTGGGTCCTGTTGCTGTGAATGATGTTGCTGTGAAAGAAGGACATGTTTATTCTTATTGAACTTCATTCTGAAAAGAGCATGAAACTAAAATATTATGTGGCCAAAGTCTTGGATGTTGCTGAAGAAATGGTTGTTGAGTATTTAAGAAAAAGTACCAAAGTGGAGAATAAATTTATACATCCATATATTCCAGATCAACACCCAGTTGACTTGGAGGAGAACAAAGCTCTTCTCCATATGCCTGTGTTACAGGGGACAACATCTCGCACAAAGGGTGATATTGTCTTCTTCCTGGACTTCAGAAAATTAAATATCCAGTAATAGGGGTCTACATTTATTGTATTATATCCTATTAAAAAATATTATGTTTTTGTAATCATTTGGATAACATAATAAAATATGTGTCTAAAATTTAGTAAAATAATTGAATGTTTTTCTTTCTATTAAATGAACAAAAAAGAATGAAAGTTTAAGTGGTATCCCACTTCACCCCATTGTGCTCGACATCTCCCCATCTGCTGTCCCATTTCTCTCCAGGGTGTCCCACTTCTACCCACTACCAATAAATACCAACAAATCAAAACAAAAGTGACACACATCATTATTTACAGTAAATGCAAGCTAGTTCATCTGAAGTGACGTTGAAATATCACACTTAAAACATAAAAACAACATATTTACGTGTATGGAACTCAGCAGTGACAAAAATGGATAAAGCTCATATTATTGTCCCAGTTCTCACCACCCTACCCTAATGTAATCTTTTACAACAGTTACAACAGCATAATTTCAAAAAACTATAACAGTAAAAGATAATTTTCTAAAAAACTTTAAAAGAACAGATACACACTTAAAACATTTCAGAGGGATGCTTTTGGGTCAATTGAAAAATCTTTTTTTTTTCACCTACTACACTCCATCCCCCTACTTTTTCATATTTTTTCTGATCACACACACACTATAATTTATTATTATTACTATATATTATTAAATATCTAATTAAATGATATAAGTATAAATTTGATGTTTGAAAGAAAAATTATGTGAACAAGTTTTACAGTTCAACAAAACAGATGATATTAAAATTTTTGATTTTATTTTTACAATTATTTACATCTACAATAAGAACATTTTAAAAATAATTTCTAGTACCTCAGATGTTAGCCGGTCCAACAAACTACCAAAGTCAAGGATTGCTTCTTTATTTGATTGTTTTTTTGGAGCTTTAACCTCCACCATTTTTGTTTTGGTTAGTAGAATTTTCTTCTCTCTTGCTTTGATTTTCCGCTTCAACTGCTTCATCTTCTTTTTTTTAATTTTTTTCTCTTCAGGCGTTAATCCACTTAGCTCTGGTTTTTCATCATCTTTGCTTATTTCAATGGAAGAGCTACTTATAGGCTATAACCAACAATAGAAAGTCATATTTACTTTAAAAATCTAATTTAAAAGATATGATTACAAAAAAATAATAAAGATACTTACACAAACATGATCTCCTAATAGGTCATTTTGTTATACAAAAGTAATTTTATAAAAATCTCAGCTTTTATCGAAATTTGGTAAATTTATTTGTTTTATGTTAAGAGCAGAAAAAGTGATGAATTTCACATCATAAATAACTGTAAACAAGAATAGAAACTCACATTTAATTATAATATCTATAAATAGGAATATATTGCTTACTTCAGAATTCAAAAAAAAATTATCAAAATATTTCACATAAGGCACATTTTTTATTATAAAAAAAAAAAAATTCAAAATACATTTTTTAAATTTAACTACAAATAGAACTTAAGAACTTTTACAATTATCATCCTAAGAAGACAAATAAAATATAATGAACAATAAAAATCCTGGAAGGACTTCAGAAAAAGGTGAATAAATTTACACAAGTAAATTCAATGTTGAACTTTTAACTGAATGAATTGTTCAATATAAAAATAGAAAAAACCAAGATTAATACAAAAAAGTTTTTAAACATCCAATTTAAACAACAGCGCACTTATGTACATTTTTTATAACTTACATATTTCATTTAAAAAACTTACCATGACTTTCTTTACAACTGAGCTGTAGGACAATGTGGTAACTGCAGAAGATATTGGGACAGCAATATCAGGGTTAAAAGTTATCTCTTTTGAACTAATGGCATCCATATTTTTCCTAAGCCTCTCTAAAAGCTTTAGAGTTTGTGCATCCTTATCAACATTAACTAATCCTTTACAAGAACTAGCAGAATCAGGAAGATCATCCACTGGTGATTTTTCATCTTGCTTCTGTAAACTGCTATTAAATGATACTCTTAAGTTCGCAGGTTTTTTTTTATCTGCCTTTTTAAGTGAATTTCTGCTCAAACTGTCTGAAGTAGTTGAAAGGTTTTGTTTTTTTTCCATGGGAAAGAGCTGGGCATTGGATTGAGGATTATTATTATCATGAAAGCTTTGGTTTTCTATGAAATATTTTTGGTTTTCATTGGATGAACATAAGTTGCATTGTAAATCTTCCGTTTTCTTTTTGGGGAAGTGTTCATGAAAATGTCTTTGATTATGCTTGGATATATTAGTTTTTAAATTAACTTTATAATTGTTTGCATTCTCAGTTTTAATATAATCTTCATTTTTAAATAATGTTTGTGATGTTGTATTTATATCTCTTTCTTTATGCATTGGAGAAACATTTGTTTTGTTCCCATTTAATTTGATTGTTTGAGAACTAGGCACCTTTTTAACTATTGAACTCCATGAGAGTTGGGTAGGTTTTTCTAGAAATAAAGAGTATTTGAAAACAAATCATGAAACCTAACATAAATAAACAGAGAAAACTTAAACTCTACTTTTATCAATAAAACATAATAAATAAATAAAAAATTTAAAAATATTCCAACAACTCTTTAAGTTTCAACAAATAAAATGAAACTTGATTAACTGCTTAACTTTTTTAAAGTTTTTTATTTTATTGCTTACTGTACTTCAATATATTTTTTTTATGAAATTGCTTAGTATACTTCAATATTTGAAATGTTATAAAATTTTTGTTATGAAATTTATAAAATAAAACTATTAAGTAGTTTTAAATGCAAAAACACCTCGATGAAATTTTTTAAAGCAGAAGCCTTAATTCTTTTATTTCAACTTTGGTAAGAGAATAAACAAAAGTAATCCAAACAGTCATTTCTTTTACAGCAAACTTATAAGTAATTTTTTTGCATAACTACCGCATTTTTAGATAAAATCTTAAAAATAGCGGGAGAACCCTGGAGAGTAGTTTTGGTAAACAGCATTTGTAATTTCAAAGTTACAAATGAAACGACCATTTTCTAATTAATTACAATTATTTTTAATGATATTAGACTTTTTTGACAAAGATGATTTCGTGTTGGTGGTCACCCTTGTAAAGAAAATGAAACAATCAAATTTTTAAATTATTGATTTAAGAATTACAGTTTAAAAACTTGACCTTGTCAAGAAGGCCTTAAATTTAAAAATTTATTCAATGAAAACATACAAAACCTACCATTTTTATCAGTGTGAGTTGCTGGAACCATCTGTGGAAAATCAAAAATAAAAAGTTAAAGTTTAAAGTTATTTGCATTCAGATAAAATATAAAAAACATTCAACTTGTTAACATAAGCTATATTATAGTAAATACAAAAAATCAAAATAGATGCTAGAGTATAATTAATTGAGTATCACCAGTATATAAAAACATTTCACAAATAAGTAATATACTAGCTGCTACATTTAATTTATAAAAGAATTTTTGATAATGGGAGTTCAAAAATTAGTCCACAATATTTTGAAAATTAATTTTTAAGATTTTTTAAAAAATTTCAAACAAATATTTCCAAAATATGAAAAACAAAATATAAACTTTTTAATTAAATTTTTCAAAAAGTATCAAAAAGACCAAAGTTTATGTTGATAAAATTAGAACTTGACCCTACTTTTATCCACACAGAAAACAGTTTTTATGAGCAATATAATATTATAGAGATTACAAAAAAGCTAATTTACAAGAAAAAAATCATAATACTCTAGATATACACCGAGATTTATTTAACAGGGAAATATAGCATGAATTTCAAAATGTGCTTCTCATTCTATTATCATTATTTTTTAAATAGCTACATACCTTACTTTTTTTGATATTCTTTTTTATATTACATTCTTTTTCTGCTTGTTTTAATTGAAACTCTCTTACTGAAACTTTATCTTTAGGATTGGTGTCTTTGTGTGTTTCATGAAATGAAGAATTTTGATGCTGAATATTGGAAGAACTGCTTGATATAGAGCATTTCTCAGAGTGCTTTGGTCTATTTTCAAAATTCTTTTGAACATTTCTTATATTTTCAGGGATAAACTCAGCAGCTTTTGCTGATAGCGTAAGTGAACAACTGTTTTTTGGAACAAACTCTTTAGCAGATACTGATAGATCAGAAATCATTATTATTTTTAGACTGAAAGAAGGTACATATATATATATATATATATATATATATATATATATATATATATATATATATATATATATATATAATATATATATATAAATATATATATATATATATATATACATATATATATATAAATATATATATATATATATATATACATATATATATATATATATATATATATATATATATATATATATATATATATATATATATATATATATATATATATATATATATATATATATAGACACACACACACACATTTACATGTATTTATTATTTATTTACATGTATTTATTTACTTTAAAAAACATATAGCTTTGTTCAATTTGTACAGTTATAGATAATTTACTTTTATTTATATGATTAAGATTTCGATACTGTAGAGCCTCCATATTTTAATATCTGAAGGAAAGTAATTCGTTTTTACCAAAAATAAAATTAAAACTTATTTAAAAAACGATGAATAGTTTTTTAAGTTAGGCTTGTTACATCGAAGTTCGGTTCGTTATATATCTATCAGGGGCAATGATATATTATATATACTAGATGTCTAACTTGCGGGATTTTATAAGAAGAAAAGTGAAGCCGCTTATTTTGTTTACAAATTGAATCCGCCATTTGTAATAAGGGCAAAAGCTATATCCGACGTGCGAAATAAAAGTAAAAAATGCATGTTTTTGCCCGAATTAGTAATGGCTTCCACGGCTTCACTTTTCGGATCGATTTTAGACATCTAGTATATATAATATATCATTGATCAGGGGTAAGCTCTGGAGTCTCGAAACTATTTTTGTTACGAGACATTACGATACGAGATCTCGAAATGACACTGATTTTCGAGAATAGTTTCGATCATGGTTTTCACAAGTTTCGAGAACTTGTTTCGAGAGGTTACGAGAAGTAACGAGATTCTCGATTGAGAATTGGTCACGAAATTTCCCTTCTCGAAACATGACAATACTATGAGAATAACGAGAAATTAACGAGATTTAAATACTTTTTCGATGTTTTTCGAGATATTACGAGACAAGTTTTCTAATTTTTCAAATATATTGAAAATTATTGGAACAAAAGGTTTTTTGTTCATTTTTGTAGCTAAATTTTGATTAAAATAACAAAACATTATTTCAATGGCCACCTAAGCAGCCGTTGGCAGTCCTCATCGTGAAACATTCGACTCCTTTTTCAGTTTCTACCAGATTGAAGGGAAGGTTGCATCTGGCCAAGAACTTGGCAATTTCTATGTCTCCTCGTAGCTGCTCTTTAACCTGCGGCTTATACTTTATGTATGCATTAATTTTTTTGGCTTTCTCAGGTGTTGATGGTCCTACCAATTTCCTCTTTTTAATTCCTCTTTCTAAGACTTTAGGTGTATGTCCTCCTTGCTCTTGCTCATATCGCTCATCTTCGTCGTATAACTAAAAATTAAAAAAAGTAATAATAAGTACCTTTTTTTGTAAAAACTAAAAAAGGTTTTGGATTCATAAGTAAACAAAAGAAAAATGATTAAAAAATCCTAAATCAACAATGAAACAATTAATATTCAATAAAAATAGTTTAATAAAGATTAATTTTAAATGATTTAAAACACCAATTCACCTGCTCTAGTTTCTGATAGGCAACATCTCCTTGGCGCTTTTTCTCTGCCTTTTCTTTTTCCAAAGTCAGCCAGATCACTGAGTGAGAACTAATCATGTGATGCCTCATACCACTGGTTTTTCCGTCTGTAAGGTTGGAGACATGGCCACAGTTGTCAATGTTGCACTTCGCAAAAACTCAATGCCATTCTCGATGACTCTTTCGTCAGTAAAGTGCTTCCATATTTCTGTCCTTGGACGAACCATGTTGTCTAAAAAAATGAAATCAAATATCACGATCAAAATCAAAAAAAAATTTTCCAGGACAATAATTAAATACGTCCGATCGTTAAAAAGTTCTAGGAACTACAAAAGAAAACTTGCACTTTCCCGGAAAATGATTACCAAAATTTGTACTGGAATTAGCCAATTACTTCAATACGACATTTCATCTACATGACAATTCAAACTTGTAAGTGTAAATATATAACTGTTTATTTCACTGACGTCATTCACTTTTAATATTTTAACTTTGTCATCTTGTTAAAAACCTAAAAAAAATTTTTAAGTAATGAACTAAAGTAAAAAGACTCAACAAAATAAACAATAAATTATAAAAATATATAGTAATAAAGTGTTTTCTTACCTGATTCTTTGTAAAAAAGATGACAATATTGTTGAATAAAAAAATATTATATATTTAATATAACTACTATGACTTGCCGATTCTGGCGCATTGACATTTTTTTATATGCATTGACAGTTTTCAAGACACAATATCGATTCTGGCGCATTGACATTTTTTTATATGCATTGACAGTTTTCAAGACACAATATCGATTCTGGCGCATTGACATTTTTTTATATGCATTGACAGTTTTCAAGACACAATATCGATTCTGGCGCATTGACATTTTTTTAATACCACATTAACATTTTTTATAATTCCGCATTGATACTTTTCTATACTTAAGGATTCAGGCGCATTGACATTTTTTTTAATACTTAATGAATTCAAGATGGCGTCGTGTTTTTAATTTTCTGCAATCATTTTTGTTGACTTACCTTTTTGTGTCTCTGCCTCGTGTTCTGAGTTTATATTTAATCATCATGTCCGAAGAGTTGATCATAGTCCATAAATGTAAAGCACGGTTTTAGTTTGTAATGTCCAAGGGCTAGCGTGTGAATTCCGTCTTGCAAGATGTGT
Organism: Hydra viridissima; assembly: GCF_058129835.1. Lineage (NCBI taxonomy): Eukaryota > Metazoa > Cnidaria > Hydrozoa > Anthoathecata > Hydridae > Hydra > Hydra viridissima. The sequence goes on along the minus strand of NW_028324313.1, from coordinate 739,443 downwards.
CTTTTGTCATCGTTAGCGCTGAGTGCGACTTTGTTGATTTCTTCGGTGTAAATGTTATGCTGATGTGATCGGATAACGTTCATGGATGCAAGCTTTTCATTTCCACTGAATAAGCAGTCTTTATAATCTTGATGAGTGATGTGTTTTTGAACGACTTTATTTTTAACCCCTTTGCATCTTTTCTCTTCTTTTTCATAGGTTTTGTAAGAGTAGAGCTTAGGACGAAGTCCAACAAACTCTTTAATTATTTTTCCACCAGCCTCGTCTTTGAACATACCGATAATCTTATTATTTAACCCTACTTTAAACCCAGCGTTTTCAATAGCAGGATGGTCTTTAGAAAAGTTGCTCGTGTCAAATTTGGTTTCAAGATCGCCAGAAATGTCTTGATAAAAATCTTTCGTTTCGATTTCATAGATGAGTGAGTCAGTGTCAGTCATGAGTAGTTTCGCGCGATCTCCGTATTTAGGTTTGATATAGTTGTAATGGAAATCAAACATCAAAGTTTTGCTTATGTCTAGAACGCTTAGTCCTAAGTAAACAGGCTTGTTGTAAAAGAGTTTTGTTCTTTTCATATGAACTGCAGTAAGGTTTTCATCAAAAATGGTATTTCTATCATAATTAGACTTTCTTGACAATTTCAAGACTTCTTTTCTTGTGGTGATTAGTTTAATATCAACATGCTTTCGAATATTCTCCATGGTTTTTCCAAAGACAGAGTTATTCATGAGTTTAAAAAATTCTTTTTCAAACTCGTTTTTAGCTTTTGCTCTTAATCCAGTGTTGAGATCGATGTATTGTTTCATGAAGGGTTCTTCTTCAAAGGTGACACCTCGATGAATTTTAGTAGTGATCAATCCAAGTCGTTCATAGAGTTTTAGGTTTTCATGATGAATGACGTATTTTTCTTTGTTGTTTAAATTAGGAACGAGCTTGTCCACTTTATTAATTTTTAGTCTTTCAGGAGCTAAAGGATAGTCGTTGTGTAAATCGTGTAGGCTTTCGGGATAGGTTAAATCGACTTCGAGAATACAAGGCATGGATTTCCAATTAGCGAGCTCCTCTTCAGTCATCCATCTGAATCCTCTAAAAGGAAGAGGCTTACACATAGCCCATCCATATAAATTATTTGCGTCTAAATACTGAATGAATTTCGAAGGTTGTGAAGGATCATAATCACTCATGTATTTGTTATTAGCAGTTCCATGTCGTTTGCTGATCATGCAAATTCCACCGCGTATCCCTTTTTCTATCATATTAAGCATATCAATATCAGACAGAAGCTCTAAACGAATTCCAGTTAGTTTTAACATGGCATCCCAACCCAAACCAGGTGAGGTGTAATACCAAGCAGGATCAAGCTTGTAATAGGTACGGCACACGTTTCTGAAATTTTCAAAGATATCAGCAAGTATCAGAACGTCTGACTTGTTGTACAGTTCTTGATAATCTTTAAACGTTTTACATCCAAATACATCCCAAACGTTTTTTGCATGCGCATAGTCTTCACAGCTTATTCCCTCATCATTCAGTTTGGAATAGAATGCTTCAATAGGAGGTAATTGCGTTTCGGAGAACTTTTCAATCGAGTCCACCCAGTCATAAGGGTAAATACCTTTTTTTCTTAATAAATCAAACTTTTCTCCAGAGTAATATTGAGCAACGTTTTTGCATTGGTCGTTGTTTAGATTTTTAGCTAGATCTTCTAACTTGAAACTCATGAATCTGTAGCTGTCGATAAACCTTAGCTCTTTCCATACTTCCTGAAGTTTACCTTTCTTATTAATAAATTCTCTTACTTTGATTTTTTTCGAGAAACTGATATATTTTTCTTCATTGTTGGGTATGCAATTGAGCTTTCCACCTAATTTCTTGATGAACAAATGACTGTCATAACCGGACAAATTATGGAAAATGATGGGTATGAATTTTGGAAGTTTATAATTCAAGTTGCATTTGTTATGAGCAGCTCCTCGATACTTTCCAGTTAAATGGCAGTGATCCCACACTTTGTCACTGTTAAGATCTGATCCACAAATATGACATAGAGTTGCAGTCTCAAAATTCTTTTCATCCTCATCCGTTACCACTTTCTTTTTTACTATATCAATCTTGTCGAGAATCTTTATAAGGTCAGCTTCAAGCATGGTTATAAACTTTTGAGCTACGTCATCCTCTTCGCTTTCAGCTGTGTACATGACTGGTTCTCCTTTGTAAAGGCTATCGTCAAAGCATTTGATATAATAGCAGAAGGAGCTTGGAACGTGCTTTTGATATTGTCTGGTGTACGACTCTTTCGAATTCGGTGTGCAAGTGTTAAGAGGTTGGATGAAACTTTCAAAGTCTGCATAGACAACGTATGGAACTCTCATAGACTTGTTATAGTTTTTAAAATGAACGGTCGTTCTTTCTTTAGGAAGTTCGATTCTTACTGCATCGTTGTCATAGCAATAAGGTTGATGCTGTTGAAGCTTTTCTTCCTGGTCATAACCTTGTAAGCAATTTCTGCAATAATACATTTTGTGCTGATGATTTGATGTTTGTGTTGACAATAAGCGACTCAAACTTTTAATGAGACAGTAATGGTCAGTGTCTTCGTTTGAAATAAACAACAAATCAACACAGTGCTTTCGATCTACAAAGTCAGATATTTGCAAAGGGTAAAGTTTTTTATTTTCGTATCCAAAGACGTTAATGCTAATCGCTGGGTTATTCTTTTCAAACTTGTTGATTTTATTAAGCTTGACAGGAAACTCCATTCCTTCCCAATTCAGTTCTTCTGATTTTAGAACCAAGTCTTTATCAATTCTTTCGTTGTCTCTATTTTTTAAATTCAACGCTCGAGTGACTGACCATTTAAAGCATTGATCGTCCTTGTTTTCCATGTTGATGATTGCCTTTTTGTCTTTCAGCTCTTTAGACAGCTCAATATAGGAAGAACCGCTGATAGGCTCGTAATCAGTAAAGTTAATGTCCATTCTTAAAATCTTAGATATAGTGCAATTAGATCCTAAAGCATTGTATTTGACACTACTTTCCAAGACTTTTCCTTCCATTTCACCCATGAGCTCTCTTACATTTGTAGTTGCTAGAACAATCTCTGATCTTGATGAAAAGCTTGCTTCTCGAGTCACTTCTTCACCAGTCATCATGCTTACAGATTTCATTTTACACGTTAAAATAATTCTTACTCTGGTGTTTCTTTCCCCTTCCATGGTTTGAATGACAGACTCTCTCACCAAATTAAAAAAGGATGCAAGGTCTTGGTATCGAGAAGAAGGTCTATAAGAAAATTGTCTTACAGAACCCTCTGCCGAATGTTCAGTCATTTTAAACTTTACTTTAATTGGTTTTACCACAGGTTGTTTTACAGCAGGTTGTTTATACTCTGTTTTTGATACAAGCGATTTGATAGACTTTATCTTTTCATCGATTTTGTTCACTGCTTTGCTTACCTGATTCTTGACTACTTCGGGAACGTAAGGCTCCACCCATTCTTTAACATCATTTAACTTAGTTTTAACATAGGACGCCACACTTTTTGTAGTTGCCTTCAGACTTGAAAAAAATGAAGGTCTAGGTGGAATGACTGGTTTTGGTGTTATAGCAGGTGTTAAATCTGAAACAGGTTCGTCAAGGATAGGTCTTTGCAAATGAATTGGTTTTGGAGCAATAGGAGGCTTTTGCACTGCGGAAGGAACAATCCTTACTTTTGTTGGCTTTATTGAAACTTTTGTAGGTTTTATAGAAACTTTTACAGCTGGCCGAACAAACCTAACCACAGTAGGTCTACGAAAAGCAGCAGGAGCAGAGACTACTCTAGGAGGTTGTAAAACCATTATAAGTTCTCTTTTTCTCATTTTAGAGTATCCTCTTATTTTTTGCTCTTTAACAATTTCTTTTAATTCTTTCACCGTTTTGTTTTCCATTTTATTAACAAAAGATTTTTTTATTTATATCATTTTTCAATTTTTTTAAATTCTTATATTGAATTTAAAAACTTCTTCCTCCAGAAATCTCATATTTGTAACCATCTATTACTTTTCCATTTCTGCATTCAAAGTACTGCCAGCTATGTCCTGTCTTTTTATGAGTCTCGTAAGCAGACTTGTACTCAGTCACCTCACCAGTTTCCACATGAGTTATTTTTAAATGTAAAGGATTATTTCTAATTAAACCAAGTCTAGCATATTTTGGATCAAGAGGTTTCTTTTCTTTTTTCTCATGTATTCTAGGTCTGCCAACAGGTTTCTTGTCTTTCGAGTTTTCCAAAATGACATCTTTATCAATCAGATTGTTTTCAACTGCAAGCATCATGAGAGACATTTTATTGTCTGACGTTTTGGAAACACCGTTTTCTTTTAACAAATTTTTCAAAAGTTTTCTTGTATATTTCATCTTTTTTATTTGTAAAGATTTTTTTTAAATCAAATTCGATTTTTTTAAATTTATGTCATTGATGAAAATTATTCTAAAGTTTTTATATACAATATCATTAGGATCAAGTGAATGATTTAAAATTGCGCTTTTTAGATTTCCAGAAATCTTTTTCTTCTCCTCGAAATCACAATCCAAACCAAGCACATAATTGTCAATCATTCTTAGTTTTTCTTTTTTAGGCAAGACTTTCCAAGTACTGAGATTCTCTTTGATTTTCTTTTCCATTCGTGAATATTCTGTCTCACCACTCCATACAAGTAGGTAAAGCTTGTCTCTCTCTCTTCGTCGTTGTACTCTTTTGGAATATTAAAATCTCCGTTTTCAGTGATGTAAACAGATTCGCGAAACACACCTGCTCTTTCAAATGCAAGAAGCTCAAGATGTCTTTTTTTATTTATATCAGTCTCTTTGATACTACATTCTAGAAAAAATGGAAAAAACTGTTTCATTTTATTCTTCTTTTAACAGATTTAAATCCTTTTTAGGTCTACCCACGGGTCGATCTTCCTTCACGTCTTTAATCAATATGTTTTTATCAATCAAGTTGTTTTCAATCGCAAGCATTAATAATGACATTTTATTGTTTGACGTTTTGGAAATTCCGTTTTCTTTCAGCAATTTTTTCAAATCCTTTTTCGTATATCTCATTTTTTATTTTAAAAATATTATTTTTTGAGTCCTTTCAATAAACAAAATTAAATCTGCTTCCATCTGATTCAAATCTAAGCAATTTATCAGAAATGAGAACAGCAAAAGCCTGGGTGTTTGCAGGAACGTTCGCATTAAATGTAGCTTTTATTTGCACATCTACCACTGAAGTTTTTAGTCTCTCAGCCTGTTTGCTCACATCAAAAACAAACAGAGGGCAAATGTATCTATAGTTTAAGGCAGATATATTAGGTTGACTTATGATATCGCTTACTCCATAAAGTCTATTGTCAAATTTAGAAGCGTCCTTATAAGCTCTTGAGTATTTTTGGTTGTTAAAGTCCAAATTGTAATCAACAGCAGGATATCTTTCACTGTTTAAAGTGACATATATGTTTTTCAAGTCGCAGTGATCAAAGACTGCAGGATTTAGTTCTTGACTTCCAGATTTATTGGTTTGGAATCCAACAATGACATACCTTGGTCTTTCGCTAGCTGATCTTGCGCTTAATCTCCAACTAAAGTTATTGGATACAGGAACAGCGATGGTGTCGCATTGTCTAGATCTGAACGAAATTGGAACATTTACTTTTGATTCAATGATTTTGTAAAGATTGTTGCTAGCCGCTACAGATGGTGTGACATGAGGCATAAACAAAGACAGTTTAGTCAAATCCAGTTTTCCTGCAGCTGTTGCAGCTGTTCTAAAAATAGCATCACTATCGCTCTTTCTCACAAGAGCAATTGTATGCTTAAATCCATAGAGCACTTTATCGTAATCATCACAAAATCCAAAAATGTGCTTTAAAGGAATGCAAAACGAAAACGTTCCTTTTTCTTCACTTTTTACAATGATGTAGTCTTGTCTTTGCTTAAATCCAGTGTTGTTGACAAGATCTGCTAAAGCTGCCGTGTCTCTTTGCCACAGCTGATTCATTCCTTCTGAAATTTGGAACTCTACTGGATATTTGAGGTATCCAATCATGGTGGTAGCTTGTCCAGGTTCGTAAATGGTCTCCACCTCGTTATTCGACAAATGATAAGAAATCTGGCTGAACATGTACATGAAACCATTGTTAACCAAAGTAACAACATCTGTATCAGCGTAAGAAGTTCCATCCGCTTTTAAAAGTCTTCCTTCAACCAAAATGTATGCCTCAGATGGAAGCGTGAACAAATCTTGCTGCTCAATATTGATCCTTATTTCTCCATCCACATTTATATTTTTATTCACGGGCTCGTATTCGTGAAACTCAAATCTCTCAATTTCTTCATCCACCATAATCTCTTCTGTAAAATTTAAAACATCGGAATTTGCCATTTTTATACATCAAAGAAAAAAATTTTTGCATCCTCATGCAATCAAAAGTCCATTTCCCTTTTTTACCAAGTCTTGTATTCTAATCGCGTTGTTCTTCGACAATCCTGATCCAAACATAGAATATTCGTTCATAACCGGTGCTGCTGCTGCTGCTGCTTTGTTAACAATGCTCGAAATAATTTCTTTGCTTTTAAGACTGAGATCATTCTTTGCAGCTGGCTTTGGAGTTCCAGTCTTGGCATACAATTTTTCAATGGTCTTTTTACCTTTATCAATAGCTACGTCTTTAGCAGTGGAAATAGCTGCAGAAGCCAGCTCTTTTCCTGCAGATTTAGTAGCCATGATGGCTTCTCTTCCCAGTTCAGTTTTTGCAATTTTATTAGCCAAAGTAGATGCCGCTCTTGAAGCGCTTGAAGATGCCGCTCTTCTCAAGAAATTCTTAAGCGTGTCTATTATTCCACTTCCACCTACAATATGCTTCTTAACATATCTATTTCTATAAACGATCATTTTTTTATTTCCAAAGATTTTTTTTATTTCATATCGATATACGCCATCATAGCCTTGTACTCGTCTTTATTAATCCTATTCTGCCTCAACAGCTCATCGCAAATGGAAACGGCTACATTTCTCGACTCTTTATTTCCAGCATGCCATGCAGCGATACTCAAGTTGAGATTTTCCACAAGAGCATTTGGATCGCTTGGAAGAATAATCACACCATTGCCTTTTTTGACTTTAGTTTCACTTTTAAATTTATCCCAAAAAGGACCTATAATTTTCCGATATTTTTCGCTTCTGGAGGCTTTTGGCTTGTTTGGATTTGCATTAGAAAAAATAGCACCAGAGTTGAAAATAATTTTTTCATAATTTTCCAAATCTTCATCGGTAACATTGCTCATTAATTCGTTTGGAGCTTTAGATTCTGTCATAAGCTCCCAAAGGCCTTTTGTTCCTTTATACCTTTCTCCTCCAACAATGATATCATTTCCATCCACCTCCACCTCCATTTTTCCAAAGTATAATTTATCACTAATTTTACTAAGTTCGAAATTTCTTTTAACATCGTTTACGAATCGCTTATTATACTTATTTAAATAGACGGATGAAATGTCTCCTAAATGATTTGTCTCATCAAAACTTGGAGGTGCTTGTTCATTGCGTCTTTCTTCGATGCTCTTGATCATCTTTTTATTGCTTTCAATCAGAGGCTTGTAAAGCTTGCTCAAATCAGTCTGAAGATTAGCATCATAAATATTCTCATTCAAACTATCTTGATAGATTCTTTTTCTTCTTTCAACAAATTCTTTCACCAGTTCATCCCTCTTGTTAGGGTCTAGTATTTTAAAAAAGGACATTTTTTAAAACGCAAGAAAAAACTTAAACGTAAACTTATCTATGTTTTTTAAATTAATTTTTCTTAGATCCGTGGAAAATCTATGATTTTTTAAACATGTTGTTGAACGCTTTTATTGCATCTTCTCTTCCTTTTTGGATCAACGACTCTTTAGTTATCTCGTCAATGTTGATTTTTGTTTTAGTTCTTATTTCTTTCATCAGACTCTTAAACTTTTGAAGCTCGTCTAAAATCAATTCATACTCTGAATCGCTCACAATGTTGTCTACTAATGCCTTTGAAATGTGACTGTTGATGGTGTTCAATTTCGACTCGGCCAACACTTTAATCTTTTCATGCTTCTCCGCTTTTAATGTCAGTTTTTTGTTGACTTGTCCTCCTACAATGGATAAAAACCCCATTCCAATAGCCGCACCTTCACACGCATTCGCAATAGGAGCAGCAGCGATGGTGCTCAAAGTTCCAATTCCAACAACTCCAAGTGCAAGACCACCTGCTTGCAACGTAGAGTCTACAAAAGAAATGATTCTGAAAGCGCGATGATACTTTTTGCTGAGATGCACTCTCTTTTTCCTCTCGTTGTCCATCTCTTTTTGGACTTCGCTTATTTTTTGAAGCCTATAAACATGTCCTCCTTCATCTACAGGAGCTGATGGAAGAACTGGATAAAGTCCATGCGCTTTTGCGTTAGATTTAGCATCGTGATTGTATTCCATTTTATATTAAACGAAAAAAATATTTTTTTTCACTCATTAATGAAATTGACAAAGCATAAACTTTCCCCTTTTTTAATAATGACATCTGACTTGCTGTTATTGTAAATTTCCATGATCACATTATCCACCGACTCTGATAGTATGATGCTGTGACTGAAATAATCCAGTTTTGATTTTAGGCTTTCCCTCAAATTCACTAAAGCTAATCCGCTTTTAAGCTTTATTCCAAACATAAAAGTTATTTTCTGATGACTCAGTTTATTTAATGTGATGTCTTTTTGAGTAAATATTTCATACTTACTTCCCACTTTTACAGGAGGATGCTTCAAATACTTGTCGAAAAAAAGATATGATTTATGACGAGCCTTTCGATCGTTATTAAAAAAATTTTTTTTATGCACATGATTCTCCATTTTTATTATCACAAAAAAATTAATTTTTATAATACATCATTTTATTCCTCACATATAAAGAATAAAATGATTATTGTCTGCGTCCATTAAATATTATTGTTGGTCCTCTTTCAATTATTTCATATCGTTTTTGTTTTTTAAGAGTTAATTTTTCTTCTAATGTAATTTCAACTACAGACGGTCTCCTTATAATAAGTTTAACTTTAATTTTTCCACCAGGTTCAGTGGGTTCTGTTATAATTATTTCAGACGGAGGACGTTCAATTCTTCGTCGTCGTTCGATAATATCATGTTCTTGATTTCTTTCTCTCTCATCACGTATTCTGTTTGCTCTCGTTTCATAATTTTCTCGTCGGTTTAAAAGCTCATATTGCCGTTCTATCATTTCATCGTAATAATAAAAATAACGTAAATCTTCAGGATCGCTTTCTACAATTTCAACATCTTCAGTTACACGGGTTCTTGTAATTATTGTTTCTCGTCTCTCTTCCCTCGGTAATTCATTGTAAGGTATATCCTCTGGATCATCATCTTCAGGGTCAACTAATATAAGTCTGTTTGCACTCGCTTCAATATTATTGCTAGGTATATCCTCTGGATCATCATCTTCAGGGTCAACCAACATATGCCAATTGTAAGGCCTATCCTCAGCATCAGAATCGTCTTCTAAAAATTCATTATCTGACATACTCATTGTTATTTTTTATATGAAAAGAAATTTATTTAAGTCATTTTCAATTTTTTCTTTCATCTGTACATTATATCCATTTGCGGATTCATGGAAATCACTAGTGATTTTTATGCGTAATAATAGGCTTGTCCTAGAAGAAGGTAAAAGCTTCCGGATTGACCGACTTGAGCATCACCAGAGTTGAGCGTGACAACGAGTCTTCTAACAGCTGCAACCGTTAGAATCTGCTTCTCCAAAATTTCTGTAAAAAGAGATGGTGGTGGTCGATCCGATGGATGAAGTGGATTGGTACAAAAGTCCAGTCGATTTGTTGTTGAAGGAAGTTAAATTTGAGCCGTTCCATGACGACAAATAAAAATCTTCTAATCCAGAAGAGGAAAAGATGCATGTGCTGTCACCGTCATATCCTGGAAAATACGTGTAATTGTTGGTGTTGTACGGTGTCCAAGGAGTGAGTACAGTACCGTTACCTGGAGGTAAATTCCCATCGTACATTCGGACTCTTGATTCCCACCAGTTTCCAGAAGAGCCGATGACGTGCATCCTGATGTATTTCAACGAGACACCATTTCCTTTCCCGCTGGTGTTCAACAAAACGTATTCACTACCATAAGTGGTGTTCAAATATCGAAACGTTCTGCAGTACAGCTTGTAAAGAGGGATGGTTGCAGGAATGGAGGCAAGTGTGGAAATGAACGGTTGAATCCAGTAAGTGATGGCAGTAGCATTTCTGTTGACGAGTTGAATGGAGACGTCGTTTCTGAAAGGCATGTCCAATGTGAAATATCCTCCCAAGGAAGTGGTGTTATACATGTTGCATCCCTGCAAAGAATTGGCGTAAAAAGCTCCTCCCAAAGGAGAAAAAAGCAAATCAGTGGCAAGTCCTGTTTGATCCACTCCAATTCCTTCTGTTGTTTCTGCATAATTCCCTACATTGATTTCTCCGTCAGTAAAGATTCGAATGAAAACTTGACCTGGAATATTCGTGCCAGAGGAGCTGTATAAAGCCAACCACAATCTTCTCAGCACTCCGGATTTTCCGGAAAACGCAAACACAGGAGAAGTGGTTTGCGCCGCAACCGTCTGAGACTTAAACCCCAAACTGGTAAAACTGGATCCTGGAACGACACTGGTCAAACTCGATTTTTGCAACAACAAGTCTACATAATTCTTTGTTGATCCATCCTGTGAGTTGGTTGGATCAGTCACGTTGATCAATTTGTGTGAATTCAAATCCAAATCTGCTACACCTACAGTTGTTCCACCTGAAGCATGCGTGTCTACATAATTTTTCGTAGCTGAATCTGAAGCTGATGTAGGTTCTGCTAAATTGGTTAATTTGTGCGACGTCATGTTAATGTCGGTGTATGAAATAGCGTTGTAAGAGACTTTGGTGTCTACATACCCTTTTGTTGCAGCGTCTTTTAAAGCGGTAGGATCGGAAACGTTGATCAATTTGTGGCTATTTAAATCCAAGGCTCCAGTGATCGTGCTTGATCCATCTACTTTCACATTCATGCTCGAGCTGACGTCAACATAATTTTTTGTCGCGGCGTCATGCGAATTAGTAGGTTCGTTCAAATTGATCGCCTTGTGAAAATTCAAATCCAAGTCTGCAGTTCCAATCGATGATCCTCCTCCTGACGAATGCGTATCTACATAGTTTTTCGTAGCAGCATCGTGTGCGTTAGTCGGTTCACCTAAATTGATGATTTTATGAGAGTTGTAATCCAAATCTGCAGTGATGGTGCTGTTTCCATCTGTCCTGACATAGAGATCACCTGTTATGGTTGTTGATGAGGAAGGATCATAAAAATACCTTCCTAATTCAGTTCTTCCAAATTTGTCAATCATTTTATATAGTCACGACTTTTTTTTCACCAAAGTGTGTTAACAACACTTTGAAAGTCATCTCCTTCCTGTAATTTTTTCAAGACGTAAAGACACAAGTGTCCACAATAAGACGTGTTACCAAACTGCACTCTTTCGCTGTTGTAAAAGACAGGGCTTTTCAAATAGTCAACGAGCTCGACGAGAGGAGGCTGGGCATAAGAGTCAAAGCTGTATTTTTTGTCTCCATCTTTATACCAACAGACCCAATGAAATCCATCTGTGCTGGAATCTCCCGTGTTGGTAATTCCACATTCTTTTACTCTTGGCTTTTTAGGCAATTCATCCCTCACAAAAACACCTCTAAAGTTTTTAATTTTGAGCTTTTTCACAGCATCTATTAATTGAAAGTTGGTGAGAGGTTTATTCGGTAGTACAATTCCTTCAACGTTGATTATTTTTTTAAAATTCAGAAAAATTTTAAAAAGGGTTTTTTTACATTTCATCATCCTGCTCTATTTCATCTTCTTTCACCTCTAAATTCATGTCTTCACACATCATGATGCTATGAGGTAAAGATGCATTTTTTACGATGACGGCTTCGACCAGTTTAACTTGAATAGACACAATCGAAGGACCGATATACACCCCCTCAATTCTAAGCCCTCCAATAGCATAACATCTTTGATTGATAAAATCATGTCCAGAAGATCTAACCAAATTTTTATTACCACGTTCCCCTTTGACTCTATTTTGTGTATCAAGATCTGTTTTCTTTCTATGAAATACAGAAGTAATGAATATTTCGTCTTCATTTTTAGATCCTTTAGTTATATACATTTTAGCATAAAACACTGGTGCTGCATCAGCATGGTCAGCTTTATATTTTAAAATAGTCAATTCGTCTGAATTAATTTGCTTTTTTCTTCCTCCCTTTTTAAGTTTGGCTGACAATTTATCTACTTCACTTCTAATGAACAAAGTAATCTTTTCCATTGTGCTAATAAACTTTTCTTCTTGTTCTGTCTTTCCTTTCTTAGCATCAAAGCAAACGAAGGACATGGAATAGCCAGTCAATTTTTGTGTTGCTGGATCTTTATTCTCGCATACACCATACGAAAATAATATAGGTGTTCGTAATACAAGAGGACCGTCTCCATTTGAATAAGAATATTTTATCGGTAATTTTTGATAGGCTACTGGTTTGGTTGCTGCGTAAATTTCTCCAACTGATAATTTACTCTCATCAAAATTTTCAATTGTAATAAAACTCATTTCTTTTATGTAGAAAAGAAAATTATTTAACTCGTTTTTCAGAATAATGAAAATCTACGATTTTTTAGATCATTTTTTTCATAGAAATCACTTCTTCATTATTCACCCATGAGTTGAAAGAGTCTGGATATCCTAGCCATTTGACTAGTGATCTGTTCTTTTGCTTTCGAATGACTTTTTCAATTCTGAATATGTCTTGTTGCGTCTTTTGCATTTCTTGTTCATAAAATGTACCTTGTATTTCTTCATTGTTAGCATCAGCGATTTTATACGTGGGTGGATTCGTATGCTGAACATTTAACACGGTAAAAACCTCTTCAGTCCATCTCGGTGTATACCCCTTTTCAAAATGAGACTTCTTTTTTACGATCCTCACTTTGTCTCCCATTGAAAATTTTGGTTTTGCTGGTAATGTTTGATCCTTTCCATACAGGTTCCACCATACCCTACCTTTATTCTTTTCATCGCTAGCTTCCATTGGAGTCATTTTGATGGAAGAGTGCTTGGTGTTGTTATAATTTTTCACCATTTCATCTAATACGTCAATGTATTTATTGGTGTTGTTGGCTGAAAAATATTTAAACATTCTCTCTTTCATCGTTCTGTTCCATCGTTCAACAACAGAACTTTTTTCTTCATTTTCAGTGGAGTATAATTGCACACCTAGAGCTTGTACATGCTTGTTGTAAAACTCTTTTCCTTTATCCACCCACATCTTTGTACACTTTCTCTCCTCAAATATTTTGCTTAGAGCGCTAGCTACATCAACTCCAGTTTTACTCTTTAACGGAACGATCCATCCATACTTTGAAAACACATCGATCACCATGAGCAAGTATTTTACACCGTTGTTGAATTTTGAAAACGAATGCATGTCAACCAAATCAGCAGCCCATATTTCATCGATGTCGTTCACAAACACTTTTCTTCTTTTAAAATGATGAATGACTGGTTTATGAAGCTCCTCTGCAAGCTGATCCGTCCATTTCAGGTTCTCCGGTGCTTTTTTTTAAAACCTAATCCGAATTTAGCTTTGGCTTTGATGATGGGAGTGATCAGTTTTCTTTCGTTAATCTCTTTTTGAGTGGGGTTTGGAATGGAGTTCATTTCTTCAAGCATCATTTGATCTGCTACATTTCTGCTTTTAACATCGTTTAAATATTTGTAAGCTAAATCGTGGTGGTATGCTGCATTGTCTACTCTATCCACCGGTTTACTCCAATCTTGATACATGTCTGTGGATGTGAGTCTTTTGTCCAAGTTTGTGCCAGGTCCTGCAAAATTCATTCCTGGAATGTGCATTTCTCCTGGAAATTTTGCCCATGGAAGCTTTATTTTTTTTGAAAAATTGTTGATCGATTCCACCAAGTCTCCTCCATTGACTTCATTCGCAGAAACAAACTTGCATTTGCCTCTTCCGCAGACGGCACAAGTTCCTTTAAGCATATTTCTATTGCTTTTGCTTATAGAATGGTACAAGTTGTTCGTTTCTGTTATTCTTTTGCATTTGACACAATACATTTTTTTATATTCAACATAATAAAAAAATGGAAGTGATTGATTTGTCATGGAATGTAAATAAAAGCAAAAGGAAAAACAACAAGCTTTTGCCTAAAAGTATACGTGGAATCATTATTGGGAAATCAGGATGTGGAAAAACAACGTTGCTACTCAATTTACTTTTAAGACCTGGGTGGTTAGACTATAATCATTTGCAAGTGTTTGGAAAATCCCTTTTTCAGCCAGAATATAAAATACTCAAAAACTCGTTCGAGAAGAAATTGCCAAAGGAAGTTATTCTTAATTTGTTTAACATTCAAAACAAAATTGATGAATTAAACGTAAGCCCTGAATGCGTTATTAATGAAATTTCAAAAAAATGGGATACCACAGAAGATATGGAATGCCAATTTTTCGAAACGGCTGACGATGTGCCTAATCCTGAAGATCTTGATTCATCCAAAAACAATTTAATGATCTTTGACGATTTGCAATTGACTAAACAAAACAAATGTGAAAAATACTATATCCGAGGAAGACATTCTAACGTTGACTGCTTTTACCTTGCTCAAAACTATTTTATGCTGCCTAGGCAAACCATCAGAGAAAATGCCAATTTCATTTGCTTGTTTCCTCAAGACTTTAAAAACATAAACCACATTTATCAAGATCATGTTTCAAGCGATATGAAGATAGAAGAGTTTAAAAAGTTTTGTAAATATTGTTGGTCACAACCTCACGGATTCGCCGTCATTGATTTATCCTCTAAAAAGGATTGTGGGAAATATCGAAGCGGATTCGACAATTTTTATTTTCCCAACTCTATATAAAAAGATGAGCGGATTTTATCTCCTTACAAAAGCAAAAAAAGAAACTCCAACCATAAGAAACAGCGTCATCCAAACCGAGTTTGACAACCCCATTGATATTGATCCTAATAAAAAGTATGAAATGGCTCTTGTTGGCTTTGACACTATTCACAGCTATACCAACATCAATTCGACAAATAATGTTTTCAGATACAGTCCTAACGCCGGTTCAAACAGCTACACCATTTACATCGAAGAAGGAGCGTATGAAATTAGCGAGATTAATGATTATCTTCAGAAGGAAATGGAAAAACAAGTTGGAACCTTGTATAGAAAGGATGGTGTTGTTATCGGTGCAAACCTAATGACTTTAAGATCTACACTGAAATTTGGAAAACCTGGATCTACAACAAAATATTGGGTGGATTTCAACGTGAATAACAGTTTAGCTCCTGTTCTCGGATTTAATAAAGCGGAATATACCTATGTAGAGAAAAAAGAAGATCCGACTAATCCGGATAAAGTCACAAGTTATATTGACTATTACGAGTCTGAAGCAATTTCGAGAATAGACGACGTGACCATCATCAGAATCACAAACGATGTTATCGGAGCATCTTATGATAACGGAAAAAGAACATCTGACATTTACTCTTTTCATCCTGACACTCCTCCAGGCTACAAAATTACCGAAAAACCTTTCCACTTGATTTACCTTCCCATAGTAGTAGGCAGAATTTCAAGAATGGAAACAAGAATTGTAGATCAAAACGGTAACTTGATCGACTTTAGAGGTGAAGACATTATCCTCCGATTTCATGTGAGAGAAAGAATAACCTCTGTGCTTCAAGACCTTTTTACGAGCAGCGCTGTTCAACGATAATTTTTTTCTTTTATTTAAAAAATGAGTTACCAAAAAGTAAAATTAAACATTTCACAAAGTCAATCTGACAAAATAAAAAAAGCGATTCAAGACAAGACTGATGTCAATATAAGGCTATCTCATCAAGACTTGAACGGTGAACATATTCTCGCTATTACTCATGCGCAATTGAACAAAATTACAAAAGCGTATGAATCCGGTAAAGGAGTCACTCTTAAATTAAGCAAAAGACAACTTGCACACAACTCAACCATTGAAGGTGGATTCATCGGAGCTCTTCTACCGTTATTAGGTATGTTAGGCAGCACTATTGCTACAAGAGTAGTTCCTGCTCTCGCCACTGGATTGTTAGCAGGAGTAGGCTCTTCTGCTGGCTCTGCTATGGTTGATAAAATTGCAGGAAGAGGAATCGTTTACTTGAAAAAGAATGGAAGTGGAATGAAAATGACTGCTGCAGGATCAGGAGTCTTTTTAAGACCTTGGGTGAAACCTACTATTGGTGAAGGACTCTTTGTTAAAAATGGAAAAGGCTATCAATCTATTGGATCTGGCTTATTGCTCGGACCTAACTCACCCTTTAATAGCATTCCCTTTTTAGGTGCTATTCTATGAATAAACTCTTGTAAATTTTATATATAAAGATATATAAAATTATTCCTTAATTTTACTCATATTGAAATTTGCTTTCGTATTCTTAACAATATCTTCACTATAATCACGATAAATTCTTTTGTCATCGTTAGCATGCACTAAACTTCTATTCACTGTTTTTCTCATTTCAATATGATTATATGTATCAATAGCAGATTTTAATCTTATTAAAACTTCTTCGAATGATAGCATTTGAATCATTTGTATAAACGATTTTTTAACACACTTTGGAAGCTTTCGAACGTTTCTTTCTAATTTAAGAAATTTTCTAGATTTCTCATCACGATATTTCACTTCTTCACCTTCAAGAATATAAAGAAGATCGAATTCATCTATTTCATCCATTTTTTATTACATAAGAAATTTATTTAACTCAAAATTCAAATTTTTTTAATTGTACATCGTTTATTGTAGAATAGAAAAATACGATGACGAATTAAAAGAATGAACTCGCTCTCATTTAAAAAATGAGCATTGTCTTATTAAACACGAAAATCATGGAAAAGTTTGACAAGGATAACATTGACGATATGACGCACTAAAGATCCATATTTCTTCTTTTAGAAAACAAACACGACCTGTCAGATGAAGCTCTAAAGCATCTGATGGAGACCAAAGATGAATTGGATAAACGCAAGACTGAAAAAATAACGTTCATCGCCAAGACAAACCATCTCATCCAGCGATATCAAGACATCCTGCAGACGCAGCTTTCGTTTGAAGACCGTGCTAAATTTGACGAAGAAAAAAACCAACTTCAACGTCAATATTTTACCATTGCAGAAGAAACGCTTTCTCAACGACAGTGGACCGATATTAAAATTGCCCAAAAAATTGTCTTGCATACTAAATGTAAATTTTGCATCAACGATGACCTGAGCCAGTTTGAAATGGACGACAGCAATAAAAAATACTGCCTCTTGTGTTCAGGGCAACAAGAAATGTTACAAACAACTGTCTCATATAAAGACTACGACCGATCCAATTCAGTAAACAAGTACACTTACTCGCGCATCATTCATTTTCAAGAGTGTATAAAACAATATCAAGGCAAACAAAACTGCAAGATTCCTGAAGAAGTCTTTGAAAATTTGGAGAAAAAATTTAAGGCGCTCAACTTGCTGATCGATTCTGAAAACACCAATGTGAAATACTCCCGCATTACCAAAGAACACATTTTGATCTTTTTAAAACAACTCAACTACACGAACCAGTATGAAAATGCCAATTATATCTATTACGTGCTCGTCGGTAAGCGAGACGATATAAAATATCTGGAAGAGCAGTTGATTAAAGATTTTAAGGATCTGTCTTTCTTATACGATTTAGTGTACGGAAAAGACAAGCCGAAAGAATTAAAAAGAAAGAGTTTCATGAACGCGCAGTATATTTTGTTTCAGCTGCTTCAAAATAGAAGTCATCCATGTCGCTTGGAAGATTTTTCAGTTTTAAAGACCATTGACAAGAAACGATTTTACGACGACATTTGCTCTCATCTGTTTGAAAAACTCGGATGGAAATTCACACCCACCTTTTAATTATAAAACCGTGCTTTACATTTATGGACTATGATCAACTCTTCGGACATGATGATTAAATATAAACTCAGAACACGAGGCAGAGACACAAAAAGGTAAGTCAACAAAAATGATTGCAGAAAATTAAAAACACGACGCCATCTTGAATTCATTAAGTATTAAAAAAAATGTCAATGCGCCTGAATCCTTAAGTATAGAAAAGTATCAATGCGGAATTATAAAAAATGTTAATGTGGTATTAAAAAAATGTCAATGCGCCAGAATCGATATTGTGTCTTGAAAACTGTCAATGCATATAAAAAAATGTCAATGCGCCAGAATCGATATTGTGTCTTGAAAACTGTCAATGCATATA
Organism: Hydra viridissima; assembly: GCF_058129835.1. Lineage (NCBI taxonomy): Eukaryota > Metazoa > Cnidaria > Hydrozoa > Anthoathecata > Hydridae > Hydra > Hydra viridissima. The sequence goes on along the minus strand of NW_028324313.1, from coordinate 721,016 downwards.
AAAAAATGTCAATGCGCCAGAATCGGCAAGTCATAGTAGTAATATAATTTGAAATAATTTCATTAAACATTTAAAGTTTTTTAACTTTTAACTCTGTTTACACTGCAAAAAAAAAAAAAAAAAATAACAATTCAGCTGTCGCGTGCGTCAATTGTCCCAACAATGCGTACTTTGTACAGATTAACTAGTTTAACCCTTTTTTTTTGACGAGCCATTACGAAATTTTCGAGATATTTTGATGAATTTTCAAACCCAATCTCTTAACTTCTCGTATCACCTCGTATCATCTTGATATAAAAATCTCGATTGAAATTTCCCGAAACGTTTCGAGACGCCTGAGCTTATCAGGGTTTCGCTATATCAAGAATCTGACTTCTGATTAAGAATCTGGGTGTCGAAACTTTTCTTATTACGATACGATAAGATATTGGAATGTGCATATTGTAAGTTTTGATATATCAAGATAACATCGTATTCATAAAATGTTCACGATAAAGTTTCGATATTTATCAGATATTTATCAGGCAGAAAAAATCGATACCGAAGCCGAAAGTTTCCATTCACTACAATTAGTGGCGACATTTCAACTAAATATTTTAATTACATAACAAGTACTTATTATTAATTTAAAAATTGAATTGACCACCATTGTTAAAATTATTTAAAAGAAAAAACAAAACCGCTTAGAAAAGATAATTCATTCCTTTTTAAAAAATGAATTATTTTTTTGAGTATTTTTGTTTTTATTCGAAAAAATAAACAGTTGAATTGTCCTCCTAACCGGCTAAGACGTTTTTAACATCTTAAAAATGGCGTTAAAAAACAGGGAATTTTTATTTTTAGCAATATTTTAATCAATAGATTAAGAAAATATATATCGCAAAACAATTTAAAAAAAATTTTTTAACTTAACATTTAGTTATATCTAATACAGAGTATCGTAAAATATCGAAAAGTCTCGAAACCCAAACGTTAAGTTATCGGTTTCATATCGAAACTCAAAAAATATCGTTATACACTCTTACGATAATTAAACCGATATTTATCGCTGGTAACGATACGATACAAAATTGATATCGCTAATATCGAAACTTAAACGATATTTTATCGAAATCATATCGAAACATATCGGATTATTCCAAATCATATCGAAACACATTATCGTAAATAAGTATTGGTTAGCTTCGATACTTCGATAACGATACGCAGATGCTTACTTCTGATTGATGCACAAGGCATTGGCCCCACAGAGAGGTAGAAATTTAAGTAAACCATAGGGAAACTCAGTTTCTTCAGTGAACAAATTAATTTTGAATATCAAAATTCATGAATACGTTACATATGGGGGCGTAAGAATTTTAGAAAGGGTAGAGCATGGTACAAATGGGGCGTAAAGATTTTAGAAAGGGCAGAGCATGGTACAAAAAAGGTTTGTAAACACGCACTGAGTCTAGAAAACAAAAAATATTATTTTAGAAAATTAAGCAATAAGTGCGCGAATAAATAAAAGTCAGTTCTTGTAAGTAAAGTAATAAAGATAAAACAAGCTAGTTGTTCTCAATCATATTGTGCAGCCGCCTCTAGTGATTTCGCATGACAAGTTTTAGTCAATAGAAAGTTTATGTTTTCTGAACTGATGACGTACATTGAAACAAAAAAAAAAGTGGTATGCAGTGAGACATAAAAAGTAATGTACATTGACACATTGATTTGTGGTGGTGAAATTTGATTATGCCTAGTACGAAGCATATCTCTGTTTTAATATATTTGCATGCATATTTTTTAAGCATGCTGAAGGAAAAGTTTTTGCTGTGTTTTTTTTAAGGTTTTATGGTATTGGGGTAAATTTCTGACGCATTCCGCAATCGCAATATATGAGATTACGAGCTGTGTCAATCTGGGACATCAAAGAGCCTTTTTATAAATACTGTGTACAGTAAGACACTTTTTCTAAAATTTAAAGATGTTTTTTTTAAGGCCGTTGCTACTTGAAGCTCAATGCCCTTTATGCTGTGGGGATTTATTTAGACTTTCCCTGAGACATTATAGAGTCACTTTTTGAACTACTACATGTATATGAGAGATCTGGGACAAAATCATTTTTTCATCTTCGTTGTGAAAACTTCGATAATCGCGGGGTAAAAATTTTCTGGGGCAAAAAAAAAATTTTTGGAAAAAAAATCTTTTGGAAAAAAAAATTTTTGGAAAAAAAAATTAAAAAAAAAAAAATGATCAAAAAAAAAATTAAAAAAATAATTTCAAAAAAAAATCAAAAAAAATTTGAAGTTTTTTTTAGCAAAGAAAAAATTTCAATTTTTGAAAAGGTGTTTAAATTTTTCATTGCGAAAATTTTCTTTTTCTTTTTTTGTTTGGTCTTGTTCTTTTTTTGCTTTGATGAGTGATTTGAAAATTTCAATTTCGCGCCAATGTGCTCCATTATTTTTTAAAACTTGAATGGGATCATGTGTTTTAAAACTTCGAAGTTTTCCGTCCTCATTTCGTATGATTCTAACTTTGCGAGCTTCATTCATTTTAATACGCGAAGAAATTTTTTTTTCACAAAATTAAATTTAAAAAGGTTTAGAATTAGGCGTAATAATACGCTTGTCCGAGAAGAAGGTAAAAGCTTCCGTATTAACCAACTTTCGAATCACCGGAGTTGAGTGTGACAACGAGTCTTCTTCTAGCTGCGACGCTGGGCATGGAGTCCGCCTCTGCAAAATTTCTATGAAGGAAATGGTGGTGGTGGAGCCGATGGAGGCGGTGGATTGGTACAGGAGTCCCGTCGATTTGTTGTTAAAAGAGGTTAAGTTTGATCCATTCCACGAAGTGTTTAGATATCTGAACGTCACTGAGAACAATTTAACAGAGGAGAGAAGAGGAGGGATGGAGGTGAATGTGGAAATGAAGGGTTGAATCCAGTGAGTGATGGATATAGTATTATTATTGACCAGTTCGATGATTAAGTTTGTTGTAAACGGTAAGTCGATATCCTCCCAATGAATTGGTGTTGTAGACGTAGCAACCTTGCAAAGAGTTGGCGTAAACCGGTCCGCCAAGAGGGGAAAAGAGCAAGTCGCAAGCAAAGGCAGTGCTGTCCACTCCTATTCCTTCGTTGGTTGTTGAAGTATTTCCAAATACAATCTCTCCATCTGCCAATACTTGAATAAAGATGCGTCCAGGAACTGTTGTTCCGGTTCCATTTATGGCAAGCCATAGCCTTGTTAGAACTCCAGGACCGTCTACGTAGCTGAATACTGGTGCAATGGTTGATCCTGTCACAGTTTGCGACTTTAAACCCAAACTGGTGAATCCTGATCCTGGAACAAGTCCTAAAAAGTTGGATTTTTGTAACAAAACGTCTGCGTAACTTTTCGTCGCGGCGTCTTGCGCGTTTGATGGATTAAGCAGATTGATTAATTTATGGGAATTTAAATTCAAGTCTGCAGCTCCAATAAACGTCCAGTTCCTCTAGACGAATGCGTGTCCACATAATTTTTTGTGGCGGCGTCGTGTGAGTTGGTTGGTTCTGCCAAATTAATGATTTTTTGAGAATTAAAATCAATGTCTGAAGTGATGGTGCTGGAACCGTCTGTTTTAATAAAAACGTTGCTTGCTGAGTCTGTTGAATTATTGTCGAAATAAACGCTGAAATCGCTTCTGTTGAATTTGTCAATGATTTTTTAAATGGAGAAAATTTTTTAAAATTCGGTTTGCAATCACCAAAGGGTGTTGACGATGTCTTGAAAGCTGTTTCCCACTTCACATTTTTTCAAGACGTAAACGCACAAGTGACCACAATAAGACGTGTTTCCAAATTGAACTCTTTCGCTGTTGTAAAAGACGGGGCTTTTTAAATATTTGACGAGCTCGACGAGAGGTGGTTGGGCGTAAGAGTCAAAGCTGAACTTTTCATTCCCGTCTTTGTACCAACACACCCAATGAAACCCTTCTGTGCTCGATTCCCCCGTGTTGACAATTCCGCATTCTTTTTTCATCGCCTTTTTGGGCAATTCGTCTCTGACAAAAACTCCTCGAAAGTTTTTATTTTCAGTTTTTTTGTTGCATTTATTAATTGAAAAGTGGACAAACCCTCGTTCGGCAAAACAATTCCCTCCACATTGATTTTTTTGTTGCTCATTTTTTTTACTTTGTTAAATTTTTTAAAATCCTTTGGACTTTGCGATCAACATTTTTGACTTCTTTAAAATTTCTTTGTTCTCTGCGATTATCTTTCTGCACTCTGTGATCAACCTTTTTGCCTCTGACTCTTCCTCTTGCTCGGGTTTTTCCTCTTGCTCTGGATGTGCCTCTTGTTTTGGTTTTTTTTTAATTTGAAATATCCATAAGCCAACGTGTGAATTCCATCTTCCAAAATGATTCTTTTGTCGTCAGCGGCGCTGAGAGAGACTTTGTTGATTTCTTCCGTGTAAATGTTGTACAAATGGGATCGGATGACGTTCATTTTGTTTACCTTTTCTTTTTTTGTTTCGAGACATTTTTTGTAATCGTCGTGGGTGACGTATTTTTGTACGACATTTCTATTGACTCCTTTGCATCTTTTGTTTTCTTTTTCATGGATTTTGAAAGAGTTCTGAAAGATTTCGACCTCAGACCGACAAACTCTTCAATCTGTTTTCCTCCGGTTTAGTGTTTGAATATCCCAACCTTTTTGTTTGCACCAACCTTAAACCCAACGCTTTAAATGGCAGGATGGTTTTTGTCAAATTCACTCGTATCGAATTTGCTTTCCATATCCTCGGCAACGTCTTTGTAAAAATCGTCCGTTTTTATTTAATAAATCAGCGAGTCCGTGTCCGTCATCAACAACTTTGCTTTGTCGGAATATTTTTTTCTGATGTAGTCGTAGTGGAATTCAAGCATCAAAGTCTTGCTCAAATCCAAGATTGACATTCCCAAATAAATCGGTTTGTTGAAAAGCAGCTTTGTTCTTTTCATGTGAACGGCGATCAAATTTTCGTCGAAAATCGTGTGCCTGGTTTAATTTGGTTTGGCCGACAATTTAATTGCTTCTTCCTTTTTTGTAACCAGTCTCACGTCCACTCGCTTTTCAATGTTTTCCATGGTTTTTCCAAACACCGAATTGTTCATCAGCTTGAAAAAATCCTTCTCAAAGTCGTTGGTGGCTTTTGTTCTCAAATTGGTGTTGAGGTCAATGTATGGTTTCATCCAATTTCGTTCCTCAAATTTGATGCCTCTGTGCACCTTTGAAATTTTCATTCCCAATCGTTCATACAATTTCAGGTTTTCGCTGAGAAGGACGTCATTCTTTTTGTCGTTGAAATTTGGAACGAGTTTGTCCACTTTTTCAATTTTCATTCTTTCAGGAGCCAGAGGGTAATCGTTGTGTTCGTCATGAAGACTTTCTGGATAATCCAAATCAACTTCCAAAATGCACGGAATCGATTTCCAATTGGAAAGTTCGTCTTCAACCATCCATTCCAAACCGTGAGTGGGAAGAGTTTGCTCATGGCCCATCCGTACAAGTTGTTGGCGTCCAAGTATTGAATGAAGGACGGCTCTTTGCTCGAATCGAACGAATCTCCCATGTATTTGTTGTTCGATTTTCCAAGTCGGGTTGAAATTATGCTGATTCCTCCAGGGGTTCCTTTTGGACGATGCGAAGCATGTCAGGATCACTTAACAATTCCAATTTTATTTTTGTCATTTTCAAACAAGCGTCCCAAGCCAACTCGGGAGATGTGTAATACCAGGCGGGGTTGAGCTTGTAATGTTTCATGCAAACGTCCCTGAAATTTTCGAAGATATCCGCAAGAATCAAAACGTCAGACACGTTTTACAAATCGTGATAATCCCTGAACGTTTTGCATTGAAACTCTTTCCAGACTGTTTGCGCATGCGCATAATTTTCGTCGCTAATATCCTCGTGGCAGAGTTTGGAGAAAAACGCTTCAATTGCTTTTCATGAACTTTATTGAATGAGTCAATCCAATCGTAAGGGTACACTCCTTTTTTGCGCAACAAATCAAATTTTTTTCCTTCAAAATATTTTGCGAGGTTTTTGAACTGTTCTGGCTTTAAATTCTTAGACAAACTGGAGGCCATGAATTTAAAACTGTTGATGAATCTCAATTCAACTTTTTTTTTCTTTTGGTTTTCCATCTTTTCCAATATAATCCCCAACTTTGATTTTTTTCGAGAAGCTGATGTACTTTTCCTCGTTGTTTGGAATGCAGGTTAATTTTCCACCAGACAATTTCTTGATGAACAGGTGGCTGTCGTAACCTGACAAATTGTGAAAAACAACAAGAACGAATTTTGGAATTTTGTATTTCAAATTGCAATCGTTGTGGGCAGCTCCTCGATATTTTCCAGTAAAATGGCAGTGATCGCGCACTTTGTCATTATCGAGAATTTTTTCTTCGCAAATGTGGCAAACTGTCGCGGATTTGAAATTTTTTTTATCTTCGAGGGTCATGACCATATTTTTTTCCCCGGTCTTTCCATAAAGTTCTTTTATTTCTCTTTCCAAACTTTCAACTAAATATTGGGCAACGTCATCGTTCTCGCTTGACGATGTGGAAATTGACGGATCACTATCGTTAACGGTTTCGTCAAAACATTTGATGTAATAGGAAAAGGAACTTGGAGCATGATTTTGAAACTTTTTGGTGTACGACTGGCTTGGGTCTTGTTCGCACGAATCCATCGGTTTGATGAAACTTTCAATGTCGGGATAAACCACAAGTCGAACTCTCGTTGACCTTTGTTTTTGTTCGAATTTCATGAACGAATTTTCTGGAGGAAGATCGACTCGAACTGAGCTGTGCTCTCTGCAATAGGCTGAAAGTCTTGAAAGATCTTCATCGCTTTTCATCACTTGCAAACAATTTCTGCAAAAATATTTTTTGCCGTTGTGTTTGGATGATTGGGAGGAAATGAGTCGACTCAGATTTTTGATCAGACAATAATGATTTGTTTTTTCGTCTGAAATGAGCAGCAAATCAATTTCATGTTTTCTGTTTAAACATTTCGATATTAGTAAAGGTTGAATGGATTTATATACGCACATGAAAACATTCACGCTGATTTCTGAATTATTTTTTTCAAATTTTTTGATTTGATTGAGTTTGACCGGAAATTCAATCCCTTCGCAATTCAACTCTTTCGATTTTTCGATCAAGCCTTTGTCAATTATTTCACCGTGTTTCTCTTTCATGTTCAAAAACCTTGAGACGCACCATTTGAAACATTCGTTGTCTTCGTTTTCCATGTTGATAATTGCTTTTTTGCTTGCCAGAAAATCATCGAGAGGAATGTAGGACCTCGCGTCAATTGGATTGTAATCGATCAAGTTGGTTTCCATTTTTTCAAGATGGCGGACACTATGCAATTCGAATCCATTTTGTTGTACTTGGTCATGTTTTCCAAAATTTCCTCTTTTGCTTTTTCGTAAAATTCTGCCAAATCCGTCGACTTCAAAATAATTCCAGCTTTTGATGAAAAAGGGACAATTCGATACACTTTCTCTCCAGTCGTAATGCTAACACTCGTCATCTCGCAAGTCAAAACAATTAACGCTTTTTTATTTTTATTTTCTTCAAGAATTTTCATCGCTCCGTCTTTTGCCAAATCTAGAAAGGCAGAAGCGTCACGATGATCTCCTTCTACTTGATGTGAAGATTGTTTGGCAGCATGCTTCAGCGTGTGATCGGTCAATTTAAAATCAATTTGTGGTTTTCTGAACACGAGCGATTTCAGAGACAAGATTCTTTTTTTCAATTCTCTTTTTGTATTTTTTAATCTTTTTTTCACCACCTCTGGAACGTACGGATCAACAAACTCAAGCACTTGGTTGAAGGAGTTGGAGACGGTCGTTGCAATTCTTGAAAACAAGCCAGGACGAGGAACAGGAACCGGTCTGGGTGTGATGACGCTCGTTGAATCGGAAACTCTTGTCACCTGATTTTGCAAGCGAGCTGGTCCGAATGAAATTATTTCGTTGGAAACAGGACGCGGAGCAGGAACCGGTCTCGTGTTTTTTATTGCTTCAACGAGATCAGCCTTTCGCATCTTTAAATAATTTTTCAATTTTTGGGCTTTGGCGATTTCTCGCAATTCTTTGACAGTTTTGTTTTCCATTTTATCTTGCCAAGAAATTTTTCTTAACCCAAAATCAATTTATTTTTCTTTGGCGATTTTTCGCATTTCGTTTTCCATTTTATTATGCCGAGAAATTTTTTTCCTCAGCAAATTTTTCAGATAATTTTTTGTGAATCTCATGTTTCATTTTTAAAAAGAAAAAAAAATTTTTAAATCATTTTTTTTTGGTCAAGAATCTCATGACGGTATTTTAGACCTAATGAAAAGCGTTCATGTTGGTTCCATCTGAAACGAATTTAATCAATTTGTCGGAAATGATCACTGCAAATATAACGGTGTTGTCTAGCACTGCAGTTCGGAATTTTAGGTTCACAACCAATTCGGCCGTTTCGGAAACAACTCTTTCCTTTTGCTTGCTGATGTCGACAAAAAACAATGGATACAAATTTTTATAATCAAGCAGAGTCAATCCAGATTGGCACTAAGTTCGTTAGTGCCGTAATATTTTTCGGAACGCTTTTGTCCGTGATTCTTCCGAGAGTCCAGGTGAATTCTGTGAGGCCAGCGGGAATGGCCTGCCTTTCGACTTTGTTTGCCTTAAATGCCACTGGAACGGAAATTTTCTTCGCCATTAAATCCATGAATTCGGATTTCTTCAAAATATCCAAGTCAATTCTAAACATAAAAAGTCTGATTTTTTTGATGTCGATCATTCCTGCTGCAACAGTCCCAGCTCTGTAAATGGCGTCGTCATATTCTTTTTTTATGAAGGTGATGGTGTGTCTGAATCCATAAACAACTTTGTCATAAGTTTCACAAAAACCAAAAATGTGCTTCAAAGGAATCCTGAACGAAAAAGATCCAATGGATGTGGTGTCTGCGAACAAGTGGTCTTGTCTGGTGGTGAATCCTAAATTTCCAGTTCCGGTGACGTTTGAAGCGTCTTTGTACCACATTTGCTTCAAACCATCTGCAATCTGAAAACCAAAAGGGTATTTCAACAATCCAAGCATGGTTGTTCCTTGACCTGGATACATGACTCTTTCCACTTGCTGTCCTGATAAGTCATAAGTGACGTCACTGAACAAATACATGATGGCGTTGTTCACCAGGGCAATGTTGTCTGCTGCTGTGTAAGCAGTTCCATCCGCTTTTTTCAAAACTCCTTCGACGAGGATGTAGGCCTCAGAAGGAAGTGTCTGCGCAGACTGGGAATCAATCTCAAAAACGATCGATCCTGAAGAATTTAAATCGAGGTTTGTGGGGAGGTAGGGGAGATGGGGGCGCATTGATCGCCGGGGCAGTATGATCTTTTGGCTTTTACTCGTTCATTTTTGCCTTACTAGAAGTGAGGTTGCAATTTAATTAACCATTATGCTTCCCTAATTGAATATTCGTAATATTTTTTCATAAGGTTATCAGCGTCAAAAAAAATGAAGAAAATATTGTTTTTCGTCATAAAAAGTGATTTTTTTAAATCGTACTATAATTCAAATATATTTTTATTTAGATATTTGTATGGGTTAACAACAATTTTATTTTAAATTTGTAAGTGTTAGGTGTATAATATAATATATAATTTTTATTTGGCTGCAATTTATACAGTAGATATTGCTATCAATATGTTACCTATACCTATTGGGGTACATTGATCTTTGACTATGCGGGGCCCATTGATCGGAGGATCAAAGTGCCCCATAGAAGACGAAGTGCCCCATGTTTTTGTTTATAAGCAATACAGTTAAACGAATGGAATTGTATTTATGATTTAAAAAAAAACTATATATAAACAAACAATAGCTTTTAGCATTTCATTTTTTAAATCTACTTATGTTATAAGCTAGTAATAATAATACTATTATTTTATAATATCAAAAGAATAATATTTAACATAATAATTCAAAAATATTTAACATAATATTATTATGTTAAATATTAGCATTTATTAAAAACATATGTTTTTATTGATATATTTTTTTACAGATCTTAAAATGGTTAGAAATAGAATTAAAAAAACAAATATAGTTGCTATACCAAGTGAAACAATGAAAGTAGCTGTTAATAAAGTTTTAGAAGGAACACAACTGAATGTTGTAGCACGTCAGTTTAACATAGATAGAATGACTTTAAAAAGATATTGTCGTAAAAAGAGGCTTAATCCAAATGAAGCTTTCAAGCCTCACTACAACAATAGACAAGTTTTTACAGCAGAAGATGAAAAAAGTTTATCAAGTTATTTACTAATTGCATCAAAAATGAACTATGGCCTTTCAACTAGGTCAACGCGATTATTGGCATATGAATTTGCTTTAAAAAACAATAAGATATGCCCATCATCATGGATCAAAAATAAAATTGCAGGCATTGATTGGTTGCAAGGTTTTATGAAAAGACAACCAGAGTTGTCTCTACGAACACCTGAAGCAACGAGCTTCGCTCGATCAATAGCTTTTAACAAACACACTGTAAGAGAGTTTTTTCAAAATCTTAAAACGGTAAGAAATCGATATAAATATAATCCTAACTGTATATATAATGTTGATGAAACTGGTTTAACAACCGTTCAAAAGCCGGTAAAGGTTTTAGCTGGTAGAGGAAGCAAACAAGTTGGAAGAATCACATCTGCAGAACGAGGAACATTGGTAACTGCATGTTGTGCCTCTAATGCTATTGGAAATTCCATTCCTCCATTATTTATTTTTCCTAGGGTAAAGTTTCATGATTACATGATTAAGGAAGGACCTCCTGGATGTGTGGGATTTGCAAATCCTTCTGGTTAGATGAACTCAGAAATTTTCATAGAATGGATTAAACATTTTGTTAAATATTCAAACTGTTCTCAGGAATCTCCAGTTTTGTTACTTCTCGACAGTCATGAAAGTCATATTTCTGTTAAAGGCTTGGAGCTTGCAATTCAACACGGAATTACAAAGATAAGTTTTCCTCCCCATTGCAGCCATAAATTGCAGCCATTAGATAGAACTGTTTTTGGACCATTGAAAAGGTTTTACAATTCTGCATGTGATAATTGGATGGTTTCAAACCCAAGACCAATGACCATTTATGATATTGTTTCAATAGTTCGAGAACCGTATACAAAAGCTTTCTCACCATCTAATATACAGACAGGATTTAGAGTAGCTGGCATTGAGCCATTCAATTCTGAAATTTTCAAAGATGACGAATATTTACCATCATCAGTTACAGATAGAGCTGCTCCAGATACAGTTACTATCACTCCTGTCAACAACATGGAATCTGAAATGATACCAGCACATGTTAATCACATAGAGTCTGAAATAACTATAGTAAATATTGAAACAAGTATTTTAAACAAAGTGTCAACAAGTGTTGCTTCTATAATCTCACCTGAGGTTTTAAAACCTTACCCAAAAGCATCTGCCAGAAAAAAAAATGTTAAAACTAGGCAGTTAAAAACAAGGATCTTGACTGATACTCCTGTCAGAAATGAAATTCGTTTGTCAAAAGAAAAGAAAATTTTGAAGCAAACCAAAAATCAACAAAAAGTCTCCACAAAAGATAAGAAAAAAACTAAGAATTACTTGCTTAGGAATAAAAAACAATGTAAACCAAAAGCTGCTTCACAACTTGACTTTCACAAATGATGAAATATTCTTAATCAAAATATTGTACTTTTAACAAGTTTTGTAAACTTAAAAGTTGTATTCTTATTTCAGTCTTTATATTTGAGTTCTTATAAATTTCAAGTTGTTGTAAAGTTTTAAACGTATATAAAGCGGGTAGCTTATAGCTGCTGTGATTTATACATTTTTTAATTAAAAATTAGACTAGTGGGTTTAACTGCTATATTTAAAAAATAATTAAAAAATTTAGATGTATTATATGTTATACAATATTACCCTTTGACTAAATTATTTACAAGATTTAGTTATAGAAGTGTTAAACGTTTAGATAATATTACGCATATAAGATCAATGTGCCCCAAGTCGGAGATCATAGTACCCCATAGTTTGGGGTACATTGATCTTTTGAGAGGGTTGTTTAAAAGTTAAAATTATTCATGTTTATCATTTTTTTTAAATCAAAATATTTATATATTCCAAAAGCCAGATAGTTCTACATGTGTTTCGTAGTTAATAAGTTTTTACATCTCTTTCAGGTTCTGCGCAATTTTCAAAACACTGCTACGGCAATCAATGCGCCCACATCTCCCCTACTCGAAAAAATCAACTTTTTCAATTCCGGTGTCATACTCTGGCTTTTCATCAACTCTTAATCTGTCGGTGATTATCATTTTTTAAAATGAGGAAAAAAAATTTTATGTCATTTTGAATCGTGAAAAAATTCACGCAATCAAAATTCCACTCCCCATTTTGACGAGATCTTGAACTCTGGTTGCATTCTTTTTCGTCATTTTCCTTTTTGCTTGAATGGACGAACCAAACATTTTTTTATGCAGCTTTTTCCATAGGATTAATCGGCACATACTGATCCACCTTTGCCGCGTCGTTCACAATCGTGTTGACCAATTGGTTCGGATTCACCGTCCCTGTCTAGGTGTAAACTCTTTCGATCGCTTTTTTTCCTTTGTCAATGGCAACATATTTGGCTGTCAATATGGCTGAAGAGGCCAATTCTTTTCCGGCAGACTTGGCTGCTGTGATTGCTTCTCTTCCAATTTCGCTTGCTGCTGCCTTTCTCAACAAGTGAAGAGACGATCTTGATGCGTTTGAAGCTGCCATTCTCCTCAAAAAATTTTTAATCGTGTCCACTATTCCTCCACCTCCGACGACGTTCTTTTTTAAATATCTTCTGTTGTTCACAATGAGCATTTTTAAAATGAGAAAATATTTTTTTAAATCCATTGGGTTTTCACGATTCGATGTATCTTTGAATCGACTTGTATTCCTCTTTGTTGATTTCCCCTGACTCAGCAGCTCGTCAAAAATTGCGACAGCTTCGTTTCTCTATGCGATATTTCCAGCATGACCTGTGGCGATGCTCAAGCTAAGTCTTTGCGCAAGAGCATTCGGATCGCTCGGAAGTATGATCATTCCGTGACCTTTTTTCCCCCTCGTTTTAATTTTATTTCTTTCCCAAATGGGTACAATGATTGTGACATATTTTTCACTTCTCGAAGCTTTTGGTATGGTTGGACGCCCTTCTATCTCCATTGCATGCGTTTCGATAAGGATATTTTCGTAATTTTTAAGGTCATCATCCGTGTACTTGCTTTTATCGGGTTTGGATCTTGAAATCAGCTCCAAAAGACCTTTTGTTCCCGCATACTTTTCTCCACCAACAATGACATTGTTTTTGTCGATGGTAATTTGCTCTCTTCCAATGTACATTTTGCCACCTTCTCCTGTGTGAATTCCAAACACTCTGTCTGAAGCAAATCGTTTGGATGCGTATTTCGTCAAATATTCCAACGCAGTATTTCCAACAACCATTCTTTCAGGAAGTTTTTCAACACTCTTGAAACTTTCAAAAGACGCCTCGATTTCTGGATAAGTCAAAGCCAATGGTTCAACGTTAACCACTCTCTCAGCGATGCTTTTCAGCTCGTTTTTCACCTTTTCATTGCTCTCGATGAGCGGTTTGTAAAACTTACTCAAATCAGCCTGATAATTTGCATCTGAAAGGTTGGTTTTGAAGCTCTCATTGTAAAGCTTTTCTCTGTTGGTCATATAATTTTTCACAATCTCATCTCTCTTTTTCGGGTCTTGTATTTTAAACCAGGACATTTTTAAAATACGGAGAAAAAAAACTTAAACAAAAACGAAAACTCGTTTGTGTTTAAGTTTATTCACCTTTTTTAAACAGGTTGTTGAATGTTTTTATCGCGTCTTCTCTTCCTTTTTGAATCAGCGACTCTTTAATCAAATTGTCAATGCTGCTTTTTGCATTGGTTCGTATGTCTTCAGTCATGGCTTTGAATTTTTGAAGCTCGCTGAGAATTAATTCGTACTCGGAATCGCTCACAAATCCGTCCATGAGCGATTTTGAAATGTGATCGCTAATGGTGTTCAATTTTGACTCGGAAAGAACTTTCAATTTTTTGTTTATCAGTTTTTTGTTCTGTTGATTTCCGAAAATGGACAAAGCTCCCATTCCAACAGCAATAGCCTCGCACGCAATCGATAATGGAGTGGCAACGACGGTTGACAAAAGTGCAATTCCCGTGATTCCCAAACCAATGCACATCGTTTGCAATCCATCATCTGCGAAACGAATAATCATCTCAGCTCGATGGTATTTTTTGCTGAGAGCCATTCTCTTCACTTTTTCATCCTCCATTTCTTTTTGGATCTCGCTTATTTTTTGAAGTCGATAAATGTGACCTCCATCTGATGGTGCTGTTGGAAGAACTGGGTAAATTTTTACAGTGCTTTTCAATATTTACATCTTTTTAAAAATCTTTTTTTTTTTAAATTCGAGTCGATGTGATTTATTTTACAAAGCTTTTCACCTTTTTTGACAATGACGTCTTGGTGGCTGTTGTTGCTCACATCCAAAATGACGTCATCCACAGACTCTGAAAAAATAACATCGTTTTTGTTGTATTTTAATTGATCGCTAATTTTGTTCATCAAAGTGACAACAGCAATTCCTTTCTCCAAATTCAATCCAACGGACAACGAGATGTAAGAAAGAGCTACAAATTTAATTTCTTTCTGAGCAAAAATCTCGTGCTGTCCGTTGGCGTTGAAATAGGTGGGATGATCCAACTTTTTTTTGACAACAATAATGTTTTTCGGATTTTTTTTGTTCCAACTCTTTGATTTTCTCCTCCAAATGTTCCAAATGAAAATTCAAGCTGTGAAGCTCTGCTGAGGCGCTGTTTTTAAACAACTTGTGAGGGGCATGCATTTTTTAGTATGAAAAGAAAATGTTTTAAGTCCTTTTATTTTCTTTTTTTTTTTGCGCAATTTCACAATTCATCATCAGATTCCACTTCTCCCAAATCCAAATCATCACCAATGATGCTTTGAATAGATGGTACATTTTTTGCAATGACCACTTCGGAAATTTTAACCTGAATGGACTCGATCTGTGCTCCGACAAAAACACCTTCAATTTTCAGAGGCGATGGCGTAACACTTTTGTCGAATGTATTCCAAAGAATTCGCTTTCACGAGCATTTTTTTTTCATTGACGTCTTTCGTTTTCTTTTTGAAAAACAGAGAAGACACTTCAATTTTTTTTTCCTTTTTCTTTGTGAACAACTTTCAGAAAAAAATTGGTGCTGCGTTTGGATTCTCAGATTTGTTTTTAAAAATGGACAAATCTTCCGTCATGATTTTTTTCGTTCTTCCTCCTTTTTTCAAAGTGGGCACCATTTCCTTGACTCGATTGCCAAAAAATTTTGATATTTTTTCAGTCACCTCAATAAACTTTCTTTCTTCTTCGCTCATTCCATTTTTTTCGTTAAAACCGAGAAAGGACATGGAATAACCATTCAGTTCTTTCTTTTCAAAACTGCAACTTTCAAACACACCCAGCGAAAAAAAAACGGGAATCCTCAAAATGACAGGACTTCTTCCAGTAATCATAATAAATAATCATAATAAATAATCATAAAAAATAGGAATCAAGGGTAATCATAAAAAATAGGAATCTTTTGGTACTGAATTGGTTTGGTTGCTGAATAAATTTCTCCAATTGATAATTTGCTCTCATCAAAATTTTCAATCGTCACAAAATTCATCTTTTTATAAAGAAAAAATTTTTTTTTTAAATCATTTTTTCAAACGGATCAATTCTTTATGATCCACCCACGAGTTGAACGAGTCTGGATATCCCAACCATTTGACTAATGATTTGCTCTTTGTTCTGCGAATTATTTTTTCAATTCTGAATATGTCTTGATAGGTCTTTTGCATTTCCTGCTCGTAAAAAGTTCCTTGAATTTCTTCACCGTTGGCGTCTGTGACTTTGTACGTGGGTGGATCCGTGTGCTGAATTTTTGACACTGTAAAAACCTCCTCAGTCCATCTCGGCGTGTACCCTTTTTCAAAATTGGACTTCTTTTTTGTGATCCTCACTTTGTCACCCATTGAAAATTTTGGTTCTGGTCTTTCTTTTTGCACATTTCCATTCAGGTTCATCCAGACCTTATTTTTATTCATTTCATCGCTGGCTTCAACTGGAGTCATTTTGATGGAAGAGTGCTTTGTGTTGTTGTAATTTTTCACCATTTCGTCCAAAACGTCAATTTGTTTTTTGGTGTTGTTTGCTGAAAAGAATTTGAACATTTTTTCTTTCATCGTTCTGTTCCATCGTTCAATGACGCAACTTTTTTCTTTGTTTTCAGTGGAGTATAATTGCACACCCAGCGCTTTCTCGTGCTTGTTATAAAATTCTTTTTCTTTGTCCACCCATATTTTGGTACACTTTCTGTTTTCAAAGATTTTTTTCAACGCTTCAGCCACATCAAGACCCGTTTTGCTTTTTAAAGGAACGATCCATCCATACTTTGAAAAAACGTCAATGACCATGAGCAAATATTTTACTCCGTTGTTGAATTTTGAAAAAGAGCGCATGTCAACCAAATCTGCAGCCCATATTTCATCGACGCCATTCACAAACACTTTTCTTTTTTTGAAATGATGAATCACCGGTTTGTGAAGCTCCTCTGCAAGCTGATCCGTCCATTTGAGATGACTCTCGGGAATTTTTTTTTTTTTGCGACACCCAGTCTGAATTTGGCTTTGGCTTTGATGATGGGAGTGATCAGTTTTCTTTCGTTAATTTCTTTTTGAGTGGGATTTTGAATGGAGTTCATTTCTCCAAGTATCATTTGATCTGCCAAATTTTTGTTATGAACGTCGTTGAAATATTTATAAGCCAAATCGTGATGGTATGCTGCATTGTCCACTCTGTCAACCGCTTTGCTCCACTCCTGATACATGTCGGTTGAAGTGAGCCTTTTGTCCAAGTTTGTACCAGGTCCTGCAAAATTCAATCCTGGAATGTGCATTTCTCCTGGGAATTTTGCCCAAGGAAGTTTTATTTTTTTTGAAAATTTGTTGATTGATTCCACCAAATCTCCCCCTTTTTAAATGATTTATGAAAAGGAACAAACTTGCATTTTGTCGTTCCGCAAACATCACAAGTTCCTTTGATCATGTTTCTGTTGTTTTTTGAGACTTTGTTTCTCAAATCGAACGTTTCTGTTTTCCTTTTGCATTTGACGCAGTACATTTTTTTATTT
Organism: Hydra viridissima; assembly: GCF_058129835.1. NCBI lineage: Eukaryota > Metazoa > Cnidaria > Hydrozoa > Anthoathecata > Hydridae > Hydra > Hydra viridissima. The sequence goes on along the minus strand of NW_028324313.1, from coordinate 703,732 downwards.
TAAAAAAAATATGATTCCCAATTTTTATTTTAAATAAAAATGGAAATTACTGATTTGTCATGGAATATTGGAAAGAGCAAAAGAAACAACAACGAGCTATTGCCGAGGAGCATTCGAGGAATCATCGTCGGAAAGTCAGGTTGTGGAAAAACAACCTGGATGGTTGGATTACAACCATTTGCAAGTTTTTAGGAAATCTCTTTTCCAACCCGAGTACAAAATACTCAAATATTCGTTCAAAAAAAATTTACCGAAAGAGGCTATTCTCGATTTGTTCAAGGTACAAAGCTATATCGAAAAATTGAATTTAAATCCTGAATGTGTCATCAACGACTCTTCAAAAGATTATTCTGAAAACGAGGGCATGGAGGGTCAGTTTTTCGAAACAGCTGACGACGTTCCCGAACCTGAAGATCTCGATTCAACCAAAAACAATTTGATGATCTTTGACGATTTGCAATTGACCAAAAAAAACAAGTGCGAAAAATATTACATCCGAGGAAGGGACTCCAACGTCAACTGCTTTTACCTCGCTCAAAATTATTTCATGCTCCCCAGACAAACCATCAGAGAAAACACCAACTTTATTTGTCTGAGATTCAAATTTTTTTGTCAAGATTCAAAAAATTTGGACCACATTTATCGAGACCACGTTTCGAACGACATGGGAAAAGAAGAGTTTAAAAAGTTTTACAGACATTGCTGGTCTAAACCTCACGGATTTGTGGTGATTGATTTGTCATCAAATACATTGGAAAATATCGAAGAAAAATACAATAGAAAATATCGAAGTGGATTTGACAATTTTTATTGTCCAAAAAGAGGCCAATGAAAAAAAAGATTTTAAAAAAAAGTGACGCCTATTAAAAATGTCAGGCATAATCATCGACGTGGATGGAAATTCCAACTTAATAATAACAGAATTTTTGGACAAAATTGTCTTTGAAAAAGGGAAAACTTATGAGATGGCTTTTCTCGGTCTAGAGACGTACAACAGCTTTCCAAACATCACCAGCAAAAACAATTCTTTCAGGTACAGCATGAACAACGGAGCCAAGGGAAAGCATCACCATTCCAGACGGGAGCTACGACATCATTGACATCAACAATTACTTACAAAAGTCCGTCTCAAACACAATCAAAAATTACGCGTCACAAAGTGCAAGCTACGTCACAGCAAATAAAATTAGCTACTCCCCTGAAAACATCAAAATTGGATCAAGTTCAAACACTTTAAAATCAACCATCAAACTTGGTTTGAATTATTTCACATCGTCTTTAATGAGCACCATACTTCCGACACCTGGGAGTTTCACGTTGCCTCTCTTTTCCCTTGCTTGTTGTCGTTCTTCCATTGCGTGCACGTACTCCTTCATCCATCTTTTCCTTAAGTGATCCTTACAATTTTTCACAAACTTGACTCTCCGTAGTGCGCAATCGTCCCTTGTTATTAAATCGATATCTTCTTCAAGCAAAACTGCAGATCTCCCCCTCATTAATACATTTGGCGTCAATACTTAATTATCGAATTGGTTCACCTTGGTAACAAAGTGGACTTTTGTTCATAGCGCATTCCACATCCAACAATACCTCTTCCAATTCAAAGAAGCTTAGGATGCCCTTACCGATTGTTTTTGACAAACTTTTCTTCATTATTCCAATTAATCTTTCAAACAAACCTCCCCACCACGGCGCTCTTGATAAATTAAACCTCCATTTTATGGCTGTGGTTGCAAGATAGTTTGCGAGATTTTCATCCTTCTTAAGTGTTAGTAACCACTTCCCTGTTGCCACAATTGTCTTTGCGTTATCACTAATCACCATTTGTGGTGGTCCTTTTCTTGCAACAAACTCCTTTAAAATTCTCTGAAAATCTCCTGCCGATAGATCGTGACAAAGTCTAAGGTAGACATCTCTTGTACATGCGCATGTAAAGAGTGCAACATGACATTTTTCGACCAACTTTTCTGCCGCTTTATACTTTAGCGAACCCGCAAAATCAACACCTGTAACCGTAAACGGTTCGATATCTTCAGTTCTAAAGCGTGGTAACATTGCTCTCGTTGGCAGTAACAGCGGTTTTACTCTATATCTCTTACATAGATTGCATTCACGAATGACCTTTTTTACGGCAACTCTTAAATTCTGTATCCAAAATCTTTCTCTTATGCTACTCATGGTATCTCCTACTCCCCCGTGTAATGTTTTCGCGTGATGATGCTCAATAATTCTGAGAGTTAGTTGAAATCCTTTTGGTACAAATATTGGATTATAACCAGAGACTTTTCCGTGACATCTCCAAAGCTGTTTTTCATCCTGTTTAAGTTCCACATCGGACTTTATTGCAATAGCTTCTTGTAAAAACTTAAGATTCATCAACTCCGCTTCTATCATTTCTTCAGCTTTCAGTGGTTCTGTTATTTTTTCTTTATTCCGACAATTGTAAATAAACCTTTTTATGAAAGATGATATCCTTATGATCTTCCAATACTTGTGTTTACTCAACATTTCTTTAAATATATGATGTCCCTTTATTTCTTCTGTTGCCATGCCGACGTTCTCTTTCACACTAATAGTTTCACATGATGCATTCGGCGCTTCAATTATTTCTGGTTGGATCGGCCAATTTTCTTCGTGTTTCAACCATATAGGTCCATTGAGCCACAAGGTTGATATTTTGTCAGGACTCACTCCTCTTGTCCCAAGATCACTTGGGTTTTCTTTTGTTGGAACATAAAGCCATTTTACTTCTCCATTCAATAATACCTGTTGAACTCTGTTCCTGATAAACTGTAACTAACTGCCCCTTTCTTTTAACCAGTAAAGTACCGCAGTACTGTCAACCAAATGATATACTTCAGTAACATTATACTTGTTTAATATCTTCCTAACATGATTCATTAACTTACTCAAGGTATGCGCTGCTACCAGCTCCAGCCTAGGAATACTAAGATCCCTTGGTGCAATCCGTGCTTTTACTACAAGTAGGTTTCTCGTTTTTGAATATTGATGGCTCGCTGCAATGTAGACGCATGCACATACTGCTGATTTACTTGCGTCTGAAAATCCATGGAGCTCCATTTCAATGATTGTTTCAAACAAAACGCTCCGCGGAATTGAAATAGTTATTTTAATTCTAATTGCCTTCATCCAGGTTTTCCATTCCTCTGAAAGTTCATTTGGAATTTGTTGATCCCGTCCGAGTTTTAACAAACATAGCCGGCTGTATAGTATTTTTCTAGTAATTAATACAGGTGCTCTAAATCCCAATACGTCAAAGACACTGTTGATGGCGGATAGCATTTTCCTTTTTGTTATCACTTTTTTATTTCCGATAGTGATGCAGTAAAGAAAATTGATAGCTGATCCGTTTCTTTGCTCCAAGGAATCCCAAGTATTTTTGTTGATTTAGCCTCAGCGTCGCTTTCCAATTTGGTTACGTTGCTATGCCATTTGTGTAGCTGGAAACCAGCTTCCATTAAGATTTGCGTTGATTCATTTTTAAACCTGATAAGCTCTTCTTCCTTTTCTCCACCTGCTTGTATATCATCGACATAAGTATCTTCTTCCAAAGCAAGCACCATTTTTGGATAAATGTCCTTGTTCTTTGATATATGCTTTTTATTCGTGGCGCCAAGAATGTAAGGGCTTGAACTTGAACCAAAAATCACCCTTGTAAATTGTAACTCCGTTAATTCCATTTTCTTTAAGTCCTTATACCAAATTAGGCGTTGTACGTCTCTATCCATTTCGTGTATTCGAATTTGTAGAACACCTTCTTTACATCAGCTAAAACGCAGAGTTTATTCATCCGATTTCGTATGAGTATGTCAAATATTAACGGTTGCAGCGATGTTCCCACTTCTAGACAGTCATTTAATGAAGGTGATTGAGCGTCTTTCCTAGCTGAACAATCTTAAACAATTTTCATTTTCGTTGACTCAGCATTTTCTTTGATTACCGCTTGATGAGGAACGTAGTGAGTAATTTCTCCCGTTGTTGTAGTACTTTTTTACGATGTAAAGAATTTTATTTATAACTAAGCGTGCTAGAGCGGTCTTTATTTCTTGTAAGAGAGAGGAAAGTAACAATATGCTCGTTTTTATATAACAACTAATAAAGAAGCGTAAGAGGCTTGAATGACTGCGCGATTGCGCGCAACATTGCCCGCCCAACATTAATTTTTAACTAAAAGTTCAATGTCATCTTCATCACAAAATTTCATTTGAATAACCTTTTTGTCCAGTGCTTTATATGAGGCTTCCAATAAATATAGCTTGTTTATAGGTCGTTCGATGACAATTGGTTTTCCATTATTAACGTACCTAACTTCTGCTGCTCGAATTTGCTTGTCATGTGATTTGATTAATTTCTGTACTATTCCAGTTTTCCAAAAACCGCGTTTAATATTTGGGTCATGAATTAATACAAAGTCATTTAATGCAATTTGATTTGTGTCATTTCTTTTTCTATGCTTATGATGTTCTCTTAGCTCTGTGATGTACTCTTCTCGCCAACGCTTCCAATAATGATTTAGTACACTCTCAAAATATTTACTACGTGTATTTAAATTGTACTCTATTAGGTCTTCCTTAATTGCTTTAAAGTTCATTGTTCTACCATATAAGATGTGGTTCGGTGTTAATGGGGTGTCTCCAGGCATTTCGTATGTAAATGTAATTGGGCGATTATTAACCCATATGTGGCTAGCGTCAGTTTAAAGTGACAGTCACATTATCCGATTTAATTTGCAAAATAACAAACATTCTTTGCATTTTTCGTAATAATTACGTCATGTGTGAATGTATGATGCTGATAATAAAGTAAACTGCATTAACTTTTTTTAATTTTTGCTCAGTTGGCACACTTTAGTAGCGTTGATTAATATTTTTCGAACATGAGTGTTTCGTCAAGAAAAAGGTGTGCATATATGTTTTGTTTTTAGTTGAAATATAGATTAAATATATTGTTAAATATCGTTTTAACATTTGAATATTCGGTATAGTCAACAAAGCTAGTCTTCTTAAATTTTTATGCGATTTCTGTGCGTCAGTTTAAACTGACACTAGCCGCAGGAGGATACAGGTTTTCAAACAGTTTATTCACCTCGGAATAGAAGGCATTTTCATCAGTTTGTAGACACTGTATGACTCCTTGTAAATATATGATCCTTATCTAATACAAAATAATTAAACTACAGCAGTCTGGTATTTATGTAAGCTACTGTGACCAACCTTATTTCCCTTCTGAGTTCTTATATTTGAAGGTTGAGAGTTGTTTATTGTTAATTTTTATTATTATTTTACTGCTATTTTATAATGACGTAATTTGTGGGAATGCTTTGACGTCATTTCAACATCAGAGCAAATAAATAAGTAATAACTAATTTTATATATTTTGCAGGTACCGGCTTCATGAGGTGCTACAATTGCTAGAAGATACAGACGATGAATGTCTTCAGAGCGCTGAAATATCAATTGTTCCTCCAATAACCTCTGGTGCAGACACTGACGAAGATTCTGGTGATGAGAATGAGGTGTGTGGAGATCCAAACAGTCTCAATCGTAATCAACTTCTGGCGGAAGCGACGATGAAACTACGAAGACCCAATGGAACTGATGTTATTGAAATGGAAGAGTCGGACGGTGCAGAAGACACTGCAGAGGAGGACAATACAGAAAATAATACACAGGACACTGCAGATGATATAGTGGAACAGGGTCCGCAGCACAAGAGAACAAAGAAACAAGTTCCGTATAAACCGTCATGGGTCAATAGCGACTTCAAGGAGGCCGTCAGAAAGGAAAAGTTTCCAAGGACCATACCCCCACCTAAAGTAGAAAACCATCTGTCACCAGTGTCATTATTTGAGTTGTTCATGACACCAGAATTAATGCTTAGAATATGCAACGAAAGCAAAGAATACGCTGCTCAAAAAGGCCATGACAATTTTGATCTGGACATTACATCACTCAAGCTTTTCCTATCAATTCTTCTAATAAGCGGCTATGCTCCTCTGCCTCGTCGCCCTATGTATTGGGAAACTGCGGGGGATGTACACAATTCCATGGTGTCGGCCGCTATGTCACGCAATAAATTCAATTCCAAAATGAGTAATATACATTTTGCCAATAACAACGAACTTGATATGACTGACAGGTTTGCAAAAGTCCGCCCTCTTATCCAGTCCATCAATGCTGCTAGCCTGGCAAACTTTCAGCCTGAACAAATCATCAGCATCGACGAAAGTATGATCCCTTATTACGGAAAACACGGTGCAAAGCAATACATCCATGGCAAACCCATCAAGTTCGGATATAAGATGTGGGTGGCAGCAACTCGTTTGGGATATGTAATCAATTTCTACCCATATCAAGGTGCCGGCACGACAGATAAAGATCTGGGCCTCGGTGGATCGGTGGTGGTCAATCTCACAAAAGATTTACCAAAACGTGACGGTAATTTCTTTCACGTTGTGTTTGACAACCTCTTTACCAGCCCACGACTGTTGCGCTTAATAACGGATAGAGGAATGGCCGCCACGGGCACTCTCCGTTCTAACCGAACTGAAGGTGCGCCATTGAAAAACATCAAAGCAATGGACAAGCTGCCTCGTGGCTCGCATGACGTTGCCCTGGATCAAAAGGCTAATGTATGCTTGGTACGCTGGCGTGACAGTAAGGTTGTGACAGTCGCATCAACTTACGCTGGTGTCGCACCACTTCGCAAAGCTAAGAGATATTCATCAGCACAGAAGAAGCGCATAGACGTTGATCAGCCTTCAGTAATGCAACAATACAATTATGGGATGGGCAGTATGGACCGCCTAGACCAAAATCTAGCTTGCTATATAATTCAGCACCGATCAAAGAAATGGTATTGGCCAATATTTAGATTTTGTGTTGATTTGGCCGTTCAGAACGCCTTCCAGCTGTACCGTATGCAGGAGAAAATACCTGGCGCCCTGGAGCATGATCTGCTGTCATTTCGACGTCAGATTGCACAAACCTATGTGCAGACACTATCAATGAAGAAGATTTCAGTGCCGTATCCGCCACCTCGTGTAGCAGTCGATCGACGAGTACTTACTGAAGTACGCACAGATGCTACAGATCACTGGATTGCTCAGGGTACACAGCGTCGATGTGTGGCACTCGGCTGCAAAGGCACATGAGTCTTCTACTGTGAGAAGTGCAATGTGGGACTGCATCTTGGTTGCTTTAAGGCATTCCACTGCAAATAACTGATGCCTGTTTTTGTCAATGAAATATAGTCTTTGCAACTTAACATTAATGTGATATTACAGTTATTATGTGCTATTTAAAAGTTCATGATATTTTTTGCATCCATTTTGTTGTTTCTGAACACTTTTGCGTCAAACGGGCAGTTTTCACTCGCTAGGTGGCCCTGTGAAACAATTAATAACAGTTATAAAACGTCAATGTGAGTTATGCTGAATCAGTTAACATTGCCATGTGATTCCTGGTTTCAGAGTTTGACTATTCTTCTTGTCATAGCCAAATATGACACGTGAGAAAACCTGTGCCCTCCTGCAGCTAGCGTCAGTTTAAACTGACACCTATATTTTCACCTATATTCACTTAAGTATATAAAAAATTATGAAACAGTTGATGAATATTGTTCATTTGGACCTAAATCACACCAAATAAAGACAAAAAACACATTTTAAAAATCATGGGTTTATATGGGTTAATAACGGCTTCAACTTCGACTAATATGGTCAGAAGTTCTTCGTATGTAAAGCGGGCATTTGCTATTACTTTGCAGAGGCAACGTTTGGTTGAAGCAACAAGTCTTTCGAAGAATCCTCCCCACCAGGGCGCAGCGGTAGCGTTGAAAGGCCATGATATACAGAGATGAAATGAAATCTTGAGTAATTTTAGATATGAATTGTGAGCCGTTATCGGAAATGATTTTAGTAGGCGCGCGTCGTTTCGCTATAAACCGTTGTAAACTTCGTACGCAAGGTTTAGCTGAAAAATCTGGAACGAGATCTAAAAACAAAGAGCGTGTAGAACAGCAAGTATATAAAAAAATCCAAACTTTATATAAACTATTGCCCTCAAAAATATCCTTAACGTATAATGGGCCTGCGTAGTCAACATATTTCCAGTATGAAATGTTAAAAGTATTTCGAATTTTTTGTACACGTTTTTGAATAAAGGGATGATAACTTTTTTTACTGTTATTAATCCAATGCAAAACAATAGTAGAATCAGTCTAGCAGACAACTTCTTTAAAATTAAAAATAGGAGAAAGTTCTTTCAAAGTAATAGACATAGTTTCTGCTAGTAACAACGCAGCCCTTAATTCTAGACGAGGAATAGTACTTTTCTTAACTTGAGCAATTCTAGATTTTGCTGTAATTAGTGAACAGTGGTATTGTTTATTCATAAAAGAATATAATAAAAAGAGATAAAAGCCGTCAGCATTAAGACTGGCATCACTAAACCCATGTAATGAAATGTCCAGAACTGTACTATTAGAATGATTAATGTACCACCTTGGAATAACGATGTTTTGCAGAGACTGGAATTACCGAAAAACGGTTCCTTCGGTAAATTTCGGTTCCTAATTTGATAAGGAACCGATAACTTCGGTTCTTTTCGATTCCTTATTTTAGGCAAGATTCGAAATTTCGGTAAATTTCGATTCCTTATTTTAAGAAAGAATCGAAATTACGGTAAATTTCGATTCCGATTCTGATAAAGAACCGATAACTTCGGTTCTTTTCGATTCCTAGCGGGAATTTTGGAATTGCTAAGAACCGCTAAGAACCGAAATTGGAATTTTGGTTCCAATTTCGGTTCTTAGCGGGAAATATCGCAAAAAATCAAAAATGCTACAAAGAATCGAAATTGTTACTAAGAATTGAAAAACTTGAATTTTTTTAATTTTTATTTTCAAAAATACAGTTGAAATACAGTTGAAAAATACAGTTATTCTAAATCACTATCAGTGAGATCAGTGACACTGTCCTTGCTGCCCTTGCGACTACTACTAGCACTGCTATAAGCTACGCTAGTAGAACTATCACTAGGTTCAGTATTAAATAAATCTTTAGATGCATCATATATAGGGTTTTTTTTCATTGGTGATTTTTTCATTGGTGATTCAAGTACAAGTTTCCTTTTTTTAGCTCTTTGTAGTACACTTTGAGACTGATTCATTTCAGAGACTGGAATTACCGAAAAACGGTTCCTTCGGTAAATTTCGGTTCCTAATTTGATAAGGAACCGATAACTTCGGTTCTTTTCGATTCCTTATTTTAGGCAAAATTCGAAATTTCGGTAAATTTCGATTCCGATTCTGATAAAGAACCGAAACCTTCGATTCCTTTCGATTCCCCGAAAAATACCGAAGAACCGAAGAACCGAAAAACCGTTTTTCGGGAACTTCAGACCTTAATGTTTTGAGAGAAACGGAAATCATCAACAATCGTTTGCCACACTATTAACAAATTACTCTTAAGCTTAGTGTCCCATCCTATTTTGTTCAAATATAGTTCCTGAAAAAAGATTTTGCACCGTACTATTACCGGATTTATCATACCGAGTGTATCAAAAATGCTAGCTATGAATCGTAATATTTCCCGTTTCGTTGGTGTGATCTTCGTGTCGGCTAACTTTGATAAATCAAATGTTATAATGTCACTTTCTTTGTTTCAATTTAAACCTTATACGTTGGTAGTGCTGAGAGGCTGAAAGCTTTGTTCATTCATTAAATTCTCTAATTCTTTACAGTTCGATTCAAATTTTCGTAGATTGAAACCTGTCGCTGAAGTTATTAAATGTAATGCTGTAAAAAGTACATGACCTGGAAGTCAAACATATACCATAAATATGGATTTGCCCAAACTGTTCAATAATAGCAGGTACTATAGTTATCAGCTTTCATACTTCAACTTTTGGATTCATATAAAAGACACGGCTTATGGCATCATGTGCGTTTTAGATGGGGAAAAAACCAAACTACGTCTCGTTTTATGAAAGCTATTTATTTTGGTCATTAACTTTCTAAAAACGGAATCTAACAGTGTGGATTATTTCTTTGCAGAGCAATTTAAAAAAACACGATGCTTTTTTCCTCAAAATTCGGTTTGTTGAAAATGGCACTTTGCTACGATTGAGTATAAGTTTTCTATATCAGAACGTAGCTGTCCAGGTTCAGATAGAGACTTTGCCACCACTTTGATATTTTTCACTTGTAAAACGTGCGAAACTATGTAAGTTATGCAAAGAAGACGATGCAAAGCCATGCTATTTGCAGCTCTTAACTTGACAGGTCGTTGAAGGTCATTGATATGGGTAAGAAAAATTTTTTGATTTGCCTCGGGACATTTTTGGATACATCTAAGTTGGGAATAAGCCCGGTTGCCTGGTTAATAGACAGTCCGGAATCATCTATTTTAAGAAAAACTTTAGTAGCCAATTACCATTTCGAGCAAGTCGAGCTTCAAACGAGGAGTACAAGTTGAAAAAATTACGAATGCAGATATTGAACCCCTAACGGGTGTGGTACCAATTACAGAGACAAAGAAGAAGGGCCTTTAAGCCATGATACATTACTTGGACAAAGAATATAGATTGTATTTTGAAAAAAATTTAGATGCCTATACTCTGGGACAATTCAAAACTTTAGTGCCGTGCAAAAGTTTTTTCAACAGCTTTAGAAAGCTGTAAATGATTTTTTAAACTTGATTGTTATTATGACAAAGTATACAAACAATACAAATAGTAATACTATACAAAATATTTTTAACATCAACTTCTTATCACAAAAAAGACGAATGTGATTGCTAAACAACAGCAGTAATCCAGTTTGTGTCTGAATAAATGTGTAAAGCTTTAGTCGATGGAGCAACATTTGCTTTTAAATACATTTAGACAGACCTCAAATTAATGACACTTTTTGTGGGTAAAACTGATTTACCTCCATCCTAATGTTTTATTACCTCATTCAAAGTTTCTAAAATAGTCATATTACAACTAATGATATCAAATTAACTATTGTAAAATAGCGAAAGATAAAAAGGACAATTTTTGAATTACACGATGAAAAGTTCCTCTATAGGACCCTTGAATCTATTCAATTTACACAATTTTTCGAATTATATGAGTTTGAAATGAAGGAGTTTTCTTGTCAGTGTTTACTAATAATTCCTGACCGGACCGTAGTAGTTTTTCGAACTAAATGATCTTTCGAATTATACGAGTTCGAATAACGTGAGTTTAACTGTAAAATGGTAAATATCTGACTGAAACTAAAAACATCTTTCGTATTTTTAAAGAAAAAACTTTTTTGCCAAACTGTTTTATGTTAAAACTATTGTAAAGTTGTTAATCTAATACAACGGGTTACCGCGTTAATTTTGCATAAAACGAGTTAACCCCATTTTACTTAGAATACAACGGGTTTTAGGAAATATTTAGCGTACAACGTGTTATCGCATTTACACTAAAATTGTGAAAAGCTCTTGTCATTAGTTCTTACGAAAGTTCTTAGTTTTGACAGATCTGATGCAACTGTTTTTATATTTGCGATTAGAAAACTATATTAAATCTCAGTGGGTGTTTGAACGTCCAACGACGTCCATATTGGACTTAGGACGTCTATTTAGGACGTCAAATGGACGCCAAGTAGACGTCCAAATGAAACACCTTTCGTCCGTCCATATTAGACGTCTACGGACGTTCTTTTGAGACACTTTTAGGACGAATTACGACGTCTGGCGGACGTCCAAATTAAACTTATGATCGTTGTATTTGGGCATTAATGACACTAAAATCTAGGTATAACTACTTTTTTTGCAGTTATTTATAAAAACATATTTAAATATTTAAATACAGACTAGATAATACAAATGCTATAACAAAAAAAAAAAAAGAACTTTTATATTATTCAATTTCTTGTTTTTGCAATTTAGGCATTGCTTAATTTAGCAAGTCGCCAACGAGTGTCTCGATATTGCCTACGTCAAAACCATCTTTTTTTGAAACGAATGAGAAGCAGTTTTTATAAGCTATCTGTAATGTAAGACTGATAAAAAATATAAAAGTGAATACGAAAGTACTCACGCTTATTTGTCATTTCTTTAAAAGAAACTCCATCATCACCTATATTTGAATATTTCCTTTTTAATTTACCAGTTTAAAAATCATCTAAAGTTGAAAATTCAATGCCAACATTTTTTTTAACCAAATCAAGCTGAAAACTAAGTAACACACTTGTGCTGCTTTCAATTTTTCTAATTCTAAAAAACAATATAGTTGAAATAAATACTAAGAAACCAAATAGTTTATCTGGAGTAACTTTAAATAAATCTTCTTCATCACCTGTATTTGAATATTTATCACTCAGCTTATGAGAAAATCAAGTGATCATAAGTTCATTAGAATGAAAAATGAAGTCTACAGTATCGGACAAAACATGGTGGACAAACTCAAATTTAGAACAAAAGTTGATCAAAAACTAAAAAAAACTAGTAAAACAATTGAACATATTATTTTTTATTTAGTTTATTATGTTGTTAACAAAACTTAAAACTTTTGAATCATACTAAAAATCGCTAAAAAAGTTTTAAAACATGTTTTCCCTAACAAACTACATTTTTCTTTGGACAAAACAAGGTGGACATTCAAAAAATCGACTGAAAATTCAAAAAAATACAAAAATTAACTTATTATTTTTCAAAAACCTTCAAAAGTTAACTTAATATTTGGTAGGACCTCCTTTACTTTTAATTACTGCATTCATTCTTTGAGGCAAAGACGCAATTAATGAGTCAACAATTCTCATATCAACCTCTCGCCAGGCCTTCTCGATTTGTTCAAATAATTCCTCACTGGTCTTCACATTTGCACGCTCAATCTTATTGTCAATTTTTTCCCACATTTTTCTATGGGATTCAAGTCAGGGCTTTGTGCAGGCCACTCCATTTTGGTGATATTCTTGTCCTTGAACCATTGTTTTACAATTTTTGAGGTATGTTTGGGATCATTGTCCTGTTGAAAAATCACTTTAGGGGCATCTCCCATTCAGCATGTGGTAACATAACATCTTCAATTATATCTTTGTAAACAAAGCGGTCCATAATTCCATTAATTTTGTGTATAGGACCAGTTCCTAGTGCTGAGAAACATCTCATAGCAGACGTTCCATGCTTAACACTCTTCTTGGTATATTTAGTATTGAATCTGGTGTTCTTTGGTCTCCAGACTCGCTTCTTGCCGTCGCTTCCAAAAAGGTTATATTTTGATTCATCACTAAAAAGTATGTTTTTCCACTGGTCTACAGTCCAATTTTGGTGTGCTTTGGCAAACGCAAGTCTTAGCTTTCTATTTTTAAAGGAAGTTAGCGGTTTCTTGGCAGGCATTCGAGAAAAGAATTTTGCTTCGTTAGCTCTTTGTCGCACAGTGCGATTACAGAGATTTGTAGTTCAAGATTTTCGGTTAATTTTGTGGATGACAAAAATGGATCTTTTTTAAGCTCTTTAACAATTATTCGATCTAGTCTTTGTGATGTTTTTCTTGGACGTCCGCCCCGATGGTTTGTTTTATAGCAGTCACGAGATCCAAATGATTTGACAGTTTTGCTTACAGTCGATTTAGCTATATTATATTTTCTACAAATTTGAGCTTGACGTTTTCCGCATTTAAAATCTTTAACAATATTTTCACGTAAAGCACTTCCTAATTTGTCGTAAGCCATTTTAAGTTGCAATTTACCCCATATATCACGAGTTAAATCTATTATTAGTTTAATTGAAAAAATAATTGGCCAGACGTTCCAAAACCTATTTTATTATTTTAGAGTAATGTTATGATAAAAGTGAAAACAAAAGAATGCGGTAAATTGAATAAAGACAATGAAATCTTATAAAAAAAAGCTTCGTTTTGATTTGTCCACCTTGTTTTGTCCAAGGAAAAATGTAGTTTGTTGAGAAAAATGTGTTATAAATTTTTTTTGTGATTCTTAGTATGATTCAAACGTTTTAAATTTTGTTAAGAACATAATGAACTATTTAAAAATTAATATGTACAATTGTTTTACTAGTTTTTTTTAGAATTTGATCAACTTTTGTTCTAAATTTGAGTTTGTCCACCATGTTTTGTCCGATACTGTACTTGATTAAAATAACTGAGTTTTAGAGTTTTTTAACTAACATTTATTTCAGCTTACTTTCACTAAAAATTTATATTTTATAGTTTATACCTTTGGCATTTTTCACTTGAATCGCTTTGCAATCTTTTAGTATATGTCATACGTTCCATTCTTTAGTTTTACGGGAAGACAGAATAAATGTAGCAGCTAGCACCAGTTATATACATTAACTTCACAAAAATTCCGCAAGAAAAAGTCAAGCAAGTTTTAAAAGCCGACAGTCGCTTTAAACTGACAATAATTCTTTTTGTTTGGATTTGTTTTTATCATTGCTTCATTTCTGGCTGGCAAAACAAATCTGTAAGGAAAAAAATTGGCTTGCCTGCTGAAGCGCGAGTTAGATATCGAGTTTATATATTATTGGCCAGCTCGCTCTTAAATTCAATAACAAAAAAAAGCAATTGGGGTTAAAAAAAAAAAATTTATTTTGACGTCAATTAGACGACAAAATTTGAAATCAAGACGAAACTCGACTAATTTAGACCTGAATTATCTCGCCACTCTTACTATGAATTATTGGCAGTTTAAAATTCAAAAAATGTTATTATTATATGTGAACACTTTTTAATTTTGCATGGCAAATAAAACAAAGAGATAGAGAGTTTAATGCCGTAAATAAAAATCGAAAGGAATGTTTTGCATCTTCTTATTGAAATGTTAAGACAAAAAACACTCCGTGAGTTTTACAAAATCATTTACGAAACGCACAATAAAGCATTAAAGTCACAGCAGTTTTCTGATTAACAGAGATTAAAAAACGCTTTTTTGACATTAACAGATTAAAAAACGCTTAATTTGTGCCATTCCGTCAAAAAAACTCGTGAGTGAAATGTGTTAACAAGGGATTGGTTTCTTTTAACGCTGTTTATCTTATAAGCTCTAACTTTCTCTTACAAGATCTCACTTTCTTTTGTATGCTCTCTGCAGTTTCACTGCATGACGTCGACAGTTTTTATTTGTTTGTTTGATATAAATTGACAAATGGAAGTAAAGAAATCTCCCAATTTAATTCAAACCAAGTTAATTTGAATTTTCATCTCACACTGAACTACAACTATTCTTTTAGCTCATTAACTCTTCACCTGTTTATCTGGCGATGTATACTGCAGGAATTGCCACCTTGCAAACAGCCTATCTGACTGGGGGGCTATTTTTTAAACAGCAGAATGGCGGAAAACTAATAAGTTTGGTTTAGTAACTTTATATTAAACCCAACAAACATGTCGATTTTACTAAATTACAAACTGAAATTAAAACAAAAGCTTTATTAACTTGTAACTTTTTCTTAGATGACATCATAGTAATCAAAGAAAAACAACAATCTTAAAAACAAAGTCATGATTTTAGACCGTCTGAGAAAAGTTGTTTTTTTTTCGTGTCATTTTCTTAAACGCGTGTGAAACAGCCGATAACACATAAAAGTATACAGGTAAATATAAACATTTATATTTAATAAAAATAAAGTTATATTTTTATTTTATATGTTTACATTTACCAATTATAAAGTTTATGTTCTGATTGAGCTTGAGGTTCCAAAATATTTCATACTTTTTGAGAATACTGGTCAGAAAAATCTTTTCTTGCCTCACCAACCAAACTCTTATGGAAAAATTTTGGACAAGTCACAAGATTTTCTGTAAAAGTATCTTTCTTCGATACGAATGTGAAGAAACTGGGAACAAAAATCTTCATACCTTTTCTTTTTTGAGAATGACTTTAGGCTTCCTAAAATTTCAGCTTTCATTTAAAAACACTCAAACAGATTATCTAAGTTCTTAAGTTCGAATATAAGTGTTCGAAACCTCTTCAACTTTGCGAGGTAGAAATAGTAGGTTATCCTAATTTACGCCTAAATAGGTCTACAGTCTTTTAAGGGGCATTAGTCATTCGTCTATATTTTAAAAAGGCTGAAGGTCGACCTGGTGTAAATTAATTCTGATATTTTTATTTTTTCACTTTTCATTACCCCAAGCATAGGTTGCATCTTGAACTTTTAACAAATCAGGAGATAATAACTTATTTGAGCTGAAGATATAAAAACTTATAGATAAACATGCGATAGTAAAATATTTTCTTTTTAAAACGAATTACAGTTAAAAATTGTCTTTAAACTGCGTTAAAATTAGGTTTACTGGCCTTGTAATCAGTCTGATCCACAATGTGCTTTACGTAACCTTGCATATTTCAGCCTTTCTCAACTTCCAAAAGTTTTCCAAGGTATTTTCTAAAAATTAACAATGGACAAGCTGGATGAAAGAATAAAATTTAGCAAGACCTTATTGTGAGATTAAAAACAATTAATTATTTAAAGTGATCGATTGTTGGTGAAAAAGAGATTAATTATTATTTAATATTTTTTCGCTTCTTGCTTTCGCAATGAAAATATCTGCTTAATACAATGATCTCATTCCCATAAATCGTGTTTTGAAGAGTGCTTGGTATTTATTTTTCATTGTACAACGACAAACATGGTTGGTCTGTATTAATCCAGCACCGTGTAATTTATACACAATAATGTAATTATCATATAATGATAAAAACATTTGGATTTTGCAACTTTTCCTTATACATTCTTGGCTTTTTCATATTATTACATTTACTGAAAAATGGGAATTTCACAAAAGCCCTGCTTCTGCTCAAATTTAAAAAAATACTTCAGTGGATTAAATAACATTGAAGGTGATTGGTTGAGCTGCTGTTTGCCAATATAGGACAAAGATTTGTAAATCCTGGTTTCCACGTATTAGATTGAGAAACTAAGTGTGATTTTCCAGGTGTGTAGTTAATTGATTGAAACCGTTTATTCGGATTTCTTGCCTAAATCACATATATAAGTAAGCCAACATGCATGAAATATAGCGCTGTTACTGACATGAACAAGGAATGAATTCATTCAAAAATCTAAACATTATTAAACCTACTAAAACTGCAACTTTGATGGTTGCTCTTTTAATGTCTTGCAAAACTAAGAAAAAAACAAACAAAAAAAAAATTATTTAAACATTTCAAATTTGCAATTTGAAGTACATGAAAAGATTAAAATAGACATCGCTAAGTCATTTTTTAAATAATAAGTGATCTAAAACGCTTCCTAATTTATAAAAAGTCTTAAAATTTTTTAAATCATTTCTGTGAAAACACTTTATGACATTGATTATATGCGGAATGAGGCTACCGATTAAAGTGCATTCAAAAAAACCTTTTAATAAAGCATATCCAGAGTGCTAAACCATAAAGGATGTTCACGATTTGTTTCCTTTGTTATTTCATCTGCATCAAGTCGAGATTCAATTGAAACAACATTTCTTAGATCAGATTTTGATATTTCATTACTGTTGTATTCATTTAAACTAAATGAAGAAACATCATTGCCAACGTTTGGTTCGTTCATTTCTGAGTTGTTTTGAAATGGAAGAGTGGAACATTGAGAATCGTTTGAAAATATGCTTGTAAAACTTACTTTCCGAAACTCTGCGCGAGAGTTTTTTTTTGGGTTCAACCAAATGATCTTTATTTTGTTGATAAACAAAATGCTCATCAAAAGAAAGTTTGTTGCATTTATTAACATGCAAACAGCAAACTTCAAGTCGGACCAAGCTAAATTACTTTGGATGAGCCCAACCATTACACTCAAGGCTATGTTTGACAAAAACAAAGAGTACGCAATATAGCTTGTTTCGTTATATTTCCAAGGCAGGTTTCTTCCTTTGAATGTCTGAAAGCCGCATATAACTGACAAAATGAACGAGTAACATAAGTAAACTAATGAGAAACTGGCTGAGTTGCAATGTTTGTGCACAGTCCACAATTTCTCATCTCTTACATCTGTAGTCTGTACTTTGTACCTGCTATAATGCACAACAAAAACTATTGCTGCATAAACACTGGGAAAGAATATCAGCAATATCACTACTTTGGATCTGATATACAGCATTTCTTTATTTGACAGCTTGCAATTACTACCAAGGTTGAAAATTGTGACGAGACGAGTAACTCTAACTAATAAAATGGTAACTATAGTAATGTGTAAAAAGCTGCCGAAATATATCCTTACAAAACACTTCAAATCCGTCTCATCACCAAATGCTAGAAGTGGTAACATGAACCAAATAAGATGCATCGCCAATTGAGCTAAGGACAACTCGTAGTTTGAAGAGCGGACAATCGGGGTCATTTTTTTAATAATAAATGTAGCTATGAAAAGCACTGCAGTTAAACCACCAACACCTGAAGCCAATAAGACTAACACTTGGCACTTCAAATATTCGCTGCTACCTAATTTCCAGTATGTGCGATTGAGCGTTATGCAATCACTCTGATCTATATTTGAATAATTATCAGCTTCAACAGCACACGCAGAACAATTGTTCGGGTGTAAGATGTCCGTTACTGAATTCTTTGGGCACTGCTCACATTCCCAGCAGCTTGAATTGTCTGTCCAATAGACTCTTTTTTGTCCTGGAGGGCAGGGTTTTGAACAACTCGAAATTATTTCGTAAAGTTTCACAGTTTCATTATTTTTAATTTCAAGTCTACTATTAGAAAGATTCGAGGAAGTCCACGACGCAGCCAATACAAAGTCAGATTTGTTAAGAGAATACAGTTCGAACGAGGCTGATGCCGCAAAATGATACTTGGAATGGAAGCTGAAGGTCTTTGTGTTATTTAGAAAAGAGAAACTAACTTCATTTATTTTCTCATTAAACCTGGTCCTGTTTTCAATGATTTGGTAAGTATTTGGTGAAAATATACTAGAATAACTATTTTGGTATTCGAAAAACGCTTTAACTAAAACTTCCACTGCGTTTTGAACAAACAGAGCGCCGCTAAGATCGAATGTTTTTGAAATATTTCCAACGTTAAAGTTTGGCGTGCTTTCGTTTAGTCCGTGTTTTTCAAATACTACTCTAAGCCACTGGCTTGAGTTTGTATAAGTGAGACTGTAAAAGTGTTGTTTGAAGTCCTCGTCTATTCCCTCGGTCTGAACAACTAAAAAAATTCTATTGTTTACCATAATTTCATTATTCAGAAACCAGGAGTTTCTGCCGACTGCTTTGCTCAGTATCCAAGTTCTATTGATTAACTTTTTTTTTTCTTCCGCCTTCTTTAAAAGATTCTGCGCCGGTGGAAACTGTGACCAAACCACAATTACTTTTGCTTTGCTTGTATTTAAACGCTCAACAATGTCAGAGTATTTTTCCTCGTCATAAACCACCGGGATTATAATATCTAAATCAATACTGTTGCTAGAGTTTTTTGTGAATTCTTCTTTGAACCGATCTGCTCCTTCTCTTCCGTACGAGTTATCCATAGCTATTACAGAAATGTAAGTCCATTGGTATTTATTTAACAGGTCTGCGATAAACTGCGCTTGAGATGCATCAGAAGGAACCGTACGAAAGAAGTTTGGATACAAGTCTGTATCATTTAATTCCAAACTTGTTGCAGCGTAACTTATGATTGGAATTTTTCCAAAATATGATACCAGTTCGTGAGCGTAAATGGAATTCGATGATTCTGTCGGGCCTACAAAGCCTAAAAACTTGTCATAAGTATTGGAACAATTACACTTGCTGTAGTTATTACTGGAAAGCAAGGCTTTTGTTACAGCATACGTTGTCATATCGAAGTTAGAAGCGTCATAAGAATCGTATATCACGTAGCCAAATATAATTCTGTTATGTAATCTATTTACCTTATCAACTGTGTACTTTAAGGCTTCCATCCATCCGATGGTTCTGTTATCAATTTTACTAGCCTCAGTACAGTTCATCGAAAATATGCCAGCTATTAAAAACTCGCCTGCAATATTGCTACGGACTTCTTTATCCATACATTTAATACATAGGGTTTCACTTAGACATAATAATATAACTGCAGCTGTAAATTGAGTTGCATTTTGCATAATGAAGAACTTTTTGTTTAACATTTTTCGGCAACTTCGATGTTTTGAATAAATATGTTATATAGTAGAAAAAAAAGGTTTGTTTTTGAAAACGTTGTAAAAGAAATGCCTTTCGTTACAATAAGCTCAATCCTTTTTAAATATGTTTGGATCGAAACCTTTTTTTTACTTCTACAAAAGGTTTACAATAAAAATACTTTAGAATGAGAAGGTTTTTTGAAATTCAATCAACTTTAATACTTTATGTGTATTTTTAATAACATAATCTATGTGCAGCTTAAGACGAAAAACTTCTAGAGGTAATTTTTTCACAATAAACTTAAAATAAAGATCAATTTAAACAAGGACTCAAATCCAAATATGAACAAGGAATGAATTCATAGGACAATCTAAACATTATCAACTCCACTAAAACTGCACCTTTCATGGTTAGTCTTTAAATGTCCTGCCAAACTAAGAAATCATGTAGAAAAAAAAAAAAAATTTCTTTAAACATTTCTAATTGGTAATAGAAAACTGTAGTTGTTCATTAAATTTATGTCAATTACTTTCTAAGTTTTATTGTAATTATGGTAACGTATGCAAACAATCCAAATACTATTAGCATACAAAATACTTTTAACATCAATTTTTATCACCAAAAAGACCAATGTGAATGCTAAATAACAGCAATAATCCGATTTGTCTGAATAATTTTTAAAAGTGTTAGTCAATGATGCAACCGATTTTTTTAATTACTTCTAGACAGATCTCAACTTAATCACACATTTTCTGGGAAAAACTGAATTTTCTTCCTTTAAACGTTGTA
This sequence comes from Hydra viridissima, assembly GCF_058129835.1. Classification (NCBI taxonomy): domain Eukaryota; kingdom Metazoa; phylum Cnidaria; class Hydrozoa; order Anthoathecata; family Hydridae; genus Hydra; species Hydra viridissima. The sequence goes on along the minus strand of NW_028324313.1, from coordinate 682,835 downwards.
TTACCTCATTCAAATCATTTTTAAAGTCGAATAACTACAAATAAAACCAAAATAAAAGAAACACCAGTTTCGATTGCTTTTTGACAAGATTTTGTTGCTCTCTTTGATGGTTTAAAAAAAAGCATTTTTATCAAAACGCATGATAACTAATAATCTTTAATCTGATTTAGTTTAAGTTCCAAACTTTATTGTAGAAAAAAATGGACCAATCGAAAGTGAAAAACTCTCCAGAAGTTAACTTAAACCATTTTGTTATGTATTCACTTGATAACTTTGGCAATATTCCAAATAAGAGTTGCATATACCATTACAAAAGTGTTTACTGATAAACACATAATTATGCTTGGATCGCTTGATTTGTGAATGACAAAAATCAATCGAAAAAAGAGCTCAAGAAAAAAAAAATTGTATTCTCCACAACAGTCTAGTTCAAACAAATATTTATTGCTTCTGCAATTAAATCCAGACCATGCTGTAGTTATTACTGGAAAGCAGGGCTTTTGTAACAGTATCCGTTGTCAAAGTGAGAAGCGTCATGAGAATCGTGTATCACGCAGCCAAACATATTTTCAACGACAGAGCAATCTTCAATGAAAAATTCTCAAGAACTAACTGGGTTTTGTGTCATGACGCTTTTGTTCAGAAAACATGTTTTGACAGTTTTCTTAAATATCAATAGCATATAAAAATAGTGGAGCAGCTAAAAATAGCAACAGGCCAAGGTAGCTCTGCACTCCAAATGGCTTTAGTAGGTTTGTCAACTGTTTTAACTGAGTAGTTATTTGAAATTCCAGATCTGTCGTTACTGATTTGATTGTTTCGCATTTCAGACGAGATTTTAGCTACTGACTTAGCTGCAAATGCAAACTCAGAAAAACTGTTTTTGGTCGGGTAAACTTATCACCAAACTCTGTCAATGCCAGTCAATTTAATTTCTCTTTCTTCATCAATGGTGTTGAATATTGTTTCATTTTTAGTGAATATATTCACATTTGTTTGCAAAACATTTTATTTCTTTTCTGTTGCATCGTTTTTGTATAAGTTTCTTCTGGATATTTTAAGGTTGGAGATTTTTGCCTTTTTTAAGATAGTATTTATGTTTGTCTATGTTAGTGTGTTTGGGTGCTTATGATTGAGTTGTTGGATTGTCCTATATGTTGTGTTGAAGTGTGTGGTTTGTGAATGGTTCATGTTCCTTGACTTCTAACAGAAACCTCCAATTTTCATTGAGTTTCATGAAAAGTTTGACAAAAATTCGTCTGTTTTTTGTTTCATATTGTTCATAAATTCTTTATAGAGTTGACCAAACTTAATATAAACAAAAAATCTTCTTCCGCAGCCATTCTGTTGCCAGGCGCGCATTAAATTTGTCAATAGCATATGCTTTTTTTAGGCTGCACTCAGTTTATAATTTTTGTAATTGGTCAAGTGCGGCTTTGTACCGAATTTTTCCTTCGAGTAACCCTAATTAACCGCCGAAGGGTCTTTCTGCGAACTGGGATTCCGTAAAAGCTAGCCCTTTAGCAATTGCATTACCAATTAAATTTGCAACTGATGCAGCTATCTTAAAAGAATACTAAAAATTTGTGACGAATTAAATTTTTGGGTATTAAAGAAACAGGTAACCTGTCCATGTTTACCATGAGCTGCCGTATGAACTCTCCAACAGTGAACTTCACGAAAAGCTTTCCAAGATTCTGCATGCAAAGTTTTAATTGTAGAACTGAAATTATCAAAGCTGCGATTTGGAATGAGATGTTAGAATTCTAGTCCGGATGGTTCAATGTTTACATATTCGTATCCACCATATAGTAACATTCGACTAAGAAACACTTCTAAAAGCTGCCTTTGAACTCAAATTATACAATATCCATCATGAAAGAGCATCACGTACTTTACTAGCATTAACTCCAGCAGAACCAACGTAAATGTCCTCGTAAGTGATCCGTCTCAATACCATCATCAAAATTTTGTTTTTATTTGGGATAGTTTCTTTCTCTCCAGTTGCTTAAAGATGACTGTGAATAAGGGATTTCTTTCAGGCCATACAAAACCATAAACAGCCATAAAGAAGAACAGAATTTTTCTGGATTTGGTCAATATTTGCATTTGGTTTAAAAGCTTTATGGAGCTTTAGGTATTTGAGATGTAATGCTAAATTAAAAAATTATTTCTTCTTACAATACATCAACGAACATTTGACATTCCTCCGACAAAACATTTATTTAACTGAATCATTTCCAAAAACCTGATTTATTTGATTTTATTTTCAAACGTTTTTATATTCAATTTGTAAGCAAACATTCAATTACAAAACATTTATGGTTTTAACCTTTGAACTTAGTTTTAACTTTTGGATTTTCTAAACAAGTAAGGCTTTTGGTTTTATACCACAAAGAATGCACTTAGGAGAATATAAGCATTGCATACATGTTTTGGAAAAAAACAAAAAATATACTTGGGAATGCTTTTTTTTATCTTAAGTTTACAAACTCAGCAAAAGAATTTTTAGAAGCTGAATCGAGATTTTTTCTACTCATTGGTTTTGGTTGTTCTGCAGAAACTGTGGAGATATTTATTGGGTATCTTAGAAACACTTATGAGCTCACTTTCTCATTGAAATTTTTTGGTTTTAAAATCTGACTGCGAATAAACTATTTACAGTATTAACTTTATATATATATATATATATATATATATATATATATATATATATATATATATATATATATATATATCTATATAAATTTCATATTGTAAATAGTTTTTGCATCAAAATAGTTAAATAGTGACTATTTTAAAATGCTTTTATATCAAAAAATTTTTGTTAGAATTTCCATATGTAGATTTTTCATTACATTTTTAAATTCGCCACCGGTGGCGAATTCACAATTCACAAATCATGGTGGCCACCATGATTTTTGATGAAACTCTGGTGGGAAAACAAATAAAGCTACTATTAAATATCAACCACAGAATAAAATTTTAAAACAAATCCACGGAAGTATTTTTAAGTACAGAAGCCAACAACATCTCCCCAAATGATAATAATATTGCTAGTTCGACAGCAGTTATTGCTATCGCCAATAGTTACAACATTTTATTTTTCACCCCGCTCTTCATCAGTTTAGAATTTCAAGGCAGGGAAACATGCTTTGGTGGAACCCATGACTTGTTCACATAAGAAGCAATGTTTGTACTCACCATTCACCTGTCTGCTGTGGTATATGATGTAGGATCTTTGCCGTCATCACCTTCTAATTCGCCAATAATGGCCTCAGTGAACGCCGACTGATATCCAGGAAAAATTTTTATTCCTGTTGCCAAAGACGCAATTCTTAAAGATTTTAGAATGTTACAAGGTATATCAGCTGCTGTTTGATATATTTAACTTATCTTGGAAATCTTAGAAGGCTGTTGCTATTAGATTTACTGCCATCGCTTTCCTCGCTGCTGATGCTAAAATCCTGCACTTTAAAAGTAGCAGAAGCTGTAGCAATTGCTAATTCTTTGAGTCTTAGTCATCTTTCTTCTTGCTTTTGCATTCATGCACTCTTTCTTCTTCTGGCCTAAATTATCCATTGCATTCTCTATGAGCTTACGGGGAAAAACGATTTTGGAACAACTCCACAGTGAGATTTTTTCCTTCTTTTCAAAATCAATCTCCGTAGTTCCTTAAATGGGTGGAGCTAAACGACGTCTTGTGGCTGACAAAGGTGAGTCAAAGGAGGAAGAACTAGACATAGAAGAAAATGATAAAGGAGGAAGAAATAGAAGCTTCCTATCAATACTTTTGACTAATGTAGTGGTAACGTTTTAAAATATCTCAAAGCAGCTTTATAAAAGGAGTCTTTAGAAAAAGTCATGTTAAATTAGCCGCATTTGGTTCTGTTGTACAATGTTGTACAGTACTCCTTGGGTCCCACGCTCCGTCCAATCACTGATCTATCCTTCTGTTTTGTATAGGGTAAAAGAATTCCACAACCAGTGCCACTTATTATCACGCCTAAGTTTGACTTGTATATTTCCATTAAACGCTCAGCATATTTAACATTTTTACGTACCACAACTCTGTTTTTCTCTTCAATGAGAAGAATAAATTGATTAATTAGTTTCAGAGATTTTAAAAGAGATGTTTGTAACAGATTGAAACTTACCAGGATCATCGGAAATGTTGGTTTCATCATAACTCACGTTTTCAGCAGCCTGAAAACACTCCATTGAGTCCTCCATGCACTCAAAGAAGATATCAACTATTCAACTAAACTTTTCCACGAGCTCTTTTAACATTATTGATCATCCGCATTGACAAATTAGTTTAAAATGTAGTGATGTGGCGAAAATGTAAAAAATGTAGCGAAGAGAAATGGATTCATGTTTACTGTTGGAGTTACGGATAAGATAGGAAATCTAACTTCAAATAAGTAAAATCAGGACTATATGTGGGTTTCCGAAACATTTGGCTACCATTGTCAGTTGGCATGTCCACTTGTTAGACTTTGAGGAGTTACTCCTGAGTACAATTATGTTAAAAACATAGCAATATAATGAGAGCATCGATTAAGTAAGAAAAGAAGGGTAAGATCTCTAAATCCTTAAATTGATTTCTGAAAGTAAGTTGTATTGGTAAAAGAGTACATTTAATTCATTCTTTTTACATTATTTTTACTTCAATTAAAGAGTACATTTAATTGAAGTTTAAATTTATTTTGATATACAAGTTTTTAAGAGCTGCTTTAGCTGTAGTCTAATTAATTCTGAAGTAATAAGTATTAATTAACTTTTTAATTCATGCACAATGGAATGTAACATGGTTCATGATAATGAGATAATTATAGATATCTTGTGAGCCTTATGTAAAGGGTGGTTAAATTTTAAGGGCCGATGTTGAATGTGAACCAAACCTAAACGTAAATTATTTTTCTGTATTTAATGTGTCATTTCTCAATTTCAGACTGACTCAATTTGAACCATGGAAAGTTACACAATCGAGCAACGCGTTAAAGTTATTCAGGCCTATTATGAAAATGGGCGTTCAAATCAAAATGCATATCGTACACTTCGTGTGTTTTTCGGTCAATTTAATCGTCCAAACGTGCGTACAATCGGAAAAATCGTGCATAAATTTGAGCAAACCGGGTCTGTTGGAGATGTGAAAAGACCAGCGCATGCTCATACAGCTCGTACTGCCAAAAATATCGCTACTGCTCGTGACAGTGTGGCTGAAGAGCCGTCCACATCAACTCGTCGTCGTAGCCATCAGTTGCACCTCTCACGCTCGTCGATGATGAGCATTATGCATAAAGACTTGCATTTACACGCTTACAAGGTGCAGTTGACCCAAGAACTAAAGCCCACTGACCATCTCAAACGTCGTCAATGGTCAGAATGGTGGCAAGAAAAGGCAACCATCGATGATCAATTTCCGACGAAAATCATCTTCAGTGATGAGGCCCATTTTCAGCTTAGTGGCTTCGTCAACAAGCAGAATTGCCGCATTTGGGCGAATGTTAATCCGAGAGTGATTGTCGAAAAACCAATGCACCCACAAAGAGTGACTGTTTGGTGTGGTTTATGGGCTGGCGGCATCATCGGACCATATTTTTTCCAAAATGATGCCGGTCTGGCAGTTACTGTGAATGGTGTTCGCTATCGTGAGATGATAACGAACTTTTTATGGCCCGAATTGGACCATATGGATGTGGAGGGTATGTGGTTTCAACAGGACGGTGCCACTTGCCACACAGCTAACGAAACAAAGGCTCTTTTGCGCGAAAAATTCAATGGCCGTGTTATCTCACATGGTGGCGATGTCAATTGGCCGCCAAGATCATGTGATTTGACACCGTTGGACTTCTTTCTTTGGGGGTATTTAAAAGAAAAGGTGTACGTTGATAAGCCAGCAACAATTCAAGAGCTAAAGGATGAGATAATTCGGCACATTAACGGCATAGAACCTCAATTATGCCTCAGCGTCATCGAAAATTTGCACCATCGGATGGAGGTGTGCCGCCGAGGTCGCAGCGCCCATTTGGCCGATATTTTATTCCATACATAATTGAATCATACCATATTATTATAATAAAAAGATGTTACAATAAATTCCTTAATAATTTGTGTTTTATTCAAATTTAACATCGGCTCTTAAAATTTAACCACCCTTTACCATAGAATCTTTGCCAGTCCTTCAATATGCTGCTACCAGTGCGTGATTGCCCTTCAGTATGCTGGTATCAGTGTATGATGTTACTTGATATTCTTTAGGATGGTGCCTCGTACAATTATATATCGATTTTTCAATATGAAACAACTATCTGACATCTTCGAGCTGAAGGTACCATTCATAAGTAACATCTGCTGTTTTTTGTTGCCAACACAACGTTATAGTTCTACATTTCTCTTCTGTCAATAACTTCCTTCTACAAATTTTTCCCATTCAATTTATACACGTTTATAGTAATAAAAAGGTCCTTAAATACTGTCATAAAAAAAATCACTTTCAGTTCAATCACCAAAGATCTTTAGTAAAACGATATTAACACTAAGAAACTATATTATGTAAATTCTTTTCCACCACTTTCCACAATTGTTTTCAGTTCAATTTCTTTATTGATCAAGCTGTGGTTTCATGATTCTTGTCAATGAAATAGGTTTAAGGATCCAAGTAAAAGAACTGTTAACTATTCTCTGCTGTTTTTTGTGATGAAAATAATTTACTCTCTGAAGCAATTAGACAATATTGATCTTTCTTCAAATTCTCTGCGACGTTGGCTTTTTCGGAGATGAGTAACAAATTAAAACACGCCATGGTCATAATTTTTACTTGGTCAAAGAACTCCTTCATCTTTATAATTTAACATATTGAGTGAAATTTTTTGGATTTTATTTTTAAAACTTGCCTATAGATTTATTACTTATAGGATACTCAATTCCAGTCATTTGTTTCATTTTCATGGCTTTTAAAAATGGTATCTATTTGTTTATTATTTTGATCTTTATGATATTTTGCACTTAATACAGACCAAAGGAAACATTTTTCACTCTCAATTTTTTTGTTGATTACAGCCTTTTTAAATGCCAACTTTTTGAAAGTAGTATGTGTAAGCTACCTTTTCAGGGACCCTACTTAACAGTGTTAATTTTTTGCGATACTATTGACTATCCAAGCCCTACCGTTTCCAGCAATTTCCTCAAAGTTATTGATAATACGATCAATCATGGTGTTATACAAGTCATTTAAATCATTTGCGTTTAAACTTAGTTTTTAATTAGAATGAAAATCACCATCTACTACTTCTAGACCAGTTTAAACAATGTCTGATGGTTTTACTTTCATTCCATATTTTTGAACCATTTTAATCCTTGATTTTGTGTAACGAGAAGATAATTTTTTACTGTTGATCTCACAATTTTGATAAAAATACAAAGATTGGTATTTATTTCACGATTATTTTATTGTTCTTTATCAATATCAGTTTGAATCTGTTGGAATGGAAGATCAGAATACAGCATTTGCAGCATTTCACAAGCGAAATTTCACTTCGCGTTGAAAATTTTGACGATTTTGCCATGTTTCATTTCTTACTGCTGTTTTCTTTCTTTCTCACGACCTGAAACAATAAGCAATTTATTAATGGTAAATAATTATTGGTTAACTAATTAATAGTAGTAATCTAGAAAATAATCTGCTAAAATGATAGTAAACACCGGATATGCTTTATTCTCTAAATATTTTAACTCTTCTAGATTTGCCATTTTTTCTTGTAATAATAATTATTTCGATAAGTTATTCAGTGAAAATAATATATTGGTAAATATTGTAATGGACCATTTGGATTCAACTCAGTACACCAACCTAAGTTTTTCTCCATCAGATTGACAGTTTATAAGTCTGTCACTAATAACAACTGCAAAAGCTTGTGTTTTTACTGAAACATTTAGTGAAAAACAACCCTTATAATGAATGCCAGTCATAAATTACTTTAATCTTTCCACTTGCTTACTTTAATCAATAGTGTTTAAAAGTCAATGGTATTATGTTTGGATTTGATACAAGTTCATCCATATTGTAAAAAATTGACCTGAATGAAACAGCATTTCCATATATACGACCAATTCTTTGTTGTCTAAAGTTAATGTTATAATCAGCAGCAGGATATCTAGTTGAATTTAATGTGACGTAAATGTTTGTCAGATTCACATTAACAAAGATGCCAGGATTTTAAAGCTAATCATTATCTTTACTAGTTTGAAATCCAATTATAATTAAACTACCTACCTCTGGTGATGATTATACAGAGAGCCTCCAAGTAAAGTTAGATGAACCAGGTATAGAAGAATCTCTGCAACAAACATTATTTAATGAAGAGACAGAAATTTCACAAATAAAAGAACTTGTGAACAGCAGTTATTTTAGATGTATCACCGGTAATTTTAGATATACCACCGGATATTTTTGATGTATCACCGGTAAAATTTCATGGAATTCCACAACGTGTAAAGGTTTCCCTAGGCAAAAGAAAGTCATGTCAAAAAAAGCTATTAGATATCCTCAATTTTAATAAGGCAGATAAAAGTTTTGACTTTAATCCCCGATTCATGACCTTTAAATAAAGCAGCTAAAGTATTTAACTCACCAAAATCAACCATAGCTAAAGCAAGAAATTTAAAGCTGAAAAGGGGATATTATTACTTCCAGAAAAAAACTAATATTGTTAGAATTCACCCAGATTTCAAAGCTTAAGTGTCTTAAAGACGCCTTTTTCCCTATGAAAAAAGACGTCTTAAAAATGCCTTAAAAAGGTCTACGTTGTCCGTTGAAAAGAGGTTTTACTCAATATTATTAAAAGACAACTTACTGAAGACAGCTTTAAAACGTCTTGTTAAAGACGGACTAAAGACGCTTTATTCAAGACAGTTTACTGAAGATAACAAACACACATAAGTCGTGTTTTAATCGTCTTAAAGATGTCTTTTAAAGATAAAAAAAGACATATTAAAGATGTCTTAAAAAATTCTACATTGTCTGTTGAACAGACGTTTTACAAAAAACTGCTTAAAATGATTAAAGACGTCGTACTCAAGACGGCCTAAAAACTTATTTAATTATATTTAAAGAAAACTGTATAGTATTAAGCAATGACATATTTAAGTAGCTACTACAGATTATAATGTGTATTGACAACATTAATCGGACCATTAAGCAAATTCAAGTTCTTATTGTGATTTATAGAAACATAAAAGAAGAAAAAGAAAGCTATTAAAAAAAAAAAAAAATAATAATTTAAAAAGGTACATGTAATTCAGTTAGTTAGAATGTTACCAAGTATCTTTCTATTTAACAATTTAAACAACATTTAATAACATATACAATATGTACATTAAAAAAGAATATTTCTTTTATATTGTTTTTTTCCGCGAAGGAGCATTTTTACAATACCGTTCAATTTGCTGTTTAATTTCATCATTTGAAACCTTTTCAAATCACCTTTTTACAACTTCTAAAAATCAAATAAAGCATAATGTAGGATATATTTGTCAAAAGTACTAGAAATAAAATTGAAATTGAAATTGATATTTAATTAAATTAAAAGTTGAATAATTTAAACTTCTTTTATATTACCTTCTATTAAGTCATATCATTTAGTTGACAATAAACCAATCTTTCCATCATAACCATTTAAGTTGAACTGTGTTAACAGGTTGTAAGTAAATAATCTATAAAACATATCGAACAAATATTAAAATTTATGAAAAATAGTAAACAATTTACAATTATTGATTTCCATAATTACTATACAAAAAAAAAAAAATTTAACATAAACAAATACGAAAAATGATTCTCTACAAATTATGATAAAAGAAACCTATTCATCACCAATCTTGTCAGTTGTTTAAAATCCTCTGCACCTAATAAACTGAGCTGTTTAACCTAAATACAAGTTTGGCAAAATAATCAAACAAAATAACTATTTTCACTTTTAATTTATATGGATAAAGTATTTCCAAATTACGTCAAACACAATCATCCTCTAAACTTTTGATAAAATCCTCATATTCAGTAATAGCTTCTTATTTCTTGATTGCAAAACTTTTATGAAATTGCATGTATGTATGTGTGTATGTATGTATGTAAGTTAAGGCACACTAGCATACTGTGGGGTTGTTTGTTTGTTGCTAAAATGAGCTCCTGGTTTTCAAGAGCCTTTGAAACCATCTTCAACATCATGTGCTTGTATTCTAAATTATATAAAGAAAATGAAAAAATAAATGTCTAGAATGAAAAGCATATATTAATACAATTTTAAAGTATCTGCAACTATTCTTTTTATACCTAAAAAAATCTGAATGTGAGTAGAAAAACTCATCACATTTTATTAACTCCAAATAAAAAAATCAAGTTAATGCAAAAGAGCTTGCTTCTAACTGACAAATTAGAGTCAAAAGATCTCTTTAATGGTTTTTTCAGCTCATATTTAAAAACTAGCTGAGGCAAAGGAAAATCAGTTAATTAGGTTTTTTATATACTGATTTTAACTTATTTGAACACCAGGGCTCTTTGAATTTTTTACTGCTTTCTTTGGTGTTTGCATATAATTTCCCAAAGGAAAATAAGATATGTCATTTTAGTGTACAATCATATTTAATAATATTGCAACATGTATTGTTAAAAAATGACTGTAAATATCTTTGCTAAAAATGACCCTTAAAACTAAAGGACAAGTGTATAAAATGAATTGTCTGAACTCTGTTGCTTTCCGATGATCAAACTGTAAAATGGAACATGGTTGTCAAGCAAATTCAGATGCCATACCGCATTAGCTTAATAGATTATCATATATTTTTCTTATTTGGGGATTTGAAAGTCTACAATTTTTTGGAGCTGACTTTAAAAAAGTAAGCATGGGTCTTACTACACCAAGACAAACCATGTGCATATAATCTTTAATATAATTGATAATTTTTACCGCAGATAATAAAAAAATCTATCATCATTTGATTTATAATAAAATTATTTTGGTAATTGGGGAATATTTACAGCCTAATAAGATTTTATTACTCATATACTATTTTTAATATTATTTATTGTTACATTATTATCTATTTATTGTTTATTAACTCATTAACTTGTTAAGTAACAGAAAAAGATTTTGTAAAATTAGCAAGATATAAGTAACCTTATTATAAATTCTGGGAGAACAAAAAATAGAAAAAATGCTGCTAAAATAGCATGAATTTTGAAAGAAGTATCATGCAATGAATCCGAGTCACTGAATAATATTTTAGTGTTTAATTCTTCTAGTTCTGTAAGTAGTTGTCAATCATGTCCAATTTCAACAAAACTTTGTTACCCGAGTGTTCTCCTAAAATTCCTGAAAAATCATGCAGGTCGGATGCTGGTAACAATTTAAATTTACCTTTTACTAACTCTATCTTTAGTTTAAAAGAACCTAGTGAAAACATTGAATGGAAAGCTTATTTGCATGATTTAGACAGTGATGATGTTTGTGGCAACAACTGCATCAAATTTAGATTTGCATAAAGATGCTATTAAAGAAATTATTGTTTTGGTTGATTTTGCAGAAAACTTTAAATTTGTCATGTTGGAAAAAATCCAGAGTTACCACTGGAACCAAGAACAATGCACACTAACACAGTAGTTACTTATACAAAACATGATCAGGGTGCTTCTTAACGTTAACCGACGTCTTTATGTTTTACATCAGACGACTTAGCAAATGATGTTGGATTTGTTTATTGTGTTATGAAAAGAACTGTTACATTTGTTCAAGAAATGTTCACCAATACAAAAAAAAAAATCCAATATTTTTCTGACGGTTGTGCTGGCCAGTACAAAAATCGCAAGCATTTCTTAAATTTATGCTATCATGTTGAAGATTTTGGGATTCAATGTGAATGGAATTTCATTGCGACATCACATGAAAAGTCACCATATGATGGCATTGATGGGACGTTCAAAAGATTTTTTTCGACTCCTAGTTTTCAACTTCCAACTAACTTTCAAAATCAGAATGCTGAAGAAATGTTCAATTTTTCTAAAGACATGTATATGTGGCATCCCCTTTATGTTTTTAATGGCTAAAGATATTTGTTCATTCCGTAAATTATTGACTCCCCGATTTAATAATGCAAAGACTTTACTTGGTACAAGAAGTTTCAATCAATTTATTCCAAAGGATGCAACAAATGTGAATGTCAAAAGAGTCTCTGAGCAGGAGGAATTCAATTTAACATTCAACCTTAAATGTTAAATACAATATCTCCAAGAAGTAAGAGCAGGAAAATATTACATCTACAAATACGCTTTGCGTAAGTGGGTCGGCTTGGTATTAGAAGTTGATGAAAACAATTAAAATACACTTGTAAAATTCATGCCTTCTCCTTTACACAACGCTTTTTTAAACTGGCCCAGCAGAGACGATTCTTGCTGTGTTTCAAACATCATATCATAGGATTACTAAAAAACACGTTCATTTTCAGCAACAGGCCACAAATCGCAGATAGACATAAAAGGTTTGCGTAAGGTCCATTTATTAAATTAACTCAACCATAGTAGTAGTATACTATTAATAATGGATAAGATTCAAGAGTTTCTAAATTAGTATTTTCTAACACTCAAACGTATTTTATTACTCAAATCTGTTTGATTGTTTATGAAAAAACTCAAATAAAAAACACACTAATTACTTTTTTAACAAATTACTATTTAAAATTTGTATTTTAAAAAAGAGTAAAAAGTATTGACAAAATCATATTAAAAAAATTTAATCGACAAAGAAAGGTGGGTTTGGTTCCCAAGCCACCTTTCTTGGTCTATCAAATTTTCCCAGATAGACTATAGATGAAATACAATTTTTATTTTTACTTTGTTTTCAGTCCTTTTATATAAAATAAACTTTACATTCTGATTCCTCATCCTGAAAACTATAGAGGTGCAAAATTTTACTTTGATCACATGTGCGGTTTTGAAATAACATAGAACAAAAACAACACGAAAACTAAGATGGCCGCCAACCGAAAAAATTCCCATAAATTGGTGATTTTGAAAATACGATATCTTAAAAACCAATTTGATTTAGCTGGAGTTTTACTAGGTAATCTATGTGATGTTGGTGATCATTTTGACAAAGTATAAAGAAAATCGGAGACGGCGGGTTACATGCCTAGATTATTTGTCCAAGATTCTCATGGAATATCTCCACTTTCTTCAGGTCTATTTTAACCACGTACTGTTGAGGATATAGTCAATAAGTGCGTCATTTTAAAAAAATATTCAAAAAAGATGAGGGTCAAAAATTTATTTATTGGCTTAACACATTTCCGGAGAAATGTGTTTATGCTCAGACAAACGGTCGAAAAGTAGAGTAAGCTAACTTCCGCCTTTGCTAATACTACTCTAAGAAAATGGAATTTAAATTCTTTGTGACAATCAGCTTCTCACAAATATTTACTGGTTCTGCAGATAATTCAAGACCTACATTCAACAAAAGCGCACGGGTTAATAACTCACAAAACGCGTCAAAGGGCGAAAAGCATCTTAGCTTTTAACAGTTTTTTTAATTATTTACAGGATTTGAAAACCGTTAAGCAGCAAAAGTGGTAGCAAGGCTAGGTAGCTTTGCATTTAAACTAACTTCAGTAGTTTTAAAAGCTGTTTCAGCAGAATTTCCATTTAGTTGAGCTGTTTAAGCTTTTGGAGTTTTCTAAAGTATTTTTTTTATAAGGGAAGGTTAATTGTTCAACCCGTTCTATCGTTACTAATTCGCTTGGATAGTTTTGTATTTAAGACGAGATTTTTATTGGTGACTTGCTTGCAAATACAAGCTCAGAAAAACGGTTTATTTGTCGGTTTGTTGATACAATTTGTAATCATTCAAGTTTATTGCTCTTAATTGTCGCTTAGCTTTGTGGCTTTATTTGCATCATCATCAACATCAATGAGTCTACTTTCAAACTATAAATTTTAAATAAAAATTTAAAATCAAACGTACGAGAAAAATGGAAAGTGAAAATAGAATAAGCAGAGATGGTATGAGACAAGTAAAACAAACAAAAAGATATTTAAAAAAACCACTAACAGAACGGATGTACCATTACTTTTTGCAAACTTGAAAATTAAAATTTTTTACCTTTTTGTTTGGTGTTTGGTGTTTCATTTTTAGGTTTTCTTTTTTTTTTTATTTTTTATTGTTAGGTCATTAGTAAGTGTAAATAACTTTTACAAATTGGGCACCTATGAACAGGGAAGCTTTTTAATGAGATTCATGAAAATCTTATTTGCTTTGCTGCAAATCATTAGTAGATACAAAATGCGGGTTCTAGCTCATTGATATCCTTATATATTGGGAGGTTCTATGTTTTTTCCAAGATGGCGGTTAAGATCCAAGATGACGTATAAAGAAGTATAAAAATAATCTTGCTATTTCTATATTTTTAAGATGTCGGTTTTTTACTAAGATGACACGGTTATCATGAAATCCAACATTGCCAACCTAGCTGACCCAAGAATGCCACATATATGGGGTGATAGTGTACACATACCAGTGTCACCTTGTGCAAATTTTAAAATCTTTTTGGTACGTCTGCGGGAAAAAAATGACTTTGAAGTTACAAAAATGGAAAAAATTTACCTTCTTTTTTGACATAGTAAAACTGCTATAAAATCCATACCGTTAGTCATAGACCAATAAAATTTGGTGGCAATGCAGCCTATGCCAATACCAAGATTCGGGTAAAGTTTTATTCCAATCCTTGCAGTATAACAAAGGTTAGGGTAGTTTTAGTGTTGATTTTTTGTTGATTTTTTCACTTACAGTGCAAAACTTTTCTGATTATGGCCTATTACAAGCCCCCAGGCCATAATGTGGGTAACACATGTGCTCTAGTTGAATATACCAACAACATTATAAAATAAGGATTTTCATGTTCTTACCAAAATTTTTGGTTTAGGGGGTCAAAACTGTTGTTCTTGATTGAGCCCTATTTACAGCATATGCACCTTTTTCTATATAAAACCTTATATGATAGTGCTATTAGTGCCCCATAAGCATTCTTTCAACTAAACCACTACCTTAGAAGTTAGTTGAGACATTTTTACCGATTTTTTGATCAAAATTATAAAAAATCTTGACATTTATTACTCTAGTAACTTTGCGCTTATTCTACACATGGATTTAGCCCTGAGGATTTGTGAGCAAAGCAAAGAAGCGTGTCAAAAACCTTTTGCATGTGATTTTTAACTGGTCAACATGTATTGTGTGTTGAAAAACCCATTTCATACATAAAATCAGCTAAAAATGCCTAGAATTTTCTTAGTGCTTTGTTTTCAAAATCATTATCAAATCTACAAACTGTAAAGTTCAATAAATTTACACTAACAGTGAATTAATTTCTAAAATTTATTCAATTCTATTCATTTCTTGTGAAATCTTGACACTCTTTAATTTATTTAACATAACATTTAAAGCACTGGTCAGCTTATTACTCTTAAAATGAATATTTTTTTTCTTATCATAAGATATACTTAAATTTAATTTCAAAGTTTTAAGTGTTTTAATTTTAGTCTTGATCCATTTTTGTTTTAACAATGATTAGAAAAAAAAAGGATTTTGCAAAAGAGGAATTAACAATATTAACCCATCATCAAGGGAATAAGAGCGTACATGATTAACTTGATTTTTGCTTTGGTTTTGTACGCTGTTACGTACATATAAAAACTTAAATAACTTCCTGTTACTCCAGGTACAGTATCAGCAAAAATTAATTACAATATTATAATTTTGTAAGTGATTAGTTATAAAATGATAGTTTTTGTAATTTTTGTTTGCTGGAGGTAATGAATGCAAATTTTCTATAGGGTTAAGTGCAGCAAGATTAAATTCTGCCACATCAACATTGACAACCCAAGACCTCATCAATGTACAAATTAACACTAGCCTCTCCAACAATGGGATCAAAAAATTAGTGAAAACTGTTCATCAGTCATCAGACAGGAAGTTGATTGAGCCCAACTTTTATGCCAATTTTTAAATGGCTGGTCAACAACTGAAGGAGTTTTTTACTTTTACAGACTTAAAAACCACAGATTCTAATGGTTGTGACACAACCCATGTTGTTGTTCACTGCAAATATTTGTCTGTTCTGGTTAATCAAATCATTCAATATAAAGAAACTCCAGGTGGCTACTTTGTTAAAATAGGCATTGATGGAGGCAAAGGTTTCCTCAAGTTTTGTGTCAGTGTTATTTATTGAGAGTTCCACAGAACAAGTTAAATCGAACTCACCACCTCAAAGGCTGTGAGTTCGACTTTTGCTGCTTTGGACTTTTGAGTTCCAGAGCAGCAAAAGCAGCAAGTGTGAAAAGACAAATTCTTGTGGCAGTCTCTGAAGATTTGCCAGAAACTCATTCAAATACTCAAAAGGTCTGGTCACTCATCCAGGATTACTACATGTGACATGAAAGTTGCCAGCATTATTTGTGGACTTCAAGCACACTCAAGCATGCTTCCTTGTTGTTGGTGTGATATTGACTCAAAGAACCTTGCTTGCAGAGCTGTCATTGAAGCTTTGAAAAAAGTTTAATTTGCTTGTGAATTCATGTTTTAGAAATGTACTAGAAAAGGATTTTTCTTTCAAGATCGATTAATTTAAAGCCACATATTTGGCAATCCAACTTGGAAGCATCACGCCCAAAATCCACATAGTATTCCACCACATCAAGTACTTTGTAAACATGAAACAATTGCCCTTAGGACAATTCAGTGAACAAGCTGTTGAGACCGCACTCAAGATTTTCACCTGCATTGGTCATGATACAAGAGAGATAAAGCCCACCCTGAATACAAAGAAAGGCTGTTCAGTTGTCTTGTGGATTTGAATAGCAAACTCCTTTAGAAAATTATAAAAAATTTTCATCCATTCAGCTTCATTTTAATGGATTAATATTACTTGTTAGAAGAGAATTTAAGCTCATAAGTAACCCTATATGATGAATTATAGTCAATTTAAAAAAAAATAGTTGAAACTTATGCCAATCTTATGTCAAAGTTTAGTGCCATTTAAGAATAATAAACTGACCAGTGCTTTAAATGTTATGTTAAATAAATTAAAGAGTGTCAAGATTTCACAAGAAATGAATAGAATTGAATAAATTTTAGAAATTAATTCACTGTTAGTGTAAATTTATTGAACTTTACAGTTTGTAGATTTGATAATGATTTTGAAAACAAAGCACTAAGAAAATTCTAGGCATTTTTAGCTGATTTTATGTATGAAATGGGTTTTTCAACACACAATACATGTTGACCAGTTAAAAATCACATGCAAAAGGTTTTTGACACGCTTCTTTGCTTTGCTCACAAATCCTCAGGGCTAAATCCATGTGTAGAATAAGCGCAAAGTTACTAGAGTAATAAATGTCAAGATTTTTTATAATTTTGATCAAAAAATCGGTAAAAATGTCTCAACTAACTTCTAAGGTAGTGGTTTAGTTGAAAGAATGCTTATGGGGCACTAATAGCACTATCATATAAGGTTTTATATAGAAAAAGGTGCATATGCTGTAAATAGGGCTCAATCAAGAACAACAGTTTTGACCCCCTAAACCAAAAATTTTGGTAAGAACATGAAAATCCTTATTTTATAATGTTGTTGGTATATTCAACTAGAGCACATGTGTTACCCACATTATGGCCTGGGGGCTTGTAATAGGCCATAATCAGAAAAGTTTTGCACTGTAAGTGAAAAAATCAACAAAAAATCAACACTAAAACTACCCTAACCTTTGTTATACTGCAAGGATTGGAATAAAACTTTACCCGAATCTTGGTATTGGCATAGGCTGCATTGCCACCAAATTTTATTGGTCTATGACTAACGGTATGGATTTTATAGCAGTTTTACTATGTCAAAAAAGAAGGTAAATTTTTTCCATTTTTGTAACTTCAAAGTCATTTTTTTCCCGCAGACGTACCAAAAAGATTTTAAAATTTGCACAAGGTGACACTGGTATGTGTACACTATCACCCCATATATGTGGCATTCTTGGGTCAGCTAGGTTGGCAATGTTGGATTTCATGATAACCGTGATGACTTACCTTTTTATTCAAAAAAAATTTCTTACCGTAAATATATTGTTAAGTTTTAAAAAATTCCACGGATCTGAAGGATCTAAAAAGCTTTCTTACCATAATGATCTTCAGCGATGTAATCGGGTCTTGTTTTGTAGTGACCGATGGCCAAGGTTCTGTGAGTGCCATCATTCAATAGGATCCTCTTGTCGTCGTTAGCGCTGAGTGCGACTTTGTTGATTTCTTCTGTGTAATTTTCATGGCGATGAGAGCGGATAACGTTCATGGTTGCAAGTTTTTCATTTCCATTCTTTAAGCAGTTGTAGTAATGTTGATGTTTGATATGATTTTTAACGACTTTCTTTTTGACTCCTTTGCATTTTTTGTGCTCTTCATTTTCTTTAGGTATGTAGTAAGAGTAGAGCTTGAGTCTAAGCCCAACAAATTGTTTGATTTGTTTTCCACCTGTTTCGTCTGTGAACATACCAATAACTTTTTTATTTTTTCCAACTTTGAACCCAACGTTTTCAATAGCAGGATGGTTATTAGGAAAGTCGCTCGTGTCAAATTTTTCAAGTACATCATCAGCAATGTCTTCGTAAAAATCTTCCGTTTCGATTTCGTAAAAGAGCGAGTCGGTGTCGGTCATGAGCAACTTGGCTTTATCGTCGTATTTAGGTTTGATGTAGTCATAGTGGTGTTCAAACATTAAAATTTTGCTGATGTCGAGGATGCTCATTCCTAAGTCAACAGGTTTGTTGTAAACCAACTTTTTTCTCTTCATGTGAACCGCGATTAATTTTTCATCAAAAATGATGAAGCTTTTGAATTGAGGTTTTTTGAATAATTTTAAGGCTTCTTTTTTTGTGGTGACAAGTCCAACGTCAACATGATTTTCGATATTTTCCATGGTTTTTCCAAAGACGGAGTTGCTAATGAGTTTGAAAAATTCCTTATCAGATTCGCAGGTAGCTTCTGTTCTTTTATCGGTGTTGAAACCGATGTATGGTTCCATCCAAGGTTCTTCTCTAAAGGTGAAACCTCGATGAATTTTGGTAATGATTAAACCCAATCGTTCATAAAGTTTTAAGTTTTCATGGTGGATGACGTATTTTATTTTATTGTTTAAATTGGGAACGAGTTTGTCTACTTTTCCAATGGTTAATCTTTCAGGGGCTAAAGGGTAATCATTGTGTAAATCGTGAAGGTGATCAGGGTAATCTAAATCAACCTCAAGAATGGACGGAACCAATTTCCAATTTAAAAGCTCTTCTTCAGTCATCCATCTGAATCCTCCAACGGGAAGAGGTTTGCTCATGGCCCATCCGTATAAATTGTTGGCGTCTAAATACTGGAGGAATTTGGACGGTTTTGAAGGATCGTATTTGTCCATGTATTTGTTATTGGCATTTCCAAGTTGGTTTGAGATCATGCTGATTCCACCGCGTATTCCTTTTTGAGTCATGCGAAGCATATCAGGATCGCTAAAAAGTTCTATTTTAGCTTTAGTCTTTTTATAACAAGCCTTCATACCAAGTCCAGGGCAGGTGTAATACCAGGCAGGATCTTGATCGTAATATTTCATGCACACGTCTCTAAAATTTTCAATAACATCTGTCAAAATCAGCACATCTGAGATGTTGTACAGCTCATGGTAATCTTTAAACGTGATGCATTCAAATACGTCCCAAACGTTTTGAGCATGTGCATAGTCTTTTTCTGTTGCTGGTTCATCGTCCAGTTTGGAATGGAATTCTTCGATAGGAGGTAATTGCGCTTCGGAAAACTTTTCAATGGAGTCCACCCAATCATAAGGGTAAATGCCTTTTTTTCTTATCAAGTTGAACTGTTTATCTTCAGGAAAATATTTTCTAACGTTTTTGCATTGTTCATCGGTTAGATTTTTAGTTAGTTTGTCTAAACTGAAGGGTAAGAACCTGTAGCTGTCAAGAAACCTCATTTCTTTCATTACTTTTTTTGGTTTTCCAGTTTCCTCATCAATATATTCTCTCACTTTGATGCTTTTTGAGAAGCTGATGTATTTTTCTTCATTGTTGGGTATGCATTTTAATTTCCCGCCTAATTTCTTGATGAATAAATGGCTGTCGTAACCGGATAAATTGTGTAAAAAAATGGGTATGAAACTTGAGATTTGATAATCTATGTTGCATTGGTTATGAGCAGCTCCACGGTACTTTCCAGTCAAATGACAGTGGTCCCACACTTTATCACCGTTAAGATCTTTTTTGCAAATGTGACATTCGGTTGTATCTTTAAACTTCTTTTCATCTTCATCAGTCACTATTTTATTTTTCTTCCATTGTTGTTGTCGTAAATCGCTATCGTTCCAAATTTTTGTAAGGTCTGCTTCAAGCATGGTGACAAACTTTTGAGCAACATCGTCCTCATCGCTTTCTGCTGTGTACATGACTGGTTTTTCTTTATAAATGGTTTCGTCAAAGCATTTGATGTAATAACAGAAGGAACTTGGAACATGCTTTTGGTATTTTTTGGTGTACGACTCTTATTATATTCAGTGTTGTCATCGATGGGTTTGACGAAACTTTCCAAGTCGGCATTTACCACAAAGGGGACTCTCATGGACATGTTGTAGTTTTTAAACTGAACGGTTGTCCCTTCTTTAGGAAGTTCAATTCGAACCGAGATGTGTTTATAGCAGTCTTCTCGATGTTTTTGAAGCTTTTCTTCTTGGTCATAAGCTTGCATACAATTTCTGCAAATATGTTGTTTTCTTTTTCCTTTTGTTACTGACCAGTCCTTTTGTTACTGACCAGTCGTTTCCTTTTTCCTTTTGTTACCAACCAGTCGACCTAAGCTTTTAATTACGCAGTAATGGTTAGTGTCTTTGTTTGAAATGAGCAGCAAATCAATATTATGCTTTCGATCTAAAATTTTGGATATTCGTAAAGGATGAATTATTTTTTCTTCGTACCCAAAGACGTTGATGCTAATATCTGGATTATTTATTTCAAACTTGTTGATACCTTGAGTAAGAGAGACAGGAAATTCCATTCCATTCCAATTTAACTCTTCTGATTTTAGAATCAAGTCTTCATCAATTCTTTCACCGTTTTTTTCTTTCATGTTAAGCGCCCTGGTGACACTCCACATAAAGCATTTATTATCACCGTTTTTCATGTTGGTGATCGCCTTTTTACTTTTTAGTTCAGGAGGTAGTTCCATGTAGGAAGAACCGCTGAAAGGTATCCAATCGATCATGTTAACTTCTACTTTTAAAATTTTGTTAACTCTCCAATTGGATCCTTCCTTGTTGTAGTTGGACATGTTTTCAAGAATTCTTTCTTTCAATGTTTCAAAACTTTCTCCTTTTTCTGTTGATTCAAGAATAATTTCATATATAGATGGGAAGACCACAGTGCGAAGATTTTCTTCTCCAGTAGCAATATTCACACGCGTCATTTCGCAGATTAAAACAAGGTTAATTTTTGTGTTTTTTTTAATGACTTTGATGGCAGCCTCTTTGACCATGTTTAAAAAGGCGTCAGGGTCTTCATATCGAACAGAGAGGGTGTAAGAAAATTGCTCAGTGATGTGATTTAGCGCATGATTAGTCAATACAAACTTTATCTTGGCAGCGATGTAATCGGGTTTACCAAATACGACGTCTTTGAGAGAATTGATTGTTTCTTCCACTCCATTTCTCACGCTGCTCACTGCATTTTTCTCCGTAGTTGGAACGTACGGATCAACGAGAGCATTTATTTTGTTGAAACCGTTGTAGACAGACGTTGCAATTCTTGAAAGCAACCCAGGTCTTGGTGCAGGAACCGGTCTAGGTGTAACAACGTTTGTTGAATCGGTAACAGGTGTGTCAAGGATGGATGTGATGTCTCTTGTTACCCGATTTTGCAAGCGAGCAGACCCGAACGAAATCAAGTCATTGGAAACGGGACGAGGAGCAGGTTTTGGAGCAGGACCATGTCAAATAATGGGTTTTGTATTTTTTATAGCTTCAATGAGCTCGGCTTTTCTCAGTCTTGAGATGCCTTTGAGGTCTAAGCCTCTAGCCATCTCTTTTAATTCTTTCATATTCATTCTATCCATTTTATATAAGGGAAAAAAAATTCTTTAACTCATTTTCATTTTTTTGCCAAGAATTTAAATTTTCAGCAAATTTAAATTAAATTTTATGGCGTAATCACTTCTATTTGATAACCGTGTCTATTGTCAAAGTATTTTCAGATCCCTTCTTAGATTCGCAAACTGGAAAACCATGATGATTTCTAAAACAAATTGTTGAACGCTTGAATCGCGTCTTCTCGACCTTTTTGGAACAGTGTCTATTTAGCCAATTCATCCATTCCGTTTTTTGTTTTGGATCGTATTTCCTCCGTCAACGCTTTAAATTTTTGAAGCTCGCCAAGAATCAATTAAAACTCTGAGTCGCTTATTTTTCCGTCCATCAACGCTTTGGAAATGTGCTCGCTGATCGTGTTCAATTTTGACTCGGCCAACACTTTTATTTTTTCGTGCTTTTCCGCTTTCAACGCCATGTTTTTGTTCACTTGACCTCCGACAATCGATAAAAAACCCATTCCAATAGCCACGCCTTCACACGCAATCGCTGCTGGACTGGCAATAATGGTTGACAAAAGTCCTATTCCAGTCGCACCCAAAGCTATGCACAAGCCTTGCATCGTATTGTCCACATTCGAAATGATCCTGAAAACGCGATGGTTCTTTTTGCTGAGATGAACTCTCTTTTTCCTCTCGTTGTCCATCTCTTTTTGGATTTTGCTTATTTTTTGAAGACGGTAAACGTGTCCTCTTTCATCTACAGGAGCCGTTGGAAGAGTGGGGTATATTTCTTTGTAACTGTTATAATCCATTTTTTTATTAAGGAGAAATAAAAAATTTCTTGGTAGTCTTTAGAATCTAAAAGAAATTCACGAGGCAAAGACTCTCTCCCTTTTTAACCACGACGTCCTTGTCGCTTCTGTTGTAAATTTCCATGACGACGTTCTCTACTAATTCTGAAAAAAGCAAAAAGTGACTGAAATAATTCAGCTTTAAATTTAGATCATGTCTCAAATTCACCAAAGCCATCCCGCTTTCCACTATAATTCCAAACATAAAAACAACCGTTTGCTTTGATAAACGATTCAGCTTAATGTCTCTTTGAGCAAATATTTCGCATTTGCAACGCACCTTTCTAGGAGGATGAACCAAATTTTCGTTAAAATAAACTGTGCCTTTCAACTTCCTCCCGTCATAATAAACGATTCTTCTCATCTTTTTAACAGTAAAGGAAACTTTTTTCTCAATCTTTCTCTTCTTTCTTTTGCGATATTTTTCTCCTCTTCGTCTTCTTTTTTCCTTTCAAGAAAATGCTGATACCTTTCTTTAGTATCCACTATTTGCAAAAGTTTATCACAGATTCTTAAAGGAGACATTTTTCATTTGTGCT
Organism: Hydra viridissima; assembly: GCF_058129835.1. Lineage (NCBI taxonomy): Eukaryota > Metazoa > Cnidaria > Hydrozoa > Anthoathecata > Hydridae > Hydra > Hydra viridissima. The sequence continues at coordinate 659,297 of NW_028324313.1, read as the reverse complement.
GAAATTTATTTATTTTATTTTGCATAATATTTTTTTATGGTTCAGCTAAACCTAAGAATTAGGTGTAATAATAGGCTTGTCAGAGAATAAGGTTAAAGCTTCCGGATTGACCTACTTGTGCGTCGCCTGAGTTGAGCGTGACGACGAGCCTTCTTCCGGCTGCGACTCTTGGCATGGAATCTGCCTCTGCAAAATTTCTGTAAAAGGAAATGGTGGTGGTGGAGCCGATGGAGGATGTAGATTGGTACAACAGCCCTGAAGATTTTTTGTTAAACGAGGTTAAGTTTATCCCATTCCACGAAGACAAGTTAAAATCTTCCAGTCCAGACGAGGAAAAAAAGCATTTGCTGTCGGCGTCGTAACCAGGAAAAGTCTTGTATTTGTTTGCATTGTAAGGTGTCCAAGGGCTGAGGACAGTGCCGTTTCCAGGAGGTAAATTTCCGTCTTACATTCTGACTCGAGATTCCCACCAGTTTCCAGAGGAGCCGATGATGTGCATCCGGATGTATTTCAGAAAAACTCCATTTCCTTTTCCATTGGTGTTCAACAAAACATATTCGTTCCCGTAAGTGGTGTTGTGATATCTGAACGTCCTGCAGTACAATTTAACGGAGGAAAGGAGAGGAGGGATGGAGGTGAATGTGGAAATGAAAGGTTGAATCCAGTAAGTGATGGCTGCAGTATTATTATTGACCAATTGGATGGTCAAGCTTGTTGTAAACGGCAAGTCGACGGTAAAATATCCTCCCAAGGAAGTGGTGTTTAAAACGTTGCATCCCTGCAAAGAGTTGAAGTAAGCTGGTCCGCCGAGAGGGGAAAAGAGCAAGTCGCAGGCAAGGGCAGTGTTGTCCACTCCTATACCTTCTGTGGTTACTGCATAGTTCCCTACTCCGTCGGCCAATATTCGAAGAGAGACTTGTCCAGGTACGTTTGTTCCAGTTCCATTCAAAGCCAGCCATAACCTTCTTAGAATTCCAGGGCCGTCTACGTAGCTAAAGACTGGTGCTGTTATCGATCCTGCTACAGTTTGCTACTTTTATCCCAAGGACGAAAATCCTGAATTGGGAACAAGCCCTAAAACGTTGGATTTTTGTTCTGAAACGTCCACGTAACTTTTTGTCGCTGCATCTTGCGCGTTTGAAGGATCAAGCACACTGATCAGTTTATGCGAATTCAAATCCAAGTCCGCGGTTCCCACAATAGTTCCGCCTGACGCATGCGTGTTCATATAAATTTTGGTGGCTGAATCTGAGGCTAAAGTGGGCTCGGCTAAATTGGTTAATTTGTGTGACTTCATGTTAATATCTACGTAAGAAATATTCTTGTATGACACTTTTGTGTCCACATACCCTTTTGTCGCTGCGTTTTTTATAGCGGTTGGATCAGAGACGTTGATCAATTTGTGGGAATTTTAATCCAAGCTTCCCGTGATCGTGCTCGATCCGTCCACTTTAACATTCATGCTCGAGCTGACGTCCACGTAATTTTTGGTAGCAGCGTCGTGAAGATTGGTCAGCTCGTTCAAATTGATCGCTTTGTGAAAATTTAAATCCAAGTCCGCGGTTCCCACAGTAGTTCCACCACCTGTCGAATGCGTGTCCACGTAATTTTTGGTGGCAGCATCGTGCGAAGTGGTCGGTTCTGCCAGGTTATGATTTTGTGAGAGTTGAAATCCAAATCTGCAATGATGGTGCTGTTTCCATCTGTCCTGACATACAGATCGCTTGAAAGAGAGGTTGAATAAGGGTTGTATAAATAACGACCCAATTCTGATCTACCAAATTTGTCAATCATTTTTATATGCCTCAGATTTTATTTTTGGCTTTAAATCAGATCCGAAGGATCTTTGATTTTCTACCACAAGGTATTAATGACGTCCTGAAAGTCGTTTCCTTCATCCAATTTTTTCAAGACGTAAAGACACAAGTGACCGCAATAAGAGGTATTACCAAACTGCACTCTTTCGCTGTTATAATAAACGGGACTCTTCAAATAGTCAACCAGTTCGACAAGAGGAGGTTGAGCATAAGAATCAAAGCTGCATTTCTTATCACTGTCTTTGAACCAGCACACCCAATGAAATCCTCCTGTGCCAGAGTCTCCCGTATTCACAATGCCACATTCTTTTCTTCTCGGTTTTTTCGGCAATGTGTCTCTTTCAAAAACACCTCGAAAGTTTCTTATTTTCAGCTTTTTAACATCCTCTATCAATTGAAAGTTGGTCAAAGCCTCGTTTGGCAATTTTATTCCTTCGACGTTGATCATTTTTAAATTCGAGTAAAATTTAAAAAAAGGATCTTACATCTCTTCATCAGATTCATCCCTTCTGCAGCAAAGTGCGTTAACACCGGCTCCGTTATCCATCAACAATTTAACCACTTCAACATTACCGTGTTGAGATGCAAAGTGCAACGGCGTCCAATGGTGTTCATTTTTTGCGTCTACCTCGGATTCTTTTTGTAACATCAATTGAACGATTTCAACACGATTGCTTGATTTAGCAAACTTTAACGGCGTGTTACTAGATTTATCGATCGCGTCGATCTAGGCTCCTTTTTGCAACAACAATTTGACAATTTCAACACAATTGCTTATCACAGCCATATGAAGAGGCGTTCGATGCTCATCGTTTTGCGCGTCGACCTCAGCTCCGTTTTCCAATAGCAATTTGACAACGTCAACGTGACCGCGATGAGATGCCATGTGCAACGGCGTCCATTTGTGTTTATTTTGTGCGCTCACCTTAGCTCCTTTTTGTAACAGCAGTTGAACCAGTTCAAGATGGCCGTCTTGAGATGCATCGTGCAAAGGTGTTTCATTCATATTATCTTGCGCGTTGACCTTGGCTCAGTTTTCCACCAAAAATTTAACCACTTCAACATTACCGCTTATAGATGCTAAGTGCAGCGGTGTACTTTTGTTTTCACTTTGCGCGTTGCCGCTGGCTCCATATAGATACAAAAATTTAACAACGGCAAAATTACCTTGTCGAGATGCCGAAAGCAATAGTCTATCTTTTTCATTCGTAATAGAATTCCTCTTTTTTATATGAAAAGAAAAATTCTTATATCATTTTTTTACATTTCTTCGTCAGATTCAGTCTCTCCTAAATCCTAATCGCTCATAATGCTTTGAACAGAAGGAGCATTTTTAGTGATCAACACTTCTGGAAGCTTGACTTGAATGGACTTGATCTGAGAGCGAATAAAAACGCCTTCAATTCTCAAAGACGCAATAGCAAAACACCTTTGACGAACATACCCCAATGGATCTGCTTTTACCATCTTTTTGTTCTCCTTTTTGCAAAACAAAGAAGTGATGCTCTTTTCTTTTGTATACAACTTTCCGAAAAAGATGGGGGACGCGTTTGGTGATATCATCGCAGATTTGTTTTTAAAAATGGACAAATACTCTGTCATTATTTTTTTAGTTCTTCCTCCTTTTTTCAACAAGGCTGTCTTAAGACTGACTTGCTCGCGAAGAAATTTTGATATTTTTTCAGTCACCTCTATGAACTTTTCTTCTTCTGCTGTCATGCCTTTTTTCTCGTCAAAAGCAACAAAAGACATGGAATATCCCGTCAGCTCTTTCGTTTCCACACTGCGGTTTTCAAACACACCCAAAGAAAACAAAACGGGGGTTCTTAAAATAAATGGACCTTTTCCATTAGCATACTCGTAATACAGCGGAATCTTTTGGTACTGAATAGGCTTTGGGGCTGCATAAATATCCCCAGCCAATAATTTACTCTCGTCAAAATTCTCAATTGTCACAATGTTCATCTTTTTTAATGGGAAAGAAATTTTTTTAGATCATTTCAAAATTCAGCTCCTTGACTTGCTCCTTGACTTTATTTATTTTTCTTCTAGCATACTCAAATACATCTTTCAACACCATGCCACTTTTTTCAAAACGAATCCCTCCACGCTTTATTTTCAACTCAAATTCATCCTTTCGACGAATAATGATGAAATCCAAATCATTTTCAAAGCTGTAAATCTTGTAATGGTACTTTTCTTCATAAGGCGAATAATAATACGACTCCTCGTAATCTTCCGTCTTAAGGTACTCATTTGTAAAGGGCTCAAACAAAACCATCATCTTGCTCATTTTTTAATGGACCTGAAAATTTTTTCCAGTAAGGAAATGACCAATTACGCTCGAAAGCAAACTGATCAATTCTTTATTGTCCACCCACGAATTAAACGAGTCTGGATACCCCAACCATTTGACCAATGATCTGCTCTTGGTTTTGCGAACGATTTTTTCAATTCTGAATATATCCTGATGCGTCTTTTGCAACTCCTGCTCTTAAAAAGTGCCTTGAATTTCTTCACCGTTGGCATCAGCGATATTATACGTAGGAGGATCCGTATACTGAACTTTTGACACGTTAAAAACCTCTTCAGTCCATCTCGGCGTATACCCTTTTTCAAAATGAGACTTCTTTTTTGTGATTCGCACTTGATCACCCATAGAAAATTTCGGTTTTGCTCTTCCTCTCTGTTTACCATTCAGGTTCAACCAGACCTAATTTTTATTCTTTTCATCGCTGGCTTCCACTGGAGTCATTTTGATGGAAGAGTGTCTTGTGCAGTTGTAATTTTTCACCATCTTATCTAATACGTCAATGTATTTATTGGTATTGTTGACCGAAAAATATTTAAACATTCTCTCTTTCATCGTTCTGTTCCATCGCTCCACGACACAACTTTTTTCCTCGTTTTCAGTGGAGTACAATTGCAAACCCAACGCTTTCACGTGCTTGTTGTAAAATTCTTTTCCTTTATCTACCCACAATTTGACGCATTTTCTTTCTTCGAAAATCTTTTTCAACGCTTTAGACACTTCAAGACCTGTTTTGCTTTTTAACGGAACGATCCATCCATACTTTGAAAATACGTCGATCACCATGAATAAATATTTTACTCCGTTGTTGAATTTTGAAAACGATTGCATGTCAACCAAATCTGTAGCCCATATCTCATCAATGTCGTTCACAATGTCCTTCTTCTTTTAAAATGGCGGATGTGCGGTTTATGAAGCTCCTCTGCAAGTTGATCCGTCCATTTCAGAGGCTTTTTTTTTTTTAGAGACACCCAATCCAAATTTAACTTTTTCTTTGATGATGGGTTTGATAATATTTCTTTCGTTTATTTCTTTTTGAGTGGGGTTTGGAATGGGGTCCAATTCTTCAAGCAACATTTGATCTGCTAATTTCCTAATGGCAGGGTCTTTGAACTGCATATAAGCCAAATCGTGGTGGTACGTTGCATTGTCCGTTCGGTCTTTCGGCTTGCTCCAAGGTTTATACATGCCGGTCGAATCGAGCCTTAAGTCCGTTCTTGTACCAGGTCCTGCAAAATTCATTCCTGGAAGGTCATTTTTCTTGCAAATTTTTGCCCCGGAAGCTTTACGTTTTTTGTAAAATTGTTGATCGTTTCCACCAAATCACCTCCTTTTGTTGTCGAAAAAACAAACTTGCATTTGGTCGTTCCGCAAGAGTCATAAGTCCCTTTCAACATATGTCTGTTGTTTTTTGTCATCTCATTTTTCAAGTGAATGGTTTCAGTTTTCCTTTTGCATTTAACGCAGTACATTTTAAATACAAGAAAAATATTTTTTTTCCCAGTACAAAATGGAAGTCATTGATTTGTCATGGAATATCGGAATAACCAAAAGATACAACAACAAGCTTTTGCCAAGAAGCATTCGAGGAATCATCGTCGGAGAGTCCGGTTGCGGAAAAACAACGTTGCTTCTCAATTTACTACTTAGACCTGGATGGCTGGATTATAAGCACTTGCAAGTCTTTGGCAAATCTCTTTTCCAACCCAAATACAAAATACTCAAAAAAGCCTTTGAGAAGAAACTACCTAAAGAACTCATTCTCCAATTATTCAACATTCAAAGCAAAATTGAAAAGTTAAACTCCAGTCCTGAAGCCGTCATTAAAGAAACCTCTAAAAATTGGGAAGGAGAAACAGACATGGAGTGTCAATTTTTCGAAAATGAAGAAGACATGCCTGAACCTAATTCCTTTGACTCTACCAAAAACAATTTGATGATCTTTGACGACTTGCAACTCACCAGACAAAACACGTGCGAAAAATATTACATTCGAGGAAGACACTCCAACGTCTACTGCTTTTACCTCGCTCAAAACTATTTCTTGCTCCCCAGACAAACCATCAGAGAAAATGCCAACTTTATTTGCCTCTTTCCTCAAGACGATAAAAATATAAACCACATTTATCAAGATCACGTTCCCAGCGACATGAAAAAAGAAGAATTTAAAAAGTTTTGCAAATACTGCTGGTCTCAACCCCACGGATTTGCCGTCATTGATCTATCCTCCAAAAAAGACCATAGAAAATACAGAAGCGGGTTTCACGATTTTTATTTTCCAAACGTATGAAAAACATGTCTGGATTTTATTTGCTTGCAAAATCGAAAAAAGATATACCTAGCGTATCAAACAGCTCCATCAAAAATACTTTGAAAGACCCATCGAGCTGGATTTCAACAAACAGTACGAAACGGCTCTTGTAGGGCTCGAAACCTATCGAAGCTATCCCAACGTCACCTCTAAAAATAACGTTTCCAGATACAGCCCAAACGCTGGCTCAAAAGCTACACCATCTACTTTCAAGAAGGATCCTACGAAATCAACCAGCTCAACGAATACCTTCAAAATGAAATGCAAAAACAAGAAGCTTATACAGAGTAGACGGACTCACCATTACAGCAAACGAGTCTTCGTTAAAAGCCGTATTGACTTTTGGAAAGCCAACAGCAACGACAAGATACTGGGTTGATTTTAACGTGAATAACAGCATAGGATCGCGACTTGGATTCGATAAAAACGAATACACCTACGTTGAAAAAAGAGTAGACCCCGTTGACCCTAATAAAGTCACAAGCGTCATCAACACCTACGAGTCTGAAAACATCGTGAGAATTGAAGAAACTGCAGTGATCCGAGTCACTAACGACATTATCGGCTCGTCTTATTTTGACGGTAAAACAACAAACGACATTTACTCCTTTTACCCACAAGTCGTTCCCGGCGAAAAAATTGTTGAAAACCTTTTCACTTGATTTACCTTTCCATCGTTGTCAGCAAAATTTCAAGAATGGAAACGCAAATTGTTGACCAAAATGAACACTTGATCGATTTTAGAGGGGAAGATCATCGTCAGATACCACATCAGAGAAAAAATCTCATCCACTCTACACGATCTTTTCTCCGGAAGCGCTTTCAGTCGATGATTTTTTTTTTCCTTTTCTATTAAAAATGTATCAAAAGATCAAACTAAACATTTCGAAAGGACAAGCTGACAAAATTAAAAAAGCCATTCAAAACGAAACCGAAGTCAGCATAAAACTCACTCATCAAGACTTGAACGGTGAACATATTCTCGCTGTCACTAAAACCCAATTGAACAAAATTGCAAAAGCATACGTCAATGGAAAAGGTGCCACTCTTAAACTCATCAAAAAACAACTCATGCCCAACGCAAAAGTAGAAGGAGGATTCATCGGTGCCCTTTTACATTTACTAGGAATGATCGGAAGTACCATTGCCACAAAAGTAGTTCCTGCTCTTGCCACTGGTCTGCTTTCAGGTGTTGGAGCTTCTGCCGGTTCTGCCATGGTCGACAAAATCGCTGGACGCGGAATAGTTTACTTGAGCAAAAACGGAAAAGGAATAAAATTAACCGCAGCTGGTTCTGGCTTATACCTAAGTCCTTGGAATAAAAATACTCATGGCAATGGACTCTTCATTAAAACTGGAAAAGGCTACGAGCGTGTTGGTTCTGGTGAAGACGAGTTTTCCGGTTCTGGTTTACTGCTCGGACCCAATTCACCCTTCAATAGCATCCCCTTCTTAGGAGCCATTCTCTAAAAAATCACTTTTAACCAATTTTTTATTTGACAAGAATAAAAAATCAGAAAAAATACACTTTTATCATCCCCATTTCTCCTGTAGACGAAATCATTAACGTCTCTCCCACAAACACATCCATCACGCTCGAAAAAGAAACTATTTTTGAAACTCGATACAGCTGATCAGACTTACGCACCAAATCAAATTTCTTATCATCACTCTCTTCTCCAAATTTAAAGCTCTCACTAAAAACACCGCTTGTCTCCATTGAAAATATCAACACCCCTTTCTCTAAAACCACTCTAAATTTCACGTTTTGAACGCTTTCCGTCGTCACCTTAATATTATACGCAAACTGGTCTAAAGATCTCACGGCGATTTCCAAACTTCCCGCATTCAAAATCGACAAAGTCAACTCGCTACCACTTTTCACCGTTTTAAACACCTTACTCACATAACTCTCAACACCCATATGCAACGATTCCTCAAAATCAAACACGTACTCATCAAACCGATCTGCAAAAAGATCCACTTTAAACATTAAATTTATCGTTGTTTTTGTTCTCACACTTATTCCTTCATTACTTATTCGCAAACACACCATCCTCATGTTATTTAACAAAAGATCAAATAACGCTTTCACTTCACCTGCATGCTTTGTTCTCGCTAAAAACATTTTTTAAATAAGAAGAAAATAATTTTAAATCGGTAAGAAAGCTTTTTAGATCCTTCAGATCCGTGGAAATTTTTAAAACTTAACAATATTTTTACGGTAAGAAATTTTTTTTGAATAAAAAGGAAGTCATCTTGGTAAAAAACCGACATCTTAAAAATATAGAAATAACAAGATTATTTTTATACTTCTTTATACGCCATCTTGGATCTTTACCGCCATCATGGAAAAAACATAGAACCCCCCCAATATATAAGGGTATCATCGAGCTAGAACCCGCATTTTGTATCTACTATCATTAAAAACTTGTGTAGATTGAAGTGTTTAAAACTTTAGAACATTTTGGAAAATTCCAGAATATTTTAGGCAACTTTAGAACATTCAGTTGCAATTTAGAACATTCTAGATTAATTGAGAATATTCTAGAACAATTTAGGCTGTGTATATATAGCTGCTTATGTAATTTTATAGTAATTACAGAAGCAACGTATGGCGACGTTCAAGCCTGGCGATAATAGCATTCAGAAGAACAAAGATGTCTGGACCAATATTCTAGTAAAATTTGAAAACTCTCATAAAAGAAGAAGAATGGTCCCTTCGGAAGAATATTCACTGGAAGAAAAGTGCAAAATTTGCTCAAAAAGCAAATTATCGGACGCTACCATTTCCTTGGACCAAAAAAGGAAGTTTTCAAAGAAGTTACAAATTTGTTGAAGAATAGACTGAATTTTCCTCATGTATCTGATCAAGTTATACGTGCAAAGCTTGATAAAATACTGAAATGTTATGATGAATGTGTCAAGCGGGGAAGCTACAAAATAAAACTTTTGATATTACTTAAGTGGATGGCATATGGTTATCTTCCGAGGACAAGCGATTGTACCATCTTCAAGTGGAAAGCAAAGGAACAGTGGGATACTCTACAGGCCAAGCGGCTAGTGAAGAAACTATCTCTCTAAAAGACGAAAAATTTCTAATGGGTCATCTAACTCATCATCTTACTATCCTGGTTTTAGTGATTCGAACTCTGAGGCTGAAAACAGTGAATATGAAAACGATGAAGAAGAAGAAGACGAGGCTACTCCTACACCAAGCAGAAAACATCATAAAACCAAACTGCAGTCAACTTGGTAACCTACACAAGAGTATCAACAACGCTGCTAACATAGGCAACCAATTAGCTCGTGAAGGCATTAACACCCCAACTACATGTCAATCAACTATTTACAAGTAAACAATCAAAGAGGCAATCAAGCTGAAAAAAAAAATGATGAAAAAGTTGCGGATGAAAAGTTGGTCCTTACGCTTTGATAGTAATTTCATCGATGGAATTGATTATCAAGTGGTCTTCCTTAAAAATTAAAAGAAATTAAATTGGATGTCCTGGTAGATGGTATGGTAAAAACTATTTCTCAAGAAATTTCTAAAGTCCATGATGAATTTCACCGATGAAATTCAATACAGATGACTATTGTAGATACCACCAGTGTCAACATTGGAAAAAAGAATCGTGTTATTGTAATATTGCAACGAATGTTCACAGAGAAAGGCATCATCAAACCTCAGTTTATCAGTTGTCAACACCATGTATTAGATAGAATCCTCCGTTTGGTGATGGATGAAGAACATGGAAGAAAAACACAATCGCCAAACATCGAATATCCATTTGTATCTCAACTGTTAAAGAGTTCAACAACTAAAAACACAGTTTGATAACGGAAGAGAAGTAATTCTCAAAACATCAGGCTTGAGAGATGATATGAAATTTTTATTTCATCTCACTTGAGTGTTCCAATTTTTTGAGGAAAAGGGACATGTCCCATTGCTCAGGTTTCAGAAATTACCCAACATCAGCAATGCGAGGTGGAACTGCAGAGCTATACCAACAATCCTGGCCTTCATTTTAATCTCTTCAACTAGGACAGTTTTGTTGAGAGTATGTCGATTTATATTGTAGGCTGGGTAGAGAATTGGTCTACAGACCAACTGTACAACGAAAACGACTTTAATAACTTGGTTGAAGTACTGAATCTATACAAAAAGGCTTTGAGCTCTTTAAAAAATCACTGGAAACGAGAGCTATCCATACTACAGATCCCCAGAAGTAATCAATGCGCAGAGCGCGCAATCAAAGAAATAGAGGAAATGTATTCGTCATTCAAAAATAAAGACTAATTGCACCTTCTATTCCTCCTAAGCAACAAGCAAGAGCAAGAGCAAGGTCAACGGTCTGAGTCATTGTTGGATTGAAAACTTATTGTATAACATGACTATGACATTCTAAATACCTTTAAATACATAGTAGTACTTATGTCAAAATCCATTTTTCAATGGCGAGGTGAACGGTTTTCAAAAGATATACAATTAATAGTTCATTTTGTGCTTTTTAGGTAAAAGTTCATTAAACTATAGAACAAGAGCATGGGGTTAAAAAAATATATATACCCTAGTGACCACTCTTGTCAATAGAAAAAATCAGGTTTAAACACTTTTCAAGACGAATGTGGAGGGGTAAAAACTTTCAAGTTTAGTTTTTACGACGGGCAAATGGTTAAAAGCCACAATAATAGCTTTCCCAGGGATAAAAACCATTACAGTCGTGAAAAATTTGAGAAAGAGTATTTGAGTCCAGTTCTGAATATTAAAAAAATTTGCTCGGCTCATAAAATCAAAGAACCTGACTCAACTATCTCAAACAAGTTTTATTGACCTATTTTTTTCAGACTTTCCTAAGATTTCATTTAAAAGGCTAAAGGTTGCGATGTTCTTGATCTTAAAACAAATGATGTTCTTGATCTTAAAATCTCAAAACAAGTGATGTTTTTAATCTTAAAAGAAAGAACAACAATGTAAAGGAACTTTTATCAGTGAAGATAAAATTACACCATCGTAAGGTCGATGCGTTGCTGGTGTTATCAAAGTGATGCTGTAAAAACCACTTAACCCGGAATTAAAACAAGTACGATAACTATGGATCTAGAAAAGGTCGAACCACAAGCTATACTCTCCCATACTAGCATGTACTATTTTTGTCAACTTCCATAACTTTGGAATTCATCTAACAAACTCGACCAATGGCATCATGGGGGGTAACATCAAGGACAACTTGGACGGAGAGGAAACCAAACTACCTCGTATTTTATACAAGCTAATTATTAGGATATTCATTTTGGAGTGACAACTGTGCCGAGCAACTAAAAATTTTTTTCTCTACATTTGGCTTACTGTAAATGGCACATTTTCTTTATCAGAATGTAGCTGTTCAGCTTCAGATAGAGACTTTGCCAACATTTAAAAGGGCGTAAAGATATTTAAGTTATGCAACGTAAACTATGTAAAGCCATTTTGTTTGCAGCTCTAGACTTGACAGACAGTTCAAGGTTATTGACATGGGTTAGAATACGTTTTTTGATTTTGACACTACCTCGGCTACATACTTAGATGTATCTAAGTTGAAAATAAGCCAGGTTACCTGGCTAAAAGTAACAAAAGACAGTCCAGGATAAAAAAAACTTTAGTGGCCTATTTCTGTTTTAAGCATATCGAGTTTTCTATTTTTATCAGAATATGGTTTACCTCACGCTTCTTGCCTAATAAAAATTTGTTAAACAAAAAAAATTTTTTTTTATGGAAGCTTTGTGGTTTTTTTTTTGTTGCACTTAGGTTACTTAGCACCGCCTCATACCGAAAATCAACCTTCCCGACGTGGTTTCAATAGCGTTCACCACCGATCACTGGATTTCCCGATCTTCTGAGTTGTACCGAACATTCACCGCCCATTATGTCGACTCCCATTTTAAGCAACAGTTGCTTCTGGGGATAAAGAATTTTGAGGGTCAGCACACCGGTTAGGCCTTTGCAATTGTGACTGATTCGATTATTGACGAAAGTGATAGTCTGAGGCCAAACGTTCAAAAGTTCATGACAACTGATATCGCCTCAAACATATTGAAAGGTGTGACGGAGTGGAGGATCATTAATTACCATTTTAGATACCTTGATCATGTCATCAACACTTGTGTGAATGAGGCCTAAAAACAGAACAGGTGGCCGCTGCCATAGAAAATGTTAAGAAGTTAGCGGCTACAATTCATAAATCGACCCAGAGGAGAGAGAAGATGGAGGTAGCATGTGCTAGTCACAAGGTCCACTGCAAGTACATAATCTTGCCTTTTGAGACAGGATGGAACTCTTTATGCGACTGCTTTGAGTCGATTCTGGACATGAGACGTGTTCTGATGGAGGTCAAGGTCGAGCATGCGAAAGATACCTGGGTCCGGTATAATCCAATCGAAAAACAGTTTGACACTCTGGATGCCCTTCCAGTTCCACTTCTTGCAATCAAAAGAGTGTTTGAAAGATTCTGCTCCGAAAAGACGTTAATGCATTTGGTCAATGTCTACCTTCATCAAATTGAAAGCAGCTCTAAGAGGATCTCGCCGAATGCACCCCAAGTTTTGATGGTCTTCATCACCCTGTTTGAATACGCGCTAAAGCTGAGGATTCCCTTACATGGACGAGGGGTAAGCAATTTTCTCAGCAAATTTAAATATGGTTTACAATGGTTGGACGAAGTTCATAATTGTTTTATCATTTTTGTAGATGATCGAGTACGATTTGGCAAACTTCCTCCATCCCAAACTCAAAGGCCGACATTGAAGATGACAGGATGTCATATGACAGAGTGACATCAACGCTCAAAAAGATGTACCAGCAAGCCTCTCAGGTGTTGACTCTTCTGCTGCAAACCGCGATAATGATCCTTGGAATCCCGGTAACGTCTGCAGCGTCCGAGGGAGTTCGGTCAGCAGCCGGCAATTTCATCACTTCTCAGTGGTGAATTTATTACTTCCTAATCTGTTCTAAACGTAGTGCTACGATGTTCTACGAAGTTAGTAATAATTGCTTTATTTAAGGCCGAAAAACTCTTCTATACTTATGAGAATTATCGTCGAGTTAAAGACTTCAAGAGGTGTGCTACCTGCGTTTTCTGAAGAAGGCGACGATGCCGCTTGGTCCAACTTTGATGAGCTCCCGTTGTCACCTATGCCAGTTCCGAGTGGATACTCCGCCAAGGAGAAGGAGAAGCAGCAGCGGGAATCTCCAGCCCACGACCAGTCAACTTTGAGTTGAAATAAATTTCTAGTTCTTGGCAATACCTGGACATTGCTTACATTAACTTTTAACTAAAGTTTCATTTGAAATAAACTGCTTGACTTAATGCAGACGCTGCTTTTATGTTTGTTATTGTTTGGAACTATGTTTTTAAGATTTACCGGTTTTGAGAAGTTTTATGGTACAACCAATCAAATAGCTAAGAAACTTTAAACAAGTAAAACTTAAGTGGTGAAAGCTAAACTTAAATAGTTCGAGATGGAAAATTTAAATACAAATTGTGTAGCTCTTTCAATAGAGCGGTGTTCTAAATTGGGTAAAGCTTGTCATGAGCTAAATTGACATGTTCTAAATTGGGAAAACTTTTTCAAAGTTTGTTCGTGCGTTCAACTCTGACACCCGGCAAGAAATGACTTTCTGTTTTTATTTTTTTACTTTTATGTTAAAGCTTGGTACTGTTTATTTGTGCTGTTTTTTCTGTAGGAAATTATTAATCGGGAAAAGTTGCGAAATGTTCGGTATAACTTTGAAAGATAACACTAATATTAGCTGTTTGTGGTATTGAATCGTTGAGAACGCTTTTTAAATCTGATTTTTGATATTTAAGTAAGAAATCTTGTCATTTAATTTATTGAGGTTTCAATCGCAACCACCACAAAAATGAAAAACTCGACAAGTGATGGACTTTGGATTAAAGTAGATATAAGCTAGAAGATCGATGCCAAAGGTTCGATAGACCAATGGATCCAAACTTCCATTTTACATCTACAAATCGCTAAATTAAAACATAAATTATTTGGGCTTCCAGGAGCTTTAAGTGGGTACCACCATCACAATTGTCCGGTGGTACACACTATAAGCATTGTGCATGTTCTCGGGATACTCAAGTCCAACTTCTACAATTCGTATTTTAGGATTGATCAATACCTCATTAATGATAAACTTAATATATGCCCACTGGAGACCTGCCACTGGTAACTATTAATTCATAGCTCACCCGCATGGACCATTTGAGTTGAGATTTGTGATTCAATTAAAAGGTTTTGAGCTATCATACAGGTGACAACCTAAGATTTTACAACGTACACCTTTTTCTTGCCCGTCAGAAGAAAAGCTCAACTTTTGTCTATTTAAAGAATGAATCCCAGGACATTCCAGGCAAAGAGAAATAGTGCGCAAGATCAGGTAATAATTCTGCATTAATGGATCTCTCGCAAAACGATTCAAACACAACATTCTTGAGAGATTTTGTTTTTCATTTTTAAGTCATGCAACTATAGGTTTGCCGTCAGCAAACCTTAGTTCGACGAGTCAGGGAGATTTCCTTTAATATTTTGTATAAATGCAATTTAAAGAAAATCTATATTTAAAAAAGTAAAAAACTAGCAGTGATAAGGCTTGCAACAAACTTATAATTGCGTATTTTTTGACCCAATGCTTTGTGTTTAACTACCACTATGTTAAAGTGGGTTTGATGAAAAACTCGACATTTAATCGTCTGTTTCTCGTTTTTCAACGTTCATAAGTTCCTTGCAAAGTCAACAGGCTAAAACCAGACTTATGGTGATGTTTATTTTCGGCTGTACTCTGTTTATGTTTTTTGTAATTGCTCAAGTGCGGGATTGTGCTGCGTCACTTCTTCGAGGTAATCTTTATCAACGCCGAGGGCCTTTCCGGTAACCTAGGATCCTGCGAACGACTTTCCATGTGCAATGACACCACAAATTACGCTAGCAACTGATGCAGTAATTTCGATAAAATGATAAAATACCTGTAACTAGTTTAGTTGTATGACTATTAAAGAAACAGGTATCCAGCCCATATCCATTATGCACTGGCATACAAATAACAGCGCTAAGGTAAAATACATTACCAAACGTTTTATTAAAGTCAGGGCACGGTATCTTTTGCTATTACTTTAAAAGACTGAACGATATAAGAAAGGTTAGGATAGCAACAGCCATTGTATACTTATTGAGGAAATATGTTTCGTCTTGAGAATTTCACGCAATCATTTTTCAGTTAAGATGAAATTATTACAAAACTCCGCAACCCTATTTTCATCACTACGAAAAAAAATGCTTTTAAAGAGCCAAGCATCTCAAATGAGAGAAACTTGCACTTGCACGATATTAAATGATTGTGATGTAGGAATTATAAAGGACTGTAGGTTTTTCTTAGGTGATATGACCATGGATAACAAAAATGGACATTTGCTATATGTGAGTTGCACTATTTAAGGAAAAACAGAGTTAATTTTTGAATATCTAAAGAACTGTCTTTCTGCGTAAGAATTCCTGACGACTTTAACCGTAAAGTTTATCATTGAATACCAAAATCCTGCGATCATTTGAGAAAAGCAAATCCATAATGTTTTACTGGCTTTGAAAAATCATAGTTGAGAAAATCATCTGGATTTTCTCATGAAAAAAATGAGATCACCAGCGAACAAGCATTATATTTTGATTACCAGCGAAGCTGGTGATGAAAGAATAATGCAAAAATCCACAAATTGCTTATTGATATATTGGCGTTTGATCAGCGCACATACTTGCTACACTGTTGAGACCATAAAGAATGAAAAAGAAAGACAGAAGGTATTGAAGGTTTATTGATATATTGATGAATGCAAAGCTCAAGAGGATCTCAATAAAAAAATCACTTGCGAAACTCGTTATATCAGGTCGTTGTAACGTGGTGGCAACCTTATATAACGATAATTATTGTTTGGAACTAGATAAAACTATTTTAATCTTTATCTACCATTTGTGCAAATACAGGATTTTCCCTTTTCGCTGGAAAGTAATAAGAACATGCTGATCAGGGAGCAGAACCACAAGTTCGCGAGCAAGTAAAATTAGCCGTGGAACTATCCTTACACGGAAAAAACCATCGAGAAAAATCAAGCGCACAGACTGTGGAACCAAAAACGCTTTTTCTTGATGATCTAGTCTATACTATATTTGCATTTACTTTTGCAAGAATGATGCTAACGTTAGCACAACTCTTTGATCTTGCACCTGGGCATGCACTTATTCAAGCGTAAACACTTCAGCCACTACCAAGTTTCGCGACCACAAAATTAGCCGAAAGAATTGTTCCACCTAAGCTAACGACATGTTGAATCTTGTAGACTGCATTGACCTTCAATACTATAGGCTGTAGCTTTTTATTTCTCCAAATCAACCAGACGTAAGAAATTATAATATAAATTTGACTCGCCATTGGTAAACACTGGAGATACTTCCCATTTGAATCACCATTGTTAAACACTGGAGATATTTCCCATTTGAATCACCATTGGTAAACACTGGAGATAACACAAATTTCACTGCTAACACAAATTTCAAGTACGTTTGAAGAACGTTGGAAACGTTCTTAGAACGTTCTTAGAACATGGCCGACCGTTTCTAACGATCTACGAAAGTTTCTTGAACGTTTTTTGTTAACGGGATTCCTCCTAAAGCAATGCATCCGCTTCCTCGGCTTAGGGTTCTCTCCAGGACTAACTAACTCTTTCATTTGCTTCATACTGATATAGAGACACCATTTCTCTTTTCCAATGACGTTTCTGTATGAGAAAAGTTGTCAGTCCGTGGGTTTCTTGGTGTTGAACGTGGTTTTGAGCAGCAATGGAAAGTCACTTATCCTTGTGTATTTGAGTGAAACCCATTAATTAAAGGTAATGTGATATTGTCCCAAAATCACAATTCATCTTTTTGACCTATTCTCTGCATGTCTGGCGGATCTCGTTCATTGCGACTGATCTACCGGAACGAAGAGAATCGTTAAGGTCCAAACTATCGTGTTTGAACCTGACAAACCTATCCCGAGCAGTTTTCTTAGCAATAGGGTGAGGTTCTGCGTATCGTTTCATTTCCATATTGTTATCATTCCGATTTGATATTGGAAGAAAAAAAATCATCGGCATATACCGAGATTTAATCTAACTACAAAACCGGTTAAAATTTTTATAACGACATTACGCAGTAATCATTGCGATTACATTTTTTTTTTTTCCGATATCATATCAGTATGTAAACGATATGGAAATGAAACGATACGCACACCGTTACAATAGGGTCCTTTCCATACACGGCATAAATACGTTTTGGTAGCTTCACTTGTTTTTTGACCTCGATTAAATGCGAAAAGAAGGAGTCGTCGAAAATGGTTCTTTTTTTTTTCGGCTTTACAATCCATTTGACGGTTATAAAAAAAGACAAAAAAAAAAATAAAATTGGCAAAAAAGATTACTTTAAACTTTTAGAATGTAGCATGGGCTTTCAAATGGTCTATAACACTTCGCAAAACATCAAAAAGTCTTGTAGAACAAAGAGTTTCATGTAACGACGGGAAATTATAAAACAACCTAATATGTTAGCATTGGGATTGAGAAAGTAACACCATATGAAGCTCCATTAGTTGCAATACAAAAGCCAGAAACAAGGCCAGTAACACTAGCTGCTTCTTAGTGTTTGCTCAAAAGTCATTTTGGTGATGTCTAATTCACAAAAGAAGACAAAAAAACTGCTGTCACAATAATACTAATAACTGCCCTAGTAGTTAAAATAGTGTGAATAGGGCCCAAGATGATAAATTTTCTGAGACATTAGTGAAAAGGACATTGGTGGAAAAAGGGCTTTGTGGTGTGATTTTTGCAAAGAATGCCCATCTTCTGTTCAAATTTAGAAAAATACTTCAGTGGGTTAAATAACATTGAAGGTGATTGCTTAAGTTGCTGTTTGTCAATATAGGACAGCTTTGTACTTCCTGTTTTCCGCTTGTTATATTGAGATTTTAAGTGCGTTTTTCCAGGTTTGTAGTTAGCTGATTGAAGCTGATTGTTCAGATTTCTTTCCGAAAGCATATATATAAGTTATCTAAAATGAAATATAACGCTAATCTGAGCGTGAAAAGCATGATTTTGAAAAGATTAAAATAGAGACTGAGGTCCATCGTAAGTCTAAATGAGAGGCCCAAAACTTTAAAAGTAACGCAATCAAACCTTACTTCCATAAAAACCAAAGTTTCGTAAAGCTATTTAAGTTCCGAATTTTACTTCAAAAATGTAAAAATACTACAACTAAACTAAATACGTGTTTTAAATACTTGGGTGATTTAAGGCAAGTCTGGCTTTTATCAGTGTTCGGTTGCATTACAAAACGTTTCTTTTTAGCATAATTTTTTTGGCAAACAATTCACTAAACTTTTTACTTGGCAACACCAGGCTGTGATCAAATGAGAAATGTTGAACAGCTAATAAACAGGTAATAACTATAGGAAATGAGTCTCTTCCGCCGTTGTTAAGAAAAAAAATTGTATAATGATTAGTAAATAAAAATATTAGTAACGAGCAAACAATCTTGTGTAGCCAATCTTTTAGGATTGCTTGTTGACCTGTGTTTAAGAGATTTAAAATAGCCTATGAAATTTAGATTTTTAAAAAATTTTTGTAGCTGTTTCAAGCAAAACAAAAATCATTTTCTAGTTTGAAAGCTTTACATGAAAATATGTTAAACCAATTGTTTTGTAGCAAAGATTATCTTTTGGTTTTTGGTTTTTACTTGAAAATGAATTTAATGCTTCACTTAATCTTTTCTTACTTTTATGCTTCAATTTCTGTGTAACATCCTTGGTATATGCTAACACAGAATATCTTAAAACCTTCAAAATATAACAAAATTGCAGTTACACAAATACATACATACATACATACATACATACATACATACATACATACATACATACATACATACATACATACATACATACATACATACATACATACATACATACATACATACATACATACATACATACATACATACATACATACATACATACATACATACATACATACATACATACATACATACATACATACATACATACATACATACATACATACATACATAAATACATACATACATACATACATACATACATACATACATACATACATACATACATACATACATACATACATACATACATACATACATACATACATACATACATACATACATACATACATACATACATACATACATACATACATACATACATACATACATACATACATACATACATACATACATACATACATACATACATACATACATACATACATACATACATACATACATACATACATACATACATACATACATACATACATACATACATAAATACATACATACATACATACATACATACATACATACATACATACATACATACATACATACATACATACATACATACATACATACATACATACATACATACATACATACATACATACATACATACATACATACATACATACATACATACATACATACATACATACATACATACATACATACATACATACATACATACATACATACATACATACATACATACATACATACATACATACATACATACATACATACATACATACATACATACATACATACATACATACATACATACATACATACATACATACATACATACATACATACATACATACATACATACATACATACATACATACATACATACATACATACATACATACATACATACATACATACATACATACATACATACATACATACATACATACATACATGTTTAGTGTAGTTTTCATTTTTCAGCAAATGTAATAACAATAAAAAAGCAAGAATGTGTAAGGAAAAGGTGCAAAATCCAAATATTTTTCATTAATTATAATTGATGGAAACTACTGACAAATAATTATTTGCCTGTAGTCAACCTTGAAGTCTTAATCGGACTTAATGGGTCTAAATAAAATCTATACGGATATAAGAGAAAATTTTTAAATTTCTTCCCCAAATTCCATTTAATTTTTTTTATATACATCATACGATTACTACATTAAGTTTTGTATAAAATGCAAGGTGCTGGATTAGTACTAACAAACCTTGCTTGTCATTGTGCAATTAAAAATAAATATCAGGCACTCTTCAAACGCGATACATGAGAATGAGATCATGGTATTAAGCAGACACTTTGATTGCAAAAGTAAGAAAAGATAATATTAAATACTAATTAATCTCCTTTTCACAAGTAATTGATCACTTTAATAACTAATTGTGCTAAACCTCACAATAAGGTTTTGCTAAATTTTATTCTTTCATGCTTCTCCATTGTTAATTCTTAGAAAAATACTTTAGAAAACATTTGGAAGTTGAAAAAGGCTGATATATGTAAGGTTATGTAAAGCGCATGGTGGATCAGACTGATCTCAGGTCAGTAAAAATTAGTTTAATGCAACTTTAAAGACCATATTTAACTTTGTTTTGTTTTAGAAAGAAAATGTTTTACTTCCTTATACTTATATACAAACTTTTATTTCCTAAGCTCAAGTAAGTTATTATCTGCTGATTTGTTAGAGTCAAAAGAAAAAAATATCAGGATAAATATACACCAGGGTCAACCTTCGGCCTTTTTGTATTATAGGCGAGTGACAAATACCCCTTAAAAATGTCAAAAGACTTATTTTGGCTCAAATTAGGATAATCTACTACGCTTTTCTTATTTCTACTGAGCAAATTTCGAATTTCGAAATTTCGAACGAGGCTGATGCCGCAAAATGATACTTGGAATGGAAGCTGAAGGTCTTTGTGTTATTTAGAAAAGAGAAACTAACTTCATTTATTTTCTCATTAAACTTGGTCCTGTTTTCAATGATTTGGTAAGTATTTGGTGGTAATTTACTTGAATAACTATTCTGGTATTCGAAAAATGCTTTAACTAAAACTTCCACTGCGTTTTGAACAAACAGGACCTTGCTAAGATCGAATTTATAGGGAATGTTTCCGACGTTAAAGTTTGGCGTACTTTCGTTTACTCCATGTTTTTCAAATACTACTTTTAGCCACTGGCTTGAGTTTGTATAAGTGAGACTGTAAAAGTGTTCTTTGAAATCCTCGTCTATTCCCTCGGTCTGAACAACTAATAAAATTCTATTGTTAAACGTGATATTACTTTGCAGAAACTTGGAGTTTTTACCAACTGCTTCGCTCAGTATCCAAGTTCGATTGATTAACATTCCATTTGCTTTATCTAAAAGTTTCTGCACCGGTGGAAACTGTGTCCAAACCACTGTTACGTTTGCTTTGCTGTTTTCTAAGCGCTCAACAATGTCAGAATACTGTTTCTCGTCATAAACCAGCGGGAGTATAATTTCTAAATCGATGCTATTGCTTGAGTTTTTTGTGAACTCTTCTTTGAACCGATCTATTCCTGCTCTTCCATACGAGTTATCTAATGCTATTACAGAAATGTATGTTCAGTTGTATTTATTTAATAGATCTGCGATAAACTGCGCTTGAGATGCATCAGAAGGAACCGTTCGAAAGAAGTTTGGATATAAGTCTGTATCATTTAATTCCAAACTTGTTGCAGCGTAACTTATGATTGGAATTTTACCAAAAGGCGATGCTAGTTCGTGAACGTAAATAGAATTCGATGATTCTGTCGGACCTACAAAACCTAAGAAGTTGTTAGGCGTATCGGAACAAGAACATGTACTGTTATCATTACTGGAAAGCAGGACGTTTGTAACAGCATCCGTTGTCATGTCAAAGTTAGAAGCATCATGAGAATCGTAGATCACGTAGCCAAATATATTCCTGTTGTGCAATCTATTTACCTTATCAACTGTGTACTTCAAAGCTTCCATCCATCCGATGGTTCTGTTATCAATTTTACTGGCCTCAATGCAGTTCATCGGAAATATGCCGGCTATTAAAAATTCGCCAGTAATATTGCTCCGGACTTGTTTATCCATACATTTAATACATAGGGTTTCACTTGGACACAATAATATAACTGTAGTTGTAAATAGAATTACATAATTTTGCATAATAAGGACTTTTTTGCTAAACATTTTTCTGTATAAAGTAAGACAAAGCTCACTTTCTTTCTCTTTTACAAAAATGTGCAGTTTTAAAAAAGTGTGTTTTGTTTAAAACAATTTTTTTTTAAATAAGTTGTTTTCTTTTTTTACAATGTGCCTTTATAAAAAAAATGTCTTTTTCTACAAAAAAAAAAAACTTAATCCCTTTTAAATGTTTTTACCACTAAAAGCTTTTTTACTTTGACAAAAATTTTATAGTACCAATACTAACAAATTAGGATTTTTTTTTTTAATTCAATTACTTTTAATCCCTCTAAGCGCCTTTTTTATAACATAATTATAAAATTAATCTTAACTTTAAGTATAAAATGAATATTTTATAAACAATGAATGAAATTAAAATATGTACAAGGAATTCATTTGATAATTTGAACATCGACTTAATTTGCTCAATTGCATGTTGCTCTTTTGATGTCCTGCATGTGACATGTTTTGTAACATTTTGATGTCATGTAACAAAACATGTAACAAAAAGAAACTAATTTTTGTAACATTTGTTATTGTCAATTATTAAACCATGTAACAAGGCGCTCTAGGAAAATGAAAATTGTATTGTCCCTGACAGCCAGTTTAACTCAAACATTTATTGGTTCTGCAGATAAATCAAGATCTAAATTCAACCAAATATTTCCAAGAACTAGATTTCTTTGCGAAGGCGCATTCATTCAAAAAATGCGTCTAAGAACAATGCCCATTTAGTTCTTAACTGTTTTTTTAATGATTTACGGTATTTGGAAACTGTTGTGCAGCGAAAGTAGCAATAGTGCAAGGTAGCTTTGCATTTCAACTAGTTTCCGTGGGTTTAAAAACTGTTTAAGCTGAGTTTCCATCTAGATGCGTTGTTTAGGAATATGTTCAGTTTGCTATCTTATTTTTTTATACGGGAAAATCAATTTTTCAATGAATTCCACTTATACTTTAGTTATTTGAAATTCCAGATTTGTCGCTACTAATTTGCTTTGATTTCTTTGTATTTATAACGAGATTTTTACAGGGGACTTGGCTGCAAATACAAGCTCAGAAAAACTGTTTCTAATCTAGTAACTTAGTACCCGATTTTGTCAATGCCAATATAATCTGTTGAGTTTCTCTCTTATCTATGGTATTGTGAGGGCGGGAATTTTGTTGAATTTCTTTTATTTTATGTAATTAGTTAAGTGATACAAGTAGCTAGACACAGATTAGTGTGATGGCATTCAACAATGCATTAATACTCATAATAACGCATATTGAAAGTTACTCAAATGTTTCCTTACCAACTCTTCTCATAAGATTCTCTTTAAATTCTCCATAAATTCTTTTCATTAATATCTGTTTAAATCTTCAAAAACCCTTTTCTCATAAAATCCTCTTTAATATATCTTAAAACTCTTTTCTCTTAAAATCCTCTTTAAAAATCTCTTATAATTATTTGAAATTTTTTTCTCAAATAATCTCTTTAAAATCCCTTAAAACTTTATCTTTCTCTTAACATCCTTTATAAAATCTCTTAAAATTTTTTTCTCTTGAACTTCTCTTTAAATCTCTTTAAAAATAAAAACACTTCATCAAAATCTTCCATAAAAAAAAATCTAAAAGATTTTCTCAACCGTTCTTTTTCTATTTGTCCGCAGATGTTATTTTGAATTATCGGCCAGACAATAGATTTCTTTTTCTTCAAGTTCGTTCAGTACTTTTGCTTCAACTTTTGAGTCATGGCGTTTTACTAGTTTTCTTTTGATTAGTCTTTATATCAGAGTGGCTACAGAACTTTCTAGAACTTTACTAATTAAAATCATATAATTGTGTTTCAAATCGTGTTTGGGAAAACAGTTTTAAACATTAATGGTGGGACTTATTCATTTTTCATGTCATTAGATATGTCCACCTGATGTTTTTGGTTGGCTCGCTCTTTTCTTCGTTCCAATGTTGTATGTTTGAGTCGGGTATAACCTAAAGATAATGTTTACAATTTTCTCATCTTCCCTCCTCAGAGTATTGAAGCTTGTTTCATTTTTATTGAATATATCGTTCCAATTTGCAAAGTGTTTAATTTCTTTTCTTATGCATTGAACTTAGCTTTTGCATAGTTTCTTCTGTCTATTTTGAGGGTAAAGATTTTTTTTAATATTTTTAAGACAGTATTTATTTTATGTTAGGGTGTTCAGGTGTTTATGTTGGCTTGTCCTCTGTGTTGTGTGAGTATTTATGGTATTATATTGTGAGGAGGGAAGATGAAGAAAATTGTAAACATTATCTTTAAGTTTTACCCGACTCAAACACGCTACATTCGAACGAGGAAAAGAGTAAGTCAACCAAAAAAAACACCAGGTGGACACACATGTCTAATAACATGAAAAATGAATAAGTCACACCATAAATGATTAAAACTGTTTCGCAAACACGACTTGAAACACAATGATATGATTTTAATTAGTAAAGTTCTAGAAAGTTCTGTAGCCACTCTGATATAAAGACTAACAAAAAGAAAACTAGTAAGACTTGTTTTAAAGAATACCATGACTCAGAAGTTGAAACTAAAGTACTGAACGAACTTGAAAAAAAAAAAAAAAAAAAAAAAAAAAAAAAAAAAAAAAAAAAAAAAAAAAAAAGAAATCTATTGTCTGGACGAGAATTCAAAATAACACCTGCGGACAGATAGAAAAGGAACGGTTGAGAAAATCTTTTAGATTTTTATTGAGATTTTTTTTAGAGACTTTTATTTGGGGAGATTTTTGGAGCCCTCTCTTTGGAGAGATGTTTTTGGGAAAATTTTGATGAAATGTTTTAAAGAGAGTTTTGAAGATGAATTAAGAAAGAGTTATGAAAGATTATAAAAGAGTTTTAAGAGATTTTAAGAGGATTTATGAGAAAAGGATTTAAAAGAGTTTTAAGAGATTTTAAGAGGATTTATGAGAAAAGGATTTAAAAGAGTTTTAAGAGATTTTAAGAGGATTTATGAGAAAAGGATTTTTGAAGATTTTAAAGAGAATTTAATGAAAAGAATTTATGGACAATTTAAAGAGGAACTTATGAGAAGGATTTGGTAAGGAAATGTATTTGAGTAGTTTTCAATTTGCGTTGTTATAAGTATTAATGTATTGTTATTTGTATGAGTTGATATTAAGAGAATATATATATTGTTGAGAAATAATTGAGAATATTGATTAAGAAAAATAAGTAAGAAAAGAAGAAATATCAGTCGTAAGTATTTTTACTTTTGCTTTCATTTTAAGTAAGGCAACATTATCATTATAATATTTTTTATTATTGCTTTATTTGAGTAAACAATTTTTATTTAAAAAGTCTGATGCTCCTATCGCGCTTTTACCACATCTGCGTTACACACTAACAGTCCTACCTCACATTCTATCACTCTCTATATTTGCGCTACCATTACACTTACATAGAACCAATCGCCACAGTCACATTTTTTATCATCACATCAAATATAAATTAACATAAAATAAAAAAAAAAATTAATTAATTAAAATCAGCCGCCCTCACAATATGTATATATAATGGTATAATGGGTTCGAGTTCCTTGACTTTTAACATTTTAGACTTAACGTAAGGCTGAATAACAAAAATTAAATGATAACTAGATAACAATTCCACAATAGAAGTATTTACAATACTTACTTGTCTTTTTTTATTTTATCAAATATTCTCAAATAAGAATATTTGCAAATACTGTGAGGAGGGAAGATGAAGAAAATTGTAAACATTATCTTTAAGTTTTACCCGACTCAAACACGCTACATTCGAACGAGGAAAAGAGTAAGTCAACCAAAAAAAACACCAGGTGGACACACATGTCTAATAACATGAAAAATGAATAAGTCACACCATAAATGATTAAAACTGTTTTTTTAAATGTTTATTAAAAATGTTAATTCACTTTTACTTTTTCGAAAATGATTAATAATTAAAGTTCACTGATTTATGAAGAAATGAGTGAATAAAGTTGATCTCGGTAGGAATCTCCAGTGTGAGGGCGGCTGATTTTAATTAATTAATTTTTTTTTTTATTTTATGTTAATTTATATTTGATGTGATGATAAAAAATGTGACTGTGGCGATTGGTTCTATGTAAGTGTAATGGTAGCGCAAATATAGAGAGTGATAGAATGTGAGGTAGGACTGTTAGTGTGTAACGCAGATGTGGTAAAAGCGCGATAGGAGCATCAGACTTTTTAAATAAAAATTGTTTACTCAAATAAAGCAATAATAAAAAATATTATAATGATAATGTTGCCTTACTTAAAATGAAAGCAAAAGTAAAAATACTTACGACTGATATTTCTTCTTTTCTTACTTATTTTTCTTAATCAATATTCTCAATTATTTCTCAACAATATATATATTCTCTTAATATCAACTCATACAAATAACAATACATTAATACTTATAACAACGCAAATTGAAAACTACTCAAATACATTTCCTTACCAAATCCTTCTCATAAGTTCCTCTTTAAATTGTCCATAAATTCTTTTCATTAAATTCTCTTTAAAATCTTCAAAAATCCTTTTCTCATAAATCCTCTTAAAATCTCTTAAAACTCTTTTAAATCCTTTTCTCATAAATCCTCTTAAAATCTCTTAAAACTCTTTTAAATCCTTTTCTCATAAATCCTCTTAAAATCTCTTAAAACTCTTTTATAATCTTTCATAACTCTTTCTTAATTCATCTTCAAAACTCTCTTTAAAACATTTCATCAAAATTTTCCCAAAAACATCTCTCCAAAGAGAGGGCTCCAAAAATCTCCCCAAATAAAAGTCTCTAAAAAAAATCTCAATAAAAATCTAAAAGATTTTCTCAACCGTTCCTTTTCTATCTGTCCGCAGGTGTTATTTTGAATTCTCGTCCAGACAATAGATTTCTTTTTTTTTTTTTTTTTTTTTTTTTTTTTTTTTTTTTTTTTTTTTTTTTTTTTCAAGTTCGTTCAGTACTTTAGTTTCAACTTCTGAGTCATGGTATTCTTTAAAACAAGTCTTACTAGTTTTCTTTTTGTTAGTCTTTATATCAGAGTGGCTACAGAACTTTCTAGAACTTTACTAATTAAAATCATATCATTGTGTTTCAAGTCGTGTTTGCGAAACAGTTTTAATCATTTATGGTGTGACTTATTCATTTTTCATGTTATTAGACATGTGTGTCCACCTGGTGTTTTTTTTGGTTGACTTACTCTTTTCCTCGTTCGAATGTAGCGTGTTTGAGTCGGGTAAAACTTAAAGATAATGTTTACAATTTTCTTCATCTTCCCTCCTCACAATACAAATAATAAATGCAATCAAACGTCACTCATAAAATAATCTCTTACCACTTTTCGAACACAAGGCCAAAGTGTTAACATGTTATTTCTATTCTCAACATAAGGTACCTTCCTTTTCCTCTTTCGTTTCGTTCTTTAAAACAGCATCAACAAGTTATCTCGTGATTAGCACTAAACCCTGATTAATTCCTTCTAAAGTTGACCAGCTGATGCATAAACCCAAAGTCGTCTTGCCGAAGTACTTTCTGTGGCCAGCCGCGTAATAAACTTTTCAGTAGTATCTGCTTGTGTTTGGCTGATCTCAGTTCATACTTATTGTAATTGCTCAAGTGCTTAATTCTGCCGCATCACTTCTTCGAGGGACCTTCGATTACCGCCGAGGGCTTTTGCTGTAAGCTGAGATTTGCAATACTGAACTGAGAAATGCAGTTTCTACTTAGCGTTCACGCTAGTCCAATAGCAAATGTATTACCAATTCCATTTGCGACTGCTGCTGCCATCTTGATAGAGTGCTTAAAACGTGTAACTATTTCAATTAATGGGTATTAAAGAAGCAAGTATCCTGCTCATGTCAACCATGATATGCTGTATGCGCTCTCCAACAGCGAACACTAGTTGGATGAGTTATATCAACATGCGAATGTGTGTTAAGCATCACAATTATCAAACCATCCTGAAATGCAATGTGGTTTCGTGGAATCAACGTCTTATTATTTTTACCCATACTACGCTCCATGCGCGCTGTATAGTCAGCGAGCAAGGTATTGACTTCATAAAGAGTCAAACTCCAAATGTCCCAAAGCACGTCGAAGAAAACTTTTAGTGTTCCCAAATGAAAGGCAGCAGCAAGACGCTTAAATAGAGCTTGATGATTGGTAAATGACAGCGGTTTTCGCAGTTCTAGTTCTGACACTTTTGAGATCTTCAGCCTTATCTTCTAAATCTTCCTAAAAGAATTCATTAAGCTTTTTATTCAATATATACACAATTAGTTGGCGTTTTCAATTGATAGCAATTGATTAGTAGTCACCTGAATAAGACAATAACTTAAGCACACAAGAGTTTCGAGCAACACTGCTATGGCATGGGTATCTTTTATATAGTTAAGTTTTTTCATTTTTGATATAATCTTTTATATAATTAAACTTTTTTAACAATCATTTGCCTCTGATTCTATCATCTGTCTCCACTTCTATCATTTGCCTTTGGTTCCTATTGATTCTATTGTTTGGTGGAATAGTTTAAACGAACAACTTTTAATGTAAGATGCAGGATGCCAGGAGGGATGTTTCTTGGGCAGAAATAACAAATAATTTTCTTTTAACTAAATTCTGATCTTTTTCAAGTTAGGTTCTTCTCCTTCGTTTTATGGCTTGATTGATCTGCTTCGTTTATTAGGGTCGACATTTAACTTAGCAGCACGTGTCTCTGTAGAAGCGAAAGTCTGCTTAGTAGCGGAAGTTTTTTTAGTAGCAGGAGTTTTCTTAGTAGTGAGATTTTCTTAGTGATGTATCTTTAGAGCGAAAACTTTCTCCAGGTTTAATATTAAGCAGCTCCTTTCGTCCTGATTTGAGGCTTTTTCCTCTCTTACTTAAGAAACATGATTAATGTATTGCTAACAGAGTTTTCTTGTTTCTTTACAATCTTGCCTAGTTACTTTTTAATTACTTCATTTCTGTTCAGAGAGTGAGTCTCAATGGCTCTGAAACCTGCCATCAGATTCTGATTAGTCTTCTTCGGGCTTAAATTAGCCATCGCATTCTCTATGAGCTTGAAGGGAAAAAAGATTTTGGATCAACTCCACAGTGAAATTTTTTCAGCTTTTTCAAAATCGATCTCCATAGTACCTTAAATGGGCGGAACTAAGCGACATTTTGCTGACGAAGGTGAGTCGAATTGGGAGGAAGAAGTAAAAAATCTCCTATCAATACATTCGACTCGTGTGGTGGTAACGTTTTAAAATATCTCAAAGCAAGTTTAAAAAAGCATATATGGGTAAAACAATTCCACTACCAGAGCCACTTATCATCACAGCTAAGCTTGACTTGTATGTTTCCATTAAACGGTCAGCATATTTATCACTTTTGCGTTCTAACTTTGTTGTTCCCTTAAATGAGAAGAATAAACTGAAAAGCTTGTTTCAGAGATTTTAAAAGAGATGATTATGACATATTGAAACTTACCTGGATCATCGGAACGTTGGCTCATCATAACTCACGTTGTTTGCAACCCGAATTCTTTCCATTGAGATTTCAATGTGATCGAGGTAGCTATCAACTGATTCAACCAAAGTTTTCCACGAGCACTTATAATATTATTGCTCATCCGAATTGAAAAATTACTTAAAAATCTCAGCATGAAGGATTTACTCCAATCTGGTCCGCGCAAGTTGTCTTGCAAAGTGGAAACTTGAATTAAATTGATTTTTAAATAATGTTGGACAATAGACGAATTTAAAGGTTTCATGGGATAGCCCTAATTTCCAGCTAAATTGATTACTTCACAAACTTCCCTTTCTACCTCTTCTCTTAGATCTGTTTGACCGCCAGGTATCGTCGTGTTTTGGTTGTTGGTATGATTTGCTTTAGCCTTAAATGGAATGTTACTTGACGCCAGCCTTTCAAATGCTTAGATTCTCGGCTTTTTTGTATTTTAAAGCTCCCTTAAGAGATGTCGATTTTGTAATTTTTTACCATTCTGACTAAACTACTAATGTTTTTCTGCATATGTAAAATGAAGTCAATGCTTGGATTAAATAATGAAATTAAATGAAAATATTTCTCATTTAGCATTGATTATGCTTACTTTATGTCGAAAATCCTAAACATAACCGATACCTAAAATTTACCGACGCTCAAAATTGACAGATAGAATAAAAACAAGATCAAGTGCTGCCTCATGTTTCATCAAACTAAACTAGATTGTCTAGAATCACCCCGACTTTGTTAAACTTATAATTTATTGAATTTAATGTGTTTTAATTAGTTAATATACTATTATAGTATATTAATATATTATATTAATTTAGTTAATAGTGTGTAAATGAGTGTTAATACATTATGAGTATCGTGGTACAAAAATAATTAATTTTGAAGTTTCGCTGCGATTAATTTAATGGAATTTTTAGCTAAACTTTTTCGGCAATACAAGCCAAAGTTAAAAAGTGGCCATGGGCGCCGGCAGGCAAGGGCAAGTTGGGGCAGTTGCCCCCCCCCCCCTGGAAAAGCAAAATAACACATTTTGATACTCACAAAATTTCTTTTAACTGTTTATTTTGGTATCTTATCAATTTAACTCATTTATAGTTTACTCACCGTAATGTAAATGACAACAGTTTAAATGAAATATGACTATCGAATGCAATGACTTCCACGATGGCGGAAGCTTTTTTATAAAGGCATATTTTATATTTAAAAAAAAAGATGTTTGAATAAGTTTAAAAAAAAAAATGATAGAAATAGATCATAGAAAAATAAAAATAAATAGAAAAATGCAATAGATAAAGGAGAAGTATAGAAAACAAAAAGAAGAGAGGAAGAAAAAAAAGGAAAATAAAGGAAATAATAATGATAAAAAAGAAATCGAATTACAATAACAAAGTTCTTACGCAAACAAATAAACTTCGAACTAACGAAGAAAGAATTGGAATGCACTGATCAAATTTTTCAAATTATTTTTTAATGTGTCAGTTTCATTTACTTTTTTATGCTGTTGTTTTTTTGTTTGTTGGCAAAATGTTTCTTGTTTGTATTTTATTTCTATTTATTTTTTTCCTATTTATTGTGTTATATTCATTTTAATAATACTATTACCTTGTGTTTTTTGCTAGCTAAATGTTAATTATTACAATTATATATATTTAATTTGATTAACTTGAATTAACCTGCTGCATTTTAATTTTTGTTTAGTTTTTTGGAATATGTCTAATTTGTATTTAACAAATCAATGTTTTTAACAAATCATTATATTATTATATAATTTAGCATTATTTGGTATAATTAAGCATTATTAGCATTATGAGCGTTTGTCTGGGCTTTGCATGCTGAGCGTGCATCGTGAAAAATACGCTCCCGAAAATCTGAGTTTGTGGAACTAATTGTGAATAAATTTCGAAGTGAACGCAGACGACTACAATTTCTATTTACTGAATAACAATGATTTAACTCTTGTGTTTTTCTTTTTACATTTTCTTTAATTTTCTGTTGTCACTGGTTTAATAAAATGATTTGATTAATTAATGCATTTTTGTAGTTTTTGAAATATCACTTTTGAATTTTATTTTGCCCCCTCCCCCCCTTGAAAAAAATCCTGCCGGCGCCCATGAAAGTGGCTTATATTAAATGTTTAGTAATATTTATTATACCTGCTTAAAACGTCTAATAATAAGAATGAATTATTTTTGGGAAACTTATTGATAAAATTGAAAGAAAAAAAAAGTGTAAAATTGCCCAGTTACACGGTAACACAATTCCCGAATTGTCATAAACCTGTCTTTCTATATATCGCAAAATATGCATTTAAAATATTAGTAAAAACCTTTTGTTTTTTTTTTTGTTTAACTATTACTGCTATCTCAAATCATTCATGAGCAGATATCTTGGCATTTTATTGATGAAAAAACTTCAGTTGTCTTGAAAATGATTCTTTTTCGCATTTTAAAGTTATTTATTTTTTCAATTCAAATACTCTTTGAATGCAGTATGCGAACTAAATTGTTTTTTGCATTACCTGCAAAAATATTTCATTAAAAAGTACAACAATAAGTAGCATAAGCCATTACCCAGACAACACACTAGTATCGGCGCGATATCGGCGCGATATCGGCGCGATATCGGCGCGATATCGGCGCGAGATTCGCATTTAATCAGCTACAGATGTAATTTTGATGTATTTTTGATGGGCGGCTGCTAATCGGCAGGACGTAAACAAAAACGTAAAAATGACATTGGCTGATGAATAAACGATCTAGAACATGCCCTGAAAAAATACAACTAAGCCATATATGACATGTATAAAATATATTCTATAGTAAGGTATACCAATTAAGGTATATTTGATATAGACTCAATCAAATAAGAAAACAATAATATTATTTTAACAAATAATTATAACTATATTATAGGGGAGAGAGGGGCAGTTAAGGACAGAGGTAGTTTAGGACAATGGGAATAATCCAAAAAATACTAACTCTTCAACAAAGTTAAATATATTCGTCGACTGAAAATACTTTCACACGTAAGCATCATAGGATTTCTTTCACTGAGGCAGTCAGGTAGCTTTTCTACAAACGTTTTGTGGTTTTTGATATTTTTTCTAATTTTTTAAATTCTTAAGTGTAAGGATTTACAAATAAATTTACGCCACCCAAGGAATAATTTTTCTCATTTTTAGTGAAAGGGATATGCTCTGCGACGTAAATAAAAAAATTCAACGATAAAACATAAATTCTTCACAAAAAAATTGTGGAATGTTTCCTGAGATCAGGGTTTAGGCGGCATAGGACGACTTTCACGGGGCACATTAGGACCTGTTGCGCGGACCATGACAAACTTATCTTCAAATACAATTATACTAAGTTTAAAAATGGTGCGCAATTATAAAAAAAAATTGTGAAAGATTTACAAACGAGGAAAATTTAAAAACTGCAGTTAAACTTGTTTTTGATAAAACAATAAAGTTAAGAGAAGCTGCAGGTGTATTGGGTTCTCTAAAAGTACGTTAGCTGACAGAATAAAAATGCTCAGAATAGAAAATCGAAAAGTGATAGCTTTTCAAATATTCTGTGAATATAGTATTTACTAATGCAGAAGAAGCTATGTTAGAAAATTATATGTTGAAGCCATCAAAAATAAAGTTATGGTTGAATCGTATTTTATGTACGTAAACTAAAACAGTAAGAAGCGCAACTTTTTCATTGCGTAATTAAAAGTAATTAAAAAGTTCTTTCGTTTTCGGTAGTGTTCGGCAAAATCAAATATACGTCAAACCTTTAAAGATTTGAATTTGAACTGTTCTTTGAGGGGATAGATTTGAATTTGATTTGACAAATATCTGGAGGATTTGGATTTGATTTTCAAATATTCACTTTGTTCTCAATTTTTGCGTTTGAAAAAAAAACGCCAAATTTTACAGGCCCGCAAACATATATATCACTTTATTCCGGGGTCTTTGCAGTGGTTTCCGGAATGGCGGTCGCCTTTCAATAACGGAAAAAAAAAAAAAAAAAAAAGAGTTTTTAATTAAAGTTTGTTAATATTAAAGAGAAAGTAAAGAGCATAGAGAAAGAAAAAAAGAAAAGAAATGTAAACAAAGTACAAGATTAAAAGAAAAAACGTAGAAAAAAATATATGTAAAAATCAAAAGAAAAAATTGCAAATACAATTTAACCACAATAAAAATGGAAAAAGTAAAACAATAACGAATCGAAAAACATTCATTGAAAGAAACAATCATTCGAAAAAAGAAAATAATAAAAAAATATAATAATGGCTTGCTTGAAAGCAAAGAATTTTTTTTTTTAATTTTATTAATTTTCTGTGCGTTTTTGTATATTGTCTTGTATGTTTGTCTATTGTTTGTATTTTCCGTCGTGTATTCAAATTCAAATTTATTTTAATATTCGTTATTCTTATTTTCATTAATTATTTTTCATTATAATAGTTGCTATATGTCATTGTTTACTTTTACGTTTTATAAGTTTTAACTGTTTGTAACTGTCTAACTTTGTTTATGTAGCTATTGTATTTATAAAGACAAGTGACTTATATATAATTATTATTATTGTTATCATTATTATTAATATTATTTTTATTATTTAAACCATTATTATTTTAATCATTTTCATTAGGTGTTTACTTAATATTAGTATATTTACTATTTGTAAACAACCTTGAAATGTATCTATTTCAGAAATATATATTACATTCCTAATTATGTCGGATAATCCAGAACCCGAATCTTTTTCTGTTACAAAAACCACCAAACGTTCACAATCAATTGTATGGGATCATTTCACAGTTGATGAGCATGACAAAACCAAGGCCATATGCCAGCATTGTCCAAAGCACAAGAACAAGTATGCTTACAATAAAGGTGGGACAACAAATCTAATGAACCATTTAAATTCTCAACACAAAAGCAAATTACTTGGGGACAGAGAACCAAAGCAACGACGTTTAGATGATATGATAATGACACCAATCGTTTATTCTCCAGATCTATTCAATGAATACTTAGTTAGCTGGATTGTCAAGAATGATCAATCATTTAATGAGGTAGAGTCCAGCCACTTTCGTAAACTACTCACTCTACTGAAACCAAATTTGTCAATCATGAGTGCGCGCCAATTAAAAAGCCAGATAATGGACACTTACAACACCAAAAAACAATTGCTAAAGACCCTTTTTTTGAATCTTGACTCAAAGGTTTCATTCACCACTGACTGCTGGACATAACCCAACAACATTGCTTTTATGGGCATAACGGCTCATTACATTGACAAAGACTGGAACCTACATGCCAAAACTCTTGATTTCAAATCCTTGCCTGATTCCCATTCAGGTTCAAATTTATCTAATGCATTCTTGTCAGTTTTGATTGAATTCGGTCTTACAAGCAAAGGAATGGGCATTACCTTAGATAATGCTTCCAATAATAATTCATTTATGGATATTTTAAATTCCAAGTACGAAATTAAAACCACCTTTGAGCATATTCGGTGTTTTGCTCATGTGCTGAATTTGGGCGCGCAAGCAGGTTTGGATGTTTTGAAAGATGATCTTGTAAAACTTAGAACAGGAATTAAAAAAATCCGATCCAGTCCTCAATCATATTCTAGGTTCAAAGGTTTCCAGCAATCAAATTGCACCTTAAAACCAATACTTGATGTCCCTACAAGATGGAACTCAACAGCTGATATGCTTAAACGAGCAATGGAATTAAAAGTTGGTTTCATTGCGTATTTTTGCGATTTTGACTCAACTGCAAACAATCCAGACTGTTGTCTATCAATTTCAGCAGATGTTTGGAACAGGTTTGAAACAATTGTTTTGTATCTTGAACCATTCAAGGAATTTACCCAGCTCATTAGTGGTGATTCATATTCCACATTGTCTTTGGTGGTTCCTCTCTTCAATATTCTTTTGGATCACATTACTGAATGGATGACCACAAAAACCAACCCTGAAGATAATCTACACCGCTCTACAGTTGCAGCGCTCGCAAAAATGTCAAAATATTATAATTTGACTAGTGACTGCTTTACTATCTGCACTGTCCTGGACCCAAGATTTGGTATTGAATATTACAAAAATGATAAGGGCGCAAACAGCGAGTCGTATACAAAGATTATGGACACAGTCAATTGTGAATATCAAATCAATTATGCCCCAAGCAATGGTACAACTGCTACAAGCATTCAAAACGTTTCAAAATATACCCCGTTCAAATCGCGTGTTTCATCAAACCCATGTAATGAGTTTGAAAACTATTGAAATGATACAAGTAAGATAGATGGCGGCAATAATAGCAACATATTACTTTGGTGGAAATCTCGATCTGACAAATATCCAAACCTATCCAGAATGGCCAGAGATTACCTGGCCATTCCTGCTACATCTGTATCATCAGAAAGGCTCTTCTCATTAGGAAAAAATCTTATTACTGACAAAAGAAATCTTCTCTCTGCAGATACCATTCAAGCTTGCCAGTGCTTGAAGTCTTGGTTGGATTAAAAAGAATAAAAGAAGCTGTAATGTGTGAGAAATAGTAACAAATGCTGCAATATGAATAAAATTTATAGATTCAGATAACTAAAATTAATAAATGAAATAAGTTAAATAACGTTCAAATATACATCAAATCTTGGAAAGATTTGAATTTGATCTAAATTCAAAATAGGAAGATTTGAATTTGGCCATTTCAAACATTTGACGCATATTTGATCAAACTATTTGAATTTGTGCCGAACACTAGTTTTCGGATTATTTTTAAACAAAAGAGCTAGCATAATTAAGAATTTCACTAAATTTTAAGTTTTATTTTAAAGAAAAGTTTTAAATTGAAAATATTTGTAAAAGAGAAATATGTCTTTTTTGTTAAAAAAAACTGTAAAATGCCAAGACCTCAAGCATCTCGTTTTATTGTTCCAGATAATACATTATCTTAAAAAGAAAATGAACCTAACTCATTAATGAGTTAGGTTCATTTTCTTATTAAGATACAATATTATCACATTAGATCGTCTTTTATCAGACCTAATGGCTAAGATCAAGTGTAGCTGGTCTAGACCGGTGTGCTTATATTAAACTAATGCTTTTCTTTTTTTTTTTCTCGCCCGCTATTCAAAAGGGAAGCAAACTCAGGGTCGACGTGCTTCTGGGTTTTCCCCTGGAGAGGAATAAGCAGTTTGCAAGGCAGTTGCTGCAGGACTTAAAACACTACAATACCTCGTCTTTTATTAGATGAAAGTTCGGTCGCAAACAAGGCTTTAACTATTAATGAAGTCCTTAAACTAGTCATGTTAACTTATCTAGTTTGAATAAATTAAAAAAAAAAGAGATAAAATTAAAAAAATGATTATAACGAACTTTTATCTTAGAAGTACTCAAAGAACGTGATTTAAAAACTTATTTTAGGTCTTTACAATTGTTGCATAATTATGCGCTATTCAATTAAATACGCAAATTTGCGCTTTTTACTTTTTTAGTTTACGTACATAAAATACGATTCAACCATAAATTATGGTTTAACTTATTACCAAGCTAGAATTTTAGCATATGAATATAGTAATGCTTTCAAAAAATGTCCTGAGCTATGGGGCCGAAATAAAATTGCTGGCACTGAATGGATGAAAGGATTTATGATAAGACACAAAAAGCTTTCTCTGTGCAAGCCAGAAAATACAATATTCTATCAAGAGCAACAAGTATGGATTTCAACTCAACTTAGAAAGAGTACCCTGTAAGTCAAAATATTTTCCAGAACGGATATTTAAAATAGACGAAACAAGTGTCATGACTGATGTGTAGGCACCAAATGTCATAGCTCAGCGTGGTCAAAAGCAAGTTGGTCAAAATGTCTCAGCTGAAAGAGGGCAGCTTGTAACTATGTGTGCTATTATTAATGCAGTTGGAAACACTATACCACCAGCTTTTACTTATCCTAGAGCAAGATTTCAAGAGCATATGCTAATAAGAGGACCTAATGTTTGTGTTGGATTTGCTAACAACCCTAGTAGTGGATGGATGACAGGAGAACTTTTTATACGAGTGCTCAAACATTTAAAGTTCCATTCAAAGTGCAATAAAGAAAACAAGATTTTTTTATTACTAGATAACCACGAAAGCCATTGTACTATTAGTGCAATCAACTTTTGCAGAGAAAATGAAATTGTTTTACTTACATTCCCACCACATTGTACACATGGACTTCAACCTCTTGATGTTTCAGTATTGGGTCCTTTTAAACAAAAGCTTTCTGTATCTCAAAATGACTGGTTGTTAAATCACCCAGGAAGAACTATAACAATTCAGGATTTAGCCAGTATAATAACCCCTGCATATAATAGCTCATTTACACCAAATAATATTACTGCAGGGTTCAAAAAAGGTGGTATTTTTCCTTTTTCAAGAAATGCATTCACAGATGAAGATTTCGACTGTTTAGAAGTAACAAACCAAAGCCTTAATTACATCTCTTATCAATCTAGTAGTAATGACAATAATAAAAAAGCTACATAGATTTTAAAATTTTAAATGTTAGTGATCATTCTATAGTAAAACCTTTGAAGCTGCTGTGCCGAATAATGAGTCACTTAATGCATATAAAAACTCAACTGATGAGCAGTAACAGCCATCTGCAACAGTTTTTTCTCCTGAAATGATTAAACAATACGCAAAAGCACCTCCGAGAAAGAAAACATCGAGAGGCAGAAAAAAAGGAAGATCAAGAATTTTAACAGACACATCAGAAAGACCACCAAAAACAGAATCTTGAACTTACACAAAGCAGAAAATATTTAACAAGCTTATCAACCCCCCAGAAAAATTAACTACTGCAACAGTCTCTAGCTCTACCTGTGTGCACAATAAAAGTAATTCTTGTTTGAAAAATAAAACAAGTTTAAATTTTAAAGACAAGCCTGTTGTATACACAGAAAAATTGAAAACAGAAACATTAAATCATGCAGATTTTTGTTTAGTCCAATGTGCTTCAACAGTTAACAATGCAACGTTAGCTTTTGTTTGCAGAATTGAAGAAATAAATAGAAACATTTTGGTTGTTAATTTGTTGAATAAAAAAGTAGGATTAAATATATTTTACTTTCCTGATATACAAAATAAGTGGTCGGAGCCAATTGCAGAAGTCTTAGCTAAACTTCCTATGCCAAACAATGCAGGAAGCATTTCAAGAGGTTCTGGTATAATATTCAAATTTGATTTTTCTACATTTAAACTTGGTTGAATGTTATGAATTCTCTCAATTTGAACAAAAAGAAAAATTTTATGTTAATCTACAGTGTCCGACAAAAAAAAAAGCTTAGGTAAACTCTCAAAAAATTACAACAAAAAAAAATGACAATCAAATATTCTTTACAATATATACATATATTTAATACTATTTCAGGAAGAAATAATTCATTTCAATAGTGTATCTTTAATATTCTAGAAATATCTTTGGGCAAACTACAACCACATGTTTACGTCATTTTATTATTTGTCAATTAGAGCTTAACATGTCGAATTCCGGACAAATTTTTAGCGAGTTGTGAAAAAAAAAATTTATTGTGAGCGAAAACGTAATCTGATCCGAAGGTGATCAAGATTAATACCGATTGCGTATTATATTATATTTTGAAGATCAACACCGCATTTGTTACTTTTTAATCAACATACAAAACAATATTTTTACCCTATTTATACAATTTTTAATCGGTTAAAAAAAGATAAATTGGTTTTTTAATAATCATTATAAATGTGCTATATATGGCACACTCATGGTAATTTGTCACACAAAAGCACCCAGACACCACAACCACGCATAATTATAGGATCGGCATGTCCAAGTTACAAAAATAATTTTAACGTAAATTTCTTCTGATCATTCCCCCCCTTTTTGATAGACTCCAGTCTATCACACCTTTTTAATTATCGAACTCCAGAAGACACAATCTTGTAATTGGTCGTATAAATTCTTTTTCGCCAATTTTAACTTTTACAACTCTTACAAGTCCATCTTTTCCTTCTAACACTTCTGAAATTCTACCGAGCGGCCAATTTCCTCTAGCTGTATCCAGAGAAATGACTAATACAAAGTGATCTATTTTCATTTTTCGGCCTTCTTGATTCCATTAATACCGCTTTGATAAAGAGGGAAGCCATTCTCGTAACCATCTTTTCCAAAAGTGACGTAATAATTCTTGCACTCGACGCCAACTTGTTTTAGGATGATAATTTTTTGATTGACTTGAGTCAAAAGCGAATTGTTCTCCCACTTGTCCAGTTAAAAAATGATTAGGAGTCAATGGAACATCATCTTTTATATCCGCACTCTGATACGTTAATGGGCGGGAGTTCAGTAATCTCTTCGCACCTGTAAAGCCCGTATGGAGTTCTTCATCAGTAGTATCGGCCTTTTCAAGTATTCCAGATACTGCACATTTTGCAGCCTTGATCATTGTTTCGAACACACCACAAAGATGAGGTCCTAGTGGAGCGTTAAAGTACCACTTGATTCCTTTATCAGCTGTAGAGTTGGTAATTTTATTCTTATCTAAGTCATTGACAAGTTCTTTTAGTTCACGAGATCCACCAACAAAATTTGTTCCATTGTCCGTCAAAACTTCCCCTGGTAATCCTCTTCTATTCACCATTCGAAAAAAGGCATTAAGGAATGAATTTGTATCTAAATTATAAGCTATCTCGAGATGTACTGCCCGTGATAGCAAACAGGTAGACAAGCATAAATATCTTTTTTGTCGTGTCCTCCCTCTACCTTGTATAGTTAGAAATGGCCCAGCAAAATCAATGCCAATT
Source organism: Hydra viridissima (assembly GCF_058129835.1). Lineage (NCBI taxonomy): Eukaryota > Metazoa > Cnidaria > Hydrozoa > Anthoathecata > Hydridae > Hydra > Hydra viridissima. The sequence continues at coordinate 618,389 of NW_028324313.1, read as the reverse complement.
CTTGAAAACGCACGTAGTGGTTCCTTTAAGCGAATTGCTGGCAGAGGGGCCATCAGTTGTTGAACAGGTTTACATTTTCTTCTTCTACATTGGATACTTAACATCGTAAGGCAAATATTAAGCATTTTGTAATCGACTACAAGAGCGTAATAAGCCATCTTCATCAATTTATGGACTTAAAGATATAATTTTGCTTGATACTGATATTGTTTTTCCTTTTTTAAGGTTGTTTTATTCTTCTTTGAAGCTTTCCTGTTGAGCGTTAACAATAATTTCCTTTTCGCTTTCATGATATTCATCAGCTGTTATATCACCTATCGTACGCAAATCAATTTTACACCGAGAGATATTTATAAATCGATACATCCATCCGTTTACTCTGACAAGTTTTTCCCAACATGAGAATCGATTTATATCAAGAAATTGATTTACTACTTCGGAATGCAAAATTCATTAACACAGCGTTTTTCTTTACTTCAATTGAAGCTTCTTGTGTGATTTCAACGTGATTCTGAGGCCGTTTTTCCTCTAAAGAATTCAGGAAACTTGGTCCATGCCACCATAAATTATTGTTTTTTAACTCATTCACTGATGATCCTCGAGATAATAAGTCGCTTATATTAGTTTTTGTAGGTATGTACCTCCATTATTTTAGTTCAGTCTTTGATTAAATGAGTTCGACACGATTAGCAAAAAATGGTTTCAACTTTCGACTGTGATTCTTTATCCACCATAAAACGTTAAGACTATCACACCATATAGTTACGTATTTAATTTCAAGCTTCAAGGCCTTAACGATTTTCTCTGTAAGTCGTAAACCGAGAACAGCTCCAAGTAACTCAAGTCTTGGTATACTGATAGATTGCAATGGACTTACTCGGGCCTTTGACATTTTGACTACACGGGTCACTTCTACTGTGTCATACAAACGTTGTTGATAAGCAACAGCACCGTATACTTTACAAGACGCATCCGCAAAAACGTGTATGGATCGATTTATAACTGTTGAAGTCGTTTGTAAACATCTAGGAATGTTTATCATAGAAAGATCTTTTCGTTCTTGAAACAATTGATCAACATTTTTCAAAATCCAATCCGGAATTCGATCTTCCCGCTCAATTCCGTCAATCCACAACTCTTGCATAATTATTATTTATTCGAATGATGTACGGTGATAAAAAACCCAATGGATCGAACAAAGTTGCCTTTTTTTTTTTTACCAAAAATCTTTTTTGTACCGCATTTTCTTCGGTTTTTTCGACGGAATGAAAAGTAAATAAACCAGGTTTTGTTTTTCAGACAATTCCAAGCGTTTTTCATGGCAGGTAATTCTCCAGAATCTAAATTTATATGCTCTGCATGATCATTTTCGGGTGTTACCTTAAGAACTTTGACCAAGTTTGAAAGCCATTTTCATGCAAACATTCCTGCTAAGCTCCATAGTAGAGTAAGTTCTTTCTATAATTGAATCCCTGTTTTTTTCATCAACCACAGAAATTATTGTATTGTCCATGCAAGTTGCTTCAAGAACAGCTTCAGAAGCTAAAGGAAATGTTTGTGCATACTTTCTTGCGTGTTCTTGTGTTACTAATTGAGCCATGAAAGGTCTCTTGCATGTCTATCTAAGCTTTTTTTTTGTCGGACACTGAATTAAAATGGAGAAATCAAGAGATATTGTGTTGATCACTTAAGTGGTACATATGACTAACCGTTGGTTGCCTACAGCTTAGGGTTTGGAACTGAAAGTGCCAAGATGAATTTATTGTAGCGGATTAACCATAGCATTTAATCCTTAAACGAAAAATAATTCATGACAACAGGTATAACCTAAGGATTAAGTTCAGTGATTAAGAATCCAGTATTGGTTTGGATGCAACTTTCAAGTGTGATTATCCTTTTTAGTATTATAAATTTAGTTAGTTGTAATTATGTTAAATAGTTGTAAAGTTGTAGATATTTGTAAAGTATGTAAGATGCATAAAAATATGTTTTTTTTTGTTTTAATATATAAATTTTTTACATTTCATGTGTGACCAATCGTTTTTAATACAATATGATCACCCTAAACTTCTTTTTACTACATATCACATCAATAATAAACATACAATAATTTTGTTCAACTTTTCAAGTGAAATACTTCACTGTGCGTTCTATTATTCGAAGTCTTCGTTATGATAAAATAAAAACTAGGTTGTGAATAATTTGAAAAGTTAACTTTTAGATAAAAAAAAAAAAAAAATCATTATTCAAGATGGCGAGTAACAGGGATTTGTTGTATAATTTTGTACTTTCAACTTCAGTTTAGAGCACTTTCCAAAAGATCCTACATGTCGTTGAATTTGTGTTACCAAGTACACATCAGTGTTCACTAAATAGTTTAAGTAATATGCTTTTATCCTCCTAGGACAAAAAGTTTTATAGATTTTTTACAAAATTATTTCATTTCTATAGGAGTTCTATAAAAATAATTGAGTTCTATAAAATTTCTATAGACAAAGTTTCTTGAAGTCTATAGAAATTCAAAATATTAAATTTCTAGACTTCAAGAAATTTCGTTTATAGAATTGATCAAATATTAGATCATAGAGATATTCTGCAAAAGAACACGTGTCTTGAGAAAGTAACGTCTATTGAGTTTTTGCTAAAGAAAGACTAAAATTATATATAGTGACAATATAAAGATTACTTTATATTGTGGATTTTTATATAAAAAGTTATTGTAACATATAATGGTTGATTTAAAGTTTGATATAGCTGCACTATTATTTATTTAAAAAGGTAAAGTTAGCCATATTTATATATATCATATATATATCATATATATATCATATATGTATTATATATATATATATATATAATATATATAGGTGATTCTCCAGAAAGGTAGCAATATACTGTCACCACTAGTTTTTTCTTTCAAGTTAATACTATTTTTATTTTTAACGGGTACAAATAATAAATTTACAGCTCATACAATGTTAAACTAATCTAACCCAATCCAAAATAGTAATTTCAGTGAATAAATTATGTTCCACAGACTGTGACAAGTCACGTCCGTGCAATGTCACCACCCAGACCTTTTGCTAATCCCAAGTAGTTTAATCTTTGATAGAAGTGCTTTACTTTTTTTTAATGCATAATAATTAAATTGATTAAATAAATAATTAAAAATACATTAAAATTAGAGTTGACATATTATTTTCCTTAAAAACATATTTTTAAAGTAACTTTTATGCGATTGAACCTCGTGTCACCAGCTCAAGTGTCACGCCTGTAGATAAAGTTGTTAACATCAAAAAAAAGCTGCAGGATGAAGCAGTAGTGCTCTCTGTTGCTGTCCTAGCTGAAATACCAGACATTTTTATTAAAGAGTAAAATTGAAGGAAGGTTTGGTGGAGTTATTTTGTGTTAATAAGCGTTGAAGCTTTAAAAGTTTATGTAGTAAACTTCTCACGTTTTAATGCGACTGTCCTTTTTTTCCAAAATTCTTTGTTAAGAACTGGAAATCAGTGAAAAAATGTCAGTTCCTTTCATGTATCTATTAGAACAACCAAACGCAGTTCATGAATTCACTATTTTAATGTTAACTTTTAAAATGTCATATAGGAAGATAAACTTTTAGCCCGAATTAGAAATGGCTTCCGAGCTTCACTTTTCAGATCGAAGTTAGACATCTACTATATATAATATATGATTGTTTTTTTGTTCTTTGTATTTCTTAACGCTTGTTAAAACCAGGTAAATATTTTCAGCGGTTTGAATTTATGGTTTTAAAACTATCATTAAAAAGTTTCCAAATTGAGTTAAAAGCAGCGTCGTTTTTAACGGAAAAATGGAATATTCAAATGTGAATTAGAGTACTTTTTCTTTTGTCAAAAATAAAAATGAATACCATTTTTTTCCGTTTCACACAAAGATCTTCCAAAAAAAAAAAAGGGGGGGGGGGGTGCGAAACCAGACTAGCGCCAAAATATTTTGTTTTTAGAAAAACAAAAAACAATATTAAATGCACAAAATCATGAAAATGTCTTTATAAACTGTGCTATCATCAAGTATGAACCTTTCACAACAATTAATAAGTATGCAAAACGCAAGCTAAAAACAAACGAGCTGATACGAATTGGTTCAGATCTATAAAGAAAATAATTATATAAAGAAAATAATTACGTCAAATACCTAAATACAACAAACTATTTAAAATTTTGATGAGTATTGCTTTTGTTTATTAAAATAGTGTTTAGCATTGTTTGAAATAAGACATTGTTTTAGTGTTCGGCAAAATCAAATATACGTCAAACCTTTAAAGATTTGAATTTGAACTGTTCTTTGAGGGGATAGATTTGAATTTGATTTGACAAATATCTGGAGGATTTGGATTTGATTTTCAAATATTCACTTTGTTCTCAATTTTTGCGTTTGAAAAAAAAACGCCAAATTTTACAGGCCCGCAAACATATATATCACTTTATTCCGGGGTCTTTGCAGTGGTTTCCGGAATGGCGGTCGCCTTTCAATAACGGAAAAAAAAAAAAAAAAAAAAGAGTTTTTAATTAAAGTTTGTTAATATTAAAGAGAAAGTAAAGAGCATAGAGAAAGAAAAAAAGAAAAGAAATGTAAACAAAGTACAAGATTAAAAGAAAAAACGTAGAAAAAAATATATGTAAAAATCAAAAGAAAAAATTGCAAATACAATTTAACCACAATAAAAATGGAAAAAGTAAAACAATAACGAATCGAAAAACATTCATTGAAAGAAACAATCATTCGAAAAAAGAAAATAATAAAAAAATATAATAATGGCTTGCTTGAAAGCAAAGAATTTTTTTTTTTAATTTTATTAATTTTCTGTGCGTTTTTGTATATTGTCTTGTATGTTTGTCTATTGTTTGTATTTTCCGTCGTGTATTCAAATTCAAATTTATTTTAATATTCGTTATTCTTATTTTCATTAATTATTTTTCATTATAATAGTTGCTATATGTCATTGTTTACTTTTACGTTTTATAAGTTTTAACTGTTTGTAACTGTCTAACTTTGTTTATGTAGCTATTGTATTTATAAAGACAAGTGACTTATATATAATTATTATTATTGTTATCATTATTATTAATATTATTTTTATTATTTAAACCATTATTATTTTAATCATTTTCATTAGGTGTTTACTTAATATTAGTATATTTACTATTTGTAAACAACCTTGAAATGTATCTATTTCAGAAATATATATTACATTCCTAATTATGTCGGATAATCCAGAACCCGAATCTTTTTCTGTTACAAAAACCACCAAACGTTCACAATCAATTGTATGGGATCATTTCACAGTTGATGAGCATGACAAAACCAAGGCCATATGCCAGCATTGTCCAAAGCACAAGAACAAGTATGCTTACAATAAAGGTGGGACAACAAATCTAATGAACCATTTAAATTCTCAACACAAAAGCAAATTACTTGGGGACAGAGAACCAAAGCAACGACGTTTAGATGATATGATAATGACACCAATCGTTTATTCTCCAGATCTATTCAATGAATACTTAGTTAGCTGGATTGTCAAGAATGATCAATCATTTAATGAGGTAGAGTCCAGCCACTTTCGTAAACTACTCACTCTACTGAAACCAAATTTGTCAATCATGAGTGCGCGCCAATTAAAAAGCCAGATAATGGACACTTACAACACCAAAAAACAATTGCTAAAGACCCTTTTTTTGAATCTTGACTCAAAGGTTTCATTCACCACTGACTGCTGGACATAACCCAACAACATTGCTTTTATGGGCATAACGGCTCATTACATTGACAAAGACTGGAACCTACATGCCAAAACTCTTGATTTCAAATCCTTGCCTGATTCCCATTCAGGTTCAAATTTATCTAATGCATTCTTGTCAGTTTTGATTGAATTCGGTCTTACAAGCAAAGGAATGGGCATTACCTTAGATAATGCTTCCAATAATAATTCATTTATGGATATTTTAAATTCCAAGTACGAAATTAAAACCACCTTTGAGCATATTCGGTGTTTTGCTCATGTGCTGAATTTGGGCGCGCAAGCAGGTTTGGATGTTTTGAAAGATGATCTTGTAAAACTTAGAACAGGAATTAAAAAAATCCGATCCAGTCCTCAATCATATTCTAGGTTCAAAGGTTTCCAGCAATCAAATTGCACCTTAAAACCAATACTTGATGTCCCTACAAGATGGAACTCAACAGCTGATATGCTTAAACGAGCAATGGAATTAAAAGTTGGTTTCATTGCGTATTTTTGCGATTTTGACTCAACTGCAAACAATCCAGACTGTTGTCTATCAATTTCAGCAGATGTTTGGAACAGGTTTGAAACAATTGTTTTGTATCTTGAACCATTCAAGGAATTTACCCAGCTCATTAGTGGTGATTCATATTCCACATTGTCTTTGGTGGTTCCTCTCTTCAATATTCTTTTGGATCACATTACTGAATGGATGACCACAAAAACCAACCCTGAAGATAATCTACACCGCTCTACAGTTGCAGCGCTCGCAAAAATGTCAAAATATTATAATTTGACTAGTGACTGCTTTACTATCTGCACTGTCCTGGACCCAAGATTTGGTATTGAATATTACAAAAATGATAAGGGCGCAAACAGCGAGTCGTATACAAAGATTATGGACACAGTCAATTGTGAATATCAAATCAATTATGCCCCAAGCAATGGTACAACTGCTACAAGCATTCAAAACGTTTCAAAATATACCCCGTTCAAATCGCGTGTTTCATCAAACCCATGTAATGAGTTTGAAAACTATTGAAATGATACAAGTAAGATAGATGGCGGCAATAATAGCAACATATTACTTTGGTGGAAATCTCGATCTGACAAATATCCAAACCTATCCAGAATGGCCAGAGATTACCTGGCCATTCCTGCTACATCTGTATCATCAGAAAGGCTCTTCTCATTAGGAAAAAATCTTATTACTGACAAAAGAAATCTTCTCTCTGCAGATACCATTCAAGCTTGCCAGTGCTTGAAGTCTTGGTTGGATTAAAAAGAATAAAAGAAGCTGTAATGTGTGAGAAATAGTAACAAATGCTGCAATATGAATAAAATTTATAGATTCAGATAACTAAAATTAATAAATGAAATAAGTTAAATAACGTTCAAATATACATCAAATCTTGGAAAGATTTGAATTTGATCTAAATTCAAAATAGGAAGATTTGAATTTGGCCATTTCAAACATTTGACGCATATTTGATCAAACTATTTGAATTTGTGCCGAACACTACATTGTTTTATATAAAAAATACTAAGAAGCTATTCTTCAAAATATTTTAAAAAACATGACATTTATATATCAGGGGTGGTCATTTTCAGGGAATTTTTGAAAACGAAGTACATAGGGGAAAGGTGCCTATGATGGCATAGCGCCTATGATAGCATACTAGTCATATTTCCAAAAATATTGGTTTTGGTATATAAGTGATTAGACCAACATGTGTATATTAGTAATTCATTACTTCTGGTGAAAATTCGTCCTTCTGTCGTAAATAATGCTTTTGTAATCAACAAACATAAATTTACGCATGTGGTGTTGTAGTTTTAATGCCCTCATATATTTAGGATTACGATTTTATTATACATCATACAAAAGTGAAATTTTTATGCATTTCATCTGCTGGCTTTGTACATTTATTAGAATACTTATTTTAATGCTATGTGTAGAATAAGGTAAAAACAGCTTGTTTTAATAAATATGGTGACTCTTTCCTATGATGGCATACCGAGAAGTTGCCATCCCTATGATGGCAAGCTGTGTCTACCTTAAAGTCTGCAAAATAAGTTGAAAAAAATGCCTGAAATAAATTTTAATGCGCATAAAAAGGTGATCAGGCTAACAAAAAGATGAAATACAAGAGTTTGAGAAACCAACACATTTGGAAATGAGATCTCCCCCATCAGAAGCTACCACATGCATTGGATCTTCTGTTTCAACGAAAGGATAAGATCTAGTATACAAAGTTGTGTCCAGTGCCTTTAGCAATCCCTAAAATTGAATTGAAAAGGGCATGAAAACGTGGAAAAACTGGACCGCTGAATACCACACCGGATATCCAAGAATTAAAAGATAAGGGAAAAGAAAAAGATAACAAAGAAAAGGAAAAATTTGCTAGAAAAACAAAAAGAAAGACGACTGTTGAAAAAAAATACTGCAGTGAGGAGATTAAAGGAAGTAATAATGTAATGGGTTTCGAATCTGATACAGCATTTTTGTATTGTTATGAACTTTATTTGCTGTCTTGCTCTAAAGAACCATGGATTTGTTGTCAAAAATGTAGATCTTGGTATCATTGCTTATGTGCAGGCATAAAGAGAAGTAGAAAAAAATTTATATGTGAACTATGCTTATAGACAAAATATTTATTTTTGATTTTCTTTTTTTGATAAGTTGTGTTTCCATTAATAAAAAACAAAAAAAATCTTGTTTGTCTAATTTCTTTAAAGTGTGCCATCGTAGGAGCAGTTAGTTGCCTATGATGGCATACATATTTTTTTTTTTAATGGTATAAACTTATAAAAAAGCAAAATAGTAAAAATATCGGAGGTTCATTATTATTCTGCATGCTAGAGGGAATACACCTATGTCAAAAATTATTTTTTAAGTTTTCAGATAATGACTCAGAGCAACGTTAAAGTTAAGTATGCCATCATAGGCACCTTTCCCCTACCCAGCTAAAGTTGGAGCAAATATGCTAAAACTTAGTCAAAATTCTTTTTAGGTTAATCGGGTGATTTTTAAGTCCCTCTCAAGACTAAAGTTGTTAAGAAATTGTACTTCAAAAAAGGAAAAAAAGTTGAAATTATTTCAGTTTTTTTTGTTGTTGTTGTTGTTATTTGTTATCTTTATTTTCTTTTAAAAGGGTAAGTCATCATGTTTTTTACATATTCTTGGTTAAAACGATATTTACGAAAGGAAAAAATGAAAGTTTTATGCTACGCAAGAGGTTATGAAATCAGCAAAATATGTATTTTCATTCTTAAAGTTCATTCAGATCGACAGCCGGAAAAATTCCCGCTTAAATCAACCAAAAAAACAAACTATTTTAAACTAAACAAGTAATTTACCTTTAATAAAAATCTTTACAAATACTGTTAAGACAAAAATTATGAATTAATTAAAATAACTATTTTAAAATGAACAATAATTTCCTAAGTCTACAATTTCCTTTTCTTCAGTTTAGAGAGTGGCATCAGGCTTTCTGATTTTTTTTTTTGTAATATTACTTTTTCCCACACCAAAAACCTTGAAAGTTGACCTTACTTTGTCGACAGTTAAAAGTCTGTTCTGCTTGTCATCTTCATTTTCTTATCTTTGCGCAAACTGCTGCATCATTCCGATTGCTCGTTCAGAATGATCATTGACAACAATTAATATTTTGGCAAAGTTTTCAAAATTCTTAAACGAGGAATGGGTGTGCCAATATTGGGGTGGAAGTGACAACCAGTCTCTCACTCTCTGATGTTTAAAAAAATGTTTAAAAAAATCTGGATACGCGTGTTAGCAAGAATAAGTCAGAGTGCTACCATTACACAGAACCAAGAAGCCTCCCAGACAGCCTCCTGTTAGAGGCCCAATGCTGGCCCAGTTCCGCTTGCGACAGCCGCGCGATGCCGGCAATTGATCACGGCCCAATGTCAAAACGGCCAATGGCCCAGCATCGCTAGCCAGCACTGGCCCGGGATCATTTTCCAGCATTCGTCCGTGATCGTATGCCAGCACTGACCCGTTACTTTTAACCAATATACATTCACTAACGCGCTATTATTAGCCATTTCTAATGTGATATCGCACAAAAAGCAAATACAAAAGTAAATATTTTTTGATATTTATTCCAGTTCAAATTGACAAAAATAATTTTCAATAGTACAGATATTATTGATAGTTTGAAATAGTGCTATTTATCCAACGAGTTTTTTCGTTCTTCTCAAGCCTTTCGTCCACCATTTCGATCTCCTGAAAGCTGAAAATACTCTTCAGCCAACGCTCAAACTCTTCGCTTGATGCTCCCGAGTTTAAATGATTTAGTTTTACAGCACCTAAATAAAAACTTCAACTTGACAAAATTATAAATATAACAATTGAACACATACAAATAAATATATATTAAATAAAAATAAAGATTTCTTCTTACCCAATAAAATCTTTTTCTTCTTCAAGTTTTCCACTGAAATAAGCAGCTCTTTTTTAACAGCTGTAAAAATCAGGATCTCTTAGAAATTTCATTCTTAAAATTCAAGTAAAATAAAAATAAACATTTACAAATATTACTTAAAATATCTGAAAGTATAAATTCTATGCATATTACTACTAACCAGTGCAATGAAGTCTTCCTTCACTCACTTTGGCAAGAATCCGTCTGACAGATGAACATCAATTGAATGTCAATGAAGACCCTGAAAACTAAAATTAAAAAGAAAAAATTAATGAAACTGTTTATTTTAACAATAGGTTAATGTGCATTTTATTGCATATACATACATATATATACTGTGAGGGCGGTGGATTTTATTACTTTATTGTCTTCTTATTTTATTTATATGTTTATGTTTTATTACGTTTGAGGGAAAGGGCAAGGGGAAGGTTTGAGTTTGGTGTTGTTTGGATTAGGTATATGGAGGTTGGGAACTAGGTTGATGGTCTGGAGAGTATTTGGTTAGGAAAGGGCTAGGTTTGGGAATAGTTTGGTTAGGAATGGGCAAGGTCTAATCAAAAAGGCTTAACTTATATTCGCCGTCCTCAGTATATCCTATAATATAAAACTCAACAAATTTTCTATTAATGTGTAACGGTAAGCACTCTTATCTTTGTGTGACGTAAGTGTAATGGCGCGGATATGCTAAGGTGCGCGGTAGAGTGTATCAAACTTTTCAATAACAATATTTAACGCATATAGTAATAACAACAATAATATTAATAATCGAAATGCAAACCAAAGTACTTACTACTGGTTCTTCTTCTCTTACTTACTTTTCTTAATAAATATTCTCAATTATTCTCATCGATATATATTCTCTTAAAATTAACTCATGCAAATATCAATAAATCAATGCAGATAATAACGCTTATTTAAAGTTACTCAAATATCTTTTCTTACAAATTCTTCTCGTGAGTTTCTCTTTAAAATCTTTATAAATACTTCTCATAAAATTCTCTTTAAATCTTTAAAAATCCTTTTCTCATAAATTTCTCTTTTAAATCTCTTAAAACTCTTTTCTCATAAAATCTTCTTTTAAAATCTCTTACTCCTCTTAACTCTTACTTTGCCGTCTTAAAATCTCTTCAAAAACTGTCTTCTTTTCTTTTTTTTGAGCTTTTTTATAGTTTTCGGTTGTTTACCGTTTTGCTACTTATTCATCATTTATTTATATGACAGGTTGAATAAGTGTCCGTGCGTACATCTTTTCTTGGTTGTTGTTATTTTTTACTTTTCTTTTCGCTTTATCATCTTATTCATATGACAAATTCAATAAGTCTCCGTGCGTACTTTTTTGTTGGTTGACTCACTCTTTTTTTCGTTCAAATATCATATGCTTGAGTCGGTAAAACTTTAAGATAATGTTTACAATTTTATCATTTTCCCTTCTCACAATACACATATAGTTATAGTGCATTTCAGAAAATGAGGAGAGTGACCATTGACAAAATAATTTAATGAATATAATACAAGTATCAATAAATTACAACCTTAAAAGTTATAAATTACAACCTTTAACTTAAATCCATGACTACATTGTAGTGTATATACATATATATATATATATATATATATATATATATATATATATATATATATATATATATATATATATATATATGTATATGTGTATATATATATATATATATATATGTGTATATATATATATATATATATATATATATATATATATATATATATATATATATATATATATATATATATATATATATATACTAAAAATACCAAAAGTAACTCAAAAATCAAATGCAAATAAAATACGAAATCAAAAACAATTTATTAAACATTTATGGGAATCATTTTTATGCCAATTACATTTACCAAAAGTAATTTCTCCATCGGCAGGTCTTGAATGCATAAATAAAGACAATGTTGTTATAAAATTGTTATTGTTAGGAAAGAAAACTTAAGACACAAGTAAAATTAAATTAAATAAGTTAAATATTTTCAATTACCACCTCATATAAAACTATGTATGAAATAAGCACATTAATTTTGTTAGTAATAATGTAAGAAAACAGACTTAGTGCAGATTTCAACAAATTAAATTACAACAAGTGAAGTAAGGGTGAAACAACAAAACCATCATCAACTTGTGGAATACACACTTGAGAATTCTTTCATCTAAAATTGCAATCTGTTTAACTTTATCTAAGTGTGATACTAAATGTGATTCTTAACAGACTTGAATCACACAGGTTTTTTTAAAATTAAAACCTTGCAAAAGACACAAAACTGGCCAAAATGATATTTTGCTACTTTTAAACAAAGGTTAACCATCAATATTCAAAAATTTTGAAATTTTATCATAAACATGGTTTAATATTTGTTAAACTAATTGCTGAACCAAAATAAAAATCACCACCTGCTCGATATGCAACTATAAAATTGCGTCGAGTTTTTTAAATAGACAAGTCAGATTAACACTAAACTGAACAGCCCAATCAGCTAATAGGGTATTCAAATCTGATGAGAATGTTTTATCATCATTATCATCACTAAAATTTAAATATGACCAAGTTCAGTTTCAACATTAACATTGTTATCTGAAAATATATTAACAACAGTTCCAAAAACTGAATCATTATTATCAACAACTTTTTCACTTATAGCAGGAAAATTGTCTTTTGTAGATATGTATGAGGGGGTAACAGTTATCTCACCAAATGAGTTTTGTAGATTAAATATTTCACAACAGATATCTTCAATAAATATTTGTTGCGAGCTTTTTAAAATAACTCTAACTATGTATGTAACAGGAACAATACATTATCCTGAAGTTAAGATAGAAAAATATATAAACATTTAATTTGGATGGTTCACTCTTATATTGAATTGCTAAAATGAGAAAAGTGACAATTGACAAAGTCATTTCATGATTACAATGTAAATAACAATAAATTACAACCAAGTTCACTTAAAATGAGTTTAAAACTAACTTAAATTAAATAAGATGTTTTTAATGACAAGTAATAATAAAGGAGCATATAATAATAAAAACAAAGATGAATTAATAACAGCAAAAACCACAACAAAAATAAACATAATAACAATATATATATTGTTGTTATCTTTTCTTTGTTGTTGTTATGCTATTATTTTGTTATCATCTTTGTATATATATATATATATATATATATATATATATATATATATATATATATATATATATATATATATATATATATATATATAAATAGGTAGTTCAATAAAAAAATCAAACTCATTTTTTTGAAATGATATATATCATTGGAAACAGCAGAATGAACGATTTCCAAAACTGCAATCCTTTTTTCTCTAACTAAATTTGCTAAAAATTTATCAATTTTTAAAGGTAAAAAATTTTGTGCTTCAAATTCTTTCAAAAATTGTGACCACGGATGTAACAAATTGAGAGAAATATCAGTGTTACTTAATTATTTATACAGATATTGACCACAAATTTTCAGGGTTGCTTGCTGCATTAATATATTACAAAAAAAGTAAAAAAAAACAGTGGCAGATTTACCCGGGGGCGTTTGGGCCACACGCCCCCGGAAGGCGGTTTTTTTTTTTTTTTTTTTTTTTTGAGCTTTTAAACTTTAAACGTTAAAGTTAGAATGTACAATAAAAACAAAATAAAAAACATTTACCATTCCAATAATAGCATTAAAAAAGTTATAAGGGATAGAAAATTCATAATTGGAAACTTCATTGTTTTTTCAATTGGTAAAAAAAGGGTTACATGAAGACTTTATATAATATATTATAATAAAAACCTCACCTAACTTTATTATAGCAATAAAAAAAACAATGTACATGAAAATATTGTTTGTACAGATGAAAAAAAACTTATTTTAAAGAAATGGATTGCAATTACTAATGTAGAAAACCATAAAAAATTTAAGATATTGTATCTATTGGAAGCTAATGTCTCCCAAAGCAATGTCAGCAAGAAATTCACTTATTAAAAATATTTTTCTTTCATTGTTCAAATATTCAACATTGATTAAGCTGTTGTTCTTTTTTGATGAAAAGGAATGAATACTTCCCATAAAAATAATATCTTTCCCCTCTACATCCCAAATATGATTTATGCTTCTTTGTAGCAAACCAGGATCTCTGTTTAATATCTGCCTGATAATGTCTCTTGTTTCATCAGAAAAATTGGCAAATGTTTTTGGTTCCACATTTTTGTCTTAATCTAATTTTATTGCTCTTTCTATTTTTCTCCTCTCCGTTTTGTCCCACTTTTGAGCAGTTTCTACTTGACGTAACTTGGCAGCAGCATCAATTTCAGACTTCCTCACAAGCAACAGCTTTCTGTTTGCTACTGCTTGTTTAATGGCAAAAGTAATGATATCTTTTTGTTTAGACAAATTCAACTGCATCAACCAATTAAACGTCTTATTGATTTTGCATTTTACTTTACCATCTAGAAATCCAGTGGTAGCATTAGGAGCTCTCTTACTCAGTGCATCAAACATACCCAGAGCTCTTTCGCTATGCATATTATGCACTGGTGCTTCTAGTGTACTGTTAATTACATCTCTACTGGGGTTGGATAGGGCACCAGAGAGATATGGCGCTAGTTGCCTCTTTAAAACTATAATAAATCCTTCGGCAAGAGACTTGGCAATTTCTTTAAAATAATTATCAGACTCTGCAGTTCTAAGTAAGACAAGTACAGTATCTGTTTGTACCAGCTCACAACTGAAACAATCCACAGGCAATGAAAGCAGGAGTAACGGGTCATTCTTTATTTCTGTAAGCCAACAAAGACATGATTTTAATAAAGGAACCTGTTAAATAAAAACAAGTTAACTTGTTAGATTTTTTTTTTTTATTCAGTACATGCATTTAAAATTTTTGCATCAAGTAAAATTTATTGAAGTATGCTTTTTTACTGTGGATATCAACAAAAATTAAATCTGTATTATCAACCTGTGTTAAATGTAAATTATGTTATATGTACCATTTCTAAATGACTTCTGTTCTCTTTGTTTTCATAAAATTGTGTCATCCATGGACCTGTCAAACATTTGCCATACAGTCCTGTGAAAAAAAGATAAAAATGTATTTGTTAAAAAAAAAGATATCTTGTTGACTATGCTTATGTAATAATTAAGAATTATTAAACTTATATAATGGATAGTTATAAGAAAAAAAGGACATGCAAACCTACCTAAAACTCTCAATTGAGTCATAATTTTTGGATTGTTAAAATCACCCAGGAGAGCAAGTCTCAATGCAGCTGCGCTACAGTATTTTTTAAGATATGTGATGAGACTGTGTTTCAGCTGGTAAACATTGCCTGCCATATGGAATAGAATATGCAGCCGATTCCCTACATACCGAACAATAACTCCAGGTTTCAGACCATTGCTAATTAATTATGTCTTAAAACCAGCTGGGTCACCAGATTTCATTTTGTATCTAAATTTCAAAAAGAATACCTTTTATTTATATATATATATATATCCGTAATTATCATATAATTATGTTTATTACTAATTCCTAAAACTAAAAATATATGGATATAAAAAAAGTTACTTTAATTTAGACACAGCATTAAGCATATTTGCAGCATGACACTCATTCCCATACACCTGGCTTGTAACATTGTAGCTTGAGTCAAGTTTGCATAGAATTTTCCGAGCTTCGGTTGCCAGACCATCTAAAGGATGAACATTGCAGTTGAGTTCAGTTAGTGGTTTGCAAAACATGTCACTGAGTTGTTGATTGATACAGTGATTTACTTTTGCTCTGTCTGTAAGAGTAGACTCAAAGGTGTTGCAAAATTTGTTAAGTATAATATGCTGTTGTATACCTGTAAATTTTGAATAAGTTGATGTAATGTCCTGAAAAGAATTTACTAGCTGCACCATATAGTCCCCTGATTTGCCACCTGCTAATTCAGCAATTTGTATTGTTAGCTGTCGTCCAGAAGTAGATATGTGACATTCGTTGACATGAACCCCAGCTTTAGTTGTTGCATCCCAAGAGAGTGTTGCTACAGCAGATGTAGAGTAATAGAGGTGTTCTGCCACTTGTATATCTGAGATAACACCTAATTCATATGCCATCTGTGCAGTCTGTGTTGGTCGGGGAACATACTAAACATGTGAACGAGTCAGCTCTTTGACAACAAAACAGATAACTTGCCCAGCATTTTTTATCGGTACTTGGTTTAGAAGGCACATATAGATGCACTTACGGATATGTGTTGTATATCTGACTTGCTTTTTATGTTGTCTTTTGTTATATGACTTTGTAGTAAAATGTGTGTTGGTGAGTTGTTCTGTGGGCGGTCCAGTTGACTTTTGAGATCATCCAATTCCAAGCCCTGATTGACAATGTCTTTGAGTTCTTCTTTTTTTTCTTTCAGCTTTTGTGTTAGCTTGACTATGTGTTTATCAGCTCTTTTACTTTTTCTCTTTGCATTCAAAATAGTCCTCTTAAAATTTTTTAATGTCAACCTTTCAAGACGTGCATTTAATAGAGAACTTTCTAGCTTCAACTTTCTCTTCTCTTGTCTGAGCTTGTCGATACATATTTTTTTCCTCTTAAGGTCTTGGGTTAAAGATTTTATGTGTACATTATCAGAACTTAGCAATTTTTTTGCCTTCAAGTATTTGATCTGTTTTCCCATTGTTTCTTTTTGCAGTACTAGGGATTTTCTTAAATTAGGACATTTCGAACAGTCTGTTTTCAATTTCTTTGCATTCTCTATGTTAACTGTCACCACATTTCCAGTTTGCAATACTTCCTCTACTTCCATTGGCATAGCTAATTGGGCTTTTGTTTTGGGGACTTCAATTCCAATAGGTTGATAATTTGATTCCAATAGATTTGATAATTTGCACCATAGTTCATTGAGCCTCTTTTTGAAATATTTAATTTCTAAAAAAATTCTCTTTAAGGCTATTGTAACAGCTCCAATATTACATTCATACCCATGTGAAGACAATATTTCATGCAGTCTCACACTAGCTTTTGTTATCTTTTTTTCCTCTAACAAGTAGATGTAGATTGCAAAACCATTTCTGAAAAGGGTGACATTTTTTGGGTCAGTGTTTTTAATGAGTCGGTCAGTATCTTTTTATTTTCAATTTTCAGTATGTTATTGAGTTGGTCATTATTTTAACTAAATGGTCAGTATTATATATTAACTGTCAGTTAATTAATTTAGTTATCAGTTTTTAATTAAATGGTCAGTAATTTAACCAAGTGTTCAGTTATTTAACTAAATGATTTGTATTTTAAGCAAAATTATCTGTATTTTAAAATAAGTGATCTGTATTTTAATTAAAATGATCTGTATTTTAAATTAAACGATCTGTATTTTAAACAAATATTTAATGATCTGTAACTTAAATAAAATGATCTGTTATTTAACTAAAGTATTATGAACTTTGACCAAAGTAACTAGATAAAATTTACAAATAAGACTGCCATTTCTATCTGAGCACTGAACAAAGAAAGTTTAAAAAAATGGAAAACTTTATTCCAGAATACAAGTCCTCTAGTGAAGAAGAAATTGAGACAATAGAAGAGCAAGCATCATTGAAATCAAGGAAACAGAAACGAAAACATGAATGGATAAGATGTGAAACATACCCGAATAAGAAAGATGCAATTGCAGGTAAACAGTTTTTAAGTCATCAGACAGCTAGGTCTCAGACAGATAGGTTCCTTACAGTTAGGTCAACAAACTTTTAGGCCTAAGAGCCATTTAGGTCTACAAACATATATATTCATTGCACATTTGGAGAGAGGAGATGCATTTTGCTCTCTCCCCTCTTTCCTCTCTCCTATAACTCTCTCTCTCTTTTCCTTTTCTTCTCTTTCTCTCTCTTTCTTCCTCCTCTTCTTTTTATTTAATTCTTCTCAAATATTTTTTCAGCGATAACAGCAGAAGATCAATGGAGTTATCATTATTCCAATTACACTAACGATGGAAAAAAATCATTCTATAGATGTAAAGCCATTCAAAGATGCAAAGAGCAATGTGATGCTGCAGTTTATCTGTTATTTGATTCAGCAAGTGACAATGTAATCATTTACAGAACTGAAAATGGACATGAACATGACAGTAACAATATGTCCAAAGAAGCCATCCCTATTTTTTTAAAGACTGAAATCAACAAAATGACTTGCTTATAAAACCAAAAAGAATTTTAAGAACCCTTGTAGATAATGGCCACCAAATCCAAATGAAACAACTCCAAAACTATATAACTGCTTACAAAAAGAAAAAATATGGTAGTATATCAATTTCTCTTCGTGGATTAGAACAATGGACAATAATAGTGTTCCCAACAGTGAGGATGAACCTTTCATAGTAAACTACAAAATAGTTTACTCTGATGGTTCAGATATCGAAGAAGAAAATGATGATGTCCTAGACAATTCAATATTTCGAATTTTTGTATCAACAAAAAGACTCTTATGTCAAATTTCAGGAAAAGATAAATTACATGTTGATGCTACGTACAAACTAAATTGGCAAGGGTTCCCTGTGTTACTAGTTGGGACCACTGATATGGATTGCCATTTTCATGTATTTGGAATGACCATGTGTTCCAATGAAAAAACTGCAGATTTCAAGTTTATATTTGATAGCATTTCTTATGGTTTGGCAAAAATCAACCAGGGAGGTTATGAACCTGAAGTATTAATCTCAGATGGTGCTGATGCAATTCGAAATGCATTTTCTGATGTTTTTGGCAAAAAGGATATGGTGATGTGTTGGGCTCATATGCGTCAGAATGTTAATAAAAAGACTGAGGCAATGGTGAGAAAACCCATCAAGATGTACTTATTGAGGATATAGACACATTGCAAAAAAGTCAGAATGAAGAGATCTTTAAGAAAGCTTCAGGTTTATTTTTGAAAAAATGGAAAACACTTGAACCATAATTTTCTAGGTACTTTGAATCAGAATAGTTGAATTCTCATCAAACTTGGTATGAAGGCTTTAGACAATTCACACCAAGTACTAATAATGCTCTTGAGTCATTTAATAGAGTGGTAAAAGATGAAGATACCTTAAGGGAAAGGCATCCATTTTCAAGATTTAAAGGGGTTGCGTTAGAGATGGTTGTAAAATGGTCAAATGAATATTCAACAAACATGAAAAAATACAGTCAAGAACCAACAATTACACTAAGTTTGTGGACAAAAGGTTATCAGTGGGCCAAGACCAACAAATCAATTTCATCAAAGCAAATGGGTGAATCAACTGAATATTATTTACCTGCAAATGATGAAATAAAAACTACTCAGGCAGAAATAGATTTCATTAAAGAAATAAAATGGAAGACTTTTGATTAATTTAAACAAAAAGCTTTTAAGGTCTGGACCTTAACTATGATCAAGAATGAAGAAAATTGGTCACATAATATATGTAGTTGTCCAGATTCATGTGCAAACATATTGTTGGTTTTGCAATTCGAATGAAGTATTGTAAACCCCCACTGGCAGCAAAAGATGTCCTTATTGGTGAAAAAAGAAAACGTGGGAGACCAAAAAAAGCTACTAAAGCATTACTAAGAGTCTGATCACATTTTCATATTGTTAAATATTTGGAGATCAAATATTTTTCAAAAGTGTATAAATAAAGCTTTTACTAACCAACTTCTGTTTTTACTGACCAATTTTAATATTTTATGACCAATTTTAATATTTATACTGACCAATTTTAATATTTATACTGACCAATTTAAATATTTATACTGATCAATTTTATTTTTATACTGTCTAATTTTAATTTTTATACTGACAAAACTAAAGTGAAATACCGACCATTTGTTTAAAATACTGACCCAAAATTGTATATATACTGACCAAAAAATACTGAACATTTATTTCAAAAAATACTGACCGATTCATCACAAATACTGACCAAAAAATTTGTACTCTTCTGAAAACTGTGCTGGCATTACTATCCACTTTAAAGGAGTCAACATAAGCATTGAAATCAGAAGCAGTTTTTTTTGTAGTGACTGACATGATTGCAAAGTTAAAAGTAATTGAAAATAAGTTGACTGATATATGATTATAATTTATGATATGGACAAGTGTCAGGTGACTTACAATTTATTATGAAATGGGCAGTATATTACATATTTATTTAGCTTAATAGTTGATGAGCAGTGGCGTATCTAGGGTATGGCAGGCAGGGCACGTGCCATGGGCGCCAACCTAAAAGGGGCGCAAAAGAGGCTTGGTTGCAATACAATAAGCGAGAATTACATAAAATAAATTAAGAAATAATATATTATATAAAGTAAATATGTTATATAAAATAAAGTTTGTGTCATCATTTATTAAAAAATTGTAATTAAGTACTTTATGTGGGGGAGGAGGGGCGCGAGATTGGTGTTTGCCCCAGGCGCTATTTACCCTAGGTACGTCACTGTTGATGAGGATACATATTTATTAAATTTTAATACTAGATGGGGAAAAATTAGAAACCAAGTGATTTTAAACAATAAATTTTATTGTTTAAAATCACTTGGTTTGACAAAACATTGTTTTTATTATAAAAACAATGTTTTATCACGCCCCCGGTTTTGGCGTAAAATAAATGAACATTTCAGAATATAGTAGCTTCACAGAGGTGTACTCTAAAATTGGCCGGCAATGAAATATTTTATAATATTATACATTTTCAGATAGGTAATACAATAAGCTAGAAGTAGGTACAATAATATTTGAGTTTACTAATCTACAAAAAAAGTTCTCTAAAGATTACTCACCTTATTTCATTGAAGAGATGTAACTTTAGAAAGGATTGTGTTAAAATTAAAACGAAAAGATCACTGTAATCAGCAGGAATCCTACTTTAAAAATGGCGTCATTTTTATTGGCAGTTTCCTTTGTAAATAACTAGAAAAAAGCAACAACCGACAGGTACTAAAAAATTCTGCCTTAGTTTGTAGAACGAAAATCAAAGCAATTTTTGTGACCCTTGTTTTCCGCCGCAAACGGTCGTTTGTTGAACTACCTATATATATATATATATATATATATATATATATATATATATATATATATATATATATATATATATATATATATATATATATATATATTCACACACACAAACATATATATATATAAATAATATAAAAAAAGGTGTTTAAAAAAAGACTTTATTATCTTACAGTTATTGTGATTAAAACTTTAACTTCTAACCTTTAAATAGCCTTTTCTTTAACCATTTCTGTTTTATTGTTAAATCAATCTTGCATGAATGTTATTCAAACTGTTTAAATATACAAACATAGCTAAACTTTATATAAAATTACTGTAACGATATGTGCTAACACAAGTGAAATTTACATTATTTTCATCATACGACATCTAAAATTTTTACAGTAGTATTTACTACTGCAAGAGTTAGGATGTAGCAATTGCAATTCTAATTACAACATAATTATAGGTTTTAAAAAAAAGCAATATTTTTTTTAATAGCAAACGTACATTTGCTATTATTATTACAATATGTATTGTAACAATAACATAATAAAAAAACAACAGCAAAAGCAAGAAATTTGCGAAATATGTCTTGTAAGCATTTGGCTTCGCGTCTATAAAATCATAATGGATGACGCAGAAAATATTCAAAATAATGACGATTATGGCAAAACGACATTCGGCCAAAACTCTGTAGCCTCCACAATCGGGCCATTGTTGGCCCAATATCAAATGCCATCGCAATGGCGTACGACTACTCGCCAGAAGTATGCCAGACTCGGGCCAGTACTGGCCCGTTTTTAATCTAGTCGTCACGGCGTGCGATGATTCACCGGATTTCTGGCCCACTATCGTAGGCTGTCTGGGTTCCTATACACCTTTAACCCAAACCTCCTAACCTATACGAAACACTAAAATCCTTAAATATACAGGCAGGAAACGCAGAAATGACCCGCCTCACAACATCATTACGTCAAAACTGAGCTTGCTCAACAAACGAAACTATCTAGCATTAAATTGCCGCCATGAAAATAAATTTTTAATAGAAAACTTTAATGCCATTATGGCAGACACTCCATAGCATTTTTTCGTATTTTTTGTCGTTACTTTTTTTAACGGTTTATAACATCTGATGATCGCTTTTGCATGTTAAGTTAAGTTAAAGGGTTGCTTTGAGCTCAATATCTAAATCTTCGGAGAGTAAATCCCCTTTGTCATGAACTGAGCATAAGAAACTTGGAGTTCGAATTTTGAAAACCATTTCAAGACCAAAATACATAATGTTAAGTTCAAGTAATTTAGAGTAACAAACTTTATATGGATGAGTGTGGGACTGATTTTAATCAGATTATTGGAGAACCATTTTCTTTTTCAAAACGATAATCCAAAGCATTCCTAAAAACCATGCAAATATCTTTTGCGTTTTCTAGAAAATGACAGACATATTGCAAGAATGATTTTGCCTTCCCAATCACCTAATCTTTTCCTTTATTTAATTTTAATGGAATGAATGAGAAATGTAAAAAGCAAATGCGCATGAGTAAAATGGGCGTGGCAAAAACTTAAAAGTGTGTGTGTAAGATAAGAATATTTATTAAGGAGAATGCTACTATATGTAAAGCGGGCATCGCCGCTAAAAGTGGCTACTTAGATGAAGACAAGTCAATAAAAAATCAATAAACTTAATCAATTTCTCTTTTTTTTCTTTTTTTTTCATTTAACTTTAAGAACTGAAAATTAAAGAGCTGGTCAAATAAAAAAATATATACGTTTTTAAAAAGGCCATCAGAGTTTATATTTCAAAGATAAAAAGCAAAACGAGATGAAGAAGAATTTAGAATTATAACTCTGCCCACTACTTTATTTTACAAATGAAGTACTGGGCAGAATAATGATTCTAATTTCTATCCACTCAATCATTATACTTACTACTTAATTTCTAAAATAAATAGTGGGTAGAATGACTTGTTCTCTTTAAACGTTATCTGTTCTGTTTAAGCGTTTACAAATTCAATACTTTTACATGATCTTAATCTAGGGCTAACTCGAGAAAATTAATCTAGGGCTAACTCGATTAATTTTATGGTACTGATATGTGCACCTGACTGACTGTTCTATAGTTATCTTTCTCTTGGAATCCAAAATGATGCGAATCCAAAAGATTACTTAACAACTTCAGAACAAAAGTATATTGTCTAACGATCAAAACTCGAGAAATTTTGTCAGAATGATGTTTGTTATAGGAATACCCATGTGGGAGAAAAAGAAGAGAACTGCATTATAATTGAGCCCACGCCGGTGTAAACTGACTGTAAATGCCCTGTTACTTTATGAAGCGCCCTATTTTTTCTTAAAGTTACCAACAAATACTATTTCTCATATTTTGGATTAGTATCACATAATTATCTACATTTTTGTTAGAACAGCTTTATATTAGATGAGCAACTAAACTATCGCTAAAAGCACATTTTTAAAAACTAATTAGAAAAGTAAATCCAGAGCATTGAATCATAAAGAATATTCAAGATCCAGTTCGTTCGTCTGCTGCATCATCATCAGATTCAGTCCAAATGACGCTTATTGGATCAGATTTTGATACTTCATTACTGCTGACTTCATTTAAACTAAATGAAGTAGCATTATTGCTAACGTTTGTTTTGTTTATTTCTGGGTTGTTTTGAACTGGTAGAGTAGAACACTGAGAATCGTTTGAAAAGATGCTCGTAAAACTTACTCTCCGAAACTCTGCGCGAGAGTTTTTTTTTGGGTTCAACCAAATGATCTTTATTTTGTTGATAAACAAAATGCTCATCAAAAGAAAGTTTATTGCATTTACTAATATGCAAACAGCAAACTTCAAGTCGGACCAAGCTAAATTACTTTGGATGAGCCCAACCATTACACTCAAGGCTATGTTTGACAAAAACAAAGAGTACGCAATATAGCTTGTTTCGTTATATTTCCAAGGCAGGCTTCTTCCTTTGAATGTCTGAAAGCCGCAAATCACCGACAAAATCAGGGAGTAACATAAGTACACCAATGAGAAACTGGATGAGTTGCATAGTTTGTACATACCGTTCTCATCTTTCACATCAACAGTTTTCAATTTGTATTTGCTATAATGTACAACAAAAATTATTGCTACATATACACTAGGAAAGAATATCAGCAATATCACAACTCTGGATCTGATATACAGCATTTCTTTATTTGACAACTTGCAACTAATACCAAGTTTGAAAATTGTGACAAGACGAGTAACTCTGGCTAATACAATCGTAATTATAGTTATGTGTAAGAAACTACCAAAATACATCCTTATAAAACACTTCAAATCCGTCTCTTCTCCAAAATCTAGAAGAGGTAAGATAAACCAAATCAAATGCATCATCATTTGAGCTAAGGACAACTCGTAGTTTGAAGAACGGACAATCGGCGTTAATTTTTTTATAATAAATGTAGCTATGAAAAGCACTGCAGTTAAGCCACCGACACAGGAAGCCACTAAGACTATCACTTGGTACTTCAAATATTCACTGTTGCCTAATTTCCAGTATGCGCGACTGAGCAGTTCGCAACCACTTTTATTTTGATTTGGGTAATAGCCTTTTTCAAATTCACACGCAGAGCAAGATTTTGGGTCTGAAATGTTTGTTATTGAATCATCTGGGCACGGTTTACAAGTCCAGCAGCAAGAGCTGGTTGTCCAATAAACTCTTTTTTGTCCTGAAGGACAATCTTCGGAACAAAAAGATCTTATTTCATAAAGTTTCACAGTTTCATTATTTTTAATTTCAAGTCTACTATTAGATAGATTCGAGGAAGTCCACGAAGCAGCCAATACAAAGTCAGATTCGTTAATAGAATACAGTTCGAACGAGGCTGATGCCGCAAAATGATACTTGGAATGGAAGCTGAAGGTCTTTGTGTTATTTAGAAAAGAGAAACTAACTTCATTTATTTTCTCATTAAACCTGGTCCTGTTTTCAATGCTTTGGTAAGTATTTGGTGGAAATGTACTTGAATAACTATTCTGGTATTCGAAAAATGCTTTAACTAAAACTTCCACTGCGTTTTGAACAAACAGGACCTTGCTAAGATCGAATTTATAGGGAATATTTCCGACGTTAAAGTTTGGGGTACTTTCGTTTACTCCGTGTTTTTCAAATACCACTTTCAGCCACTGGCTTGAATTTGTATAAGTGAGACTATAAAAGTGTTGCTTGAAATCCTCGTCTATTCCCTCGGTCTGAACAACTAACAAAATTCTATTGTTAAACGTGATATTACTTTGCAGAAACTTGGAGTTTTTACCAACTGCTTCGCTCAGTATCCAAGTTCGATTGATTAACCTTCCATTTGCTTTATCTAAAAGATTCTGGACCGGTAGAAACTGTGTCCAAACCACTGTTACGTTTGTTTTGCTGTTTTCTAAGCGCTCAACAATGTCAGAATACTGTTTCTCGTCATAAACCAGCGGGAGTATAATTTCTAAATCGATGCTATTGCTTGAGTTTTTCGTGAACTCTTCTTTGAACCGATCTATTCCTGCTCTTCCGTACGAGTTATCCAATGCTATTACAGAAATGTATGTCCAGTTGTATTTATTTAACAGATCTGCGATAAACTGCGCTTGAGATGCATCAGAAGGAACCGTTCGAAAGAAGTTTGGATATAAGTCTGTATCATTTAATTCCAAACTTGTTGCAGCGTAACTTATGATTGGAATTTTACCAAAAGGCGATGCTAGTTCGTGAACGTAAATAGAATTCGATGATTCTGTCGGACCTACAAAACCTAAAAAGTTGTTAGACGTATCGGAACAAGAACACGAACTGTAATTATTACTGGAAAGCAGGACGTTTGTAACAGCATCCGTTGTCATGTCAAAGTTAGAAGCGTCATGAGAATCGTATATCACGTAGCCAAATAAATTCCTGTTATGCAGTCTATTTACCTTATCAACTGTGTACTTCAAAGCTTCCATCCATCCAATAGTTCTGTTATCAATCCCACTGGCCTCAGTACAGTTCATCGGAAATATACCGGCTATTAAAAACTCGCCACTAATATCGCTGCGGACTTCTTTATCCATACATTTAATACATAAGGTGTCACTTAGACACAATAATATAACTGTAGTTGTAAATAGAGTTACATAATTTTGTATAATAAAGATTGTTTTGTGAAACATATTTCGGCAATTTAGACAAAGTATACTGATTTCTTTATTTCTATAAAAAGTGTATAATTTACAAAATAAACGTGTTTTGATATAAGGAACAAATACCTTTTTAAAAATG
Organism: Hydra viridissima; assembly: GCF_058129835.1. Lineage (NCBI taxonomy): Eukaryota > Metazoa > Cnidaria > Hydrozoa > Anthoathecata > Hydridae > Hydra > Hydra viridissima. The sequence goes on along the minus strand of NW_028324313.1, from coordinate 591,852 downwards.
TTGTTAACGGAATGCTTTTGCCACAAAAAAAAACTAAACTTTTTTTCAATGTTTTTAATTATTTCTTTTTTTCTATAAAATGTAGTTTTGAAGAAATATTTGCAGTAAAGAATCAAGTTCTTTTTTAAAAAGTTGTTTCTTTTTTTTTTTTTTTTTTTACAATTTGTGTTTATAAAAAATGCCTTTCGCCACGAAAAAGCAACGAAATACGCAATCATCTTTCAATACGTTTTACCACAAATTAATTATTGTAACGATATTTACAACTGAAGTTTTTTATTAATTCAATTACTTTTAATCCCTCAGGCGCTATTTTTTAAGTCGTTATCTCTTTTTTCAGCTTAAAAATGAAAAGTTTCTAGAAGTAATGGTTAATCTACAGTTAAGCGGCCTAAAATAATTTTAAATTTATGCTTTAGAAAAATACGGCGGAGAGTGGAAACGTCATAGAGTATTTATTAAAGGCAAATTAGATAAATTTCAAAGTAGTTTTTTTACTTTCTTTTTGTTTTCTAATTTTGGAACTGTGTACTCTTTATATAACCTTTTTTATTGTGATTATGTTATTTTTATGATATGTTATTATCTTGTTATGCTATGTGCAAAATTGTTTTTGATTAGTTATAAATTATAGTTAAAGAATATAGGATATTATAGGTTAATATATGATATATATGATAAAGTAGTTTAAAATCAAGCGCGCTGCACTATTTTTATCAACTTCAAAAGTTGATTTCGTTTTTAAAATCACTCAGGCGTGCATACTATTAATCTATTTAAACGCATTTCTTCACTCTCCGCCGTATTTTTAAAAGCAAAAATTTTAAATTATTTTAGGCCGCTTAACAGTAGATTTACCGAAGTAATTAAGAGACGATTAATTTTACAAAAAATTTTCTAATAAAAAAAAGAATCAAATTAAAACATGGATAAGTAATGAATTCAAATAAAGAAAAATGAAAAAAAACACAAGGAACACATCGGACATCTAAATATTATCAATTCCACTTAAACCGCATTTTTTATTGCAGCTCTTTAAATTAGAGATAAAACAATCGAGGTCGATTTGTTTCGAAGTCGAAAACGAAGCTTCGACGTCGCTAAAAGTCGAGTGTGAACGTGTTTCGAAGTCGTTAAAAGTTGTATAAAATTTAATTAAACGGTTTTCAAAGTCGTATTACTTCGAATAAAATATATTTTCGCGGTTTTCAAAATCGTAAAAGTTGTATGAAATTTAATTTGACGGTTTTCAAAATCGTATTAGTTCAAATAAAGTATATTTTCGCGGTTTTCAAAATCGTAAAGAGATGTGTAAATTCGAAAATGGCGCGTTTTAAATTTGTTTAAAATTTCTAACGGCTTTCAAATTCACTTCCAAAAATTTAACTGTCTTCGAAATCGTTTGAGTAAACGAAACGAGTGCATACAAAAAGTAAACAAACGAACGTCGCGTGACTTCGTTCAGGCTTTAATCTCAATGACTTCAAGTTCAAGTTTAATGACTTCAACTTCAAGCTCTATTAGCAAAAATTTTAAAGTGAAGTGAACTGATAAGCCATATTTTAAGCTGAACTTGTATGTGGCTGTACTAGTACTGTTATGCTCTTCCCTTCTATTCTCCTAGACTCCTACTCTATCCCTTAGATTTGGAAAAAATCACATTCGATGAGAAGCTAACTATGTTCAGGTTCAAAGACATCGGTATAAAGTAAAGTGAAGTTTTAACTGGTTTGGTATATGCTAGCAATCTCTGCCCTTCTATTTCTTAATAATAAAAATTTGAAGTATACACTACAGTAACATTACAGAAATACAGAATATACAAAAGATATGCTAAAACCCTTTCATTTATTTAATAATTATTCTAGATTTCATAAATCCAATTCCTTAAACATGTGAAAAAATTATTTGCATATTATCGATTACCTAATCTAAAATAATCCTAGCATGCTTCCCTAGTAAAGAATATTTAGTTGTCCGCTTCCAGTCTTTCATTCTCATTTTTTTGTGCAAGTTCCTGGCCTTGGGAGCCTAAATGATGTCTGTCGCACCTTTCCAGTTCAACAATACTGGAGTTTACATTTTTAATGTGGCGGTATCATCATCATCATCATCATCATCATCATCATCATCATCATCATCATCATCATCATCATCATCATCATCATCATCATCATCATAATCATCATCATCATCATCATCATCATCATCATCCTAGTCTGAGTCATCATCATCATCATCATCCTAGTCTGAGTCATCATCATCATTTTGATTTCTGTCTGGAGCAGATCTTGCTGCCATTTGCTCTTCCATGGAGTGGTATTCCCAAATTGGTACAAAGGAGTTTAACAGATCGAAGTTCTCGTTGATGAAGACCAACTTCTCAGTGGTTTTTGGAGACAACCTGCATCTCTTTGGTGGACCACCTGTCCAGCTTCACTAAAGGCTCGCTCACTTGAGGCACTTAAGGCTGGCAGGCAATAATACTCCCGTGCAAGTCCTGCCAAGATGGGCATCTCTTTGCGATGTGTCCTCCACCAGTCGAGGACATTAACCTTCGAATCTATCACAGTTGTTTCTCTGAATTTTGCCCACTTAACGGAAATCGGAGGACCCTCAGCTGTAGCATTTGTCTGCCTGAATTGGCTGGACACAGTCTAAAAGAAAGGAAGGAAGTTAAACGTTTAGTAAACTTCGTATAACTTCGCTTTCTTTAATCTAAAATTGTTTAAACTCAAATAATTTTTAAAAAGTTTGTTTAACTTTGAACCGCCACCCCTCTTCCCCGTATGGCATCGTATCCTCAATCTAAAATTTTTATGACTTTGTTTGTTCGATTGCATTAAGATTAGTAGATGTATATTTAATTAGTTTTAAAGAAATTTATTTTATATTATACTTAATAGCTATTACCTTTGCTCCTGCCTTCCGGAATTCAGTCTCACCATCATCTTCAAGAAACTCATGGGTGATCTCATCTGAGACATTGATTGTACCTTGCTGGTTTGACATTCAGTCTGCTGTTGTAGGATGACTGGTTTTCAACTTGTCAAAAATCTCATCCCTGACACCATAAGCGTGCAGTTGTTGGCCTTTCAAGAAGGGGTGCAACAGGCAGCCTACAGCATAAGGCATGATGTCACATCCTCCTCTTGGGAATCGTTTCTCAAGTTCTATAATGAGCTAAACCATGAAAGGACCTACTCCAGTGACACTGTTTTTCTTATTTCTTTGACCCTCAGAGAAGCACACCTATCCACAAGATGAACAATGGCTATCAGTGCTCTATCCATTGTAATTTTCTTATCACTCGACATTGACTCAGAGATGACTCGGCATGTGGTCAGGAGTGGCAGAATGGTTGCAACCAGCTCAAATTGTTCATCCGCAGGAATGGGTGTGGTCCATTCCTTTTTCTCAGCCCGGAGAGCACACAGCACTCTTTGAAGATGGTTGATGTCTAGGAACATCATCTGGACAGAGTTCCATCTATTTGCACAAGGAGGAGTGATCTTTCTGTAGGGTACTGAAACAAAAACTAAAATAAAATTTCGCAAAAAACTTCGCATGAAATCGTAAACTCTTAGAAAACTTTGTTTGAAATTAAAATATATTTGTAAAAATTTGACATTAAGTTGTAAAACTTCGTATTCGTATCTACTTAAAAAGTTAAAAATATTACCTTTCATCTCGAGGCGCTTCTTTTTCAACACCCCTTCAGCAAGAGGAGAGTGATGGACTCGGGCGGAGATTATCCTGTATGCATCGATAGCAGCCTTGATATCAGGCTGTTTGTTGACAGTCCTTTCTAGGGCCATGTTAAGCTTGTGGTCAATGCATAGTCTCTGACTTCCTCAGTGCAGCTTTTATATTTTAAGCTTGATCACACACAACAACCCGCTTCTTGACCATTGTGAGTGACTCAAAACGTTTAACCAAGTTGTCCAACTGAGTAGCAATGTTCTGACCAGTGTGCTTACCTGGGAATGGAACAACTCCAACAGTTACCTTTCGTAGAACAAACTCTTTGGTGATGTAATAAAGATTCACCATGAATGGGTCCGTCATGAATGGATCGTTGTTGCGTGAGGTCCAGATGTCAGTGCTGATTGCAACTCGGTCGCAATGAGGAAGCTCCTTGTCAAACATGCTCTTCATGGCCATTTGCAGATTCCTATAGAGGAGAGGTAACTTGAAGCGAGTCATGCAGGCACCACTTTTAACCTTAAACCTCGAGTCAAAGTGGGCAAGCAGTCTTTGGAACGGGATAGAGTCACACAATTGTCAGTTGCAAGGTAAATCATGAGCTCCATGTCACCACGAAGTTGAGTGGTGCTCTGTGTTGGGTAGCACAGATTCTTTCTGGCTTTTAGAACCCTTTTTTTTTTCCTGTGACCTAAAAAAATTGTATACATTTGTTAACATTGAATTAACCCCGGATTTCGTTGTTTACATAAAAAAAAGTTGTATAACTTCGCTACATCGCATCGTAAGATCTATTATGTAACTAACTTACCAGTGCCAACTGTTTCCAATTCATCTTTTGCCTCTTCAATTTTGTCCTCCTTGGCAGCTTCTGCCTCATTCTGTATCTTTTGATTCTGACACATTTCGATGTACTCATCCTTATGGTTGGATCGCAGGTGACAACTCAGGGTCAATGTTGACCCATGAATTCATTTTTAGGTCCTTCTTGCAGATATTGCACACACCATAGGCCTTATCTCCTCTGTATTCCTTCAGGAAGTACTACCAAACCAGCGAGCGATGGGTCTTTGGCATATTTGTTTAATGTTTTACAATGTTTAAATCTTGTTAAATAACATACGCAAAGTTATAAGGTTTTCAAATTCGTTAAATATAATGTAAACAAATTTATACGATTTTCATAACCGTAAAACATTGATTTACAACATTTTGCGGCTTTCAACATTGTTTTAATTAAGTTTTAACGACTTTTAAAGGTTTTCAAAGTCGATTTAAAATTAAAGCTACAACTTTTTACGGCTTTCGTAACCGTTTAATTAACTTTTTTTCGAAGTTTAACGGATTTCGAAATCGTTTAATTAACTTTTTTTCGAAGTTGAACGGATTTCAACTCCGTTTAATTTAAGAAACTTCGCCTAACTGACGGCTTTCAAAGTCGAACAAAAAATATACGATTTCGAAAACCGTAACTCGATTGTTTTATCTCTACTTTAAATGTCCTTCAAAACAAAGAAAACGTAAAAAAGAACAACTAAGTTTTTCAACATTTGTTATTGGTAGGAGAAAACTGTAATTGTTCATTTTAATTTTGTTATTTATTTCTAAATTTCATCGTAATTATGATAATATATACAAGCAATACCAACTGTATTAGTATACGAAATATTTTTAACATTAGTTTTTATCAACAAAAAGGCGAATGTGACTGCTAAACCACAACAATAATCCGATATTTCTGAATAAGGGCCTGTTTATATGGAAAGCGGGCTGGCTCGCTTGCCAAGCCAGCCCGCTTTCCATATAAACAGGCCCCAAATTGTAAAAGTATAGTCAATGATGCACCTTTTTTTTTTTTTGAATTACTTCTAGACAGACCTTACATTAAATACACATTTTGTGGGTAAAACTGATTTGTCTTCCTCCTAATGTTGTATTACCTCATTCAAAGCTTTTAAAAAGAGTAGTATGACTACAAATAAAAACAAAATAAAAGAAAGGCCCGTTTCGATTGCTTTTAGACAAACTTTGAATTGCTCTTTTTGATGAGTTAAAAAAAAAAACTTTTTTATCTACACGCATTATAACTAAAAATTTTTAATCTGATTTAGTTTAAATCCCAAACTGGAATTTAATGGACCAATCGAAAGTAAAAAAATCTCTTGGGAAAATTAAATTTTTCGTGAAGTTTCGATTGTTTTTTAGACAAACTTTGAACTGCTAAGTTTTGAATTTTTGAATTTTCCAAATTTCTTGTTATTCAAACCTCTGTAATTTTTTTACTTCATTTAACTTTAATTTTTTTATAACAAAAATCCAAAACTACAATTTAACGCTTAGAGAAATTTATTAATCAGTCATTTTTTTAAAAGGTAACGAAATATTGAATTAAAAAAGAATAATATCGCGCCAAAAAACGTAAAATGGTGACTGCTACGACGACGTAGCCGCCACTTTACAGACCCTGACGACGTCGTGTTTATCAAACTATTTAAGACTATATTGAGATTATATCGAGCAATTACTCAGTTGCTGTAAAAACTATAAGGAATAGAACTAACCAGGGATATTTCATTGAGGTAGAAGAATAAAAAAAAAAAAGGTTGTATAAGCAAGTTAATTCTAAATGAACGAGATGCTGTTTATAACAATATAATCACCAAAAAATATTATTCAATATTTTACACAGTAACAAAAGACACCAACGCCCAAAGCAATATAGCCAATATAAAAAGTGAGAAACAACAAAAAGGAAGACTTAAGGGACACCGGGCAGACAGAGGTGGATAGGTAAAAGAGTAAGGTTAAGAGTTGAGATTTGAATTACGAAAAGAAGAGGTGATAACAGAGTTTTTAGGTTCTAAGAAAAAGAAGTAGATCGGAAACTTAGTTTAACGAAAAGAAGAAAGTGTAAAAAATTGTTTTTATATTATTTAAAGAGGAGAAATTTTTATTAAAGGACAAGAATTGTTATTATTAGTATTTAAACGAGAAATATTGCGCGTAAAGAAAAGTACGCGTATTAACATTATTAAGTCAGAGTGCTATCGTTAAACAGAACCAAGAGGCATCCCCATACCTCTATACATTCAATCCGTCTAACCTACGAAACACTAAACCCCATCCCTTCTCCCCTATATGTACACATAGAAATCACTGAAAAGCCGCGCCTTACAATACCCAGCCACCAAAAATTTGCATAAAAGGTTATATAGCTAGAGAAATTTCAAACAATAAGGAAAGACCTTTTCTATTTTCAGTTTAAATTACAGCTCACAAACATACTTAACTCAAAAGATGCGCATGTTTTGTATTAGATTTCCTTCCTTGTATAGGAGAATAAAAAGGAAGTCTTCCAAATAACTTTTTGATGGTGAAAAAGTTGATTGGGTGAGGGAATCAATTAATAAAATCGCGGACAGATATTTTGGATCGTATTGTATTTGCTATATGTCCATCTACATTGCTGATAACCCACACAAAAGTTTGTGTCTGAAAGATATGAAAAAGAGCAATACACCTTTAATAAGGCTTTTCCTACTTAACAACTGTCAAAACTTACTTATTGCCACATGTATATTTTCGTATTTAATTGGGAAGTTGAAATCAGAAACGAGATGCACAGTTTGTTGCTGTTATGTATTTCTAATATTTAAAGAGCAACAAAAATGGTAGCGCAATTGGTAAGTAAATTACAGCTTGGATGATGATTTTGCTGAGCATTTACAAATTTACATAAAATTGTTAAAAAGTTTAAAGGAGACATTTTGAGTAGTAATTTACATTCGACAGAAGAAAAACTGTTCAAACTTTCACTTTTGCTTTTGTAGGTGCGTTGCAGGGTTTGTCAAAATATTTATTAGACATTCTCTGGTGTAAAGTGTTGTTATTTTTATTGGTCAATCTATAAAAATGAAATGTTGATAAGATTCAAAGTTTTTAATACGAATGGGTAAATAAAAGAATGGTTTAGATGTAATTAACTGATTCTCACACTAACACTCTTTCCCTACCCTCCCCCTCCCCCACCCCTCCTCCCCTCCCACCCCCGCAATCATGATTTAGATTTAAAAGTTTCTGTTGAAAATATTCATACTTTATGAAATATTTAAACTTAGTTAAAAAATAATTTCTCTTAAAACACCATTTTTACCATGCTATTCTCTTGTAATAAACCATTTTAATACTTGATTTGACGTTTGATTAAACTTGATTATATAAGTTTAATGAAACAAGAACCATGATATATACTTGATTATACACGTGCAAGTTTTAATGAAACAAGAACCATGTCAAATTTTCATTTTTACCATTTACACCAAACCCAAGAGATCTGGTTTTTTAAGAGATCTAGACGAAAGTTGGATTGTTATATTTTTGTATATATATATATATTAGGGTGGGTCGAATTTTTTTATTTTTCCTGTACATGAATAAAAAGTTGTCTTGGCATCAATACAGTATGAAAATAATATTTAAAGATTTTTTATGAAACGTTTAGGGGTCCCAACTTTTGATTAAAGCCTTACCTTATTTGATGTATTTTAACCATTTCCTTGGTACAGTCTAAATACGTACCAACTATAAATCATGGACTAAAATGCGTTGGCAAATGGTTTAGCACCTAACTACAAGTGCTAAAAAAGAAATGGAATAAATTTTATAACGTTATTTACATGTGACGTCACCAACATTAGCAACAAACCATGTGCTGGATTTTTTAGAAACAAGCAAAATATCTAATATATTATTTTGTAATTTTATTTTCTTCTTTGCAATAATAGATCTATAGTAAAATTCAAGTAGGCTAATATAGATGTATACTACAGTAGGCTATAGTTTAGACTGTAGAAAGATCACTTCGTTTAACATGTAGGCCTATTTATGAGAGGGCTAAACATATTATAGTCTGTATAAATATTGGAATATTTATTGATTTAATTCTTATGAAAAATTGTTTTAACAGCTTTTATTTATTGTAACCATAACTTGTTGTAGTTTTTTTTATTATTTTAGACAAATATATTAAATATCCATATTTATGTGTACACGAAGTGCAACTAAACATCCATTGTTTGGACAGTTAGTTGATCTTCCTGAAAATCAAATCCCATCATATGAAGACGTTATTAAGGCGTTCTATTATAATCAGAAAACAGTATTAGAAATTAGCTTGCAAGAAAGATATTCAATTTTAGCAGACAGAGTGAAATGTATTTATTCAAAAGCAAGTATTCCCACAATAGAAGTGAATAGCACAATCATTAGGGTTAGAAGACTTATGGATAAAGTACATACACTTGAAAAATATTCAGATGCAAAAAGAACATCAGACACGTTCACTGAAAAGTTGAATTCTTTTCAGCAGTTATTTGACATTTGTACCTGCAAATGCTTTGATTCGGGCATTAGAGATAGGAACTTATGCACGTGCCCACTGCCAAATAAAATTCCATTGATAGAGTGGGATTTCTGGGTTGACCAGAAAACTGTTAGAAATATGATAATTGGTGGAGTAGACAAAGAAACGACAGCAACACTGGAAAAGAGACAAAAACGCAAGTTTATGAAATTAGTGTGTGATGAAGCACAGTCAAAAGAGGTTGAATATGAAACTGAGGAAGATATTGATGAGGATGAGCGTAACACATCTGAAAGTAATTATACATCAGAGGAAGAGACAGTATCAGTGCAGAACAGAAACAAGTACAAGGAATTATGTAAAGCAGTTGATCGATGCAAAATTAGCAACAGAGATACATGTCTTATTGTTAATGCTGTTTTAAAAGACCTCAGTATGTTGTCTTCAGCAACAATTCTTGATCCTTCAAAGCTACGTCGACAAAGGAATTTCTGGAGAGATACTCTGGTTGAAGAACATATGCAGAGCAATAAGGAATTGTGCTGTATAGGCTTTGATGGAAAACAAGACGTTACATTAGTTGAGAGTTTTGGTTGTAGAAGAAGTAAAAAAGAAGAACACTATAGTATTGTCTCGTATCCAGGAAACATATACATCGATCATGTAGTTCCTGAAAGTAGTAAAGCTGCTGATATAACAAAGGAGTTAATGTCAGTTATTATAGAGACAAACTCCGTAGAAAGCATTCAAGGTGTTGTGTGTGATGGCACAAATAATAATACAGGTAAAAGCAACGGAATCATAAGAAAATTGGAGGAGAACTTAGGTAGACCATTACAGTGGTTGGTATGCCTTCTACACTGTAACGAGCTGCCATTTAGAAGGTTTTTGGCAGGCGTGGATTTTGCTCGAACTACAGGACCTTCCACATCGACAGGTACAATTAGCTCAGCTCTAGAATATGATCCGAATGAATTGCCTGTCGTTAATTATTTGCCCATTACTGGTAAGGTGACTGATTGTGATGAAGCTGTCAAGAAGGATCTTAGCACAGACCAACTGTACTTTTTAAAAGCATGTCTAGCAGTACAGCGTGGACGTCAGGCTTCTACAGACATTGATTTCCTCGAGAAGAGTTTACCTGGAAATATAAGTCATGCTCGGTGGTTGACGAAAGCCAACAGGATTTTGCGTCTCTACATGTCTAGAGAGGTGGCATCTCAACCTCTCAGAAGAGTAACGCATTTCATTTTGAACTTTTACGGACCCTCTTGGTTCAAAATCAAATCAAATTCTTCTTGCCAAAATGGTGCTAACAACTTCTTTTACTTAGTTCAGTTGTTTCAGGAACTTGATGCATTAGATCAGGCTGTGGTTCGTCCTGTTCTCGAAAATAACTGCTACTTTGCACATGCTGAAAACATTCTGTTAGCTGCAGTTAGTGATAGTGATATGGAAGTCCGTCGTTTTTCAGTAGAACAAATAATAAGAGCAAGAGAGAAGCAGACTAATAGTAACATACCGGTTCGCGTCTTTGATAAGAAGGATATAACATTAAATTTGGCTGCGACATCGTTCATTAACATGATTGACTGGGACCAGAGTAATGTTACATCTCCTCCGATGCTATCACACCTTTCAAATGATCAACTTACTTACACACATCCAATACTACTGCCCGATGTTCCATGTCATTCACAGGCAGTAGAGAGAACAATTAAAGACGTTAGCGCTGCGAGCTGTAAAGTTTATGGGAGAAAGTCCCGTCATGGCATGGTGTTACAGAGTAAGAAATCCAGATTAGAGATACCAAAAATAGACAGCAAGAAAGATTTTATTAACAGTTAGGTTAAACAACTTTGTATTGTTGCTGTTTAACATTGATTCGTTACAGTTTACATTATTTTTAATTTGTAATACATTGCAATACATTACACTAACATTGGGTATTTATGTAGTCTTTCTAGTCAGAGTTGGGACCTGTAGACACTGTCCATAAAATAAAAAGTGAGGTTTTTTCAAATGAGTACATCAAAAAGCAACTTTTTAGACATGTACAGGATCTCCAACTTAATATTTTTTACATTTCGACCCACCTTAATATATATATATATATATATTAAACTTTTTTAAAATTTTTTTTGAAAAAGTTCTTGCCTTTATTTCGTATGAAAGTTTTTATATTTTCGGCAGGTATGCTGCAACCCCTTTTATATCTGCCATTAGAAAACTACCTTGTGTCTGTAACATTGGTCAGTAAGCTTGTTTTACGCGATTGAATGCATAAAAATTTTATCAACTTAAAACATAACTTAATTAAAAAAAAACAACCTTTCTTATCAATCAATCTTATCTCAAAAATAGTTACTTTCGACTCAAAGATTTTTTCTCTACAGCCGACAGTTTTAATTTCAGTTGTTTATTGAACTTGCTTCTCTTACGAAGAATGAATCGCAGTTTAAAATTCAAAACACGTTTCTCATAATTATAAGCGAATAAAAAAACAAAGAGATATATATCGCAAATAAGTTGAAAGGAACGTTTAATCTCTTTATATTGAGTTTTTGAGACTAAAAATTCTCTTTGTGTTTGACAAAAACGATCATTCATGAAAAGCACAATAAAAAGCGTTAAAATCAAAGCACTTTTCTGATTAACAGAGATTAAAAACGGTTTTTTAATCGTGTCATTCCGTTAACACTAGCATCGCGAATGAAATGGTTTAATGAGGCATTAGAATTTCTTAAGGTAGATAACCACAAAAAAAATTTTTTCTTACGAAAAAATCAATTTTTTGATATTTAAGTGATATAATCCTTCGCTGATCCATTTTAATTATAATAAACTTAGTTTTATCTAACTCATTCTAAAAATTATTGTATTTTGGGTAGTTTGTAGGTAAGTATAAAAAAGCGTCATTAGCAACGTCCATAGCAACTGCATTTTTTTTTGTTAAGTCATTTTCAACAACCCTATAAATGCTTCTCTTTTTGATCAACTGCCTAAAAATTTAAACACTATATGGTTTATTATGCCAGCTTGGTTTGCAATTGATTACTATAAGTCCTCATACTAAAATATTTATAGTTTAACAATTAGTACAAGGAGCTTTGTTTGTATTTATAGCGATTCGGACAACAAATTTTATTTACATTTCAACCAAAGATAGTATTTATATATATATATATATATATATATATATATATATATATATATATATATATATATATATATATATATATATATATATATATATACATTTTATAGTAATGGGTAATAAAAAAAGTAATGAATGAAAAAGAAAAAGAAGATTTAATGGGTTTTCAAAAAATTTTACTGAAAACAAGAGTCAAATACCATTTCAATCATCTTGTGTCAGTTCTAAAAAGCTCAGGTTTAACAATAATACGGACACTGAAAACAACAACTGCATTCTTTTCAACTTTTAAATTCTTAAAGATATTATTGAGAAATTTTGTATATGTCCAAATTGTGAAAGTAACATGATAATTAATGAGGATTCAGCACTTAGAATGGGGTTTTCACACAAATTAATTATAAGTTGCAATGAATATAAATATGAGTTCAATAGATACACTTCAAATCAAATTTATAAAAGTAATTCAAAGCAAGGAAGAAATTTATTTGACGTGAATTTAAAAACAATAATAGCTTTTCGTGAAATAGGTAAAGGGCATGAAACTATAAAAGATTTCTCTCGTATAATGAGTATGTCATGTATGCAAAAAAATGCGTTTAATAATTCAATGAAAACGTTATCAAAGGCTTACCATTCAGCTGCATTACAGCCTATGAAAAATGCTGCTAATAAAGTAAAATATATTTCACCAAATAAAACAACTACTGGAGAAACTTTGATTAAAGTTTCTATTGATGGGACGTGGCAAAAACGAGGTCACAGTTCTTTAAATGGAGTAGTAACAGCTATAAGTGAAGGGAGTTGTATTGACTTTGCAGTACTTAGAAAATATTGCAGGGGATGTCAAATATGGAAAAACAAAGTAAATCATCTTATATATCACCTAAATCATTCCAAATCTTCAGGAGCTATGGAAGGTACTGGTGCAGTAGAAATATTTTCTAGATCCGTAAATAACTAAGGGGTAATTTATAAGTACTATTTGGGTGATGGTGATTCTTCATCATTCAATGATGTTGTTAATAGCAAACCATATAGTAAATATGGAGTTGAAGTGCAAAAACTTGAATGTAATGGGCATATACAAAAGCGTGTGGGAAATTGTTTAAGAGAGCGAAGAAAGCAAAGTATTTGTGGGAAAAAATTAACAGGTGTTGGAAACCTCATTAATAATTCTATAAACACTATTCAAAACTATTTTGGTATGGTGATAAGAGAATTTGCAAACAATAAAAATTTAAACGATGATAAAAAAGTATACCAAATGAAAAAAGGTATAAGAGCTGTTTTAAATCATTGTACTAACTTTCCAGACAAATTGCGACGACATATACTATGCCCTAAAGGATTAAATAGTTGTTGTAGGTGGAAGAACTGTAAAGAAGAAGTTGACATTTACAAGCTTTAAGTAAATATTCCGGTGTGGACTTATGATGTAATAAAAAAAGATTTTGATGACTTATCTGATGATTTTCTTCTCAAAAAATGCACTCATGGAGAGACACAAAATTGTGATGAAGGACTTAATAACATAATATGGTCTCGATGTCCAAAAAATATTTTTGTTACAAGATTTTTGCTTGAAGTGGGTGTTTGTTCTGCAGTTCTTTACTTCAATAATGGTACATATGATCTTAACAGAGTTTTTAAGTTCCTTAACGTAAAATTTGACTTAAAAAGTTCATTGGCATTTCATCAAAAAGATATGAAGCGTTTAAAAAACATGTTAAAAAAAATGATGTCAAAGTTAAAAAAAAAAGAGAAAAGTTAAAAGCATTAAAAAAAGGTTGGATTGATAATAAAGAAGGAGCTTCATTACAAAAATCTTACTTATCTGGTGGATTTTAATAGTTTTTTGCTTTTGTATTTTGTTTTTCTTTTTTTCTCAGAATTGCATTTTCATGATACTTAACTTGACTTGCAACATGATATCTTAAGATTGGGTCAAGCAATTTACTTCAAATTTTCAGGAGTTGTTTAAAATACCTCGATGAAGGAAATGAATATTAAAATTTTTGAAATATACATTTATTTTTTGCTTTTTTAGTGTTTTAACATAGCTCTACCCCTTGAAAATATTGCAAAAACCACAAAATATCAAATAAAAATGCTAAAAATAGTTTGTTTTCATGGATTTTAATTCATTCCCTTTATTTCATGGGTTGACAGAAAATTGCAAAGTTTCAAAGCTCAAAAATTACTATAACTTGAAAAATCGTGTTGCAAGTAGGGAGCGAATACCCGACCCGAATACCCGCGGGTACCCGTAGACGGGTAATTTTAATAACTTCAGTTACCCGATATCCAAGCCTTCGGGTCGGGTATTACCCGATTTAAGCTACCCGAATATTACCCGTAGAAGTACCCGATCATCGGGTAATTTTATTACCCGATATCTTTACCCAAAAGTCGGGTAATAAAATTACCCGTAGAAGTACCCGAAAATCGGGTAATAAAAATACCCGATAATCTGGTATATCGGGTAATAAAACTACCCGCTAATTCGGGTAATAAAATTACCCGAAATTAAGTAAAAAAATTACCCGATCCTCGAACCGAAGTTTTCGCGCGATCGGGTATTTTTTGTTCTTTTTTTTTTTTTTTTGTTGTTTTTTTTTACTGTGTTTTTTTAAATTTAACTTTATTTCAATTCTTTTAATATCATATTTATTTCTATTTGTTAGTTCCACCCAGTCCGTGTAAGTATTAATTTTTAACTAATTAAAAGTTAATACTTACGTGAAGTGGGTGGAACTAACACTCCATGTAAGTATTAATTCTACCTACTCCATGTAAGTAATAATTTTTAATTAGCTAAAAATTGATACTTATATGGAATAGGTGGAATTAATACTCAATTCTTCACAGTTTTTTTTAAACATTGTGCTATCACCTTTTAAATATAAAAGTAAAAATTTCTTTTTTTAAATTTATTTACTTTATTATTTGTGCCCATAATTATGAAAGTGGTCTAAGTCAAAATTAAAAAAAAAAAGAATTTATCATTTATTTCACACGACATGATTTTAAACTAAATATATTCAATGTAATTTTTACGATATCGTCAAAAATGAACCTTTAAAAAGTAGTTGTAATTACAACGTTATAGGGAATTTTTTAATTTATTCAAATGCGAATCATAAATATCTCGAAACAAGAAATATATGACTTAGACCACATTCATAATTATGGGCACATTTAATACGCTACCCGCTTTTGTTACGCGGTCATTGTAACTACCCGTAATTCGGAACTACGCACTAGTCGTACTTTTTAATCTCGTACTTTTTTTCAAAACAAAATATGTAAAATAGTTCTATATTTTTCTAAAATTTTTTTTATGACTACTTTAAGGTCTTCTTTTTATTAACTTAATTATGACTATTTTAAATCCTTCCTATAAAATTATACATATATATATATATTTATATATTTATACATATGAATAATATTATTTGATTATTATTATTATTTGAGTATTATTTGATGTTTTTATTAACATAACATACACTCTTATACAAGGTGTCAACATTCAAGTCATATACATATTTATATATATACATATATATATATATATATATATATATATATATATATATATATATATATATATATATATATATATATATATATATATATATATATATATATATATGTATATATATATATATAAATATATATATATAAATATATATATATATAAATATATATATATGTATGTATGTATGTATGTATGTATGTATGTATGTATGTATGTATGTATGTATGTATGTATGTATGTATGTATGTATGTATGTATGTATGTATGTATGTATGTATGTATGTATGTATGTATGTATGTATGTATGTATAACGAGCTATTTAATGGTTATTTAATGTTAGACAATATAAAAGAAAAAGGTATGCCATGCAAAACAATAACATTTATAAGTTTTATTTCTTTTAAGATATAAATTAATGAGTTATTAAATTTTACTTTTACTTACAGTATTTTATTTACAGTAGTTATTAAGTATAACTAATTATCTTTTCTTACCTTCTGTTATTTTTAAAAGAAAAGCTTTTTTAATATATATTTTTTTTTGCTTGTCATATATATTTGTGTGTGTGTGTATTTTATATATATATATATATATATATATATATTTATATATATATATATGTTTTTATATAATTATTTATGCCTATTTTGACGGTTTTTATTTATTTATGACAATTTTATAAAATAAAGAGAAGCCTCAAAATTTTTTAAGGTCTTCTCTTTACTATCTTCTTATTTCATTCATATTTTTTTTTTTTTTGCTAAGGCCTTCTCTTTTTTTACTAGTCGGGTAGTTAAATCGGGTAGTATGTTTTAATACGCGATCATCGGAACTACCCGAAATATGGAACTACCCGCTAGTCGGGTAGTTTTTTAAGAAATTCGGGTAACAATGTATTTTATTTTTTTTTTATAAATTTTTTTCTCCTTTTTCAGATGACTAAACCATCAAAAATATGGGAATTTTTCACTAAGGACAATGACGACAAAGCCACCTGTAAAGAGTGTCGTAAAGAATTTTCAGCAACGCAGGGATGTACAAGTGTTTTGCGCAAACACCTCAAAGGAAAACATGCAGATCAGTTCACAGAATTGGAAAAAAAAGATGCAGATAGAATGAGGGCAAATGACTCTTTTGAGGTTAATTCTGATGACTCTGAATTGCAATCACTAATTAGACCATCTGAACCACATCAACCACCTACCAAAAAGCCATGCAGAAAAAGATGGACTTGAAGGAATTGCCTTAACATCAGATATCTGGAGTGCCAGAACAAATCATTCTTACATAATCTTGACAGGACACTACCTAGACAAAAATTTCTGCCTGAGAAGATTCATTTTCGCAATGAAGTATTTTCCAGAGGACCATACGGCAAATAACATCAGTTCCAAGATAACAGATATGGTTCACGAAATAGAGTTGAATCCCAAAACAGTGAGGTGGATCACCATTGTTACAGACGGCGCTGCAAACATTCAAAAGGGATCAAAAACAAATAGTGACATTAATACCAACATGTGGTGCGTCGACCACAAGATCCACTTGATTGTCACGGGTTCACTAGCTGCAAAAGACAAGGAAAAGAAAATGTACATATGTCCACAATGGAATCAACTTCACAAAAAGATGACAGGTTTGGTAAACTATTTTCACAACTCAGGAAAGAGGACAACCGATCTTGTCAACAAAGCTAAGGCACTTAAAATGACAACAACTAAGTTGGTACAGAACTGTCCAACGCGCTGGAATTCAGACTTAGCCCAGCTGGAATCAATAATTGCGCTTCTACCAGCCATGGAGCAAATAGTTGGGCCTGATGGTGACACATCTGGCTCAGAATTGAAAAAATTGATGCCAGACGAATCTGAGATTAGCAAAGTCAAAACCATTATTAGAATTTTGAAGTTATTTGAAGTATTTTCAAACTCTGTTTCTGCCGACAAAACAGTCACCATCCACAAGGTTGTACCCATGCTTGTTACAATAAAGTTAGGACTTGAGACAACTCATAAATTGATGAAGGATCCCTTAATCCAAGAAATTACAAACTACTTTTTGCTGGAGATCGATAGAAGATTCCCACATTGTGGAAGTGTACAGATGGAGTACACTGTGGCCCATTTCTTGGATCCCCAAGCAAAAGGAGCAATGACAGAAGGGTTAGACCGTTTTGACCTTGCGAGGAACATCCTTGTGAACACACTGAAGGACCTTGTTGACAGAGACCCCACACTGCAACCCACACCACCTGAAACCTCATCCCAAAACATAGAGGCCGCGGACTTTTTGGATGCCGACAGTTTGATGGCTAGTTTGTTGGACAATCACCACACACGAAGGTATGGAGCAACATACACGCACAAAGGAGGGAAATCAACTGCAAAAGAAAACGTAATAAAGGAGGTAGACAGATACCTTGGTGATGCACCAGCCGAGAAAACAGTGGACATTTTGGACTTTTGGAGGGTCAATTCAGGCAAATACCCTATGCTTGGAAGGCTTGCAAGACAGATTCTGGCTATCCCAGCCTCACCTGCTTCTTCTGAAAGAGTGTTTTCAAGTGCAGGGAACATTTGCACTGTAAGGAGAACAAATTTAAATGTTAGTAAAATGGAGCAGCTAGTGTTCATGAAAGAGAACAGTAAATTACTGGATGAAATTTCAGATTTAAAATGGCCAGGCTACCTTTAATTTTTTGCTAATCCTGAAACTTGAACTCTTTCAGTACAAATATACTTATACTTTAATTTTTTTTGTTATTTGTAATTCAATGTGACGTATTTAGCAATATTTACGTTGCAAAAAATATTTACATTAATTTGAATCAAATTGTGATTTTCAAAATTTAATTACAGTTATGAAATTTGGTTTTTTTTTGTGGTTATCCACCAAAAATACAGTTTTTTCAGAAACCAAGACATCTTTAGAAAAATTAAAAACAAAAACAAAAAACTTCGAAGAATCAAAAATTTCTCTCAAATCCTTTTTCAAGTTCTCACTTTCTCTTACAAGCTCTCTCGCATTCTTTCCTGGAAACGTAGTTATTTTCGTTACCGCCACACCCTCCGTAGATGAACATCAAACAATTGCTACTGCCAGCATCAAAATACCATCGAACCATATGAGCTCTACATGGTCCTTGCTCAGGAAGAAGTCTGCAACTGTGCTTTGGTAAATTCTTCTCTTTTTTCTCTTTGGGAAAAAAAATTGGGTACATAGAGCAATTAACTGCAGCATCAATTAATTTTGACTACATTTTGCAGTTTTTTTGCAGTTTTTTTGCAATAACTTTTATTCTTCAAAACAAAAAGCGGTAAATATATCGCAGTAAATAAAGCGGTAAATATATCGCAATAAATAAAGCGGTAAATATATCGCAATAAAAAAGATTTTTTATTTCTATTAAAACGCATTTTTAATAAACTTTTATTCTTCAAAACGAAAAGCGGTAAATATATCGCAAGATAATAAAGATTTTTTATTTCTATTAAAACTCATTTTTAATAATAATCTTTAATTTGATTTAATTTCAATTCAAAATTTATTTATAAATGAAAATGGACTAATAATAAATAAATAAACGAGAAGAAAAGAAACCTGCTGAAATTAGTTTAAGAGAAAGTAAATTATTTGATTTTTACCTTGATAACTTTGACGATATTGCTGATAAGAACTGCATGTTGCAGTGCAAAAGCATTTGCTGGCAACACATATTTCATTGCCCTTACAGCGTTTGATTATTGGGTGACAAGGATCAATGTAACAATGAGGTCTCGGACAACGAAAATTGTATTCTTTATGACAGCCAGCTTCACATAAACATTTATTGCTTTTGCAGATAAACCCAGGCCTACATTCTATAGAAGAGCACGGATCCAATTTGCACGAAACACATCTTAGCACCTCTTCTGGAGGGTTTTCCGAATCAGTAATAATATTTTCAAACCGCGGAGCAGCAAAAGTAGCGACAGTGCAAGGTAGCTTTACATTCCAACTATTTTCAGTTAGATTAATTTCTTGGGTTGTTGAAGGTTTGAAAGTTTTTGGAGTTTGTTCAGTTTGCTCGGTTAGTTCTTTATCTGGGAAAATCAGTTGTTCAACCTGTTCTACTTCTAGTTCAATTATTTGAATTTCCAGATCAGTCGTTACTGATTCACTTTGATTGCTTTGCGTTTTAGAAGAAATTTCAACAGGTGGTTTGGCCGTGAATACTGGCTCAGAAAAATCTGTTCTAGTAAACATAGAACTTGTTTGAGTCAGTCCCGATAGAGTCGATTGAGTTTTTCTCTCTTCATCTGTGGTATTCTTGCTTGTTTGATTTAGATTAAATTCTGTAGAAGTTAAATTTTTTTCTGATTTGGAAGTTTCATCAGTTTCACTAGAGTTCCTTTCTATAACGGTTACAATTAACTCCGATCCTGCACCGTTTTTATCCGTTCCTGTTGGTTCATGTTCTGTTGCAAGCATAGTTTTAGTATATGTTTCTGCTGTGTTGGCTTCTAAGCCTTTTTGAGTTTCGAAGAGAGCTTTTCTCTTTGTGTTGCCAGGAGTTGGTTCTTGTGAAAAAGTTGTTTCGTTCTCTATTAAATAACTGGGTATATTAGTGGTGATTGAGTTGACTTCAAGAGCGGAAAGATTTTTACTTAGCTTGGATGCCCAGACTGCAGAATCAATTCCCCTAACTCCTGATAACGTCTTGTTGACTTCAGAGCCATTATTTTTAATACCCATATTTCTCAAGGGGTTAAACTCGGTGCCGCTTATTTGTGCTGTTTTTTCGGTGGAAAAACTTTGTTCGGAAAAACTCGTGAATTGTTCTGTGTAAGTTGTCGGTCGTATTGAACCGGTGAGAACGTTTTTGAAAGCGAACTTTTGACATTTATTTAAGCAAGAGGTTTTATCGTTGAAATTATTTAGGTTGCCATCGCAACCACCATAAAAAAATACTCTGCAGGTATTGTATTTTGGGTCATAAAACCATCTCTTAAATAACCCATAGCAGGTACCAATATCAGGACCTTGAACACATGCTCTCGAATCTCCTGATTCTCTATAGTCAGCTGTGTCAAGTAATTTATAAAATAAAAATAAAAACAATAAAAAATAGGTTTTTTTTCAAAACATTTATAAAGAAAATTGATAACTAAATTATAAATGCAAAAATATTCAAGTTATAAGAATTTAAGCATCAAAATTTGAAGAAAATTTTTTTTTAAATTGGCAAAACTAAAAATTAAAAAAAAAGTTTTACAAAAAATCTGATTTAATATACTTGTTGCGTTCTCAGATGTTATTTTAATTTTCTTCTCCGTTTGGTGATCTGGTGGTGTAAATTGTTGATTGGGAGTTTGAGTGATAAAGGATGGCACAAGTTCTTTAGTTGCGGTTGTTAAAATATCTGGGATGGGGTATTTTTTACATAACCTTAAGCATAAAGATTTCTCTTGGAAATTATTAGTGTTACCTCCACAACCACCATAAAAAAATACTCTACAAGTATTGGATTTTTGGTCATAAAACCACCTCTTAAATAATCCGTTGCAATTTCCCACATCAGGCTCTTGAAAACATGCTCCGGATTCAACAAGCGACTCTAAAAAAAAGTAAACTATACAGAAAAAAAGTAAACTATATATTTATATGTTTAAAAACATCATCGGAACAGTTTTCAGGCTTTAACCGAGTCTGTAAATGATCGTATTTTCAGTGATTCATGCTACATATATATAAGCTTTGCATGACTTCAACAAATCGCTTTAAAGGCTCAATGCCAATCTCGTTATTATGATAGCCTCTATAAGACCCTTAATTTAATCAACGATCGTGGATAAAAATCTGGAATTGATAGCTGTAAAATTTTAATTGATATCAACAAGCGGACCCAAAGAAACCATTTGTTAAACATATTCAAAGCCAAGTCGGCATTTGTTTAAAGCGACCTCACAGTGCAGTGGAGCATACTTCAAGACCATGGTAGACATCCCAAACAACTTTTTTTTGATAATGAACAGGGACCATTTCCCGATTCCAAAAACGTATTAAACAAAATCATCCATTGGGGGCTTTTTGAGAAATTAGGTATTTTAGATTTTTGAGAGGTTGCGTGATAAAAAAAAATCACACGAAGTCTGATTTTGACGTTTTTTGTGTCAAAATGACTGTCTTTTAAAATCAAGAAGGTTTGTTTTTCTTCAACAATACTATCCGAGGTTGTATTCACTGTGAAATTGTCTTATACACATGAAACATGATGAATCCTTAAAATGAACCATTTCTTTTCATCTCTGAAAAAATGTATAACCTATTTATATCTAAAACATATTTTTAGAGTCAGTTTGGTATTTTTGGTTTAGTTAGAAGGTATGTTAGGTTTTAGAAATGTGTCAAATTAAAAAATTAAAGGAGTTGAAAAAAATTAAATTTATTAGATCAAAAATGTTTAAAGTTATAAGCAACAGTTGCTTATAACTATATCAAGCTTATATCAAGCTTGGCGTAGATGGGGGCAAGGGTACCTTAAAGTGACTTTGTCAATTACATTAAAACCAGAAATGAAGACACATACTGTCCCAGAGAAAAAATGTTGAAATGGGGAAGGATATTCAAGCCAAGATTTTAAGGATTCAAGTGTTCACAAAACTCTCATTCTCGCCATTTTGCCCTCAATGAATGAAAGCTATGTAAAATTGAAGATAAAGTCTTTGGACTTTAATAATTAATAATTTCTGTATCACATTCACTGTATCAGAAGATCTGAAAGTTTTGCTTCAGATGGTTGACAAACAGACAGCAGCATCTAAACATCCTTGCCCATTCTGTAAAACCTCATCTCTCAAAATGATGAAATTTTAACATTATAAGTTGTCTTCTCTTTGCAAACTGTACGATGATTGGATGGTGGACGGTGCAAAATTAGGAAATGCAAAAGAATTTAGTAATATTGTACATCCACCTCTATTAACTGGGGACCCAACCAATAAGATAATTGAAATAGTTTATATACCTGGTCTACATATACTGCTAGGTGTAGTGGACAAGTTAATCTCAGAAATGGAAAAGAAGTTATTTAAAACCAAGGAGGAGGGATTTATATCTATAAGTTTTTTTTTTGGGATCTATTATTTTCAACCGGGTATCTTACCAAGGGCAGCATCGCCTGGAAGGCAATGCTTGCAATCTTTTCCTGAAAAAAATTGAGAGCTTGGAAGTATTTTTCCAACAGAAAGGCCTGGGTATTCAATCAGCCAAGTATATAAAAGATTAACAAGACTTCAACAAAATAGTTCAAGGATATTTTGGCAAATCTGTTAGTCCTACATATATTGACGACATAAAGGAATTCTCCTCAAGCTACAGGGACCTGGGAGCCACAGTACCTTTAAAAGTACACATAGTAGAACAACATATTGAGGAGTTCATCAAAATGAAGGGGACAGTTTGGTAAGATTTATACATTATTTAGTAAATTTAATAATATTGATTATAAATACAATACAATACATTTAATTTTTGATTTGTCAATCCTATTTCCTTAAACAAGATATATATGATGTTTTGGGATTAGGTTACTGGACAGAGCAGGCCTTGGAGTCTAATCATCAAGACTTCAAGCAGTTTTGGAAAAGTCGAAAAGTTGGGCAGCATAGCCCAAATTTTCTTACAGCACTGAAAAAAGCAACTGTTGCTTATAACTTTAAACATTTTTAATCTAATAAATTTAATTTTTTTCAACTCCTTTAATTTTTTAATTTGACACATTTCTAAAACCTAACATACCTTCTAACTAAACCAAAAATACCAAACTGACTCTAAAAATATGTTTTAGATATAAATAGGTTATACATTTTTTCGGAGATGAAAAGAAATGGTTCATTTTAAGGATTCATCATGTTTCATGTGTATAAGACAATGAAATCTGTTGAATATCAGAGTGATACTCTTTGATACAACATTTCTAAACTTCATAAAATCCAAAAACTCTGTAAATTGAAATGTCTATAACAACAAAAGCATAACCAGAGAACAAGAAATATTTGACTTTCTAAGCTTCTTAACTAACACACTTTACAACCTATAGAAACAAATATAGAAATGTCTGCTTTTAACAATTTGTATTAGTCAATCAACTATACTTAAAACAGATGTCAAAAAAATTGGAGCAAGAAAGTTTAAATAACATTTACTTTTTCAAAAAATAGTCCCGCTTTCCTCCTATATCTTCCTCAAGAGACCTACTTTAAACTGAAAAAAATGCTTACAAAAAATTAAATAGTAAATAAGAAAATAAAGCAGAAGAAAGAATATGAAATCAAAAACCTTGCAAAAGTTTCAAAAATAAATTTTCTACGTTAAAAGATTTCCGTGAATTTACTTCAGTTCATTTTTTTACGAACTTAGTATTATAAAAAAAATGAATGCCTTTTCCTGATTCTTCTGCTGCCCTTTAAGACGGATTTTTTGCTTCAGCACCTCAATCGGAGGCTAACACTTGCAGAAAAGACGTGAGAAGATGCTTTTCTAATTTCGGAAAGATTTAATAAACTCATTAACATCTCAATATAAGAAACCTTTAAAAGTAAAAATGTTTCTAAAATTAATCCTGAATATCCTCGAGGACAAGAAAGTTTTTCTTCTAAATGTTAGAAGAAGAGTGGGGGAGGGGGGGAGGGGGAGGGAAATTATTACTAAGAAATATGCGGATCTTAGAAGAATTTTTAAAGTTTTTTTTGAGCAATCTTATTGCAACTCTAATTCAGTTGTGTTCACTGCTATCTCTTGATATTCATTAGTATTATGGGAGCTCGTACTATTGTGCTTATTTAAGGATGCAGGTGTTTGATGCAGGCGTGGGAGAATGAATTTGGTATATGGGGTTTTCTACTTCTTTGATGATGCGTCAGCTAGCATTTCTTCAGTATCGCTATCAGTTGCTGATTTTAATGCTAAATTAATTATAAGCTCGGAAGAAGAAAATTGACTCGCAGATAAAAAAAAAAAAAAAAAAAAAAAAAATGGTCAGGTGATTGCTTTGCTGACCCTTTTTTTTTTTTTGTAAATTCTGCTCAACAACTTTATTCTTAATGGACACAGTGTTTAATGTTTCAAAAAAATGGTAGTTGTATTTTCCATCTCCCGTATTAAACCAAAACACTTTATAGTTTATTAATACGTCGGCAACACTCTGCTTGTTTTTGTAAGAATAGGACAAGTGACAGCGTGATTGTCGTGATTGACTAGTGACGTCTGATTTGAAATTTTTTTTCCTTCGACGACTTTAAAAAAAAAATTAAAATTCAAATAAAGTAATATTAATATTAAGAAATAATTTTTAATTCATTTTACGAAAACATAAGAAATCCTCATCCGATATCCAATTTAAGGAAGCAAAATACAGCAGAGTATTTTTATATGCCTAAAGATTTTTTTTCGGGAGCAAGAGATCATCAAGTTTACAAACAATTTTGTGGAAGCAAGAAATCTTCCATTTTTCAAACAGCCTTGAATCATATAGCGTATCTAACTACCTAAAACTTTTTTTTTCGCTCTGATGTATATGATGATCTTTTGCTCTGATGAATCTTCTAGTTCCAAGCTTTCTATGCTCTCTCATTATAAGAAGATTTTGTTCAGTGACCTCCTCCGTTTCTTTTGGTATTTAAAGCTTGAACCTTAGCTATTCCTCCCAATTTTATCGATAAACAAGAGCTCAAACTTTTAATGCACTAAATGAATGGTTTACCTTTTCGAAAGATTTTCCATCCGTTAATCGCATAAACAAATCCGAAGAAGGAAAGTAAAATTGTGAATTCATGGCACTAACGGTTGCTTGAGGCGGTTGTTTGTGACGGTTGTTTGTCTTGAAGCTACAAACTTTAAAAACTTTTTTTTAATAAAAACTTTTATATTTTGTACTTCTAATAAAAATGCATAAAAACTTTACTGAAACTGTTTTGCGATTGTTGTTAGGGCAATTACGGTTTGAAAACAATTCGGTTATTTGGAAATTTGGTCATAAAATTTAATTACTTTTAAGGATTATCGCTGGTATTTTGTCTGACGCAACAAAACTCTGAGGGGGGTGGAAAAGGATTTAACTTTCTTATTACAAAAAAAAAAACTTTACTACTTTTGATTCAACTCCGAGAAGAACCGAAAAACTTTTTCGAGCTTCAATAGAAAATTTTCTCAAATTTTTCTTGAAAGTTTTTTCGTGAAGTTGGTTAATCTTTTAACTTTGGCTTTAAAACTTCAAGTTTCCACGTTTAAAGAATTCAAAAAATTAAAAAAAAATTTTTAATTGTTGGCTGTTCAGAAATTAACGGGTATAACCACATAATGTGCCCTAGAGCCACATTAAACCTCAACCAACAATAGATTAAAAATAAATGCATTATCATCAGGTTTAAATATAGAAATAGTTTATATTTTACTTAAAAGTGAATGCTAAACTAAATTTTACATAAATTTTACATTTTGAGTTTAGAAATTAAACGTGATTTTAAGTCCCCCCTCCCCGGCTTTTGAGTTATCAACTATCATCACTTTTATTTTTATCGGGAACCGATTGGTCATGATGTCATGTTCCGAATTGTAAGCGGGTTTAAAGGTGAGTTCCACTCATCTGTTTTAGCTATGAGAAAGGGAAAGGGATGAGAAAATTAATCTTGTGAGCATGCGCAGTGATTACTTTTTAAAATTAAATTACAATTCAGAGATTTGACCCTTTTTTTGTCTTGAAAACCAATGGAATCTTAGTTTTGATTTTCAAAAATTTACAGAGTTGGGAAGCAAAAAGAAACTTGTTGAGAATAATACAGTTATTCCATTTTTTTCAATGAAAGATGAAATGACTCAGTTTACTTAAATCATGTGGTACTTGTTAATCTTTGTTTTGGGATGGCCTTGGTGTAAAATTGTTGCACTTTTCCATTAATTGATTTTACGAAATAAACTTTGCAATCATTCGATTTTATTTGATTAAGGATATAAAAAGCGTTAGATGCTCATTAACTAAATTTATTCACATTTAATAAAAATTTTAATATTTGATTTAATGGAAATAAAAAATTTTCTGATTCTGCTATCACAGAATTTATTTGAATAGCTCTTTTTGATTAATTAAATTAATAGCTCTTTTTGATTAATTAAATTAATCAGAAAAATTTCCGAATGAGATCATTTGAATGGTCCTCACCGAGATTTCGGCTCTTTTCGGGTTATAAAAAATCAAGGGCCTTTGCTTTGTTAAAATGTATTAGGCTGCCAGGTTTTAGTTGGTAAACTTTGTTATTGAATAACTTTAGCAACACTTATTCAAATCAATCGAAATAAGAATCAGTTGAATCCGCTCATTTTGTCAACAAGAAGCCAGTTGATTTATTCCATCAGCAAAAAAATTCGGCGCTCGGGATTTAATGAAGTCGACGAAGGTTGCTTTTGTACAATAGGACTGCATTGATGGTTTGGACTGGTTTCAAGAAGTTATAGTGATTCTTACCGGCTGCAGACCACTATACTGCAACCATAGCCTTTTTTTGGTGGGTTTTTGCATTTGGGAAATGCCTGGAAAATACTCATTGGCGTCCAAACATAGTCCCGAACAATTCTGATTATTATCCAAAATCCACTTTATATTAAACGTCACGATTCGACTTAAGAACGGGTTGTTTTGGTTGTGCAAAAGCAAGGAACAATCCTTAAAAGTGACAACTTCTGTCGCTCGTCCAAATTGTGAGGCACACACTTTAGCTTTTTCACTTTATCAAAGGGTTTCAAGCTATTCAGAACAGCTTGGTCACTGACTCTCAGTACCATCGCGATCCGCCAAACCATTTGGGATGGGTTGGATTCAACAAGTGTCCTCAGAACCTCGTCCTGGATTACTTTAGGTTGACCACTACAAGGCTGATCATGGAGGCTAAAATCTCCAGTAGGAAATTTCGTGAATCAACGTTGAATGGTGCGTTCACTGACGCTATTTACCGCAAATGCCTGGTTAATTTTTCTAGCCGTCCCGGCGATACTTTGTCTCAATTTAAACTCGTACAAGAAAATTGACTGAAGTCCCCCCCCCCCCCTGGCAATGTATAGTAATTGGCTTAAAAACCGAGAAAATTTTACCTCAGATAAAAAAGGAACAGCATCATCAGAAAGACCGTTCAATTTTGCATTGAGTACAATAAGTGACTGATGAGAAACTACTTATTTAGAAAACTAAGTGACAAAAGTAGCATACATCAAACCGACAAAAGTAGCACACATCAAACCGACAGAACTTTCCTGCCAACCAATAGTTTAAAAACTAAGAATGTTATGTGAACGATTAGATACATATTTGGAAATTAATATATATTGCAACCACTCAAACATGAATAATGACTAAGATGAAAGTTTCCGGGTTCATATGGGGATTTTTAGATGTCACCTGACTAAACTGAAGTTTAATTCAAAAATGAAATCATGTCAAAAACATGTTTGCATTTAATTGAGTGAGTGAAGCCATGGAAAAAAATCTTAATTGCGAACAATATTTTCCAGAGGAACATGTAAAAACTTATTATTGTCAATTATAGATTTTACAAAAAAATACTTTATCAGCTATCCTGTATTGAGCCTAACCAAATATATGAGATAAATTCTTGGTGATTTAAGTGGTTTACTATCTCTTAAAACACAAAATCAGTATGAAAAAAGTTTTGCATAAACAGGCTTTACCGTAACCAACAAGTGAGTTTGGAATAGAAGCATGGTCTGCCCAAATCTTTGTTTATATTTAAGTAGTTACACGTTTTCTGATTTATCATTTAAGAGACGTTTTCTTCGTAATTTATTTTTATATAGATGTGCGATTTGCGTTTCTAAAAATATATTAATCGTTGTAGGCATTTCCCTTGTTTTTTAATGGTTACTTGGGATTATCTAACATTCTAATAGAGTTCCTAACTAAAAATAATTCCCTGGTTGGATGTCGTCCCTAAAATAAACCATCCCTAACAAATGTTTCCCTGGTTGCATGTCGTCCCTAAAATAAAACCTTCCCTAACAAATGTTTCCCTGGTTGCATGTTTTTCACTTTCTCTTTATTAATTATTACGTTTTATTAATTTTTTTATTAATTATCATGTTTTTCACTTTCTCTTTATTAATTATTACGTTGGTTTCACTTTCTCTTTATTAATTATTACGTTTTACTAAGTTCACAGTTTTAGAAAGTTATAAATTAACATAATTTTGTTTTGAAAACTTACTTACGTACTCCATTACTTGCCAGAATTGTTTAAATCCAAAGAGATTTCCAATGGCATTGTGTTTTTATTTTAAATAGGTGATTTTTCAAATAAGTAACTTTTATAACTTTTCTTAACGATTATAAATTGAAAATTTTAATCTGAAAAAGTTTAAAGTGAATGTGTAAATACTTAAACATAATAAAATAAAACAAAAAGAAAAACAATTTTCACTTTTGACCCTTTCACTCGAAATATTTTAGAGTAATTACTCTGCACCAACCAAATTTACGGCAAAAAAAAAAAAAACAAAAAAGCGCAGCAACAAAATGCCACAATCTTATTAAGATATCTTAACAAGAAGTCCTAATAAAACTTCCTATCAAGAAGTCTTAGTAAGACTTCTTAACTAAAAGTCTTAATAATGCCCCATTCACACTAACAAAACTGAGTATGTTAGCGAGTGTTGTTAATAATAACACTCGCTTTTAGAACGTTGTTCAGTTAAAAACTTTTTTTAACTATTATCCGTGTCACAACCAGAATAAAGGAGATTTATTTTTACGAGACCGAATCAAACTCTAATTTATTAACTCCAATGACATATTATATACAGCTGCGGACAAAACTACGTGAACGATTGCAAACAGTTTTTTTTTTTTGAAATTTTCAATGTCTTAAAATAAGTTTATAGTTTAATACTATATATGGTTGGATAGAGCGTTTTTTGCTCTATAAGACTGTGTAAAGTGTATTCTCTAATAATTTGTTTAAAATTAAACATATCTAAATGTTCAAAAAGCATCAAATATTTTGCGCGACAAAACCACGTGAACGATTATACAAACGTAAAAGAATAATTTTACTAACATCAACAAATAATAGATTCTAAAAAAAAAAAAAACATTAATATTTAGTTGCATAGCCTTTAGAATCGATAACGGCCTTGAACCGTCTTGGCATAGATTCTACAAGAGTTTCTAGTAACTGTTTTGATAATGCCTCCAATTCATACTGTACGACTCGAAAAAGTTCATCCGGTTTTTGAAATTTGCGACCTCCCAAGCGTTGCTCAACTTCAATCCATAAATTTTCGATTGGATTTAAGTCGGGAGATTGGGCAGGCCACTTCAAAACCATTATGCTATTATTTATGAGCCAATTTTTTACAGTCAAAGCTGTATGTTTAGGGTCATTATCATGTTGATAAACCCAATTGTGAGGCATTTTTTCTAAAGCGTGTGGCAACATTTGATTAGATAATATTTCCCTGTACTGTAGTTGGTCCATTATACCATTTACACGGTACAACGGACCAATTCCAGCCCAGGAGAAACACCCCCAAACCATTATATTGCCACCCCCAAATTTTACAGTTCCTATTGTATACTCTTTTGCAAATCTTTTACCTACTGGACGCCTAACATAACCTCGACCGTCGCTGCAAACCATGTTAAATTTCTTTTCATCCGACCACAAAACTGTTTTCCAATTTTCAATAGTCCAGTTTAAGTGATCTTTAGCGAACTGTAGGCGATCTTTGACGTGCCTGGGCTTAAGGAATGGTTTCTTTGCAGGTGTGCTTACGTTTTCCATGCCTGTTTGCAGACGAATTTCAGGGGCTGTCAAATGTGGATTCTCAAGAGATTTTCGCACAATTTTTCGATCAGTACTAAAAAATAAAATGTTAAACATTAAAATTAACATTAACATTAATATTATTAAGATTAAATATTAAAAAAAATAAAATTAAAGGAATATTACCGCTTATCCGTAATACGTGGACGACCACCTTTCTTAACGATCTTTTTGCTCTTTTCTCGGTGTATAATTTTATGTATTCCACCTTTTGACATCTTCGCATGAGCTGCAATTTGCCCAATGGACCATTTTTCTTCTTTGCGCAAACGCAAAACCAAGCTTTTAATTTTTGAATCAGTTTGACGAACCATTATAGTTTAATTTTTTTAATTTTTTGATGTTAAACAGAATAATCTTGAGAAACTTAAATGATTGTAAGTTCTTAGAATACCAAAACCACATGAACGATTTTTAAAAGCACTGATTTCGATGTGAATATAATATAATTTGCATCAAAAATGACGCTTTTATAAATCGTTCACGTGATTTTGTCGCGCAAAATATTTGATGCTTTTTGAACATTTAGATATGTTTAATTTTAAACAAATTATTAGAGAATACACTTTACACAGTCTTATAGAGCAAAAAACGCTCTATCCAACCATATATAGTATTAAACTATAAACTTATTTTAAGACATCGAAAATTTCATTAAAAAAAACTATTTGCAATCGTTCACGTAGTTTTGTCCGCAGCTGTATACTAGATGTCTAACTTGCGGGATATTATTGGACGAAAAGTAAAGCCGCTTTTTTTGTTTACAAATTGAATCCGCCATTTGTAATAAGGACCAAAGCTATGTAATATATCATTGGTTAACTCAAGTAAAAATTCTTTTATATAATACTCCGGTCACGTCTACTTTAAAGTATTTTTCAAAAACAAAAACAAAATGAAAAATTAACGAAATGAAGAAATATCGATTTTCTTAACTTAAGTTAAGAAAATCGATATTTCTTCATTTCGTTAATTTTCAAAATGTTCTGAAGTATTACAGAAGACGATACACACACACACATACACGCACACGGACACGCATACGCGCGCGCGTGTGGGTGTCCGTGGCGTCGTCTTCTGTAATGTGTGTGTGTGTGTATACACACACACACATTACAGAAGACAACGCCAGCGAAGTAATTTCATTTAGAATTTATAAGTCAAATTTTATTCAGACAGCATAAAATAAATAAGACAACACATATCTATAATTGTATATGTGTGTGTGTGTGTGTGTGTGTGTGTGTGTGTGTGTGTGTGTGTGTGTGTGTGTGTGTGTGTGTGTGTGTGTGTGTGAAAAAAAACGTACAATAGCATATATCCAAGTGAACCCGTCCCACCCCCACCTCGAATGTATGGTCGAATTAAAGCTCACCAACCTGAAAAATCCGATCCTATGAGGATAGCAGTATCAACTATCGGCACGCCTAACTATGGAATATCTAACTACTTAGTGAAGAAAATGCAACCTACCTTAAACAAAAAAAAACACTGTTGAAAAATTCTTTTGATTTTATTAACAAAGCAAACTCATGGAATATAGAAAAAATGAGGTTCAAGTTTCATTTGATGTAGTAAACCTCTATCCATCAATTCCACTTAAAGAAGCTGCTTTGATTCTTTTAGATTTAATAAAGATGATTCCTACAAA
Source organism: Hydra viridissima (assembly GCF_058129835.1). NCBI lineage: Eukaryota > Metazoa > Cnidaria > Hydrozoa > Anthoathecata > Hydridae > Hydra > Hydra viridissima. Next base: position 559,565 of record NW_028324313.1, on the reverse strand, counting down.
TGTTCTACCAAGCTTACTATATCAGAAACTAAAAAGCTGATAAAGGTTTGTCTACATCGGTGTTATTTCTTGTGGAACGAAGAAGTTCATGAGTTGGAGAACTCCGGTCCCATTGGTCTTTCGTTCATGGTCATACTGGCGGAATCTTTTCTACAATACCACGAAGAAAATGTTTTTTAAATTGCAAAAACATTAAACTCTCCTCTTGATTTAAAGTCCTATATAAGATATGTTGATGATAGTTATGCTAGATTTTCAAAACTTCAGGAAGCAGAGCAATTCCAAATTATTTTGAACAATTAACTCCATGCAATACAATACACAATCGAAATCGAAGGCCAAAATAAAACTTTAAACTCCCTCGATGTAACGATGATAAATAACACCAAAGGTAGTTACGAGTTTAAAGTTTACAGGAAAGAAGCCATTATGAATATTCAAAATAAACCTCACTCAAATCACGACCCAATCATTTTTAGCGCAATATTTAAAGGTTACGTTCAAAGAGTTTACTCCATGTGCAGTGATTCACGTTTATAAAATGAGATTTTTTTAGCTCAAATATTTAACAAAAATGGTTAAATATTTGAGCTAAAAAAGAAAAGGACAAAAGCCAACTGGTAAGTGTTGCAAACCAAATTAGTAAAAAACGGCCTACAAAGAAAAGTAAAATTCAATCTGAGTATGACACCCTCCATACAGTGTCATCACCGTGGATACCATCACTGTCCGCAAAATTAAGAAAAATATTTGGAAAAGTTGGATATAGAGTAGTTTTTAAATCTAATCCTAATTTAAGATCACTGCTAACTTGTAAAAACAAATCCAAATTGCCATGCAATAGTCAACCTGGAACTTACTTAATTGAATCTAACTGTTTAAAAAAATACGTTGGCGAAACGAAGTTTCTAATTAGAACTCGAGCCCAACAACATCAAAAAAGCTTAAACGAGTGCAAACATCATCAGTCTGCAGTAGCCACACATAGTAAACCACGTTCAGAAGAAATGAACTGAGAGAAAACTAAAACTCTTAGAAACAAAAAAGTTTGATCGGAAGGTCCGTGAGGCTCTTAAGATGCAGAGGCACCAATGTTCCCCTCTAAATGGCGGTATTAATCTTGATAATGGCCAATTTGTAAAACTCAAGTTTGGACACCTATTTTTCACGTTTTTACGTAAGGATAAAAAAGAAAGAAGCCATTCAACTGCTGACCTTAGTTAATTTTAAGCTGTTTTTTTTAGTTTTAATAATTTTACGACCTGATGATGCAGGGAACCATAATCCAGTGAAAAATTTCTTGTAACAAATTAATATTTGTATTAAGAGAATACGTATTATTTGATGTTTTCTTATTAATGTGTGTGTGTGTCTATATATATATATATATATATATATATATATTCACACATATATATGTGTTGTCTTATTTGGCTTTGTGTAAACGGAAAAATGTGTCAGTAGTTTAAATTAAGGGTCTGCGTCTCGGAATCGTTTTCTCGAAATGAACCGGAACAAGCATAACGAGACGAGAAATGTCCCGGAAAAAATTGACGAATAAACTGTCCCGGAATAAAGTTAAAAACCGGGACAATAAATTTTCTTTCGGAATTTAAAAATTGCATTCCGGATATCATTGTCTCGTCTCGTCTCTAATAAAAAAATAACGAGACGCAGATGCTTAGTTTAAATAACCACAATTAAAACAAGTTTTATTTTTGTGTGAATGGCTTCACGTACTTACTTCTTGTTAAGGCTTCTTAACAAGAAGCCTTAACAAGGTTGCGTAATAATTTTGTTGCTGTGCTTTTTGTGGTTTTCTTTATTTTTTTTGCAGTAAATTTGGTTGGTCCTTAGTGATTACACAACAGTGCGACGCAAATTAAAGTCCGGTTAATCTGGTTTATATTCAAATTTTTTTATGTATAATGATTGTATGACAGATAATGAACAAATGAAAAAGTTTATTTTTTAAAATATGGTATCTATATCAAGTATAGGCAGACAGATTGCTTACAGTGTACTTAAAGTTATAGCCATAGGTTTATCAAATTTAAAAATTGAGGATGGTGTAGCCTTTTAGTTTATGCTAAAACCGTTACAATGATACAAATCTTCAATTAACGACAAACTCCCTCAAAAAATAAATAAATATATTAATGAGTGTATGGCCAGTCTTGTTCAATGGCTACGAGCAAATAAAATCTCATTGAATACTAAAAAAACAGAAATAGTAATATTTAAGACGCAATATAATAACTTTTCTAAAAAAACTAACAAGAATCTTCCAAAATACTTGAACTTTAGCATAAGTGGCCAAAAGCTGCCTTTGTCTAGTAACATAACTTATCTTGATGTTGTGATAGATGAGAAATTTTCTTTTAAAACACACATAAATAACCTTACTCACAAATTAAGCCGTTCCAACGGCATGTTAGCAAAAACACGACACTACGTTAATTTTGAAACATTACTATCTATATATCACTCAATTTTTGGTTCACATTTACATTATGCATGCCAAGTTTGGGGACAATCTAAAACCGTCTGTCTTTCAAAAATCGTTTCGCTTCAAAATAGAGCGATACGAATAATTAATTTATCAAAAAACTTCCCTACTGACATCCTGTATCTTATATCCAAAGTTCTTCATTTCTATGATTTAATCCAGTTTATAAATTGTTCATATGTCTGAGATCAACAACACGGTCTCCTTCCTTCCATATTTCGTAACTACTTTAATAGTAGGACAACGTGAGCATAACCTAAGATCAGTCACTTTTAACAACTTAACCATCCCACAAAAACAGACAACTAAACATGGAATAAATTCCATTACATATCAGTGTATGCTTTCTTAAAACACCCATCCGTACACCCTAAAAACAGATTTTATCCTTACATCCATGAATCTGTTCTTAAAGTCACTCCATAATTTTTACCTAAAAAGTTACGCTTAACTTTATTCTTTACCTCTATAACTTTTTTCTATATGTTTATTTACATTTTATAATTTCTTATCTGTGTATATGTGTATATATGTATGCATATGTGAATACATTATAAAAACTATTTGACCTATATTTTAACTCTTTTAAAAGTCTGTTTTATAAGTGTTACTTATAAATTTTTGTAAAGTTCTACTTTAACTATGTGACTAGTTTATTTCTTATGTTTTTCTCTTGTCTTTTCTTTATATTACTTAGGTCATTGCGTTTTATTAGTGAATTACTATTTGCAATGACCTGTGTTTTTTGTAACATCCTTAACACGAAATATATTGAATTGAAAAAAAAAAAAAACGTTTGCGTTTTTGTATTGCTTTCCTCGTAGTCATACTCATTTGAATATAATTGTACCTTTTTTGAACACGTGTTCAAACTTTCTACAATAAAATAAGCCGTTTACTTACAAGAATACTACTGCGATTCCAGAACACTTTTTTCAAAGATCGCACTTCAACTAAATTCAAGAAAGTTTAAATCTTAAGAAAAACTTGTAAATAAAAAAAAAAGACATTTAATTTCATTCCCTTCCTCATTGGTAATGATAAATTTCTTCCTCCTTCTATTTGTCTCAGAATTTAAGTTGATTTGTCAGCAAAACGATTAAAGTTAACACAACTGTATATAAAAAAAAAATTTGAGATGAGTAAACTAAATAAAGAAAATAAATAGTTCATGCTGAAGCAAATGAATTTCCGGTGCGCTCATAATTGGCTGATAAACTATAAAGTTGTCATGACAAACATTAATGATGCAATGCGCCAGTTTATTCGTTCAATATCAAAATACCTTTTGATAATAAACTTCATCTTAAACTGAGAATTTTCCCTATAAAAAATTTTTTTTTTTTTATATGTAACCGATATTTTATATTTAAATATTTGAACATTTTTATTCAAAGCTCAAAAATGGATGCCTATAACAATCGCAATTGTCCATTAAAGAAAAATAATGCTTAGCTGAGTTATAGAAAATGTAATTTTTTCGCGGCTTTATTCTTGAACTTGCCAGTTATAAGAGTAACAACAAACGATGTTTCCATTTTAAGTAGTCATACTTTTTCGATTTCCTTTTTTACGACTTCATTCATTCTCTTAGCCACAGTTACGTCATCAAAGTAAAGTAGGTTCATGCACTCGATAAATTTATCAAGCGTTTCGTTTATGCCAGTACTGAGTTCTTGTTCCTTCAATAAATAGTCATATTTGGAAAATTTTTTATCGATCAACGTATCTTTCGATTCGAGCGTGTAAAGAGTTTGATTTTCACCTAAAAATAAATCACTTATCTGTTTTTTATATTATTTATATTACTTATATTTATATTAATTTATATATTTATATTACTTTTCGAATCGTTTTTTCAAATATGAATTTAAAATAAACAGCACATTTTTTTTTAGAAGTACGTTTACCCGCGACTTGCTTTTCGTTGAACTCTGTAAAAAACCGCTCTTTTTCTCTCTCATTTTTCCTCAGATTTGTCTTCCTTAAAAAGGTGAGTGAAGAGCGATCATTACTATTGGATTTTGAATCGATTGAACTTCGATTTTGATTCGGTAGCTGGACTTCAATTTGTTTCGGAGAACTCAATCCGATCCAATCTAATTACAAGTTAAGTGATCATAAAACGAATTTAAAACTAAGAATTTTAGATATTCAACAATTTTTTTGCTGCCAACTTTAAGAAAAAAAAGTCTGAAAAGTAGGGATCCGCTTCACATATGGTTATGAAAGATTTTTATTGGCTATTCCGAATCAAGAGAACTGTTATCATAAACGGTTGTTTGATCAAGAGCTGTTTTAGAGTAAATAAAAAATTTATCAAGCAGAAATGAGGATTCGTTTGGTTTTTTTTCAAACAAAACCATCAGGATTTATCAGCTGGTAGCTGTTTTAGAAAAGATAAAGTAAAGATTGATTACACATTAACTAGGGCTCATTAGATTCATTAAGACAAATATCTGCAAAAAAAAAGTTTAAATCCAAAACAACTACAAAACAAGAAAAAAGAAACACGGAGAAAAATAAACCTTTGAAACTTTCCATCATAAAATCAACCATCTCGTAGTCATTGTCCTGGAACTCCAGGTTGGCACGTACTACAGCAAATACATCGTTCAAGATCGAAATGAACATATTCATAACGATCCAATTCACCATGATGTTAAACCCGAAGAAAAATATTGGTCCGAGAAAACGATTAGTATTCTCAAATTGGCTATAACTGAACTTCCCCAATAATAATGAAATGATAGAAGCTATTGTTTTGAAATAGTTCTGATACCCATCCAACAACACACCTAGAACATTCATACTTAATTTGTCACTATTACATAACAAATATGTTAAAATCACATTCAGTCTTTAAAATATTTAAGATATATTTTCAATAATTTGTTAAAAAAGGGCAATATGGCAAGCTTTATTTCAGCGCCATCATCGCCAATCACCAATACTTTAAACTTTAAAATACTTCTGTATTAAACTTGTAATTGAAATAATTAGTTACACAAATTTGAATATAATATCTCACATAATCTTACCAAACACAATACTGGAAGAAAACACGATTGAGCACAGAATGATGAAAAAGACGATTCCAAACATAGATAGAGGATACCATGCTGCTTTTAGAGTAGAGGATAGCATCGAAATCCGACGATTGAAACGCAGAAGTTTAATAAACTTCAAAGTCACGAAGAAAACAATCAGCGACACGATGTATGTGTACGTTAAGTCCCAGTACGATGCAAACTGGAAATTGATAAATCCTTGTGGTTTCTTTGTTGGCAGCCGTTTTAACAGCTCTTTGGCCAAAACATCTTAGAAAAAAAGTTACAACTTCTTAAAACTGTAAGCCTTTATAAAAAAAAAAAAAAAAAAAAAAAATGAAATAAGAGAACTCAAAAACTCTTTAGAATTGAGGACCAGCTTCAAATTAACATTCTTATATATTCTATAATAAGTAAAATACCAAATAACTAAAAACCCGAAAATGTGAAAACGAAAAAACAGAACAAGACAGGTGAACTATGATTTGATACCCACTTTTGTAAAAGAAAAAACCAACAGCTACTATTGAAAACACTATCAATGCAACTTCAACCAAGTTCCAAAACTCTTTAAAGTAAACCCAACCAGTCCGATATAAAAAGCGACATTCTCGAATGCTAAACACTAGCATCATCAATATAAACAACACCTGAGAACCAAGCATAGCAATTTCTGTTCCTGATGTTGTTGTATACATCTTGAAAGTAATCACAGAAAAGTTAGGTATAATTCCACCAGAAGCAGGGAACTCAAAGATCATGGTGACCATGTTGAAATGATTAGTGGCAGAATTAAACAGGGCAAACTCAATTATTACAGCTCGTGTTTGCCTGTCAATCCATCTGAACTTCTTTGCTTGCTCCAGTATCATCTGGTTTTTCCATTTGGGGAATATTTCAATGACATAGCCTCCACCATAGTATGAATCTAAATCAGCTGTATATGGATACCCATCAAGTTCTTGCCAGGTTTGGTATCTCCAAGGAATTGTTGAAGGATTGATGGGTGAGCTATACTTCTTTGGAATCGTCCAATTAAAATCAAAATCTCTTGTTTCTTCAAGTGTCATTTCATATGGAGATAAACAGTCTATTTTGAAATATTTAGCAACTGACTCAGCTTTCACACATGAATCTAAAGTATTTAAAGAAAAAAATCTATAAAATTTAAAATAAATTTTTATTATGACAAAAAAATTAAACACCTAATGTCATGCAATGGACTAAAACTTTACTACAAATCATCGTTAGTGCTATTAATAATATTTATGATACAAGCCTCACGTGGTTGCACCCGAACTTGTCTAATTCTTATTCCATTTACAATTTTTGAAGTAAGGTCATTTAAAAACAGTTTTCCGGGGAAGTCTTTCTTATCTGTATTTCTGTAGAAGTCACTCAAATTATACCAGGGTTCAGGGTAAACTTGAAGAAGAAAAAACTGATCCATCCAAGGCCAGAAATCTTGTGAAGATTGAAGCTAAAAAAGAAGTGATTTTTATTAATTTTTAAATTTAATCATAAACCCAGCTGCTAACTTTCAAATTATTTATCTTTGTATATCTTTATTTATATCTTTAACTATCAATGTCTGTTTTTAAATTGGCCTTGTAAAATAACTAGTTTTCAAAATATTAAAAGTCGGTGTCCTCTACAAAAAAATTCGGTGTTAAATTTGGTGTTCTCTACACAAAAAGAAGTTTAGTATTTATATTAAAGTTTTTTTTTTGATTTCTTAAGATAAAAAAAGATTTAAATTGATAAAATAATAAATAATATAGTATTACCATAACTCAAAATAGATGACACCCAAAAACAAAATAGCTAAAATTGAACTACTGAATGACTCCAGAATGAAAATTTGCAAAAAGCAAATTCATTTTATTACCGATTTTTTGTTGTTGTATTGTAAACTTAAGTTTGTAAAGATTTTTACCTTACTACTTTAAATATAATAGCAAAAAAGCTTATTATCATCATACAAACAAGAATGACGCTAGTGGAAGCCCAGCCTTTTGAAAATGAGGGAGAAACACCAAAAAGGTTGATCAAACATCAAAACAAAGTGTTAAAGATCATATCAATCAATTTCTACAAATACCATCATCAACTACTGTCATCTGTCATCATCGACTACTGTCATAAAAGAACAAAAAGGGAATATTTTGAAGCTTTTTTTAAATCTTAATAAAATGTATGAACTTTACTTTAGTCTAAAAAATATTGCTCCTGTTGAGAAGCATATGTATAGATTCATATTTGAGCATGAGTTTAACATCCAATTTCAAAAGCCAAAAACTGATTTATATGATATATGTTATGAATACCACAATGTAGTAAATCTAAGTGAGGAGGATACTCAAAAATTTTCCACACATGTAACGTCAAGGAATGAAAATTGAGCAGAACGTGATAAAGACTCCAAACTTAAGGATAAAATGTGGCTGTAGTGGCTGCACTGACCTTGAAAATGTAATAAGTTTACCAAAATCAAACATAAGAGCATTTTTTTACCAATGTCAACTCTCAGCTTATAATTTAACTGGGCATTGTCCCCTTGTTAAAAAAGGTTTTTGTATGCTATGGCACGAAGAATTTTCAGGTAGTGCAAGAAATAACCTTGCAAGTAGTGTAACATGCTTGCTAGAAAGATAATTTCTGACCACACTTACCTTTTCACTGAAAATGAATGAAACTTTTAGCGATTGTTCTTACAATCTTAATTTAAACTACATAGTACAAATTACTCCAAAAAATGATACCTTGTAACAGAAGAAAGAAATTTAAATAATATTAAACACAATCATGCAAAAGTTTACAAACAAATGAAAAAAATTCAAAAAGGAGATAATAACTTCTTGAAATTCTCTCATCACAGCACATTAGTATTTTGTTGGATAGCCTCTAGGTTTTAATATTACATGATTATAATTTGCACAATGCTTTGAATTGCTGTTTTGCTGGAAAATCCAACCCATGTTTGTTTTTTAATCTGCGGACAAATAAAAAAACAATTTTTTAGAATTTCTGATGAAATTTTGAGTGAAAATAAATACTAAAGTCAATTTCAAAAGGTTTAGCTATAAAAAATATAATTTTTTTCATTAAACTTAGCAAAATTCTAGAATTTCACTTCCCGCATATTTTTCATATCATCTTTTCCACTTTGTGTTCTGTCTGATAAATCTATGAGAGTTAAGACTCTCATAGATTATTCTTTAATGCCGGAATTAGGTTTAGGGGGTGGGGAGGGTGGGGGATAGTGAAATTGATGAGGACAATCAATAATGTTGAAGAATAAAATTAGAATGTAAATTAAATAAGTTTGACTTGCAAATAAATTGAACATCAAAAATAGTCTAAATATTTGAAACACAATTCATATTGTAAGTGTGACCAAAGATAAAGCTTCCACTTTTACTTTCAGTATATCTATTTTAGGTATTGCAAATGCCTTTATTCTGTTAAAGGTACTTTATGTTGCAAATAACCTATACATACACACATATGCATTATACACATATATACATGATACATACATATACCTCATTCACATATATACATTATATAAACATATAAATGGTACACATATATACATCATATACTTATAAGTCATACACATATACATCATACACATATACATTATACACACATACATAATTTGAACAGACAAACAAAAAATTAGTTCTGTTTGACTGATACCTTATTGAAAATATTGTACTTTAAGTGAAACTGAAGGCTAACAAAACCTGTCATAGTTTTTAAAACTACTTGAGAAGTTTTGAACAGTAAGATGTAATCGCGTTCTTGTTATGCATGTTTCTTAAAATTGCCTTATAAAAATTTTACATTAAAGCAAAATCACTTTTTTCTTAATTAAGATTGATACCTTGCTGAAAATTTTGTAGTTATCTTCAGGTTTTGTTTTATCTGTCCTCAACCTCAGATTGAAAAGTTCCTCTACATTGCGAGTTTGGTAAAAGGTGAAATCTTCTCGTGTCATATAACCAATGAAGAACACCAAGAAAGCATAAAAAGTGTATAAAGCAAGCTCTTGTATGATAGCATGCATTTTCAGTTTCTTTAATCTCAACTCTCTCATCCCTGTTAAAGAAGTAGAATCAGGTGGCTGTAAATCGATGTCAACTCGATCAAAAATTGTCAGTTCATCTTTTGGTTTGTGGAGCCAAGTTTCATCACGAGCCAACACTTTCCCTTTTTTTTTGTAAAAACAGTTATAGAAAAAAAAAAAACACTTAGAGCAATCACAGTAAAAAATCATACAAAAAAACACTTTGAGCAATCACAAAAATTTGAAAATTCAGCTTTTTATGTTTATTAATCATCCTGACACAACTTCAATCTGAAAAAAGTGTCTTAATTCAGATAGTAGCAGGATAAAGCTTTCATTTTTTAACTCAATTTCAAGTGCTAATTATTAAATTTACATATAAAAAAACTGAATTGAAAAAATTTTAACCTGCTGAATTTTTTTCCTAATGATTTTTACTTACAATTTCGAAATGTTTAAAACACAAACTGTATAAACTTGGAATAATTAATACTTAATTATTAATAATAATTAATTAATTATTAATAATAATTAATTGGAATAATTGTCACCATCATAAAATTTTGACACTTTTATTGCCATGAAAAATCTAGACTCCAATTCTGAAAGAAACTGAAAAAATTGAATTGATTAATACCACAATGTACAAAATGGATGATTTTTGATGTTTAGTGATAAGTTAAAAGGACTAAAATACCTTGCTTCTCCACTTCACTTTTTTCTTCATCAACATTTTTTATAATAAGAGCCACAAAAATTGCCAAGAAGAAAATTTTTATTGGCTGAATTAGTAGTATGTCTTTTATCTGGAAAAGAAAAAAAATTATCATATTATGCAAATCCCTTCCAATAGAAAAATGAGAAAGTCTACTCATTATACAGCATAATATTCATTTACAAACTATTTTTATATTTTGCTGCAAAATTGATGTTGTAAATTGATTAAATGTCAAATATAACACAGCAATTATGCTAAACAAAAAATTAAGTTTAAAAGGAAAGTAAACATGAAAAAAAAAAACACAAACACACACCAAACAAAGAGAAATGCTGGATAACCAACTCAATGATTTTGCATTTCCAAAACTCATCCCATACAACAAAACAATATAGCCACAACCAAAAATAATTCCTACGCAAATAAACCATGCTATGTACAAACACCAATGTGGTAAATTAAAACACTTTGTTGTTTTAATTGCTGATGGGTCTTTGGAATTATCATGATGATCAATTAAAATATGTGTTGCCTTTTGGTTCGGATCTGCTCATAAATAAATATATCAAATAAACTTAAAATTTTTTCAAAAATTAATGCAAAGTAACAGTTTTGTCAGTTAAATTAAATTACAAACTAATGTCAAGAAGTGGTTTAATATTTTAAGTACATACAAGTTTTTCTGTTTATATCTATTTAAGGTCTAGAACTAAAAATTCAACCAAGATTGCTTACCACTGTTTTCAAGTAAATGCACAGGAGAGGATGATCGTCCTTGTACTTCACTACTTTCATTCACAGAGGAGATACTTTCTGATTTGCTTTTTTTTAGATTTTGGAATGGTCTAATCGATCGGAACATCCCTACAAGTATCAAGTTCACAGGTATGGTGATGCAAGCACTGATCAATGCCACATAAGCCTGAACATAATGTTGCAAAATATAGAGTTTACTTTCCTTATCACATCACTAAAAGAAGGAGGTAAATAAAAACTTCTCTCCCATCACCAAGAACTTTCTCAGAATGTTTTTTAATTATAGTAGCAAATGATAAAAAATACAAAACAACTAATTAATGTTTAAATCAAAAGCACTAAGTTATGCACAACACCAAAAATCAACAAGTGCAGCTACAATGTGAAACAAAACGTTGGAGAAAAAGTCAATCTTACTTTTGAAGGTTCTAATAATCTAAACAATTTTAACCATCTTTAAATTTTTAATCAAGATTTTATAAAGTTCGAGAATGCATAATTGTTAAATTATGATTAAAGATTACAAAAAAAAAAACAAAACAAAACAATTCTAAACAAAGATCTTTCTTTGCAATTTCTTTATCCAGATATAAAGTCATTATTATGAGCAAGTCTAATTTAAGTATAAACGCTTAACAACTTTAAGTCTGCCACTTTAAGTAATTATAATGAGCAAGTCTAATTTAAGTATAAACGTTTAACGACTTTAAGTCTGCCACTTTAAGTAATTATAAAATATGTGGACAAGTTATACTTTAAACATGTTTTTGTTGTCATCTTTAAAAGTTACAACTTTTGAAGTAAGGTCATTTAAAAACAGTTTTCCAGGGAAGTCTTTCTTCTCTGTATTACTGTAGAAATTACTCAAATGACTTAAAAACTCAGCTTTGACTTTCTGCCAGAAGTAAAAATTAAGGCAAATGTAATCAACTTTCAGCTTTGAAACAAATAACTAAAGATATGCAAACACACCTGTCCCCATGTAAAAGAAAAATTTGCAATCTTATTGTCAACTTTTGGGTCTGGAGGTGGCATACGCTGATAGAACATTGTGCTAGCTGTCATAGCTGTCATTAGCAAGGATACTGCAACAGACAGCCTTTGGCATCTGGTAAAATTACTTTTAGGTGGGCGAGCAAAGATTGAATACCATATATGTTGATCTGAAAGATCAGTTGACACTTTTGTAGCAAAAACATAGTTAAAATTTGATTTTTCTTCAGATGCTGCCACTGGTATAACACAATCTAACAAGCACGAGTCACGATCTACAGCAATCCAACGATGACCAATAAAAAGAAACTGCTTCTCAGTTTGCAGATCAATCACTTCAATGTTTCTGATTAAAAAAAAAACTCAAAATATAAAAATCTAAACAAACCTTTTTAGATTTAAAATGTTCTTTTGAAAATTTATCATTGGTAATTTTTCACAAGATGCAAACAAACAACAGGACAACAAAAACTTTTAGAAACTTTATTGCAAGAAATATATACCTTATGTACCAACCTCCACCACTATTATCATGCCATAGCCGAATGAAATCTAGGTCACCAAGTGAACTATTTGTAGTCATTATAAACACATCACAGCTTGATCTTTGAAAACATTCTCTTTGAGAACCTTTCAACCGTCTCACTCCACTGTCATCTAGATTACCTGTTCAAATTCATAAGAAATGTGAAAAAAGAAAACTTCACAAAAATGTTTCCAAAACAAGTAGCTCTTGGGTAAAAAAGAATTTCTTTGCACAGGCAAAAAATTGTTTTAATTTCAGGGGGAGGGGGGTTGGCCCAATTGATCTTGCAGGTTTCCCTATGCATTAAAAATATTCTTTAAATTTAAAACAAAAGTTTTGATATTTTACAAAAAAAACAAACATTTGTAAATTTACTCTTAACAGTAAAAGTCAACTTTAATGGATCCTCCCCACCCCCTTTCCTACAACATGAATATATATCAAACATAAAACATTTCTTACCAGTGATAGTGAAGAAAATGTTAGATTTTGTGCCAGCATTTCTTTGACTACCAGTATTTACTGTTATTTGGTACAAATAACTATCTTCTGCTAGATTATCAAGAAGGGGGCAAACACCAATCTAAATTTTATAAATATTATAAGGTTGATAAAATTATACTATTAATAAAGTACTTCTATAACATTGTATGTCTCTCTCTCTCTCTCTCTCTCTCTCTCTCTCTCTCTCTCTCTCTCTCTCTCTCTCTCTCTCTCTCTCTCTCTCTCTCTCTCTCTCTCTCTCTCTCTCTCTCTCTCTCTCTCTCTCTCTCTCTCTCTCTCTCTCTCTCTCTCTCTCTCTCTCTCTCTATATATATATATATATATATATATATATATATATATATATATATACATATATATATATATATATATATAGACACACACACATACAAAGTACTGTGCAAAAGAAAGTTGCACCTAAGAGATTTTTAGAATATTCAGGATAAAAATTCAAACAAAAGAAAATTAAAACTAAATACAGGTACAAACATATTTTTTATTAAATTGTGTAAAATAATGCAAGTTTTATTAAAAACATTTAAATTTATAACTATACATAGAGACTTTACTAATATTTAGTGTGACTAACTTTATTTACAATAACATCTTGGAGCCTTTTATTTATACTTTTATACAGATTTTCACTAAATGTGAAACGGATATCATACCATTCTTCTTTTAGAACATTCAAAGCTCATTAACATTCTTTGGCAACCTTTCCATCTTCTCTCTGTCTAAGTAGTCCCTAATACGGACTACTTAGACAGAAAAGAGTGCTTCAAAACATGCCTTACCAAGGCATGTTTTGAAGCACTCCTTCATCCAGATTTGACAAATAATTTTTAACTAATTTGTAAGTATGTTTGGGATCATTATCCTGTTGTAGGATAAAATAATCCCTGATAAGTTGTCGTCCAGAAGGCACAGTATGGTTATGTAAAATATTTTTATATTTTTCACCTGTCAGCTTTTCTGTTATTCTAACAATATCCTCTACCCCTTTTTTTGAAATACACCCCCAAACTTGAATATTCCCTCCACCATGTTTGATAGTTGATGCTAGATATGGCTCCTTCAATCCCTCTCCCTTTATTTGCCTAAATTACTGATGTCTATTTGTCCCAAATATTTGAAATTTAGATTCGTCTGTAAACAATATCTTGTCCCATTGATTTTTCTGCCGCTCTTTGTGCTCTCTGGAGAACTTTAATCTTTTTTCTTTATTACCTTTGCATAGTAATGGTTTTTTAACTGTTACACAACCTTTTAATTCAGGTTTTAATAAAGATTGTTGCACATTAGATGCATGTACTAAAGTTCCATTAGCTCTTTTAAGATCTTGAACAAGTTCTGCACTTACTTTCTTGGGATTTTGTAGCGCTGTTATTTTTAAAAACTGTTTATCATGTGGGCTAAACTTCTTGGGAAGACCAGATTTCTTTTTATCCACTACATCACCAGTTTCAAAATATTTTTTAACTAATTTTTGAACTGACGCTCACAAACAATTCTCACGTTTGGTTATTTTAACTTGACTACAGCCCCTCTTCACGTAAAACAATGATGTAATTTCTGTCATTTATCGATATTTATGGAATTTTATTTGTATTGAAAAGTAACTTTATTAAAAAACAAAACTTTTGAAATAAAAAAATTTTTTAAAACGAAAAAATCTCTAACTAACACGATAACTCAACAGTAACTAAATATTCTTCTCCACACTCTTATTTATCAAAAAATATTTAACAATAATAAATTTAAACAAAATAAATAAATAGTACAGTGGTTGATCTAATCAACTTCAGGTGTTGATCCTTGTCTGTAATAAATAAACATTATAAGTGGGTGAAAAACAATACAAGTTGAAACCATCTAATAAATGTTTACAAAAGAAACATCATAAACATAATTATCAACTAAAATAAATAAATATAGCTTTATTTTAAACAATATCTTAGTAAAAAAAACTCAATATTGCTTACTAATATTTACTTAAACACACATTTTTTTTAAATTTTCTTAGGTGCTACTATCTTTTACACAGTACTGTACATATATATATATATATATATATATATATATATATATATATATATATATATATATATATATATATATATATATATATATATATATATATATATATATATATATATATATATATATATGTACATGTATATATATGTATATATATATGTATGTATATATATATATATATATATATATATATATATATATATATATATATATATATATATATATATATATGTATACATACACTGATAAACGATGCTGATAAACTCAATGCTTCTTTTTTATTTTGTAAAATTTTTAAAAATTTTTAACTGTAGATAAAAGTATTGAAATCTGCAACATTTCCTTATAAATGATGATGATGATGATGATGATGATGATGATGATGATGATGATGATGATGATGATGATGATGATGATGATGATGATGATGATGATGCAACTTAATTCAGTATTCACAGTTTAACTGTTGTTGACTGGCAAAAAAAAAAAGGCTGTTTCAAACTTATACTAACTACTATGCATAATTCAAAACATTTGCTATAATAAACTGTTTATCAATCTGAGGATTGATTGACACTTAGAAGTACTAAAGTTGCTGCTTTGGATGAGAGCCCAAATTGATCAAATGCAATATGTTCTGCAACATGTTAAAAGTATATTAGAGTTTAAGTAAGAAAAAAAACTCTTCAAAGCTCACCTTAGAAAAATCTTTTTTATCTATTCTCCTGGCCACTAATAATCCAAGTATCCACAGCAGAATGATTATTGCAACTGTCACAAGTAGAGCGTATCCTGATTTTAATAAAGCTAAAGAGGGTGTAGGAAGCGGATTTGGGGCAACAAAAAACCCACCAAAAGCAGTTAAATGATTGCATTTGCATTTTGTCACAGCAAAACTTGTGGTCTGAACATCAAGCTAAAACAATACTCATGTATCAGGATTTAGCTTATTACATATGTAAGCATAAATGAGATATAAATAAATTGTAAGTAAAATAAGTAGAGATAAAGTGAGAGTCTAACTTTATTCATCACCAAAAAAATTGAAATTTTTAAATTAGGAATTAACTGAACTTACTTCACATCCATCAGACCTCCATTTGTTTGCATCTTCATCCCAGTAATTACATTCTGTGCAAAATGACTTCATCTCATAGTCAAATGTTCCTGCATACTCTGGCTCATCAAAAGTATACGGATTTGAATCTAATTTTTTATCAGGCATTGGTCCAAAATACGAAAATGATAAATGCAGTTCACTCTTGTTCGAGAAAGCATAGGTGGAGTTGTGGAAATTCCATAGTACTAGTGTGCCATCTGTAAGAAGACGGGCATCTTGATTTCTTTGTAAAAGTTCAGAAAAGTTTCCACTTGTTTGCAAAACAGAATTAGCAACATTTAGATTGGACTTTTGTTTTAAACTAGAGTTAAAGAAACCATAATTCTTTGTCATAATAACACCATCTTTAGCAGAAATGTTGAGCTTGATGTCATAATCATCTTTTGAAGCAACTTTTCCAAACTGAATGTAAACAATAAGGTTTGTTAAATTTTTCTGATCGTTTCTATGCACAAACTTTAAGAGCATGTTACATTTTGATGTTATTGGGAGTCTAACTTGATATATATCTTCAGGCATTGACAAAGATATATTTTTCCCATTCATTTTTTCAGGAATATTCTTAATGGCAATATGAATTGGTTTCAAGCTGTCATTTACTTTTATTGTGCGTCTATCTGGAGATTGAAATGAAAGGCTCTGAGATTCAGAGAGGATATTCTGTGATCTATTAGTGTCCCATGTGTAAGCCATAACTTTCATTCTCACATTCTAAAAGACAAAAAAATGCAAAGAAAAAGCAATCTTTTTTATGAAGTATGATTACAGTGTCAAATTTACTAAAATAAATCAATTACAAACTTACACTGATTAAGATTTGTGAATCAAGTATTGTCTTGTTAAACAAATTATTTGAATCAGGAAGAGTAAAACCATATTCATCACTTTCACCTTTTTCTGATGAGCCAATAGAATCGTTGCTCAAACTACTTGGATATTCTTTTCTTAACACAAAATTAAAATGGTTTGTTTGACCTACTGTTGCATTTTCACTGGGAACTTTATAAGATTGTGCTGCAAAGAAATAATCATCCATAGATTTGAATAGTTTTGACATCAACTCTGCATTTTCCTAAGGAAACAAGATTATTTGAAATGAATACCTGTTTTATTTTTATTTTTTGAGGTTTTATAGTTTTTTATTATTGCTTTTTTTTGCTGCTATACCTAGTTATCATTGATTTACTTAACAAGTAAATAAGTAACTGTGTGTACGTCTTTTCTTAATCACTGTTTTTAATTTAGTTTAATAATATAAAAGCAGCATTTTAATCAAAGTCACTAAAATGCTTCTTTTATAAAACAAGGGTAAATTTATTCTAAATCAAAATTTAATTACATATTCTTTTGTAAAATTGTCATTAAACATAAACATAAAATTCTCATTAAACATCTTAATTAGAATACTTTTAAAATAAATAAAAAGAATGTAAAGAAAAAACTGCTGCATAAACCAACATATGAAAAATAAAAACCAACATATGATAAATAAAACCAGTTAGACTAAAGACCACTGAGCGCAAATAAAATCTTTAGGATACAATATCTTTCTAAAAAAAAAGTATAATTCTTCTACAAGAAGGAATTAGTAAAAAACAAGTTAAAATAACCAAACGTGAGAATTGTTTGCGAGCATCAGTTAAAAAAATAGTTAAAAAATATTTTGAAACTGGTGATGTAGTGGATAAAAAGAAATCTGGTCTTCCCAAGAAGTTTAGCCCACATGATAAACAGTTTTTAAAAATAACAGCGCTACAAGAAGAATGCAGATTACTTAAATCTATTATAAAACATCAGTTCATGAACATAAAAAATTTATATCTTGCAATTATGCATCAGCCGAATAAAATATTAACAACAGAAGTTAGGTAACCAAATCATTTTTGTCACATTTTTCAAACCAGGAAAGCTTCTATATTTTTTCTTACAGAAATGTTATCATAGATTTTATGGCTAAGGTAATGAACAAGAACTACATAGATACATAAAGTGGGTCAAACTTCCATATTGTAGCATCACATACAATACCAGCAATTATGCCTGAGATTTTGAATGGGTATTATATTGTGTGTGTTTTATCAATTTTCTCAAAAGTTAGCTTTTTTCTTACTGGGTAATTTCTCAAGGTAGCATTTTTAAAACATGCCCTGGGTTAGTTTGTGTTCACCTTAATTCTTCCTTTTTTAAGGTTGGTTTTGGATCAGGTTCAGACTGATTTTTATTATCCACAGATCTTGGTTGTCTTTCTTTAGATAAACTAATTTTATGCATTTGTAATGGTTTTATGGTCTAACAATTGATAGTCAAAATAGAGAAATTCTTCATTTATTATTTGATTGGTTCAAACTCTTGTTATCTTTGGTTCAAACTCTTGGATTTAAAACATTTTACACACATTCTATGCAAACTTTGAAATTAAATATTATGAATGCACTTATTATTATTCTTT
This sequence comes from Hydra viridissima, assembly GCF_058129835.1. Classification (NCBI taxonomy): domain Eukaryota; kingdom Metazoa; phylum Cnidaria; class Hydrozoa; order Anthoathecata; family Hydridae; genus Hydra; species Hydra viridissima. The sequence goes on along the minus strand of NW_028324313.1, from coordinate 540,831 downwards.
GTTGGGTATTTTCAAAGAAAGCCCTTAAAGCGTTAGATTTAAGGGCTTTCTAATATTGTGAATTTAACCTTAGTATACTTCTTGAGCTGTTAAATTACTTTAGGCTTGTCCCCATTAGAAGTACTTGTCTGGTTTGTGGCCCTTGTTTTTAAACCTGTTGGTGTAACTTTAAAAATTAAGATTTAAAAAAAAGTTTCTAAATGCTAGAATCACAGGCCAATATCTCCTGTAAGAGTGACGATTAAAAAAATATCTGACACTTTCTTTACTATTACCTCACTCTAGACTTAAAAGTAAAATAGAAATTTTCACACTAGAAAGAAAAATTAAAAGGAAAAATCTCTTGCAGTAAACTCAGGTTTTTAAAACAGCAACTCATGCTCCTTTGGTTGTAAGTAAAGCCATTTAAATCGTATTTCTTAATCAAGTTCAGATTTGTTGTAATAAGCACTGTACTAATATTTTATTACATAATAGAGCTTAAATTTAAAATCAATTTCTAACCATCTGCAGTTAAAAAAAGGGTCTATGGTCCATTTTTTAGATGACTTCAGTACAAAATGTTCAAACTTTTTTTTATATTCTGTGGAAAGAAGTAAAAAGAAAATACTTTTGTAGTGACACAAATTTTACCTAAAAAAATAGCTGTAATGACAATAACCTTTAGCAAGTGTTAAAGAAAAATAACTTTAGAAATAAATTTAACAATTACTTTGACAACATTTGACGATGGTGTCGTTTGAACAGTGGGATTAACAAAACCTGTATATAAAAAGAATTATCAACAGTAAATCTTTTTTGCTTTTATTTACTATTTTATTTGCTCAACTAAAAAAATACAGCTTTACTTTAAAATCATTCAACTCTTGCATTAAGTCTCACTTGCACACAAAGAAATGTAGTTACATTTAATACCTTTTTCAGTGTTGTTTACACTTGCCATGAACAAATTTGATATTGTATTAACAAATGGTTGAGTCATGGTATCAAAGTGGTCAGCTCCAATAGTTTTAAGGTTTTCTTTTGTAAGAAGGCCAGCCATTTTAACAATAACATTTGTTGCCATACTCTGAAAAGTCCAAAATAACTAAGATTTAGTTTAATGAAATTAGTTTTTAAGTTTTAATGTCAATTTTGTGAAAAAATTTCATACTAGCACTACTATTACCTGAGTCTGTGGAACTAACTCATGTGGATTTTGGGATGATAAACCCAAAGCATCACCTACAATTTTGAAAGAATTCAAATCTTTTAAAGGAACCTGGTCAAGTAAACGAACCACTTGTGTGCGTGACTATGAGGAAATAGATAATGATAAATATGTTTTTTATAATTACATGCCACAGAAACATGGAAAATGGTTGCCTAATTTCCTTATAGGACAAAATTAAAGGATTTTAACTAGAAATCCTAAATATAATTTGAGCATTTTTTTAATAACAGCATTTGAGGGCTTTTTTATGTATTATGAGCAAATTAAACATGTAAAATTTACAGAGAAGAGTTTACACAGTTTTTAAACTTTTACTAATCTGATCATCTTAAAACCAGTCAAAATCAATCCCCACCCTTAAATCTCTGATCTGACCCTTGACACTAAACCATAAACAAGGACATACATACATACATACATACATACATACATACATACATACATACATACATACATACATACATACATACATACATACATACATACATACATACATACATACATACATACATACATACATGCATACATACATGCATACATACATACAGGTTCATTTGTATTATCTCATGAGATATTGTTGTAGTCAGACAATGTTGACAATAATAAACACAATAATTATTCACCAAACATACAAAAAAATTTTAAACTAAAGACCCTAACTGTAGATCATGTTAGTTTGTCAGCATTAAGATTTAGTGTAAGTAATAGCTATCATAATTAGGTGCTTCTGCATTAAGAGCAGTCAAGGATGCAGGGTTTTTCAAGGATAATTTTATGGATTAAAACCTAGCTCTGGGTCATAAAAAAATTGAAAACCTGTGAAGAAAAGTATGATAAGGAAACCAAAGATACACCATCTCTGATGCTCAATGCAAGAAAAGACCTTACAAAAAACTTGATTGTTGTAGAGCTAATATATCTTGAAGCTGTCATCTGTAAAAGATTTTCAATTTTTTATGTTTTTAGTTAAACATGCAGAAATTGTCTGTCATGTACTTATATAAAATTGCCTTTAGTTGATAAATTTCTTGACTCTAAACCAAAATAAATACACAAATAAAATACATTTTGTAAAAATATTATTTATTCACTCTTGTAAAGCATGTAAGAATCCTGCTATAAATATTTTATTCAAAGAAACCAAAGTTGTTCACATTCTGAGTCTTCTATAAATGCTTACTGTTATAATCAAAAACTTGACTCAAAAACTTGAAAAACTTGATTCAAAGACTTGATTTCCATACTCAGGATGAGTAGAAGTTCTTTAATCTGAGTATGTAGCTTCCAGTATTTGCTCACTTACTACTCCAAGTGGAATATTCTTTAACAAAATAAATTGGTTTACGTGAAAAAAGACAGCATGCACTTTGGGTGTAACTGTGATGTGTAATGACAAATATGATGATTTGAACATTTGTATTTTTTGTTCAAACTCTTACTCAAGTACAATTCCAAAAAATGCTGACACAACATTTCTAAAGTTTTGTAGTGTTTTGATAAACAGAGTTGCTTGATAAGCCAAACTTGTTCTGGTAATAGTGTCCAAAAAATTAGTACTTTTGAGAAGTTTGTAGCAGTCGTTGCCATTGAAATGCCTGCCATGATATTGTTGTTGTTCTAGGTAAAAGGCGTGGTGCCTTTCACCTCTTGGCATCAGGCCATCTACTGGAGGTGAAGTTTGTTATAAATTATAAACCATAGGCATAATGACTCAGAGAAACATGAGTCATTATAACTATAAAATGCCTTCGTGCCATTCGAAAAAAAGATTTGCTGAAAATGTTTTAACAAATATTTTAACATAATACCACGTGTCAACAATATATCTGCAAAATCAACAAAAACAAAAATAAAATGTATAAAAATTTTATTTATGGTCCAATTATAAACTGTCAAGAATCTTTTCTAGGGGTTATTGAACACAATCAATCAATATATGCTGATTTAGGATGATCAGAACAGTAAACAAAAAGTTATAGTTAAGTTGTAAACAAAAATGTTTTTGTATTAAAGAAAAAGTTTTTTGTGTAAAGTAATTTTAGATAAAACTAATATTTTGAGACTCAAAAGATTTTAAATCAAAATAAAAAGAATTGGTTTTCAGTATCATATAAGTAAAGTACCATATATGTATTCATACATATGCATACATATACATACATTTACATACATATACATACATCATACATATACATATACATATATACACATACATATACATACATATACATACATATACATACATTTACATACATTTACATACATATACGTACATAAACATACTTATACATGCATATTCATACATATAAATACATATGTATACATGTATTTGTATGCATATGTATGTATATGTATGTATGAGAAATTTTCAGCTTAGATGAATTAGAATAAACTAAAAAACATAGATTATCATGTTAAAAAAAAAAAAAAAAAAACCCAAATAACTTACATCTTGCAGACGAGTTAGTGCTTGCTGCTTTTCTTGGTCTAATTTTTCATTATCAATCATACCAGTTAACCTATTTACAGGAGGTGGTGTGCTGTTAAAAAACTTACTAGATTCTTTGTTTGTAGTGGAACTAACTGCTTGAACAAGATTTGCAACGCTTTGTGTATCATTCAAACTGATTCCAGTAAGCAAATCTGTAACATTGACAGCCTTAACATTTGGAAATACCTGTATTTAAATAAAAACTTGTTTATAAAATAGATTGAACTATTTGTGAAAATGATGTGTTAAAGCATGGTCAAAATTTAATTTCACAGTTTTTTAAAAAAAAAAATCTATAAAAAGAAATTTAAAAAGATTTTTTCCAGCGCAAAAGTTTTTATTAGATTTATAGGTCCTTATCATTAACTACCGTCACATGGGTTATGCTTAAAATGAGTAAACACAATAGCACTTTTCTGGTCTACTTTATCTGAATTTTTCACCCAAGTATTACTTTTGCATTTTAACATATAATAAAGCCACAACAATCAAAAATATTCAATCAGAACTTCAGCATGTGGTGTATATCTCTTTAAACATTTTTGTGATTTGAAACATTTTTTGTTATAAGGGTTTCCACAATTAAGAAAAATAAAGACCAAAAACAAACATCTTTTTCCACCTAACTATACTGTAATGATCATGCTAAACTTTTCTAAAATAGATACACTATCCTTTAAAACTAAGGGAACTCTAAAGTAAAATGTTTGTTCAGAAAATAAAAACATTTTAAATGATTTTAAAACAGTTTTAACTTATAAACCTTTATTAGATTTTTTATTATTTTTTATATTAATTTGCAAATAAATGTAGAATATATTCTTGCTTTGTTTTCACTTCTATGACTCTCTTTAAGCTGTTTTTTTTTTTGCATGAATATAAAACGGTACAAAACAGTAACATTTCAAAACAAAGGGAACTTTTGCCTTAATACCGTGAAATTGTAGAACAGCACTGTAACTTAGTCATAGATAAAGAAGACATAATAGTTTTTAAAATAGCTTTTTGTTCTACATAAAACACTACAAATGTTGTTAACTTGGAACTTACAGTAAAACAACTGAAAGACAACAGAATGGCACATATTAAAACAATAGCTAAAAGGCAACAGAATGGCACATAGTAAATATAATAGTGTTTTCAAATTAAAAAATTTTTGATGATTACAATGCTGGAACAACACAAAGTGAATTATGTAAAAGTGTAGAACTCAAGAACCAGACAATTTACAAAACAAATATATTCTAAGTTACTTCATAAGTTATATGAAATTCTAAAACTTCCAGAAAGTTTTGATGCCTGAATTTAAAGTGTAGGCAATTTTCAACCTTAATCATCAAACAATTTGAGTAAGTACATTTATTTACAAAGTCATCATTAGCTGTAAACATCTATTTATATGATTGTATATATCTTTAGCATAGTGTTTATTTAAATAACATGATAAATATTTTATGAATTATAAATACATAAAACATAAACTAAGGTAACCAGGAAAACCTAATTATAAGCAGTAAAAATCTGCTAGTCTAAATTAGATTCTGAATGGTCTAAACTATTTTTATATTTATCAGTTCTAAGGACATAATTCAATTAAAAACTCATTAAAATGTGGCTTAAGTAAGTAAACATTACTACAGAGTTGGGAAAGTAGAAACCTTTTATGGATTTTTAAGAAGTATAAATTTTGAAAAAGCTTCACTTTTTTTCCAAATTTAGTCTTTGGATTTTCTAAGACTAAATTTTTTCCAAAATTTAGTCTTTGGATTTTAGGAAAAAGTCAAACTTTTAATATTTTTTGACTATCGAAACGTTTGATTTTTTGAAGCTCCGTCTTTCAAAGCCAGATTTTTTAAAGTCTAAAGTGTCTTTTTCTAAAAAAAAATCATAGATTCTTGGAGCTGCTTTTAGCTTTTTAAAAAAAGTCAGACTTTTTTTTTAAAAAGCTAAAAGCTCATAGTCTTTATCATATTTTTTTTTTTAAAGTTTAGTTTTTTTTTTTTTTTCATAACCTTATTTTTAAAAAAGTCTGTGACTTTTTTAAATAGCTTTAAAAAAGTCACAGACAATACTTTTTTATTACCTGTTAAATACAAAAAAAAAACTCAAACTTTTTAATCTTTCTTCAATAAACAATCAAATAGAATTTCATTTTTTAAGTACATGTACATATCTTTTTCAATTTTTTCAAAAAAAAATAAAAAAAGATGAAATGTATTTTCTGAAAATATTTGTAACATAAAAAATGAAATTATTCTCAATAGCATACTTGGAATGCTTACACAACATGATAGACAGTTTAGATTGGCTCTTGTAAGTGAATTGAGAGATCATATTAAGAGTCAGTAAAAGTATTGATAACATTTATGCTATAAATTGATAACATTTATGCTATAAATTGATAACATTTATACTATACCCAATGATCAAGGAAGGAACATGATAAAGCTGACTGATTTAATTATTGAAGTTCGACAACAGATCAATGTTTTTAGCACATTTATTGCAAGATAAGTAAATAATATTAAAAATGATATTTTGAAGAAAACTTTACATTTGACAGTGATGATGAAGAAGAAACAAATAAGTGAATCTACTAGTGATCATGAAAGTCATAAATCTGCATACTCAAGAATTGTAAAGTATAAAAATATCTTTGAAAATCCAAAAAGACCAATAACTGACATAATGTCTAAATGGGATAACACCTATATTACAACCAGCAACTTTAAAAAGAACAAAGACGGATACAAACAAATTCACAGTAATGTAATTGGAAATCTCCAGTTGAGCACAGGAGCTTGGGAATTTATTGATAAATATGTTAGCATAATTGAATCACTTAGTAATTCAAGATTTCCAGAATGCTAATTATACAATGAGTGACTCATTTATGATGGGGTCAAATGCAAATACAAGTGCAACCAACAATCAACAGAAAGAAACAGCTGCAAAGCAAACTTATCACTACATTAAAAGGTCATTCTCAAGTTTTTTTTAAAATGTGAAGCATTCATATCAATTTTTATTATATCTAGCTTTATGTGGATGCTGAATCATGACATTTTGAATGATGTTTAACATAATAAAGGAATCACTCAGTTATTAAAGATTCATCCTAAAAATAACTGAATGAAGAGCCATTTAAAAACAGTAGCCAGAAACAGCGGAAGTTTAAAAAATTCCAGTTTAAAGTCAAAGAAAAAATGAATTGGTAATATCTTAATGGGTATATTTGAATGATTTGTATATTTGTAACTTAAACAGCCTAGTAGGTAGTTAATTGGTTTAGGTTCTTTGCAAGTAAAGGAAAATTAAGTATCATATTTGTTTAAAGGTGCTCTAGATGTTGAAGACTATGCAAACTACATAAAAAAGGTTTTTTACCTTGTTTACCCAAAACATCAGTAGCAAAAACCCAATTTTTAACAGGGTGGAGCCAGCATCCATAGCACAAATCATATGAAAAACCAGTTACAAACAAAGAAAACAAGTATTACACAATTGCCTCAACAGCCCAGACGTAAGTTTAGTGAAAATATATGGCAGAGTTTGGTTCATTTGGTTTATGCTATGTTTATAATATGGGTTGGAAAGCCATTCGTATATATTGTGGTTTGGAAAGAAACTTAATAATGTTAATGAGTTAAAAGAAAAAATAAAGGAATGCTAGGATCAAAAAACCTCATGTGAATTAAAAAATCTTTTTCATTCAATGCCAATTAGAACTAATGAACTAATAAAAAAAAAAGGTGGATCAATTCACTAATAAAAACTAAAATGCTCTTAAAATGTTGTCGTTTAAAAATAAAAAAATTTTTTTTAAAAAATCTTTTTTTTTCTTAAATACTAAAACTTTTCAGCATTTAAATTTATTTTATATTTTAATTATTAATTATTTATATTAATTATTTATATTAATTATTTATATTAATTACTTATATTAATTATTTATATTTAATTATTATTAATTAATATTAGCAATGTTATTATTATGAATTGTTGTTACTAATAATTGAAATTAATGTGGTATTAAAACTTTGTTGGGGAGTCTATAATAACTTGCAAACTTGTTTATCTCTTAAAAGGTTTGATGCAATTCTTGTTGTTAAAAAAAATTGGGTTTGTTGGCAAGGGTTAATCTTATTTGAGTATTAAAATTGTAAAGAAAAATATATTTGGATCAAAATATAACAAAACTAAATACAAAATTAGAAAAAGAAATTTAAATAACTTAAAACTTTAAAAGTAATTTTGTTTGTTATTGTTTTGTTCTGTCAGATAAAATGATTTGTAAATTTCAATAAAAATATATGTATACTATTTAAAAAAAAAAAAAAAAAAAAAAAAAAAAAGAAGGTTTTTAAAATAGAGGCAAAAATATTCAAAAAGTGTAAATTTTATAACGTTGAAGGTAAAAAAAAAAAATTAAACATTTTCAAAAGATGTCAATTGGACTTTTTAAAAAAGTCATAAAATGTGAAAAAAGAACAGCAGTTAGACTTGTGAAAAGTCAGAATCTTTGAGAGACAGAGCTTCAAAAAAGCTTAACTTTTCCTAAATGTGAGAAGCTAGGTTTTTTTTCAAAAATGATATTTAGTTTTTTAAAAAAGTCCAACTTTTAAAAGTCAAAACCATAAAAAAAAAACACTTTTTTTATTTCCAATTTTTTTACATTTACCACATTAGTTTTTTAAAATTTTGAATTAATAGGTTTTTAAACGATCACTAGTGTTTGTCTTGAAAATGGAGTTGTTCTTGATCTTCTTCAGTTAACACAAATATCAGTACCATGTAGAAGCATTCTCGCTTAATATAGTAACGCGTTCTTTTTAACAAGAAACACCAATTCATTGCATTAATTCATTCATTAACTATTTATAGTTAAATAGTTATCACAGAAAAATAATTTTTAAAAGTATATTTTATTACTATGCCACAGATAGTAGTTCAGGTTAGTTAATGACAACATACTTGTTATGTGAATATGGAGATTATTCAGATATGATGTGATTTGTAGATAAATGGCCACATAATACTTCAAGGAAATGGAGATATACGCATAAAATATCAGAAAAATCAAGAAATGGATCTTTGCAAAAAGTTAATGAAATTAATATAAAGGCGAACATGTAATGATGAGGGAGAGGAGTTAAATCTTAGACAAAGTTATGATTTACATTTGCAAAGTGCCAAACAAGTTAGGAACCAGAGGTCAAGATCAGAGAAGCCAGAAGTCAAGCAAAAAGAAAGAGAATCCCAAGGAATATTATGGATTTGATTTACAAAAAGCTTTTCCATATTCAAAACTTTCTGTTCCGCTAGCATATTACACATGAAACCTGTACGCAACTTAAACGTCCATAATTTCCATGATGATGTCAAGATGTATGTATGTGATGAAGTTGTAGCTTCAAGAGTTTCATAAGAAGCAGCATCATGCATTTTAAAGCATATGAATGATGTAATTACTCTAAAACACATAATAGCTTACAATGATGCTTGTTCAGCCCAAAATTGTAACATTGAAGTAGCATTGACATGGATGAAAATTGCTTAGTCTTCAAATAATAATATTGAAACAATAGACCACAGGTTTTTGGTATCTGGTCATTCCTTTCTGCCAAAATACTGTGATTTTGAGTTAGTAGAAATAAAAATAACAAATTACTTATACAACCCTTTACATTGTTATGAATTGATGGAACAGTGTAGAAGAAATACATTTTTGATACAACGAATGTTGCAGAACAATTTTATTTCAACAAAAATTACTAGAAGAGCCAATGACAAGAAGATTAGAAAATACTGCAGGTGGAACTGTTGCTTAGCTGCAAACTTAATGGATGAAAAATGAACCTTATAGGATGATTTATAAAACTTCTTTAGAATGAAATTCATATGAATTCCACATTTTAGATCTTTCAGACCAAAAATATATGGAAACATCAAATCATTTCCATTTCATGCAACTACTTGACTAGTAATGGTCAAGAAGTTGCATAAAATGGAGTATAAAAACATAAAGTTATTTGATTACAACCCTATCTTCCTCCTTTTTTTTTCAAGAATATTTCAAGAATCTCAAACTCAAAAATAAGTCTTCAAGTGTTAAAAAAAACGGATTTCAAAAAAACTTAGTAAATCTGCATGAGCTTTTTTATTAAAAGTATTGCTTCAAATAAACTTTAAGTTTTTCATTTCTTTGAGTCATTTAGTTAACTTTGAAAATGGTCTAAGTCAACTCTGAAAAACAACATTTTTTTATGAGATTTACATGAATTTCACATTCATAACAAATTTTATCGTCAAGACAAATAAAATTCTAAATTAAAATGTTACAGATTAAAAAAATATGTCTTAATTTATTCAAATGTATTTCATTAAATACATTGAAACCAAAAATATATGACTTTAACCACTTTCATAATTATGGGTATAAATTGTAAACCTGAATTCTCTGAGTGCTTAAATTTACCAATGTTAGCATAAATTTACCAATGTTAGCATAAATTTACCAATGTTAGCATAATTTTGATAATGTTTATTGCTTAACAAAAAATGAATTATTTTCTAAGTGTCATCTTCACCCTTATTTGACTTCAAATTGATTATGATTATAAAACCTGTTATGAGTTGAGATTGAAAAATAAAAATTCAATTAAAAGGTTTAGAATGTAAGAGCTGAATATCACATGCTTAAACCCTGACCATGCTTCATCTTTTCATAAACATTCATCAAAATTTTCTTAAATAGCTCTGAAAATACTGAAATATAATTGGTTAGTTAAAAGCAACTGTTATTTTTAATCCTAAGTAAAAATATATACATATATATTTAAAACTTTTTATTCCATGAAAATACCTTAATATAAAGACTGTTGAATTCGGTGTACGCTTTATATTTCCCGCTCACTTTTATGAGTATATTTATTTTATAATCATTTTCTTTGTCACCTGGACCCATCATGAAGTCAATTAAACTTGGTTGATCAGTAGTTGCTGCATTTAATATGGGAAAATCAATATTTGTAGTACTGCTTAACTTCATTCTTTGAGGTTGGCCATTGTTATAGTAAAATCTGTAGCTTAGCATGCCTTCAGAATCTGTCCAGTCTTTACAAATAAGTTTAAACTTGGTCTCTAGGGCAAAACCTTCAGTTGGACTTTTAAAAAGAAAGAAAATTTATAAAAATTACCAAATAAAATTTTATGTAAACAAAAAAAAAATGAGAAAGTTAATCACATTATTGAATTGTTGAAACCAAACAAATTATTTTAAAATTCCTTGTGACACAATCCTGCATTTTAAGGTCTTAACTTGTTTGACCTACTAATGTTGATTTGCTGTTGCATTTGATTATGATCAATAATAATATTTATAGCTTAATTATGCTGTCAATCATCAAATCAAAGCAGAAGTTTTTTTTTGATTGACCTACTAATGTTGATTTGCTGTTGCATTTGATTATGGTCAATAATAGGATTTATAGCTTAATTAAGCTTAATTATCAAATCAAAGCAGAAGTTTTTTCTTTTTCAATATTTTTTCAAACTTTAAACTTTTAGCATTGATACTTGCAAACTGTACAGTTCATAATCCAGTTTGATTCATGGTTAAAAAAAGCACTAATTTTTTTTTGTGAAAGAAAGACTATTTCTTTAGATAAATGATTTACAATAACAACCGTATTGTAATTAAAAATTGTAATAATCATTAAAAGAATCCATTACTTACTTTATGTAACAAACTCCTGGGACTGGGTGAGAGCATGTGGACTTTTTAAATAAAAACTTAACTTTCTTTATTGAGTCTGCAAAACCAACTTCTAAACGAAATGTGTAACTTTTCATTTCAATGAGAATATCATTATTGATAACAAGGCTGGGAGTCGAAAAACCTGTCGTTGTAGCATTTTGAGAATAAATTTCAGGAGGCTTTTTTCCATCATCATCCGTGATACTCCACTCTGCAACTAATCTGAAAAATAAAAATTTTGAGAGTTAATTTCAAGAGGAACATTCCCATCATCATCACTCCATTTTTGCATTTAATCTGAAAAAGAGACGCTGAAAAAAGTTTAACTTAAATATTATAAAAGTTGTTAAACTCAAAAAACCTCTTGTTCACTTCTCATTGTTAACTTAAAATTTACTTTAAATTCTTTACTGTCTTTTTTACCTCCCATCGAATTATAACTCACCTTTGTGCACCACAATCTGCACATTCATATGAATATATAACGCGATCTTTAAAGTTTAACTTTATATCGCAGTTCGATATGCATCTAAATATTGAATGAGAGTTACTATAAAATCAATGGAAAAGAAATGTCATAAACAAACTTCACCAATAAATGTTATAAATACTCATTAAATACCAATCTTTTGTAAAAATAATTGATAATAAGACTATGGAGAACGCATATAAAATAGCCTGGCAACTAAAATTTAAATCTTAAAGCCTGTTTACCAATACATATTTTCAACAAAAAGCAACATTAGAAACCTAAAATAATACAAGTTTAATTTTTATTTTCTTATTATTTTAAAATCTGTTTTAAAGCACTAGGCTTCTGAAACTTCATGGAAAGAGAATGATATCCAATATTTGGAATAAAAACCATTGAATAAACTTTATTACTACAAATAAAATTTTTAAAAAAAGCACTATTAACAAAGTCACATTTTTCTTTTATTTTAGAAACCAAAGCAGAGGTCACAGTTTGAAATGCGCAACAAACAACTTTTTTTAATTCACAAAATAAAGCTATAACTTTGATGCTTCATGTCTTTTTATGGAACTTAACATTAAACAAGATTTTTTGAGATGCTTTTTCTTTTTTTTTTTCTAAAATTTACTTGTATTAATAAGATAATGAACTAATTAAATAGAAAACTAAAATAATTAAATTGTATTTAAACCTACCTTACAGCTACAGTTGGAAGGTTCCCAGCAACAATTTGAAGTTCTTGGGTGAAACAACCTGTTTTGCTTTGGTCTTTTTTTATAAACTTTGTGCCACACACTTCTATGTGATAGCTTACACCTTCTAAGAACTGTTGTGTACCAAAACGAACTTCTGGGGTATTAAGATTAAGATTTATCCAGGTTTGATTAAAGCAAGTGTCACCTGCATATGTCATATTCAAGTTTTTAAATTGCATCATAACATCTTGGGCATATGAAAAATTTGAAGCAACTTTACATTGCCACGCAAAGTTGATTTTTTCAATACCAATACTAGGATCATCTGGGTCATAACTGCTTTTTGCACTTACTGTAAAGTTTTGGTGAAAGCTATGATTCCCATTTTGCTTCTTGTATGCAACAATAGCCATACTACCACTTTCAATATCCATATACAATGGTGAAAATGTTACATCTAAGTACGCAAAATAAACGTTTGTAACAGCACCATAGATAAAAGTCAGAGACAAGTTGTATAGACCAACATCAAGGGAATTTGCTTCAATTGTGTAAGCAACCTTTTGATTAATTTGAGTACCTTGAGAAATTTGTGGTTTTGAAGTAGAACTTGTGAGGTTCCATTGAAAACTGGAACTTTCCATTTCACAAAATTGATCAACTTTTGCAACAACAGCTGTTAATTCTTTACCAATACTGAGAATAACAGTTAATGGACTTGAAAGAGATCCATAATAAAAACTAATTTCTGGCACAGAACAGTTTTTTACCTGCACCTGAACTAAAGAGCTCTGTATCTCCAATAAGTTCTTGGATGTTATGGAGATAGTGTAGTTGTTTTCATTTTTATACTGGTGCGAAACTTGAAATGGCACTGGCTTCAAGTTAAGTGACTGATCATTTGATGAAAAAAAACCATCTCCCCAATCAACAGAGTAGCTCACAAAAGATCCTGTATCTTGATTTACATCTATTTCCAGAATTTTGTTAAGGGACAGCATAACAAATCCACTAAGTGAAGCACTTGGATTTGTTACAACTTTTAATGGTGATAAAATACAGAAAACTGTTACATTTGTAGAACTGAAGAAAGACGGTTTGGATGTTGCACCTATGATTGAAGGAACGTTGTCTACAGAAGTAAGGATTGTATATGTTTTGCAAACAGAATACCTATAACAACAAGAGTAAAAAAAAATTTACAAACGCTGGAATCAAAAAGGATAAAACACCAACAACAATAGAAAAACTAATTAGAAATTCAAACTTTTTACTGAGTGCTTTTCACTTTAAAATACACTTTAGAGGCATTAATAAAATAATTGCATACTTTTTTCAAAGGAATACACATAATATAACAGCAGCAAAGAAACAATTCGATATGGAATATATTATAAAACAAATACATCATCAAAATACTTTTACAAAAAATGCTATTTGTGTAGCATATTCATTTGATTTAGTAAGAAAAATGAAATACTTATGAGATAAAGTGTAAGTGAATCCATTCACACCATTGGCATCATCTATTGTTTCATTTTTAACAGGCGTTCCATCACCAAAGTCTACTATCAACTGTATATTGGTGCCATTAGTGATCTTCACAGATGTGTTAAAACTACGATCTATTAATTGATTTTTTTGAACATTCACAGATAACCCTTTTATTTCTGACAAAACCACAACATCAATAGAGGTGTTAAGAGAGCTGAACTTGTTGGCTGCTGTCAGATACACAGTGAAAACACCTGAAATTAATTCATCAAACACCTGAAAATATTTAATCTAACAGCAATATATTTGCCTAATTATTCGAAAAGAAATGTTTTGAAATCATTTTATGTGATTTAGAAAATAAAAAAATAATTAGATAAAAAAGAGTAAAAAAAACTTGACAATAATACGAGAAGACTCAGTCATCTAAAGGTGTTAGCCCTATTTCGTTATTTGGTTTTGCTGCTTCAGAACACCTTTATTTTAAGAGGAATTTAATAAACATATTTCACCAAAAATAAAAACTTTAAAATAACATCAAGTCAAAATATTAAAGTGAAAACTTCAGTTTTCATATGAAACGCAATTGGTTTAATGTATCTAAACTATTATGCTTTAACTTAGAGCAGCTGTTAGTGAAATAAAATAATTCTAAGTGACATTATTATTTTCAAGAGAATTTATTTCTATCAGAAATAAGGGCACTAACTTTGTATTAAGATAACATTTATCATCATGCACAAATTATTTTAAAAATTCAATTGAACTAGACTGTGTACCTAAAGAAGTGACCTTGCAATCAATTGTATCACCATTGGAGATATTTTTAGAAAAATTCAGTTTCGGAATATCAAACATATACATAACATCTGACCCATTATCTATTACAGCTTTTAGTGTCATCCAGGTATTAAGCTTGTATCCTCCAATATTTTTTGGATATGGATTCATTTCAGCAAATCGTAAACCAGAAACAGGAATCTATTATTGCAATCATTAAAAAAGCAAGAATATAAAATACATTCATCTCTTTGCATTTCATTCTACAAAACAATAAAAACAGACATTAAAGTCTAAAGTACTTTAATCACAGAACAACTTAGACAATCACTGAGCAATGAGACAAAAGTATAAAACTACTTAGACGGCAGAAAAAAATTCTTAAAAAGAGTTATAAAAGACAATTTTTATATTTTTATTCTTATTCAGCTTATAGAGAAAAAGCAACAAAGGAAAGCACAATTAGCTACGCAGTTTAAAGCATACTTCAGTTTCAGTTTGACAAAAATTTAGCTGATTTATTTGTTGTACTGAGATCTTCAATTTGATTTTTTACTCTATGAGTCTGACTTTTTAAAAGCAACTTTAAGATAAACAGAAATATTTTAAAGTGGTAAAGTTTTAGCATTAATGTTAATCTATTCACCTTGACACTTTTTTTAGTACAAGAAAAAAAAAAAAATAATAATAATTCAGCAAACCTGAAAAAGAAAAGAATAATTTCGCTGCTGAGAAGATGGGACATGATTTGAAGCTTCAACACCAATATTGTACAATCCTACTGTACTTGCAGGTATTTGAATCAAATACTCAAATGGTTTCGTTATAAAAAATGTTATATAAACATCATTTGGTTGAATATCTTCAGATGAGAAGGTAATTGTTGTGCCAAGATCTGTGACTTTACCTAATTTAGCAAAATCTTTCCTACAAAATAAACTGCCAGATCCTCCAACCCAAACCATGTCATTTTCTTGAACTTCATTGTCAATGTTCTGGACTGGTATCTCAATAATTCCAACATTATTTAACTGGAACATAAAGCCTTAAAAAAATTGGCATTAAAAAGTAAAGCTATTAACTATTTAAACCATCAAATTCAAATTATAAAAAGCTAATATAATACAATAACTATATGGTCTAACCTACTTTATAGTAGTGTCTTTTTCGAGTCTTATTTTTCAAACTCAGGATTTGAGATTAGCTGGGTTTAGCATTTCAAAACTTGTGATTGACTAGGATTGGCCAAATTTGACTGGATTTCATCAAGTCAAGGAGTCTTTTAGGACAGGAGATATTGGCAAAAACGTCTCCCATTTAGAAAATCTGCTAATGAAAATAAGGTAAATATTTTATTAGTAAAACTGTTTTTCTAAACTAAAACAACAAGGAGTACTATTTTTGCCAATATATCCTGTTCTATAGGACTCCTTATCAAACTCCTTGTTCTATAGGACTCCTTATCAAACTCCTTGTTCTATAGGACTCCGTATTAATTGAAAACTAACTTTGATTTTTATGGATTTCCATAAATTCAAGTTTAATTTTGAGGTACCTGTCAAAGGTTAAGATAAGTGAACTTATAATTTTTTCTTTTATTGAGAGAAAAGTTTTTTTATAACAGGCATATGAAAATAAAGAATGAAATTTCACTTTATGTTTTTAAGACAACCAATTTCTCATATTTGAAAATTTATCATAAGGTGATCATTTTTACTGTGTCATCATTTAAACTGGTCACCAATAGGCCCATTGCTCTTTCAAAATCAACTGAGGTAAGCCTAAGTAATTGAAGACCCTTTTGAAGGTAGCAAAGTTGTTTAGTTGCTTCAAACAATTGGGACTAAACTAAGGACTAAACAGCCTTTGAACCAGTGATGCAATAGAAGTCTTCTTCTCAAATTCGGAATTCAGCTCTAGAAAACTAGGGGAAAAACCCAGGTTTTAGAATCACAAAAACCCAAGGTGGACATCCTAATAATAGTATGATTTGGATATATTTTCTTATTTGATTTTTTGAAAAAAAAAATTCTGCATGAAAACAGCATCAAAAAACTGGCAGCTGCAAATTTTATTTGAGAAATACTATTTTTAAAAAAGTTTCAAAGATTGTAAGATTCAAATTTAAATGTTGTCAATAAGTGCAATACTGTAGTAATATATTTATTTATTTTATTTTAAATTATATAGAGTCAATAAAATTAGTTTGAATGAGGTCCTTTTGATTGTCTTCATTTTTTTAAAATTTAAACAAATTTAGTTGAAGCAAAAAACATGTAAAAAAACGTCAAAATCTGAAATGTCAAAAAAAAATTTGACTTTCACTTTGAAAAAACTGGTAATATTTTTTATTAGTGTAAAAAGAAAGTTTTAAGCGATCAGAGCAATCTTATCTAATTTTAAATTTATTAAAATTTATGATAATTTATTCTGGGTAGAACTTTTGAGCTCACCAAATACTTAAAAAGATTTTTTGATGAACTAATCTCATGGAACAAGTGTCGACATTATGCCTGCAATACACATCCTCTTTGAAACATTAAAAATTTTTGTGAGTATATGTTTGGCTCCTTATTGAACAACTTTAATTATTAGCTTCAGGATATGGTGTAGAAGTTGAAGTGATTTGGAACAAGTTGCTTCAAACTACAATTCCGAACCAACTTAGCATAAGGAAAATAGTTTTTACAGTTATCAGAGCCATGGTAATTACTTCACTCTCTGATTTAGTTGGATTACAAAAGTGGCTAATTCTGAGAATTCCAGTCTTTGGGAAAGTCAGACAAAGTACTGAGTGTACCAGTGAGTGCACAAAAAAGAACATTAAATTGATCAAGATTTTTTGATGCTGAGGATTTGAAGTAAAACCTAAAGCTGGTGGCCAGAGATTACAGAAAAGTAAAAGAGACTTGTCAAATACAAGGTTGAAAGATAAGTCAAATTTTTTTATTCAATAATGCTTTGCATTTTTAAAATATTAAAAATACATTAGCTCCGAAAAAGATTTTGTAACTGAAGTTACAGAGCAAAAAGGTAATTAAAAAAAACAATTTTTTTTCAAATTTGCTTTGAAACTTTGAATTTTATAATTAAAACCTGATTGAATTTTAATAGTGGGCAGGTTTTAATATTGCTTATTGATTTTATTTTCTGTACTTTTTATTATGGTATTTCACAAACTGCATGCAAAACAATGTAACAGATGAATTTTTTTAGTTCTTTTGAATATTTCATCCTCTGATGGATCTACTGCACAATCGATTTATTGTTAAATTTCCTTTTAGATAATCCACAATTTTCTTTTGTACACATTTTCTTTTCTTACACAAAGCATTATATCATGTTGATTGTGATCAATCAAAAAACAGAACAATCTAATCAGAACGTCTGGTTTAGCAGGACCCCTAAAGTATGACTACTAGCTACTTGCTTAGTATTTAATCCAGCGCAACAAACTGTTATTTTTCAGGAAAACCACCCAGTAGAAGATGTATGCAACCAAATGTAAAGCATCTATTCTAATATTAGTGAAGACTGGTCATTTTTAGAAATTTGGAACCAGGCTTTGCTCTACCACCACAGCTACTAATAAGAGATTGGGAAACCTGGTTAGAAGCTGTCAACAACTATGCAACCAAGTTTGAGAAAATTAAATGAGTATTTCATGTAGTAGATGATGAGGAAGATTCAATATCAAAAGATTCTCTATGAGACAAATCAATAGAAGTTAACTTACTTATTTTTGGATTTTTTTAGGGCAACAGTTACAAAACTAGAA
Organism: Hydra viridissima; assembly: GCF_058129835.1. NCBI lineage: Eukaryota > Metazoa > Cnidaria > Hydrozoa > Anthoathecata > Hydridae > Hydra > Hydra viridissima. Next base: position 522,146 of record NW_028324313.1, on the reverse strand, counting down.
TCACTTGATCGGCAAATCAAAGTAGTTAAAGATTCTATAGAGGCAATTTTTAATATAAACAGTGAAGCCACAGACTTTTAACTAAAGATAAACAACAAAATGTTGTTGATAAAAACAATGGTTATGTCAAAGAACTCCAACTCCAACAAAAATATGAAAGAAATAAGAACAAGAAAAGCCAACTTTCTGACTTTCTTATTTTCATTTATTTGTTTTTTACAAGTTAATTGTTAATTTAATGAAAAAAATCAAATCATTATTAGTTATAAATAAAAAAATCTACATTAATTTTTACAACTAATGCTTTAATTACTGTAGAAGATTTTTGCTCAATGGATTTGTTTCCCATAACAACTCTGTGGAGTTGTCTGGAGTATCAATTTAAAATATAACATTGCAAAAACATACTGCTGCAGAGACATAGTATTAACAGTTACAATAAATGAAAAACATTTCCCTCGTTTTCTGGTTAAAAATCTGAGTGAAACTTTTTGTTATTTATTGTAAGTGCAATTTAAAATAAGCTTATCTGTTGTTATAATGTTAAACTTATTGTTTGTCCTATCACTAAAATTTATTTTGTTTATTTTTGCAATATGCATAATATATAAGATTAAATATTATATATTAATTGATAAGGTTCCTAAACATTTTTTAAATTCATTTTCTGTGGTTTTTAAAATTTTTTAAAATTCTTTTCTATTAAAGTATATTTGAATTTTAAAAATTAAAGTTTAAATTTAAAGTTAAAGTTTAAAAGATATTTTTATCCGCCCCTCTCACAACCTTTAATATTGTGAAATAATAATGAGCGCAGAAAACTTATTTAAAAATCAAGTCATACCAGTTGCTAATAAAAAAATAAAAAAATCTACATTACTTTTTACAACTAGTGCTTTAATTACTGTAGAAGATTTTTGCTCAATGGATTTGTTTCCCACCAAATCTTTTGTGAAACAAGTACTTGTGCAATTCATTAAAGAGGGGCAGAAAGTTGTAGAACTACTGCATATTGGCTGCAAAAACTATATAACAAAACTTGATAAATTAAACACCATAAAACCAGTCTTAAAATATTTTTCAAGTACCAGCATAAATATTGTTATGCATACACTTGCCCTGAGAAAATTTTTAATTTGTGCTATGTGGATCACCGAGTGATCACCAAACAAATATTACCTAAAGAAAAAAAACTCACAGCAATTTTTAAAGCCCCTGTAGCATTTACTTTCAACTTGAGTTTTGTGAAGCGACCAGATGTTAAAAAAACTGGCAAAATGAAACCACCATTAACATTGCAAACCTCTAAGGATGTTGTATAAAATAGGGATGGATCAAACCCATAAGTCAAGCGAATAACATCTAAGAAAGAACTTTTTTTTTACTTTAAGTGAACTTTGCTTTCCTTGTTTTAAACTAAACAGATTGATATCATAAAGTTGTCAAAACCACTATTATTGTAGAAATACCAAATTTTATAGTTTTGTCAGTTTTTTCAATATAAGATAAATATAACATACCAGCAGTAAAGTTCAGATACTGATTTGATGGAAGTGAAAGAGTTACACTAACATTTGTCCCTTGCGTAATAATCAAAAAGAAATTATAGAATCCATCAATCACAACTGTTGATGAAATCACATCTATACCACCAACTTCTTCATCAATTTGTATCCAAGTAGTAGCAACAAACGGTACTGTAAAATTATTTCTTATTTCTTGAGACCATTTTTGCCAACCAGGTAAATAAAAAAACCTTTTAATCGTCAAATGTGTGACTGTTTGAACAGCTGAGGGTAAGTCATTGGGTATTGGTGTCACAACTGCAGTTGAAGCATCACCTTAATTCAAAATGATTTATTTTTTCACTTTACAATAAAACATTAATCAGCATATTTATATATATAGTTGTTGTTTCTTCGTTTTAAATATATATATATATATATATATATATATATATATATATATATATATATATTTAAAACGAAGAAACAACAACTATGTATGGTACTTAAAGTTTCATGCCTAACGGCAATCATCAGCCATGAAATACAAATCAAAAATATAAAAACCGTTACAAAATCACAAAAAATTACTGTGCCGTGTGCTCTGACGCCATGATAGAAAGAGAGGGGGAAAGGGAATAAAGAAAAAAAGAAAGAAAGGAAATGAATAAAGAAACAAAGAAATAAAAGAAAGGAAATAAAGAAAGAAAAAATGAAGAAAAAGGAAGAAAGAAAGATAGAATGAAATAAAGAATGAAATGAATAAAGCAAAAAGGAAGTAAAGAAATGAAAGAAAGCAATAGAGATAAGGAAAAGACAGAAAGAAAGAAAGAAAGAAATAGAGAAGGAAAGAAAGAAAGAAATGAAAAGAAAAGAAAAGAAAAGAAAGAAAGAAAGAAAAAAAGAAAGAAAGAAAGAAAGAAAAGAAAATAAAGAAAGAAAGAATGAAAGAAAGAAGACATTTAGGCCTAGTCGCCAGTATCAAATTTCGAAAGAAGAAATTTGTTTCTATGCCTGCATTTTGAAACCACTTTGTTCTTCTTATTCAATAAGATACCTTCTTGAAACATTATAATCATGTACTTCTCATACAGGCATAGCATGCAACATTTTGCGGCCAGGTTGTACGGTTTGCAATGTTTGATGATCTTCCACTTAACAATAGGTGTGAAATTTTTTTCTTTTATTTTCCATATTTCTTTTGATAGTTCTGTATCGTTCTTGTACTTTTCAAAATTAAAGGATTTTTGGTGGTTTGCGTACCTTAGTTTAAAAGGTGTTTCGCTGATGCCATAATATGTTTTTTCTTTCATTACTGGGTTGTCGGAGGAGACGATGGCTTGGTAGACAACATTTTTTGCAAGGCAGTTCTGATGTAAAGGATGCTTAGTTTTATCCATGCAATTACAAGTTTTTTCACTAATATTGGGGTTATTTTGCTGGTTTATATGCAGAATGTTCAGGTTGTGGGAATTTATGATATCTTTTATGCTTGGCATGCAGCTGTAACTCACTTTAATGTAATTTCTATTGAATATCTTGTGGAGTTTGTGGTTTACTGGAAAATGTTTGTTGATCAGATTTAAAAATCGCTTTCCTATATTTGTGCAAACATTTTTGCTGTAAGGAGAGTTGAACCAGATGATCTTTCGCTTACAGCTTTTGTTGTTAATATGTTGTAAATTGGGGATATATTTAAGCTTTTGGTTGAAACCTGATTTTTTTAAGGCTTCCTCGTACATATAGGAAGAATTTATGAAGATATGTTCGCTAGATGAATTGGCCGACAATCGTAGCTTGATGGAATGCAGGATCTGCTTTAAAATGTTAGGTGGATGGTTGGATTCAGCATGAATATAGCTTAAAATATTCTCAGGTTTACTATAAGGCCGGAAAGAGTGGTCATTGAGGTTTAAAGTGACGTCAAGATAATTGACGATTTTTAAATTACATTGTATGGAAATAAGTAGGCCATTGTTTTTGAAGATTTGGACAAAGTGCTTTTTTATTCTTTCCATTTGTGTGCCACTGGTGTTTTTAAATATAGCTAAACCGTCGTCACGATATAATCCAAAATCAGTCTTATTATAGTGTTGCGAGAGTTGGAATAGTAGGAAAATACCAACAAGTTCACAAACCTCGGCACCGTCAAAAGCACCCATGGTAACATCAAACAAACCGCTTTTCTTTTTAACCCAAACTTGCTCATTATTGAATAGTAACGACTTTCTTGCGTGTTTGATAATCGTTTTTTGTTCATTGCTAATTATTGTGTGTTTCTCAGCAAAGCTAATTGCGTTGTTTAAAAGATTTTCATTGATTGATGGGTAGAAATCGTTTATGTCAAAAATAAGAAACTTATGTAAGTGTTTTTCAGTAACTCTCTTAAACCAATCAGCAACACCCTGAGCACATGTCCATTGATTGAGAGCAAGAGTATATATATATATATATATATATATATATATATATATATATATATATATATATATATATATATATATATATATATATATATATATATAAGGGTGGATCGAGTTTGTTTTTTCTATGAAACATGGAAATCAAGTTGTACTTTGGTGTTTCTATTAATGATATGTAAAAGAAATGTAAAAAAAAAAGTCATTTACTTTTGCCAAATTTAACTTAAATTTTACTGAATTTCTTATACATATCGGTGTGGGTGTAAGTTTTTCATGTAAAATACAAGCAGTGGAATGGGATTTTTGGGTTGATCAGAATAAAATTTTCTGCTCAACCAGAAATGGCTGATACTTACAATGGTGATGATGATGAAAAAACAAAAGAAGTAAAAGAAGATCACAGCAACATGTTGAACAATAATGATACCATGTTCTGAAAACTATTCAATTATTGTTTTGCTTTCTCTACAAAATATATACAAGTATCCAGAACTATGTGAGGCTTTTGATAAATGCAAGATTAGTAAAAAGAGGCTTGTATGATTGTAATCACAAAATTGAAAGATCTAAATTTGCTAACATCAGAGACTATAATCAATCATAGTAAAATAAAGAGAAAAAGGAAGTTTTGGAGAGAAAAAGGAGGTTTTGGAGAGAACAAGAGATTAAGTTGAATTGTGATGACACAAAGAAACTGGTGTGTATTGGATTTGATGTAAAACAGGATATGACTCTAGATACCAAATTCAGTAGTATAAAAGATGAGTATTGTTATATTTTCTTTCCAGAAAACAAATATATTGATCATGTAGTTACAAAAAATAATCAAGCTACTAATGCTGCCATTGAGACTATGTCAGTCCTAAAAAAACAGAGTCTAAAGACACTCTTCAAACAATAGTATGTGATGGAACAAATAACAGTAAGAACAACTGCATATTGAGAAAAAATGAAGACAGTTAGGAAGAGCACTACAATCACTAGTTTATCAATTACACATGGATGAATTAACATTTAGAAAAAATTTTTCAAATGTGAATGGTGGACAAAGGACAAGACTTGTAACATTATTTGGTGTCGTTGCTAAAGCAATTATGTTTAATCTAAAAGACATCTGAATTGTTGACTTTTTTTCCCATTTCTGGAAAGTTTGTTGATGCTCCTGATTAGGTCCCTAAAGATTTCTTCACAATCAGAGATATCTTCAGAATTATATTTAACTGTGCAGGTAAGATGTGACACAAGTCAGTACATGCAATCTTTAGAGTGTAGCCAACTAGGCAATACAATAATGCTAGGCGGCTCATGAAAGCTAGCCGAGCTTTACATTTGTATATATCACCAAAAGTTGCATCAAAATCATTGTGGAGACTAGTTAATTTCATAGTTATTATCTATGGCCCTACATAGTTTCACATAAAAGGTCATAGTAGACATCAAGATAGGTCAAAGAAATTCTTTTTCATTACAAAGCAGTGTCAGTAACTCAATAATCCATTAAGGTATGATTTTTCTAGTACTACATAACAACAGTTATTTTTCTCATTCTGATTATGTGTTGATAGCTGTTTGTGATCATGATTAGGATAAGGTAAACAGTTGAAACTATAATCAAGAAAAGACATTAAGCAGAACTTCTCTGTTGAAATATATTTTTTGAAACAATTAATCGGAACAACTACCAGGTAACGCCACCTCATCTGCTTTCAAGTGTCCAGCAATGACCTTAGCACATATCAGTAACTTATTCTACTAACAATTCCATTTCACATTTGTTGTTTGTTGAATGGACAATTAAAGATGTCTCAATATCTAATTCAAAAGTGTATGGATTTAACCTCGACATGGCATGGTTTTCTATATACATATATATATATATATATATATATATATATATATATATATATATATATATATATATATATATATATATATATATATATATATATATATATGAGAGAGAGAGAGAGAGAGAGAGAGAGAGAGAGAGAGAGAGAGAGAGACACACACACACACACACACTTAACCACAAAATTAATGCACCACAAAAATTCCAACTTATTTTGAAAAATATTCCCAGATTTATCAATTGCAAAGATGATAATAATGTTTATTGTTATGCCTTTTATAGGTTTTTTTCTGTTTCCATTAATCTCAAAATTATAGCAGCTTTTCATAAGTATCATAGTTTGCTGTAATTAAATCTCACTTCTAAAGGAAAAGTATGTATGGTTTTTAAATTGTTTTAACAGTAGAAAAAATAACTGTTATTTTAGCAACATATCTGTTCACAATGCATTGTTCTAGACAAAATTTATGTTGTGATAAATATTTTGCAACTTTTATTTTGTTCAATTGGACAAGTAACAGTTGCAAAATATTTATCACAACTTAAATTGGATTAACAAATTGGACAGCGAATTTGGCAGAAGATTTGGAGTTTCTCATACAAGAGTCAGCAGGTTTCTACAATGGTTTATAGAGACCAATGATTATGCTAGATGACTTGGTCAACAGGACTTTAAATCTACTTTATTCAACCAACATAAACTTTGACTTTTATTTGCTAAGCATGCTTAAATACATAACTATGCATACACATAAGCAAATGACTTTAAAAATAAATAAATGAGAAGAGAAGAGAAAAGTTTACCTCTCAATATGTTAGTTTGTATTTGAACTTCTTTATCCACGAGCTTGACATTGGGACTAACATTTATTTCCCACTCAACAATACCTAATGACAGCGGTAAAACTTCATAGCTGCTTAGAAAGCAATCAGACCCATTGTTGTCTCTTAAGCATGTACTTGTAACACAAGGATCATTAAAGTTAGATATGTTTAACTGTGCAAGTGAGGCGTTTCTGCAGAAGCATATCTCTTTTTCAAGAAAAAAGGCATAGAAGAAAACTCCTGGTGGAGAATAAGAATTGCAAACGCTGACACATTCAACATTGGTTTCAACGTAGTAACCACTTGCTGTTAACTGGAAGTCTGTAGTGGTATCATTAGTACAGCCTGAGATCACTTTGAAAAAAGAATAGAAATTCACACAAAAAGGTTATAAATTTAACACATAACGTAAGTAAAAAAGAACTCTATATAAAAACGAGACAAAATAGGTTTATAAGATTTTTTTTATATACAAATAAATTTAGGAGAATCTCTTTCATACCTGACTTAAAAGTAATGTAAAGGATAAATAGTGCCAGCACACCTTTCTAAAAGGTAAAAATAGCGATTACCATATGGATTTGTTATTGTTTTACTAAATTTTATTCCCGCACAAAATTGTACAGTTGTTTTCACACGGTGGTCAAATTTGTTCGCGGTAAAAATTGACGCAAGAAAGATCTTTAAAAACAAATTTGGCAACTTTTTATCTTGCTTTAAAAGTCTATTTAAAAAATACTCAACATTATATCAAATGTTAATGTTATTAACCCATAAAAAAGAGTAAATATTTTTCAACCAATCAAAAAACTATTTTCTACAAATTTGATTTTATAAAGTTTCAATATTTAAAAGTAATAACATCAATAAGTTATTCACGATGAAAATAAGTCAGAGGCCTCCGACATGGAAAACTGAAACTTTTTCCCCTAAAAAGGCATCATGTTTATACAACCAGTATACACCAGTATTCCATTTATAAAAATACTTGTAAATAAAAAATAAATAAAAATACTTTAATACTTGTACTTTCACTGCCAAAAAGAAATAATAGTTTATCTATATTATAGCCGAAGTTACGGAGAATTAAACTAAACCAGATTTTATTTTTAGCCAAAATTTGAAACTAATAAGATATTTCTAGAGCAGGATTAATTCTGATGACGAGTGTATATGCTAATTTGGTTTGTTAACAATGTGGAGCATACAATTAGCATATGAACATAAACGCTGGTCCCTACAGGAGAGATCGCGCTATAATTTTACAGCTGTAGCCCTCAGGTTATAGAAAGTTTTATACTAATACTTTGATAGTCTTCTCCCAGCAAGCACACAACGTTGAAACAACGTTGAAATAACGTTGATCGACGTTGATCAACGTTATTTTAACGTTGTTTCAACGTTGTGTGCTTGCTGGGCTTGCATTAGTAATAGATTATTCAAACTATTACATTTCAAACGTATTTAACAAAAGTTAAGGATTTTATTTTGTCTGTAGAATTGAATTTTTTTTCTGTATGATTTTTCTTTTAAGTTAAATGAAGTAATTACAGTATTTTCTCTCTATAGTTTTTAACTATATATATTGAAAAATATTCTCCTCAAACAAAAATCTATCTTTACAAATTTTCGTGTTTTTTAATACCAGACTATATCCCTATCATGTGACTATCGATATTATCAATTCCGTAACATTCAAGCAATTTTTGCAACGAAACTACAAGTTTATAGCTATTCCAATTAAAACGTGAATCATTGTTTCGTTAAATATTTTTCTTTTCATTTAAACACTCGCGTAAACATGGTTACGTATGTTAAGGCATTTTGAAAATGTGTTTTAAATATCAATTATTTTTCATTTCCACAAACATTCCGAATATTTTTCTTTTACCGTTAAATAACAAAAACATTCTTAATAAAGATATTGGTTTTGGTTTCTTATCTTTGTACAATTTTTTTCAGACCCAGTTAAATGTGCTTACTGTTGCACAGGTTCCAGCTGTAAATGGAAATGCTGATGTTTGTTAGTTATAATGTCATTATGATTAATATCTTTTCATAAAAATACTCGGGAAACATCGGTTACATGAATCTTGACAAAATTTCTTACAACTTCATTGGCAATCACCGAATTGGAAAAAAGGATCGGATAAAGAAAATGGAGTAAGAGCACATGTTTTTAAAATTTATTTACAAAATCACACTTAACGTGAAAGTAAACGAAATGATTCCCTTTGACTCCTTCTTCCCTAACAGTTTCAACAAGCGGACATAATTGAAAACTGTCTTTGACTGAAACGATTAACTATTTTTTATCCTCTTTAACTGAATAGTTGATTTTTATACGAAACAAACAAATTCGAATGTGACTTGGATGCTAAAAATTCTTTCAAGAATTGAAAGAACTTTTAACATCCAATTGAAAAGGAAATTATATCATATAACTTGTCTGTTTTAAAATCAAGCTTAATGAAATTCTACCTTTCACGTGCATTATTTTTATTTACATTAATATTATTTTTATTTATATAAATACTGTTAATATCAACGATAAAATACCATTTTTAGTTCCTCACAATTTCTTTTTCTTTTTTTTACCAAAACTTTTGTCTTTACTTTTTTATCTTCTTTATTTTCTGTATTTTACTTCCTTGTGTCTCCTATGATAAAAAAAAACCTTAAAGATTAAATATTAACATTTTGTTCTCTTTAAACTTTTAACTTAACAATGCAATGAGAAATAATTAATAGTGTGACATACCACTCGGTAAAAAATAATCAACAGGTATGATATGAGCAATTCTTTAAAAACGAATTTTTAATAAAGCAAATTGATGATCGAGTATTCATAATTTTCGAAACATGCATTCAAAATGTTGCAAAACTGCGTAGTTGCCAAACTGATCAAAGTCTCTCTCAACGAATTTGTATTCCATATTTAAATTGAGATTTGTTGAAACAAAAATTAACTTAAAACATCAGTTACAAAAAATTTTTCTGTTCGCTGTTGTTGTTTGCTTTTTACATATTGCTGCCGAGACTTTCATTTAGAGACTGACTCTAAATGAAACATCTCTGCACTCGTTAATTTATTATCTTTTTTTTTTATTATTATTTATTTATTTCATAAATAAATATAGAAGGGCAATTTTTACTAACTAGTATATAGCCTTTGAGTGTAAAAAAAAAAAAAAAAAAAAAAAAAAACTATAATTGTTTTTGCAATTTTGACCCAAAATGACTAAGTTTAAACTTTTTAGACCTGTAGGACCAGCCCAACAGGCTGTAAACAGTTTGATCTAATTTTTCACAGTTTTGTAGGACCAGTCAAATCACCAGACCAGACGGTGGTTTAACTGTTTTCAAGAATCTTGGTGTTCCAGAATCGGAAAAAATAAAAAAATCAAACAAATACAAAAATGTTCAAAGGCTTACACTATTCAATGCAACACAAAAATCTTTAATTACCTCGATAGTTTTTTTTCAGTGGATTAAACAATTCTACTGACCAGCTCTTCAGCATTTATTTTTTTGCAGCCAGGCATTCAAATAATCTGCATACAAAAAGATTCAAACCACCTTCTAAGCATCATTAAGCAAACGTTAGAGTTTAGATTATTGAGATTTCCATGTAATCAGCAAGTATTCAACGAAGGGCTTACATTTTCTGGCGAAGCGTTAACTAAATCAAGCCATAATTAAATAATATGTAATAATGAATTTAGAAGTAATAATAATAAAATATAATATAATAGAAATAAATATAATAATAACGGCAAAAAGTAAAATTGCAAATGAAATTTTATGTGGTTCAACCCACTATTTAGCAAAAATGTTAGTAAAATCATCGAGGAAGATGCAGATCCAAGTAAGAACTCCAAAAATTGCATTTATATTCAGCAATCCCTCCTCCTCAAATATCTTTGTATAATTGAAAGCACTCTACACATTGCCGGTTTTTCTCCTGACCTTCCGACTGTTTAAGTTGCGTTTTGCAAACCACCTCATATCGTTTAACATAACGAGGTAAAAAAACCATAGCGAGTCATCCAAGGAAGTGTGACGTGTAAAAAAAAACAACAGAAAACCACCAATTAAATGGAGTGTCATCAGGAAATGTCGACCTTAACAATCAACCTGAAGAAGATACAACTTAAACTTAAAAAAAAAAAAAAAAAAAAAGAAAAAAGAAATTGGTATGTAAAAGGGCAGTAATTTTTTAAATAAAAAAAAAAAAAAAGAATTGGTTAAGACATATAAACAAGTTGATAGTAAGGGTTGAATTGTGCTTCCTTTGTTTCTTAACAGGGTTTTTTTTCTTTAACGTTTTATTCTGTAGCAGTTTTTTTATTACGCAATTCGGCTAAAGATTGCCAGCATGCCGGTATGAAACTTCAAGTACCAACAAAGTTGTCATTCTACGCAAAGTAATCAATATAATTGCTCCAGAAAATTAGCTATTGTGCACTCTTGAGTGAAGAAGTTTTAATAAATCATAAATCATGTAAATACATACATACCTACCTAGCTATATAGGTAGGTAGGTATGTAAGAATTAAGTTAAAAACAACTGAGAAAAAACGTACACACGGAGTTTTATTGACCTGCCATATAAATAAATGATAGAGCGAAAAGAATAAAAGTTAAAAACAACTGGGAAAAGACATAAATACGAAGACTCATCAACCTGCCAAGTAAATAAATGATGATTAGGTATCACAACCGAAAACAACCAAAAACTATAAAAAGCTAAAAAAAAAAAAAAAAAAAGATTCGACGAGTAGGAGCAGGATAGAAGGATAGGAGAAGAAGACAGAGTTTTAAAGAAAAATAAGAGAGAATTCTTTAAGAAAGTGTTAAGAAGAATTTATAGAGAAAGAATTTTGTGATTGAAAAATGTTTGGATAAAGAAGAAGTTTTATGAGTGAATAAGTGAAAAAGAAATTTTTGATTAACAGAAGAAGTAAAGAATTAAATAAAGTTAGAAGAAATATCGATTAAAGAAGATTAACCAGAAATTTTGACAGTTTCAAATTAAGAAGAGAAATAATTGATAAAAAAAATTTTGAACACTGCAAGTAGAGTAAGAGAGTATTATCTGCATTTTACAAACGTTATGAATAAAAGAGTGCTAACCATTATACACTGATAGGACGGTTGTTGAGTTATATTTTATAATAGAATATGCTGAGGACGGTAAACGCAAACCTTACCCTTTACCCAGCCCTGTCCAAACAATCTCCAAACCTTCCCCTTTCCTAACCAAGTTGTCCCCAGACCCTTAACCTCAATCCTAACCTCCAGTTATCTTCCACATAACCCTAGAAACCGAACCTCGCTAAATCCCTTCATCTTAAGAGCTTCAACATATAAAACATTCATTAAAAAAACCCCGCCCTCACGGTATGCATGCATGTATGTGTATGTATGTATGTATGTATGCATGTATGTATGCATGTATGTATGCATGTATGTATGTATGTATGTATGTATGTATGTATGTATGTATGTATGTATGTATGTATGTATGTATGTATGTATGTATGTATGTATGTATGTATGTATGTATGTAAGATTGTATTTATGATTATAATTTATTTTTCTAAGTTTTTATTGTTGATAAATGATATATAATTTATAAGTTTGAAAATTGTACTTTGATAAAAATAAAATTTTGATTTTGAAAACTTTTTCGCTTATCATTTATCCAAAAATGGCGGTAACTTAAGAGGGAAAAAAATGAAAAAACATGTCTTCGAACTTTTCTTTTTAAGTATTTAAAAAACGATGTTAAAACAAACGAAACGCCAATGACAATCGGTGCACATGAATGATTTAAAGTCCTTCTGTCATATTATTTGTATTAAATACTTTGCAGTAATTCGTTAAATACTGATATCTACTTTATGATTAATTTTATTGTTACTAGCTGAGAATTTTTTTTTTCCATAAATATTTAATTCAACAAAAATTTAAAATATTGTAAAATATTATTATCAAACATTTCAAATGGAAAAGTCAAGAGCAGAGGTTTAATTTCCAAACATTGTTTCGTGCAAAAAAAAATGACGATGATTTTTTAATTATTAAAGTGTTACGCAAAATCCGGAATACAAAACTTAAGCGATACGGGAAATCTTCGCTGATTTTAGCTCGATATTGAAATCAGGGATTTATCTGTGAATTATGTAAATGCGATTAAAACAAGAAACGTTTTCTTGTACTCATTTTAACTCGTCACATCTTTCCGATTTCCATTTTTACAACTTCGTTCATTTTATTAGCTACAATTGCGTCGTCAAAATAGAGGAGGTTCATGCAATTGATAAACTTATCCAGCGTTTCGTTTATGTCAGTATTGTGTTCTTGTTCTTTCAATATATAATCGTATTTGGAAAATTTCTCGTCGATCAACGTATCTTTCGATTCAACTGCATAAAATGTTTGATTTTCACCTAAAAATAAACAACCTATTTAAAGTTTTCTTAACATAACTTTTCCAGGATGTCACTTTTTTTAGATATACTTTTAAAGAACGGATTTCAAGAAAGTGGACAGTGAATTGGGTTTGCAATTTTTAAAAATTAATTTTTTTTTTTTTTTACCATCAGTTAGATCCTTCTCATAGAAATTCACATGAAACGGCTGCGTATTCTTCAACTTTATTGACTCTTTTAAGGAGGTTTGAGATGAGCGATCATTGATAATGGATTCAAAAAGATTTTGCTTTTGATCGGGCGACTCAAGTTCGACTTGTTTCGAAGAACTCCATCCGAGCCAATCTAATATACAATCATAGATGAACTGCGTCATTAAAATCAACATAAAAACCCACATAAATATAATAAACATGAATTAAAATAAATAAAACGGATTAAAAGTCATTTTAAACCTAAACTTGAAACTAAGGAGGCAGATTTCACCATTTTTGTTCTGTTAAGAAAATAGAAGTTTTAGAAAACAAATTTATGGAGTGTTACAGTCTCTTCTCGTTTCAAAAAAGTAGGCATCCAGCTTTTTCTTTCACATCATTATAAAATTTATGTTTGTTGGTCACTCCGACCAAACTAAATTTATTATGCAAAACATAAGTGTCTGTAAGAAGCTATTTTGATATACTAAGTCAAGTTTTTGACTTAGTATTTGTTAAACAATTGTAAGCAAATATAATTTAAAAATTAAATATTAAGTATATATAATTATAAGTTATATAAATAAAATTACAAGTCGTAAGGTTTTCATATAGGTAAGAAATCGCAAAAACTTCAGAAAAGTTCGTATTAAAATTCGTGATTTATGAATGCTAAACTGCAGTAAGAATACAAGGATAAAAACAGCGACAACCTAACGCCTGCTTGAAGTTACTTTTTGCACTGTGAATAGTTTTTTTATGTAAAAAAAAAATATGTACTTAACAGCTGATAACTGTTTAAGAGCAAAATAAAATAAAGATTTATCAATCATCAACTATGATTCATCAGGCTAATCAGGATAAAAATCTGCAAAAAAAAACACTCGAATGTAAAACAAACATAAAACAATTTAAAAAAAAAAAAACCTTTAAAATTCTCTATCATAAAATCAACCATCTCGTAGTCATTGTTCTGGAACTCCAGGTTGGCACGAACTACAGCAAATACATCGTTCAAGATCGAAATGAACATATTCATAATGATCCAATTCACCATGATGTTAAACCCGAAGAAAAATATTGGTCCGAGAACAGCATTAGTGTTTTCAAATTGGCTGTAACTAAACTTCCCCAATAATAATGAAATGATAGAAGCTATTGTTTTGAAATAGTTCTGATACCCATCCAACAACACACCTAAAGCATTCATACTTAATTTATTGTACTATTACATAACAAATATGTTAAAATCACATTCAGTCTTTAAAATATTTAGGATATAATATTCTCAATAATTTGTTAAAAAAAGGCAATATGGCAAGCTTTTTTTCAGTGCCATCATCGCCAATCATCAATACTTTAAACTTTAAAATACTTCTGTATTAAACTTGTAATTGAAATAATTAGTTACACAAATTTGAATATAATATCTCACATAATCTTACCAAACACAATACTAGAAGAAAACACGATTGAGCACAGAATGATGAAAAAGACGATTCCAAACATAGATAGAGGATACCATGCTGCTTTTAGAGTAGAGGATAACATCGAAACCCGACGATTGAAACGCAGAAGTTTAATAAACTTCAAAGTCACGAAGAAAACAATCAGCGACACGATGTATGTGTACGTTAAGTCCCAGTACGATGCAAACTGGAAGTTGATAAATGCTTGTGGTTTCTTTGTTGGCAGCCGTTTTAACAGCTCTTTGGCCAGAACATCTTAGAAAAAAAAAACTTCTTAGAACTGTAAGCCTTTATAAAAAAAAATTAAAAAAAAAAAAAATGAAATAAGAGAACTCAAAAACTCTTTAGAATTGAGGACCAGCTTCAAATTAACATTCTAATATATTCTATAATAAGTAAAATACCAAATAACTAAAAACCCGAAAATGTGAAAACGAAAAAACAGAACAAGACAGGTGAACTATGATTTGATACCCACTTTTGTAAAAGAAAAAACCAACAGCTACTATTGAAAACACTATCAATGCAACTTCAACCAAGTTCCAAAACTCTTTAAAGTAAACCCAACCAGTCCGATATAAAAAGCGACATTCTCGAATGCTAAACACTAGCATCATCAATATAAACAACACCTGAGAACCAAGCATAGCAATTTCTGTTCCTGATGTTGTTGTATACATCTTGAAAGTAATCACAGAAAAGTTAGGTATAATTCCACCAGAAGCAGGGAACTCTAAGATCATGGTGACCATGTTGAAATGATTAGTGGCAGAATTAAACAGGGCAAACTCAATTATTACAGCTCGTGTTTGCCTGTCAATCCATCTGAACTTCTTTGCTTGCTCCAGTATCATCTGGTTTTTCCATTTGGGGAATATTTCAATGACATAGCCTCCACCATAGTAAGTTTCTAAATCAGCTGCATAAGGATACCCATCAAGTTCCTGCCAGGTTTGGTACCTCCAAGGCATTGTTGAAGGATTGATGGGTGAGCTATACTTCTTTGGAATCGTCCAATTAAAATCAAAATCTCTTGTTTCTTCAAGTGTCACTTTATATGAAGATAAACAGTCCATTTGGAAAAACTCAGAAACTGACGCAGCTTTCATGCATGAGCCTATAGTAAATGAACACAAAAAGTCTATAACGCTTAATGTATATCAAATTAAAAAGATCTATTTAATTTTAAGAAAAATTACACAGTAAATTGATATTTTTACTTTAGTTACTACAATCTATAACAGTATTTAATGTTTATAAAAAATAAATAGTTAACAAATAGCTTTTAAATAGTTAATCATGGTTAATGCTTAACAAAATTTATGATGCAAGGCTTACGTGGTTGCACACGAACTTGTCTAATTCTTATTCCATTTACAATTTTTGAAGTAAGGTCATTTAAAAACAGTTTTCCGGGGAAGTCTTTCTTATCTGTATTACTGTAGAAGTCACTCAAATTATACCAGGGTTCAGGGTAAACTTGAGGAAGAAAAAACTTATCCATCCAAGGCCAGAAATCTTGTGAAGATTGAAGCTTTAAATTATATGGAAAATAAAGATAAAAAAAAGCAGAATACATATAACAAACATACACACATATTAACAACATCTTTTTATATAGGGTTAGGAATTTGTTTAAAATTTGCATATTGAGAACTATTTATGTTCTATCAAGCCCAAATTTTATGCATATGATAAATATGGCAAACCAGGGATTAATCAAAGTCAAAAATACAGTTAAATATTCTTGAATTTATTATACAGCCCCCATTTACAACCAGAGATAAATATTTTTTTACATTTTAATGCAACTGATAGCAATGATTGTTAAAGAAATTATCACAATTAAAATTATCCAGCCTCTGTGATTTATTTTCATTTCTAGGTGGTGAAAATTAAGTCATTGCAAAAAAAAAAAAAAAAAATTAAAAAATTTCTTTAGATAATTGTAAATTGTTGATGAATAGCTAGAACTGGTTCAGGCTTATGGAGCTAGTGCTGTTTGAGGCTTAATTGAGTGAAAAGATTCAAACTACAGACTAATTTTAAAAAGACTTAAAAAAACCTTTTGGTAACCTGCTTTAGTAATGAATATTAAAGGGCCAAATTAATTATTTAATTAAAATTAATTCATAGCGCATGAGGAGATCAGAAAAAAAGATTGTGAACTAAATTTCAGAATTAAGGTAATTCTTAAATGTTATGATTAGAAATCGTTTTACATTGTTTTGTGTAAAGAAATTATTGGTAAATACCTGCATGTTTTATTTTTTAATCGAGCTCTTAGTATTTGCTTTTAGCCAATTATACATAAAGATTTTTCATGAAAAATCGCAAACTAAAGCTTATAACTGATAAATCTCAGGAGAATGACTCAGGAGAATGACTCAGGACTCTCAGGAAAAAAAGAACGACTTATTGGCACTTTATTAAACCTCAATGAATAACAAATTATAAAATATATTCAAAGTAATAACTATATATAAAAGCTTATCGGTTCAACTTGGCTGACACATCTTTTTCAGGTTTTTAATAAACTTTTTAAAAACTCAAAATCTATTGTAAAACTGTTGTTTGGCTTCTTTTTGAATGCTTTTTACCAAACATTGATACAAATTACTGTTTTCAAAAACTTACCAGAAGATAATTATATTTCCCTATTTAAGATGTTTAAAAAATTTCTCAAACTTCATTAGTCACAAAATGTTTTCCTTCTCTTGAGATTGTGAAAGACTGAAAAATATTAAAACAAAAATTCTGAAATTCTGGCGAAATTTGTTGCATATTATATTGCTGCTATGTACAAACTGATGTAAGTAGAGTAAAACTATAAATTATATCAGGGAATTAGCAGTTTAGATGGTGGAGCATAGTATGGCTGTTTTTTTTTAACCAAAAGGATTACATATTTTAAAATTTCTTCTTAATTAATAGATTAAACATATCTCAGTATTAATGTGTAAATATATAAACAAGTATTTCTTTTTTTCAACTTATAATCATCACAATTGGTTTACAGTCTAATACCATTTTTAGATGCCACTAAAAAACGGCCTAAAAATTAAGAAAATAATTAAGCTTACATTATTTAATTTTTGGTAAAAAGAAAGTCAGTGTGAATTTTAGATTCTTTTACAATACTGGTTGGTTTTGAAAAATGTCATAAAATAAACCTAAAGAAAACTTGTAAACTTTAACACATAAGATGAATAACATTTCTTGTAAAATTAAAACTCTTTGGTGTAAAATACCAACAAGGGTGTTTTCCAAAAAAAGTATACTGGAAAATTAATCTCAATAGATTTATGACATACAAAAGACAAAAGACCTTGTTAAGAAATCATTTTAATGTTTGCTTTAAAGCAAGAGAAGATGGACCAACTTTAGAAGATACCTAATTCTTGTAATAACACTTAAAAAACATTCTGAGGCATTCCAATTTAACACTCAATGATGTCTAAATATGTAACTTATAATAGATCTATATTAAACACCAATTAAGGTTTAGAAGGGAGCTTTAATGAAACTGATATGGAAAATCAAGAATGTTGAAAATGGGGCAGTTATTTTAAAGTAATGTTATATAAAAACTTTTCCAAAAGAAATAAAAACATCACTTCAAAATTTGACTTGTAAATAAACTGAATATCAAGAGCAGTCTGATTATTCGAAATGCAAGTAAGATAGGGAGTGTGACCACAAACAAGTTTTTTTTTTTAATCTATTTTAACACGCTTCACTTACGTTTAAGTACCATGTTCTTAGAAATTTCTTAAATGCTTCAAAACAACAGTCTAGTGTTTGTTTATAAAACACTTTGTACGTAAGTGTGTTTATGACACAAGCATTTGAATTTTAAAAATTTTAATTTTAAAAAAGAAAAAAAATAATAATTTAGCTTTATTTTTGATACCTTATTGAAAATTTTGTAGCTTTTTGCAGGGTTAGTTTTAGTAGTCCTCATTCTCAGATTAAAAAGTTCCTCTACATTTCGAGTTTGGAAGAAAGTGAAATTTTCTCGTGTCATATAACCAATGAAGAACACCAAAAAAGCGTAAAAAGTGTATAAAGCAAGCTCTTGCGTGATAGCATACATCTTTAGTTTTTTCAACCTCAACTCTCTCATTCCTGCCAATGAAGTAGAATCAAGTGGTTGTGCATCAATATCAACTCTATCAAAAATTGTTTGTTCATTTTTTGGTTTGTGGAGCCAAGTTTCATCACGAGCCAACACTTTCCCTTTAAAGTCAAAAAAAAAACACAAAGGGGTAGTACAGAAAAATTAGGCTTTGTAATGAATATTTATACTGCTGTCAACAGAGGATCTGTTCATCTATTGGAATAATGCAAAACACCAATTTGAACTATAGAAATTTAAAAAAATTAGGTTTTAAACTTCTGTGTCTTAGTGCTCTACTTGTTAGACTGTATTGCTAAAGATAGGTTAAAGGTATGATTAGGTGAAAAGATTGGAGTGAATTTAGGTGAAAAGAGGTGGACGGATGTAAATAAAGTAAACATTGTAAAATTAATCATCTAAGTTAAACCTTGCTTCTCCACTTCACTTTTTTCTTCTTCAACATTTTTTACAATAAGAGCCACAAAAATTGCTACTAAGAAAATCTTCATCGGTTGAATTAATAATATGTCTTTTACCTAAACAGAAAGTAGATTATTATACACATTAAATGCCTTCAAGAGAAAAATCTTGGAGCTGTTTACCATATTTAAACTTATATAGAATTTGATTTGAAGAAGGGTTGAGTGGAAGGGTAAAACAAAATAGTTATCTTTTTTTTACAAAGAATGGATCGACTCATAAACACTTAAGATAATGATTTGATCACACTTAAGATAATGATTTGATCACACTTAAGATAATGATTTGATCACACTTAAGATAATGATTTGATCACACTTAAGATAATGATTTGATCACACTTAAGATAATGATTTGATCACACTTAAGATAATGATTTGATCACACTTAAGATAATGATTTGATTTAAATATTTAAAATTTCCTAAATAGAACAAGTGACCACATCTGCTGAAAGAGAAAAAAAAAGTGAATAATAAATACCTATCATAATCCTTATGATGTAATATAAAAAACATGAAAAGAAAAATAAGATAAAGTAAAATGTACCAAACAAATAGTTACACTAGATAACCAATTTAAAGATTTAGCATTTCCAAAACTCATCCCATATAACAAAACAATATAGCTGCAGCCAAATATATTTCCAATACAAATAACCCATGCTATGTACAAACACCAATGCGGCAGATAAAATTCTTTCCGGATTTTTGCTGATGGGTCATGTTGTTCAATAACAATGCATGTTGTATTTTGGTTTGAAACCAGATCTGTAAAATACACTAAATGATTTACGCTGTTTTGAGACCTAATGAGGATATATATATAAACACACACACACACAATGTAATCATATATTTGACGAAGACAGGATTAACAGAAAAAAAAAAAATTAAACTATTTGTATTGAAATGGTATAAGCATGTTAAATTAAATCTGTAGTGAAACGAAAATACAGTATCAGCTAGGTTTTTTTTTAAATTTTTTACATGTTTAATGACTTTCCCCATTTAAAAATAAAATTGAGGTCATATTTTGAGATAACTATAGGTGATATAAAAAGCTGATCCCAGATATGGTTTCAGCAGCATTTGGTTTAAAAAATTTTTACAGCATACTTTTTTTTGGACTGTGTAAGTTATGAATGGTGGGGTCTAGGATTAGCAATAGAAATTGTGAAAAAATAGAATATTTTGCCAGAAATATTGGTTGAACACAATCAAATTCAGAATGAAATTTAGAAATTCACAATGAAATTCAGATTCTTTATTGTTGTTTGATTGCTGGGTGTAAAATATTGGTTATTATTATTATTGGGTTAAAATGAGTAAATGAATCTAGAAAAGGGTTTCAAAATTGTTATTTAAAATCTTTCTTAGTCATAAGTTATTTGTCATAAGATATTTCAAAGCCAGTGTTGCACAATCTTCAGTTGGATTTATTTTGCTGCAACATAGAAAGACTATCAAAAGAAAAGTAGAAAGATTTATAAATAAATATAAAGCAAAATCGATCACTTGCTCCATAAAGACAAATTCATGTCAGTTACAGAGAGATCTTGTGATAAAATTTAAATGCAGCCAAGTTTTGATAGGAAAAACATCTATTATCTCAAGAATATAAAGCATATCATAAAAAGAAAACTCCAAAGTGAACCATTGACGGAGAAATTAAAGCAATTTTTTTGATCTTTCAAAATTAAATCTTTCAAAAAAGCAATGTAAAATTTTAAGCTGAGAAAAACTTGAAGACAATAAAACCTATTGAAAAAAAAAATTTTTCACAATTGCCAGGTCAGCAATATATTTATCAGCCAAAAGGTAAATATATTGCCAAAAATTTCAAGTATATTCAAAATAAAAGATTTGCTCCCTAGTTCTTTGCATGGCAAACAATTTGCTCCTATGGTTTTAAAAGTGTGCCATATATTATTTGTAAGATTTCGAACTTGCATTTTTATATGGAATAATTCTTAAAGAAACATCTTTTGACATTCATTAAAAAGCATGGCAAGCAGCATTTTGGTCTGATTTGGATAGAATTCATTACTCCAAAAAATCACTAGAATGGTATAAACAAAATGGCATCAAATCAGTACCAAAGGAAGCAAATCTTACAAATTGTCCTGAGCAGTGAATTGTTAAAAACTATTGGTCAATTATAAAAGGATTCCTATTAAAAAGTAAGAAATCAGCTTCAGATGAAGAAGATTTTAAGAGAAAGTGGATAGCAGCTTCAACAATAATAAATCAAGATCCAGGAGATGATAATAAATCTAGATCCAGGAGATGATAATAAAATACTTGCAAAAATATTTGGTTTCTACCTAAGCATCCTGTTAAAAATCTAAAAAACAAATAATTTAGTTAGCTTTGTTATGTAAAAGAGAGTTTTTGAGTAATTAATATTTAAGGGTGCTGAATTTCATTGTGTTCAGCTAAAAAAAAAAAATATGCAATCATAAATTTAGTCAAGTAAGAACCAATCCATGATTCAGTTATTATGCACTTACCAAAACCTCCAACAAAAAGCCATAAATATTTCTTCAAATATACTTAGAAATTTTTTACTTAGGAAAAATGCTTTTATGAAAGACAATGATGGCGAGAGTATTGCTTGGTCTATGAAAAAGTGGAAGCATGTCATTTTCAGTGACAAGAGTAACTTTAAATCATAAAACAGGAAAATAAATAGGAAAAGCAAAGTTCTATTTAAAAGATTTAAACATAAAAAGTATAGAAAGGAAGGAGGAGAGTAGGCGTGTTGACATTTTGGGCTGCTTTGATTTTATTAAAATAGGTTTGGGTAATACCTACACAGATCAAATCAACCAACACACCTACATAGAGATGCTGAGAACTGCATAGTTCTGTCAGCACACATACTGATTAATAGAAACAAATGGTGGCAATTCCCATCCAAGCTTGGATTGGAAGGTTGGATGGAAGGTTGGATGGAAGAAAATGATTTTAATGCACTGACCAGCATCATTACCAGATTTTAACCCAATCAGATTAAATTGTGCTTTGTGCTTTGTGCTTTGTGCTTTGTGCTTTGTGTGTGTGTGTGTGTGTGTGTGTGTGTGTGTGTGTGTGTGTGTGTGTGTGTGTGTGTGTGTGTGTGTGTGTGTGTGTGTTTCTTTTTTGACACTTTTAAACATCAAGCCTAAATTCTTTCAAAATAATATAAAAAATTTTTATTATTAAATCACTTTAGCTTTGCAGGGGATAATTCAGTCCTTATTAGCTATGCAGGGGGTAAAACAAGACTCATAATATAAACATAAGAGCTGGCATTTTGATTTTCTTGCTCACAACAAATAAAAACAAACTTCAGTCCCTTTTAATCTTATTTTAATGGAAGCAAGAACTAAATATCATTTGGAGAATTCCTACCAAAATTTCCAATAAACAAATCTTAAATTGATGAAAAGGGATGTATATGTTGCAAAAAAGTATAGGGGTCTTATATTTTTAGCTTTGATGTTTTCTGTTGCAATAATTTTGATTTAACAAAGCTTTTTTAACGATTTATTGTATTTTCGTGTTTAATAACATTTCATAATGATATTTTACATTTTTTTTAGTATGAGACTTTTCTTTAATATGAGAATTTTTCTCACAAAGAAACTATAAATTTGTTCCCAAAAGTTTTTTCCCCCCCAAAAAAAAAAAAAAAATCTCTTTTAGTTTTTATCTTATAACATGAAAAACTTTACACAATAAAAAGATGCTTTCTTCAAAAAAAAAAACAGTTTGAAAACAGTTTTTACTGACATCTTTCAACATTTATAAAGCCAAATTTGGATCTACTTATAAAAAAATTTATCTAACAATTTTTTTTTTTTCCGATGATTAAAATATTATATGTAAAGTAAGAGTTTTGTCAATCAAATTTCTCAGATTTTTGTTATTCAAATTAAAATACAAACTAATGTTAAGAAATTGTCCAATATTTCAAATATAATAATAATAATAATAATAATAATAATAATAATAATAATAATAATAATAATAATAATAATAATAATAATGATAATAATAATAATAGTAATAATAATAATAATAATAATAATAATAATAATAATAATAATAATAATAATAATAATAATAATAATAATAATAATAATGATGATGATAATAATAATAATAATAATAATAATAATAATAATAATAATAATAATAATAATAATAATAATAATAATAATAATAATAATAATAATAATAACAATATATAATAATAGTAAAAATAAACAACAAAACTAAAATAATTGTAATTTTAAAAGGTGTATTCTGTTTATATCTATTTAGGGTCTCAAAAAAAAATGCAAGCAAGATTCGGATCTGCTCATAAATAAATATATCAAATAAACTTAAAATTTTTTTAAAAATTAATGCAAAGTAACAGCTTTGTCAGTTAAATTAAATTACAAACTAATGTCAAGAAGTGGTTTAATATTTTAAGTACATACAAGTTCTTCTGTTTATATCTATTTAAGGTCTCAAAACAAAATGCAGGCAAGATTGCTTACCACTGTTTTCAAGTAAATGTACAGGAGAGGATGATCTTCTTTGTACTTCTTTACTTTCGTTCACAGAGGAGATACTTTCTGATTTGCTTTTTGTTGGGATTTGGAATGGTCTAATCGATCGGAACAGCCCAACAAGTATCAAGTTCACAGGTATGGTGATGCAAGCACTGATCAATGCCACATAAACCTGAACATAACATTGTAAAATATAGAGTTTACTTTCCTTATCACATCACCAAAAAAAGGAGGTAAATAAACCTCTCTCCTATCATCAAGAACTTTCTCAGCACGTTTTTTAATTATAGTAGCAAATTATAGAAAATACAAAACAACTGATTAATGTTTAAATAAAAAGCACTTAATTATTTACAACAGCAAAAAATCTACAATTACAGCTACAAATATGAAACAGAAAGCTGGAAAACAAGTCAATCTTTTGAATGTCCTAATAATCTTAAATAATGCTGCAGACTTTATAAAGTTTGAGAATGCATTATTGTCAGACCCAGTTTAAGTACTTAACAATATTATAACATGCAATGAACAAACAATGCTTTAAAAATGCTTTTGGTATTATCTTAGACTTAAAAACTCAATTTAGACTTTGTGCAAGAAGTAAAAATCAAGGCAAAAGTTATCAACATAATTTTAAAAAAATCTTATTGAAAGTAGTGGTCAAAGATACCAAACAACATTTTTCTAGCATCACTAAATTAGCATAATAAGCATAATACAAAATCAATACATCATCAAATTTTAAGTACAGTTGATTGCATGAAACAAATTGTGAACAAATAAAAATTTTTTTTCAATGCCACATTAAGTACAGCTAATAATAATTTGAAAATGTTTATGTAACCTTCTACAAAGCAACACATAAAACTTCAATAATTTATGAGTCATACAATACATTGAATAAAATATGAGTCTGTACAAAAACCATACTTCATACATATTTTGAATAACCCCCTTTTAATAGTTTACTAAAAATTTAAACAGTTTCTTTTAACTAAGTTTTCCACTAACCTGTCCCCATGTGAAAGAAAAATTGGCAATCTTGTTTTCAGTTGATGGTTCACCTGGGGGAATACGTTGATAGAACATTGTGCTAGCTGTCATAGCTGTCATTAGCAAGGATACTGCAACAGACAGCCTTTGGCATCTAGTAAAATTACTTCTAGGTGGGCGAGCAAAGATTGAATACCATAAATGATTCTCAGCAAGATCACGCTGCGCTTTAGTAGTAAAAAGATAGTTAAAATTTGAAACTTCTTCAGGTGCTGCAACGGGTATAACACAATCTAACAAGCAAGAGTCACGATCTACAGCAATCCAACGATGACCAATAAAAAGAAACTGTTTCTCAGTTTGTAAATCAATTACCTCAATGTTTCTGATTAGAAAAAAATAATAAATTCAAAAAAAAAAAAAAAACTATACAAACTTATTTGGACTGAAAATTTTCATCAGATTGCAAAGTTATCAATGACAATCTTGAACAAGAAATGAATTAAAGCATTTGAAAAGAGTACATACACAGATTAAAAACTTATTACAGAAAGTACTTATACCTTATGTACCAACCTCCACCACTATTATCATGCCATAGCCGAATGAAATCTAGGTCACCAAGTGAACTATTTGTAGTCATTATAAACACATCACAGCTTGATCTTTGAAAACATTCTCTCTGTGAATCTTTCAAACGTCTCACTCCACTGTCATTTAGATCACCTGTTAATGTTCAAAAGAAATATGTTAAAATGATTTTTTGAAAAATGCAGCCCTAATGAGTAAAATATGAGTCTTAATGAGTTTTTTGCACAAACAGAAACTATTTATATTACAGGAGTGCCCATAACCTATGTTTTAGAATTCAATATTAAACTTAACACCAACTAAAAAATTTATCAAGCAAGGGTAACATACTTGTTTGTTTGTGGATAAAAATGTGGTATTCACTTTTTTTTTTGGAAAAAATGATTTAGATTAATAGACATGTTTTGACTACCTTGGTATACATGCTTGTGTCATTTGACAGTAAAGACTAATTTGAAGCCATTAATAAGAACAATTCTTTTTTAACGACATTTTTACCATTTTTTTTTTTCTTTTTGCAACATTTTTTTCATTATGTATTTTGGTTGATGATTGCCAGTCCAGGAATTTGTAACTGCGTGGCCAAATTTTATTTTCACTGTTTAAATTTTGATAAAAGATCGATATTTTAATATTTTTGCTTGCAAAACGTGTAAGAATGTGTATAAAAGATTGATATTTTAATATTTTTGCTCGCAAAATGTGTAAGAATGTGTATAAAACCATTCTGAACAAAAATTTTTAAACTTAATTTGAACGATTGAAATTTGAAATGTATGAAAAAGTGGACAAATAAAAGAAAATGAAAAGAATTCCCTAAGAAGGAAGAATAATACAAGAGCAGATCAAACAAATGAAGAAGGAAAAAGTGAAAAAGAATCATCTGAACCTGTTGCTAAAAGGAAGTTTGGAATACCAGTTAAAAACATTAACCAATATGTACTTTATGCTTTTAGTGAAATTTTGAATATTTTTAGAAATTAAACTTTAAGAATATCATTCATTCTTACAAAATGCAATTTCTAAATACATAATCTTAATGTTTCTTTTTAAATTTATTGGACTTTTTCTCATAGGAATTTTATAATAGCCATTTTTTTAAATACCACAAAAAACTTTTTTATTCCAGCAAAAAACAGATTTTATACTGTAAAAAACAGATTTCATACTGCAAAAAAAATATTGGTTAGTTAATTTTTTTGTTATGACAGTTAAGGTGCAATTAAAATGGGATAGCAACGTGTAATATTTTCTTTTCTTTACATTTTGGTTTCATTTAAAAAGAGCACATGACTCAAAAGTTACAATTGCTCAAAGTTTCTAAGAACAGAAATACAGCAAAAAATAAATCTTTTACCCTAGACGTACTACACCTTCCTTTTTTTTTTACAGAAAAATATTTTTATATTACATTGTATTAGATTGTTTACACTACACTACATTAAAAAGATTTCAGTTTAGTTCTTTGAACTTAAAACTAAAAAATTTGTTTTTTTTTAAACAGAATTTTACCCACTTCTCCTATGTATAAATATATTTTAAACATAAAACTTTTCTTACCAGCAATAGTGAAGAAAATGTTTGATTTTGTGCCAGCATTTCTTTGACTACCAGTATTTACTGTTATTTGGTACAAATAACTATCTTCTGCTAGATTATCAAGAAGGGGGCAAACACCAATCTAAATTTTATAAATAACATAATTTGATTTAACTATTTCTGTACGCTTGCTATATATAAATGCACTTTCAAGAGCTTTAAGGATTTTTGATGGTTAAATTCAACCATAAATCAATAGCATTAGGAGTGGTAAGGAGATTATAATGTAAACAATTAAATTCTAAACTTGATTTTAGTATTTAAAGAGATAAATAATCAAAACAGAAATAGAAAAACTACAAAAACAATCAACTTGTTGTAGATTTAAAAATCAGTAAGCCTGCATTATTTTTTACCATAAATTAAATCACTTTTCTCAAACAAACAAACGTAGACTGGTATAAACTAACTTTGTTCCAAACTCAAGCTAACTACAATGAATTCTACACAGGATGTGCTACAATCAACTAGTACAGTAAGTATTGAAAATTAAAGAAATTTGGTTACTTTTTTTGCAGTCTTTGTTTGTTGGAAGCCCAAATTCATTAAATAAAACACTTTATGCAAACATGTAAAAATGTATTAAAGCCTTAAGGAAGTACAAAGAAGAGAAAACAAATTCTTTTAGCTCACCTTTGAAGTATCTTTTTTATCTATTCTCCTGGCCACTATTAATCCAAGTATCCACATCAGAATGATTATTGCAACTGTCACAAGAAGAGCATATCCTGATTTTAACAAAGCTAAAGAGGGTGTAGGAAGCGGATTTGGGGCAACAAAAAACCCACCAAAAGCAGTTAAATGATTGCATTTGCATTTTGTCACAGCAAAACTTGTGGTCTGAACATCGAGCTAAAACAATGCTTATAAATATCATGACAATATAAATTGTCATTATAAATAACTGTAAATAACTTAGGTAAAGATTAACAACAAATACTTTCCAAAAGCATTTTTGCTTTTAATTTAAAATTTCTCTTACATACTTTATATGCTACTTCTAAAAACAGATTTTTTTTAAGATTTCAAAAATTATACTTGTAGCACATCTAGTTTTCTAAGCTATCAATTGAATTTTCCATTTATTTCATTTTCTTCAGATATAGTTGTTAAAGTTTATAAAGAGGATTATTTGTGATAAGGAAAATACATATCCAATTATGTATTTTCCTCATCACAAATAATCCTCAAATAGTGTCTACATTATTTCAATTTTTAATAAAAAAAAATAACTATTTTTGATTCAAATCTAGTGAGCAGGATAAAGTGTGGGCACCTCATGTAATTTGCATTTCTTGTGATTTCCAATGCAATTTGGAAAACAAAATATTTGGTTTGAACCATAATTCATGACAACTATTACTTTTGTTTATTATATCTTCTTCAAAACAAAATAGGATTGAATATGGAAAAATAATTCCAATTGCTATGTAATCAATGTAGATTATTAAAACTGAATTACATAGAAGCATTCTACGTAATTCAGTGTAAATTAAACTTAAAAATTGGAAAGGAGAGTTTTTAAGGAAGAAAAGATTTATAATTGCAACTTTTTTTTCACTGCAAAAATGCAGCAAGTATGAACCACTTTTAAACAACAACGAAATTTATATCCATCAAAGCAAATGTCCATTTTATAAAATGTTGGGGAAAAACAATTATGGTAAAAAAGACAGAACAAGACCTATTTATGATCAAGACAAGATCAACATTTATGATCTCTTAGCAGTAATCTCAGACGAGCTAGACTTAGAACTCCAACTAAGCAACAAACCGCACATACCTCACACCCATCAGACATCCATTTGCTTGTATCTTCATCCCAGTAATTACATTCTGTGCAAAATGACTTCATCTCATAGTCAAATGTTCCTGCATACTCTGGCTCATCAAAAGTATACGGATTTGAATCTAACTTTTTATCAGGCATTGGTCCAAAATACGAAAATGATAAATGCAGTTCACTCTTGTTCGAGAAAGCATAGGTGGAGTTGTGGAAATTCCATAGTACTAGTGTGCCATCTGTAAGAAGACGGGCATCTTGATTTCTTTGTAAAAGTTCAGAAAAGTTTCCACTTGTTTGCAAAACAGAATTAGCAACATTTAGATTGGACTTTTGTTTTAAACTAGAGTTAAAGAAACCATAATTCTTTGTCATAATAACACCATCTTTAGCAGAAATGTTGAGCTTGATGTCGTAATCATCTTTTGAAGCAACTTTTCCAAACTGAATATAAACAATAAGGTTTGTTAAATTTTTCTGATCGTTTCTATGCACAAACTTTAAGAGCATGTTACATTTTGATGTTATTGGGAGTCTAACTTGATATATATCTTCAGGCATTGACAAAGATATATTTTTCCCATTCATTTTTTCAGGAATATTCTTAATGGCAATATGAATTGGTTGCAAGCTGTCTTTTACTTTTATTGGACGTCCATCTGGAGATTGAAATGAAAGGCTCTGAGATTCAGAGAGAATGTTTTGTGATCTATTAGTGTCCCATATGTATGGCATAACTTTCATTCTCACATTCTAAAAGACAAAAAAACAAAGAAAAAAAACAACATTTTTTACAAAATATAATTACAATATGAAACTTACACTTTATAATATATTATGGTTTATACTTACTAAAAGTACAGTATTTCAAACTTACATTGACTAAGATTTGTGAATTTATCATAGAGTTGTTAAACATATCATTTGAATCAGGAAGAGTAAAACCATATTCATCGCTTTCACCTTTTTCTGATAAACCAATAGAGCTGTTGCTCAAACTACTTGAATATTCTTTTTTTAACACAAAGCTAAACTGGCTTGTTTGCCCCACTGTTGCATTTTCACTTGGAACTTTATAAGATTGTGCTGCAAAGAAATAATCATCCATAGATTTGAACAGCTTTGACATCAACTCTGCATTTTTCTAAGCAAAACAACATTATTTCAAATGTACACATTAAATGTCAATAACTTTAAAGACAGTTTTCTAAGAACAAAACAAAACAAAAAAACAACTTTAATGAAAATCACAAAATCAAATTGCCAACTGGTTCAATTTGATGAAAATTACATGAAACAACAAAATTAAAATTAGTTTGATAAAGGGATTAGACACACTGAGGCAGGCAAGAGATCAAAAGAACCAAGATTTTGAGCAACAGCTCTGTTTTTGTTTTGACTTTGACAATGGTGTTAAATGGTTTATGGTGTTAAATGGTATACTTCTAACAACACTGATAACAGTAGAGAATTGTTTATTATTTTTTATTATTTTTACTCAAAGAAAATTTTTGTTACCAATCAAAGGATTTTGGTTTAGCTTTTTTCAAAAAGTTTTTAATTAAGTTTTATGATAATCATTGTCAACCCTACAATTATAATGATAATCATCATCAACCCTGTAATCATAATCGTGATTAACCCTATGTAACAAACAGAATTATATTATAAAAAAGCTTTTAATAAAATAGCCCTTAAGTGTCAAATTTAATTTCTGCCTAAACAAAAGCATTTGGGAAAAACCTAACATACAAACTTTTTTATGTAAGGGTAAACTAAATTAATGGAATAATTAATTTTATAAATCAAAACAGCTTTAAATTACTTTTTTTGACAAAACAACATAATTTTGTTCAAATCTCACGTACAAAAATTATCAGGCCAGTGGAAATAAAAAATTTTGTTTGTTGCAAAAAATGCATTTCATCAAATCTAGTATAATGTTGGGTAACCTTTGATTTTGATGAATTCTTGTTATCTACTTAGGACTGAATCACCAAGTTTCTGAAGAACAGACAACTTGATGTTATTCCATTTGTTCTTCAAGAGGTTCTCATACTCATGGATATTTTTTGGCTTGTGCTGTTTCATCTTCTGTTTGATCTCATACCATTATGTTCTGTGGGATTGATATCAGGCAAGAATAAAGGCCAAGCTAATGTTTGTATATTGTTTTGCTTGAGCCAATCCTTGACTTTACCTGATGTATGCTTGGAATCACTGTTGTGAATAAAGAAAAATTCTTGTCTAAAACTAAATTTTTGGGTTGATGGTAACAAACTCTGCTCTAAGATATCACAATAATAAAATTGATCCATTATGATACAAATAACATAATTCACCAATTTAATTTTGCATGAAACAGTAACAGAACCCCCACCATGCTCGAGCCACAGTACAATGTGAATTGAATTCTTCCTTGGGTGTTCTGCATACCATTACCTACCCATCAGACCTGAACGAATTTCTATTCATCAGACCAAATGACTGTTTCCCAAAACGTAATGTTGTTCAAGATCATTTTGGTGTATTGTAGGTATTTACCTCAATTGACCTTGTTAACTTATGGTTTTTTTTGTGCTCCACCACCAAAAAGCCCAGATTCATAAAGTCTATTACGAATGGTATGGGTGTGTAATGATTTTCCAAGTTCTGTCTCAGACCTTTACAGCATTGGCAGATTTACATTAATCAGACTTAAA
This sequence comes from Hydra viridissima, assembly GCF_058129835.1. Classification (NCBI taxonomy): domain Eukaryota; kingdom Metazoa; phylum Cnidaria; class Hydrozoa; order Anthoathecata; family Hydridae; genus Hydra; species Hydra viridissima. Next base: position 490,631 of record NW_028324313.1, on the reverse strand, counting down.
TTTACGTACTATCAATCCATCCAATGTTTAGGTTGTTTTTCTTTTTTGACCGAGTTCGAATAAATTACAGACACATTTTGTCTGTTTGTATTTCTTAATAAAGTAACGTACTGTCTCTCAAGGAAGTATAGCTTTAGCAGCAGTTTCCTGTTGAGAACCACCGCTCTAATAGTGCTAAATTACGAATGTTTTAAGATCATTACTACTTTCTTTCTTTTTAGGCACCTTTTTATTTGATTGTCATCTAGTCAAGAAATCCACAAGTATTTATATTATTATTAGTGGTTCTAGGTATAACATCAACACATTTCTGTATTGTTCTTAAAAAGTCACAAAAGCATTAGAACTTTTTAAGAATATTCTTTTTTTTTCCTTTGGGCCAATAAGCTTTGTATGTGATAATTATCAAATTTATGCTGTCTGTCAATAAATCAAGAACAAAAAAACCTCTTTTTTTTTTCTATTGAAAAAAAAAAAATCATAGAAAGTTGTAGATTTTAGCAACACGGAGAAACACTTCTTAGACAAGATAGCTAACAAAAACACACTTGTTGAAAAAAAGCTAAGTTTTAGCACTGACCAAAATCGTTAAGTTGGTTTAGATTAGCAATCATAAACAAAATTTGACTTATTAAACTGTGATTCTGGGTTTACTTCTATTGTTCTACCTATTTTTCTTCTTTAGAAAGATGAAAATCAGGGATACTGAGTTTGTTCATAAAAAAAACTTAATGAATTGAAAACTTTGAAAAAAATAGTTAAATTTTGAAACTTCACTTCTTACCAAGTTTGATTGATAGCTGATGATGAACTATCAATCAAACTTGGAATCATTGATTTATAGTTTCATCCTCTTGTTTTCAAACTACTCTTTTTTTTTTATAAAGCTTGCAACAAGACTCTCTAAATTTTTTTTTTTTTTTTTTTGAAGTACTTCACCTAATGTACATTTTAAGGCACTTACATTAAAAAAAAAAAAAAAAAGTACTGAGCACCCATTATTCAAAAATAAAAATAAAATTTTTTAATTATTGCTTTGTATCCTTAGTGAAAGATATAATCAATTACTTTAGTTTGGAAAATAATTATATACTTTAGTAAAAAAAATCATTTATAAACTTATTACTTCTGAAACACTTGATGAAGCTGGGGTCGTTTGCAAAGCAGGAACAACAGTATCTATAATTTAAACATATATTTTAATAATTACTTATGAATTTACAAATGATATACTTTACATACATTTTAGCTCACAAAGCTATACATACATGTATTGTAATTACAATGTTTGGATTAAACTTTACATCAAAAAGAAAAAAAACAAACAATACCTTTATTGTTATTGTTCACACTAGCCCCAAATAAATTCGATATGGAATTTACAAATGGTTTAGTCATGGTATCAAAGCTGTCTGCTCCAACACCTTTCAAGTTTTCTTTTGTTAGAAGGCCAGCCAATTTAACAACAATAGTTGCTGCGTTATTCTGAAAAGTGTAAAACAAATTGAAACTTTTTTCATTAGATTATTTTCATTAGAAGTCTGAATTTTTGTTATGAAAGTTTTTATTAAAAAAAAATTTATCTTCAATTTAACTTTGTTGTTTTTAAATTTTTGGGCCAGGTGTAGTTCTAAGTTTACTGACAATTTAGGGTCAACGAAAGGTTAGGAATAATCTACTAATAAATCAAGAAAATTTGCTTCAGTACGAACATCTAACATTGGTAGTTTACAAAAGATATTTTCTTTTACTATTTATTTTTTGTTAATGTTAACTATTATAAATACAATTTACTATTAAGTTTGTTAACCTATTATTATTACTATCATTGTAAGATAAATAAAACAAAATTTAATATTAACATTATTACTTGAGTCTGTGGAACTAATTCCAGTGGATTCTGAGACGACACTTCCAAAGCATCACCTACAGCCTTGAAAGAGTTCAAATCTTTGATAGGGGCCTTGTTAAGATAACCAATCATTTCTGTGCGTGACTATAAGGAAATATACATTATAGATGAATAAAAAACATATATTAAGCTAAAACAAAAATACAACAAAATAAAATAAATTTAAATATAATCATATTATTTCATGAATGTAAATGAGATTGTTAAATGTATGATTCATGTTCCCCAATAGCACACCTGAATGTTAAACTGATGCACCTTCTTTGAAATTGGAAAATAAATTTGAAAATAAGAGCTCTAAACATGCTTTTTGCTCTACTTTTTTCAGATGACAACAAAATCTAAAGAATAAACTAATTAAGCTAATTTTTCATTCAACTTAGTTTTTTAAAAACATACTAAAAAACTAAATTGACTGAAAATTTGCTAAATTACCAAACTTTCAAAATAACTGAAGTATAAAAGAATCATTATGGGTACAAAAAAAAAAGTTGTATATAGTTTAATTTAATGTGGGTGATAAGAAGTGTTGAGGCAGCAGATGATTGTTGGAGATGTGATAGATGTGGATTTCATATAAAGCCCTCTGATAAAAACTGAAATGCAATGATAGAGCATCATCTTTTGCAGTTGCCTTGTAGCTTCTATAAGATCTGATCAACATAGCCTTGAATAAGAATTTACCATCAGCTGACTGTAACATATCTGTGATATTGAGTTTCTTGATGAAGGTGATTTGGTTACCAGAATTAACAACCAAGTCTCCTTCATCAAGAAACTTATTTGTTTTCATGATCAAACAATATCGGAAAATATCTGTCATTGCTTACTTGAGGCAATAAATTTTTTACTTGAAATGATATTTGTGAAAATTACTTGAAGTGATAATTACTTGAAATGATTACTTTAGATCATTTTTTGAATCATTTGTATCCTTTACTATACCATAATTATTTTCCTTGATAAAACAAGATGTTTATTCTCTCCCCTCTTTCAAACACTCATTGTTTACATTGACTATGTAAAGATATTCATTTGCAGTAAAATCTACAGGAGTTTTTTTTAAGACTGGGCTACAACATTAAAACAAAAATAACACTCAAAAGAAATTAATTTTACTTTTTTAAAAAGATTTCAGCAAACCAAGAACTTTGTCTTAGACCTCTACTACAACTTGGAAAAAATTTTTAAACCTTTTCAAGTTCCCCTAAGGAATAGAAAAAAGATCCTGTTGTTGGAAATTCCTGTTTAACATTGTTGTCAGAAAACAAAATTGTCTTCGAGACTTGGAGAAGCTGAAGCTGATAACAAATATTATTGCCACTATAACAACAAAATGACTGGAAGTTGAGTTAACACAAAAAAACCATTGAAAAAAGAAGTTTTTGAGCTTAGCCTTGGTTTGACAGAAGATGATTTTGATGGTAAGCAAGTTCCAGCAAGCTAATTGTGCAATTTTGCAATCCTCAAGTAATAAAACTTTCATTATGTTTGTAAAACTGAACGCTACTAACCTATTTTCATGGTTAAATGATGGTTAATTCCAAAATTTTTTTATAAAAGGCTTTACTCTTAATTCATCTTTAAGCACATGAGGACTGTATAAATTGCACCCTTTGTACCCAATAACTGCATTCTGCGAAATTATTTCTCATACTTTTGTTCCTTTTAAATGCTTAGTTTCTTTTTAAAAACAATTATTTATTTTTAAGGACATTTTAATAGAATTTGGCTAAAAAGCTCAGAAGCTCATGTGGTAATTCAGACTGAACAACTTTAGTAACACTATGGAAGGGCTATTGACTGTCATTCAATGTGCAGCCTATATATATACATATAGTGATAGGCATAATGTAAATATCTAATTCTTCAATGACTTTTGAAAGTTTTTTTTGTTTGTAATTCAACCATTTGAAAGTTTTTTTTGTTTGCAATTAAATTTGTGGTCAAATTTTTTTCTTTTTTGCAATTAAATTTTTAAGAGTATAAAAATTAAAGTAGTAAACTTTATTTTGCATCATGAGCTCCATGTGATCCTTGAATTTGATTTTAAAAGTTTCCTCTTGTTCTCTTTGTGATTTTCTATAATTCTATTTTCAGCGGCTTACAATACTTTTTAATATTGGTCAAAAAATGAAATACTATTGAAAACTAAAATTATATCCAACAAGAACAGAATAATTTGGATTTGATAAACTAGAAATTTAAACAAATTAGAAAAAGCAATAAAATAGAATTTATCATGTTAAATAAAAAGCAAAAATATACCTCTTGCAGACGAGTTAGTGCCTGCTGCTTTTGCTGGTTTAGAGCATCATTATCAACCATACCAGTTAACACATTTACAGATGGTGATGTGCTAACAAATATTGTTTTTGAATCGCTGTTTGCAGTAGAACTAACTGCTTGAACAAGATTTGCAACAGCTTGCGTATCATTCAAACTGATTCCAGTAAACAGATCTGTTGTATTGACAGGACTGGTTTTAGGAAATACCTAAAATCAGTTCAGAAACAGTTTTTTAAACTGTTTTTTACATATAAAAAATTTAAATAATGAGAATATACTGATATAATTAATTTTTGGTAATTGATCAATTATTTTTAATTAACAAGTTTACAAAATTATGATATTAAATAAGCTGTGTGGTGTAGATTTTGTTTTTTTAGACATGTTTTTAACAGATTAAAATAAAATAGTTTCATAGCAAAATAGTTCTATACTGTTATTATTTCTTCTTATTCTGTTTACATAGAACTGACACAATTTCTAGATTTTCAGATCATGTTCAATTAAACTCAATCAAACTCATTTCTTTCTTCAGAACTTTAAATTCAATCTTATTGTTTGAATTTACGAAATTTACAATTTTTAGGTTTCCTTATTTTTTCGTCCAAATTGGTCTTGTTACTCCTCAAGGAATCCGTGAGTTTTAAAATTAATTTATTAAGAGTACAAGGCTGGGATTGTGTTGCTCTTTGAAGATCCATTTAAAAAAAGTTTGAACTTCAAAGAACTTGAAATTTTTGGATATTCAAGTTTTTCAGAAAGAGCAAAAGATAATGACTTGATGTTTTAAGGTTAAAGATGACCAACGTTCTTGACACAGAACATCTTGAATTCTTTGAAAATCTTTTGGGGATTAACTACACTTGCAGCAATCTCAGGAACCAATTGTGGTTCGCTATCTGTTCCTGTTAAATCTAATCTCCTTCAGTTACATTGATGTAAGCACTACTCATCTTATGTGTTTATTAAAAAAAACATCACAAACACTAAGATACATGTGAATGGAGCTAGCCTCTTTTCCATACACTAGAAGCACTGGAAGTGTTTGTTTTCAACAATTTCATTTTTGAATTTAGACTAATTGTGATAAAAAACTGTATAGCTCTCCAGTTTTCATGCATCCATGGGCAAGAATCATTCTAAGTAATTGGAAACCATTCAAAATATTTAGTAGTTTCAGATTTATGTAACAAAAAATTGACTAAAATGGATTTATCAAAGCTGATTAACCGTCACTTTTCTTAATCTTAAAATAAATTTCCTGGATAAGAAGCAATAACCAACATAAAAAATTTTTTTTGCTATTATAAATGTTTAACAAAAGAAACATTTTCTCACTATAATTACTATAAATACTAACATTTTATAAATATACTACCTTTATAGTAAGATTGTTATATTCTCTATATGCTTTGTATTTCCCACTCACTTTTATGAGGATTTTTATTGTATAATTATTTTCTTTTTCACCTGGACCCATCATAAAATCAATTAAACTTGGTTGATCAGTGGTTGCTGCATTTAATAGGGGGAAATCATTATTTGTTGTACTGCTCAACATCATTCTTTGAGGTAGGCCATTGTCATAATAAAATCTGTAGTTCAGTATATCTTCAGAATCTGTCCAATCTTTACAAACAAGTTTAAACTTTGTATCTAATGCAAAACCTTCAGTTGGACTATAAAAATAAAAGGAAAACTAAGTAATAATAATAAAATTAATTTGAAATTAATCACTAAAAAACTTTACACAAATGTTTTATTCACATTTCATAATTTAATTCAGAAACCATTTTAAAAATTTTATTTACAAACATAAGTTTGTTTTTAAACCATGTACTTTAGGAAAAAAATTGTAAAAATATTATCAAAAAGTCAATTATACAAATCAAAAACAGTCAGAAACTACTAGTCAGAATCTACCAAAAAAAAAGGATAAAAAAAAAAACATAAAACACCTTTTTTAGTTTGAAGTTTATCTTGCAATTTATCAAGTGATTAATTATAGAAAGAAAAAGCCTTCATTAATTATTATTTTGCTCTAAGTAATAAAAAAAAATCCGATCTTTTAAATAACCAACGTAAAAACAACAACAAAAAAGCTATTACTCACTTTACTTTACAAGATCCTGGAGTTGGCTGTGAACATGTGGATTTTTTAAATACAAATTTAACTTTATGCGAGGATCTTGCAAAACCAACTTCTAAACGAAATGTGTAGTTTTTCATTTCAATTAGAACATCATTTTTGATTACAAGACTGGGAGTCCAAAAGCCTGTCGTTGTAGCATTTTGAGAATAAATTTCAGGAGGCTCTTTTCCATCATCATCTGTGATACTCCACTGTGCAACTAATCTGAAAAATGAAAATTTTGAGAAGTTTAAATTTAACAAAAGAAGATAAACTTGAAAACCCTTGCAAAAATTAATTTAAACCTGAAGTTATATATCCTGTTATACTTGTGGAGGAACTATATACCTATATACCCTGTTTTATTTGTGGAGGAACTTACATATCCTGTTATACTTAAGGTTATTTCAATTGATTTAAATCCTCACTTTTGTGTATTACAATCTGAACATTCATATGAATATATAACCCGTTCTTTAAAATTCAGCTTTGTATCGCAGTTGGATATGCATCTAAAGCAATGAGAAAGAATCATTTAAAAAATCAGTAAAATATTTTAAACAAAATAACTTAAAACATTTTGTAGAAAACCAATAAAATAAAACAACGAGAAAAAAATCAATAAAATTATTTTTTAACTATTTTACTGAACTTAAAAAATCCAAATGTCATTTAAATTATAAGCGATATAGCCATCACTAATTCAAATTTGTTTTGCCATCTCTCAGCCACTTGAGCAAATGATGCAACAAAATCTGATTTTTTTCAAAAGGTCTCTGACCAATTGGATCAATTATAAGCCATAAACACATCATACTTTGAGCCACCATTTACACAAGAAAAATTTTACATAACCAGCATATAGCAAAAACACATTCTCGCATTCAAAAATTATATTTAATCATAATTTAAAAAAATATTTTTTCAAGCAATCTCAAAAACATTTTTGAAAACTAAACAGTAATGTTAAAGTTCATGTTTAGTTAAACTAATCAAATCATGATGTGATATAAACTAAAGTTAATAGAAAAAAATTAATTTTTCTATATTTTTTTAAGAAACTCATGAGTCTAGATTAAAAAGAAAATAGAAAAGAAATTGTTAATCAGTCATTATAGTTAATTACTTGATTAACAACTAATTAAAAAGTAATTAAGTATGAAATTATTATAAAGCAATAAACTAAATTGCATTCAAACCCACTTTATTGCAACAGTTGGAAGATTCCCAGGAAGGATTTGAAGCTCTTGAGTGAAACAACCTGCTTTCTTTTTGTCCTTGATGCTTTTTAAAGGCTTTGTGCCACACACTTCAATTTGATAACTTAGATTTTCTAAGAACTGTTCTGTACTAAAATGAACTTCTGGGGTAGTGAAATTCAGATTTATCCAGGTTTGATTGAAGCAAATGTCACCTGCATTTGTCATATTCGTCTTATTAACCGCATAAGTAAGTTTACATCTCCACATAAAGTCGATATTTTCAATTCCAGTACTAGGATCATCTGGGTCATAACTGCTTTTTGCACTTACTGTAAAGTTTTGATAAAAGCTATCATTACCCATCTGCTTCCTGTATGCAATAGTAGCAAGGATGCCATTTTCAATGTCCATAAATAATGGTGAAAATGTTACATCTAAGTACGCAAAATAAACATTTGTAACAGCACCATAGATAAAAGTCAGCGACAAGTTGTATAGACCAAAATCAAGGGAATTTGCTTCAATTTTGTAACTAATCTTTTCATTAATTGGAGTATCTTGAGAAATTTGTGGTTTTGAAGTAGAACTTGTGAGGTTCCATTGAAAACTGGAACTTTCCATTTTACAAAATTGATCAACTTTTGCAACAACTGCAGTTAACAATTTACCAACACTGCGAATAACAGTTAATGGACTTGAAAGAGATCCATAATAAAAACTAATTTCTGGCACAGAACAGTTTTTTACCTGCACCTGAACTAAAGAGCTCTGTATCTCCAATAAGTTCTTGGATGTTATGGAGATAGTGTAGTTGTTTTCATTTTTATACTGGTGTGAAACTTGAAATGGCACTGGCTTCAAGTTAAGTGACTGATCATTTGATGAAAAAAAACCATCTCCCCAATCAACAGAGTAGCTCACAAAAGATCCTGTATCTTGATTTACATCTATTTCTAGAATTTTGTTAAGGGACAGCATAACAAATCCACTAAGTGAAGCACTTGGATTTGTTACAACTTTTAATGGTGATAAAATACAGAAAACTGTTACATTTGTAGAACTGAAGAAAGACGGTTTGGATGTTGCACCTATGATTGAAGGAACGTTGTCTACAGAAGTAAGGATTGTATATGTTTTGCAAACAGAATACCTATAACAACAAGAGTAAAAAAAAATTTACAAACGCTGGAATCAAAAAGGATAAAACACCAACAACAATAGAAAAACTAATTAGAAATTCAAACTTTTTACTGAGTGCTTTTCACTTTAAAATACACTTTAGAGGCATTAATAAAATAATTGCATACTTTTTTCAAAGGAATACACATAATATAACAGCAGCAAAGAAACAATTCGATATGGAATATATTATAAAACAAATACATCATCAAAATACTTTTACAAAAAATGCTATTTGTGTAGCATATTCATTTGATTTAGTAAGAAAAATGAAATACTTATGAGATAAAGTGTAAGTGAATCCATTCACACCATTGGCATCATCTATTGTTTCATTTTTAACAGGCGTTCCATCACCAAAGTCTACTATCAACTGTATATTGGTGCCATTAGTGATCTTCACAGATGTGTTAAAACTACGATCTATTAATTGATTTTTTTGAACATTCACAGATAACCCTTTTATTTCTGACAAAACCACAACATCAATAGAGGTGTTAAGAGAGCTGAACTTGTTGGCTGCTGTCAGATACACAGTGAAAACACCTGAAAATATTTAATCTAATAGCAATACATTTTCCTAATTATTAACTAATTATTAATTCATCAAACAACATAATATTTTAATACTTATCAAAAATATTTGTAAATAATATTTTAAAATTTCTATATGCTTTTATAAATAAATTGTCTGTCAATGAAAAAAGAGTTTTAGAAGAAAACTTTAGAGGGTAAAAAAAGCCACCCTATTTGAAAGATAGAAATAAAATTACAATACTTTGCTTTAGAATTGTTTTTTATCTTACTCTTTGTCTTTACTAATTTAACGTTAAACTGTAGAGCTAAAAATAATTCTGTTGATTTTTTTTTTTCTATTTCTTTTGATGGAAGTTCTTTTAATTAAGAGTGCAAATGAATCCCATTAGGGACACATTCTGTGTGTTTATCACATTGGCATGAAGTATCCTGTTACAGCAACAATAAAAGATATGAGTAATTATGAAAATCCATTAGTCAGTCTTTTATTTAGATTTGCTGTTTAAAAACACAATAATTTTGCTTAATGTAATTGTTATACTTACATATAATATATGATTGATGATTGATTATGATTGACGTGCATTAAAATGGTCAAAACATTGCACTTCTACTTGGGATGGAGAACTGGAGTCAGTCAAGAGTCAGGAGTCAAATAAAACTCCTGACTCTATTTTTCAAAATAACAATAAATCAGATTGATGGAAGTTCAATTAACTCAAATGTTATGTTGGTTATAGTTACTTTTGTTTTTACAAATGTGTGTAGCAGTACCTACTGTACACAGATTCGAATGTAGCATCAATTTTTGTTAATTAGTGTGACCACCATTTAAAACACCACAATCAGCTAACAATTTGTATATAAAATTTTATTTTATCAACAAAAACACTGTAAAATGAATCGGTTTTTCAGTAGTTTTTCAATAGTGTTTTTTGAACAACTCCTTGGTTTTTTAAAAAACAATTACATTTTTTTGGTTTTTTGAAATTCCAATCGCTTTTATGCATAATGTTTGATGTGCCATGGTTTTTTAAAAAACCGATAGCTTTCCGTAAGGTTTTTCAGTTTTGAAAAACTTAACAAAAATGGCTGTTGTCAACGTTTTGCCAGTAAATATCAAAATCTTATTATTTTCAATAAATTTAATGAAGAAAAGTTAAAATTAAATGAAGAAAAACAAATAAAACAAAAGTGTGCGGTGTTTATACTTAACATTTTCTTTTTAAATTGTTAGTTTAATTCTTAATTTTTTAAATCTAATTTACATTATAACTTACTTTAATAATATACTTTATAACTTTATTACTTTATAACTGGTCACGTTTCTAAAATTAAGAAAAAAGCATGTAGTTACTAGCCAGGTTCATGCTGATTTGGAAAGTGACATAAGAGAAGTTTTCACTATATTCTTTTTGTCATACAATAGTTTAGTAAAACAATTTATTCAACAAAATGTTACCACCAATCTCTTTGATGTATTCTCTTCTTTTATTCATCAATATCAGTTGATTACTTTTTGTAAGTCTAATTGAAAAATGGTGGAGCCACAAAAAAAAACTGTTACGGGTTCAGATGGAGTCACTTATAAATACCATTATGTTAGTATAGAAAATAATCTGGAAAGAGTTTTGGGTATAGAAGATATATTCATTGAGTTTAGTCACATACATTAGACTGAGAACCCTTTTGCATTATGTTTAAATATTGTGATGGGAAAATTTACCAAAAGACATTCTTTTTTTACAAAACTCCCTACTGCTATTCCATTTGTTCATTGATGAATTTAAACTGTTAACCTTTAGGCTCTAAAAAAAAAAGGGAAAAAAACTTAGTGGTGTACACAATTGCAAATTTACTGAACACCTTCATGTTTGTATTGCTACAATGTCTGCAGACAATTTAGGGGGGGGGGGGGCATACTCTTACTGGTTTTAGTTGCAGTTTTAGTTCAGGTAGAATTTGTTGATTTTTCATATTTGATTCCTGTTCATTAAGAACTGTGGCCAATTACAGCACTAATCTACAAGCAGTTAAAAGTTATGCTGCAAATTAAGCCATTTGAACTTTAAGATAAAAACCTTTTCATTTGGATTTCATGATTCAAGAAATGTGTCGTGTGAAATATGCAGCCAATCAAGTAATTCCTACAAATTGTCATCTTTCTGGAAAAGGCTTCAGAAAATTGCTGCATCTTTAAAAATCTTCCAACAATTATTGTTGACTATCTTTCTGTCTGTGGCAATAATTTTCCATCATTTTGGGAAGTCTTTTTGCCATTCCATCAAATATCAAAAATCTTCTTTTCTTTTACAATTAAACATGATCATTTACACATTTATCATATCTCATATTGAATACCCAGAAAGAATAACTCTAAAAATGTATTAACTTTTGAATTATCCAAGAATGCTGTGTTTATTTGGCCTTTTGAGACATTTATGTTGTTCAAATTTAAGAGTGAAATAATAATATTATTATAAAACTTAATATTCATTTTTAGTATTTTTAATTGAATTGGTAAAAGACTTTAAATCCTAAATTTATATGTCTTTTTTTTTTTTTAACTGGATATACACTGATTGCGCCATTGGTTATTAATTCTGATTAGTAATTCCATTGGTTATTTCTAAACATCTTTTTTTATTGTTCTATTATTAATTTTTACAATTATAAGCTGTATTAAAATATTTATTTACTTTAGGTACCCAAGTAGTGCACAGTTATATGACATAGCACATGTTAAGGAAAAATATGTTAAGCATTGGAAATGGTGCAGTAAAATTTTATTTATCCGAATCTTAAGCCAACACATGGAAATGGCAGCAAGTAGAATGTTATTTAAAATATATAAACACACACATATAAATACACATACTTTTAAGGAAAAGCTAAAATGTGTTTGACAACCTCTGGTTAATGATGCAGCAATACAGAAAAAAGTATGGGCATGCCAATGGATACTGCTAAAGAAAATCCAAAAGCATCAATTAATCAATGACTTAGTTATTGTCTGCAAAGAGACTCTGCCACACTATAACACATGTATAGTTTGTAATTTTTGTTTTCGTTTTAAAATAGATCAATGAAGTAAGTTATACTAACTTATATATAGGTTATTATTTGTTTTATATTAGTTTATTTGTTTTATATTCATATTTTAAATTTAGAGAGAGAGAGAGACAGAAAGTGAGAGATCTATATATCAGAAGATTAGGGGCATATTCTATTTATTGCCATGCTTTATAATTTTTTTTATATAAAATAAGTTTCAAAAATCATTTAAAAATTAAAGTACATATTCAGTTCCACAAGTACACAGTTTCAGATAACCATTTTATAAATATAAAAGTTATTATTTACAGGAAGAACACAATGTCACTGAGGATCTACTAGCCTTAATATCAGAAGAATGAAATAAGCTGCACCCTGGTGTCCCCTTTTTAAAAAACCATGTTGGTCTAATCATTGGCACTCTTAAGAAGAATTGTCAAAACAGTACTGTGAAAGATGTTTTGGATAAATTCCCTTATCTCAAGCTTGAGAAAGTTGTAAGTTAATATTATTTTAATAAACATGTACAGTGTTTTTTATAAATGTAATTTATCTATAATTAGATTTAGCTGTTTGAAGCTTCAAATGCATTGACCAATGTGAATATTGATAGGAACATTTTACAGCTTTTGAAGAGAATGTTTTAAATGGCTTTAGTAGAATTAAAAATGAGTCTAAAGACTAAGTGCAGCTCACTTTTAACTGATATCAATGAAAAATAAGACAAGAGTAAGTAATATACATAATTGCAACATTCATTTAATATACCTATATAATTATATACATATATATACATAGTATATATATATATTGATCTATGTTAACCAAAAGTTTAATCTTTTGATAAGTAGCATTCTATTATTTTTAGGCAACTCAAAGAATTAAATATAAATTAAATATAATATAAATTCATTACTATTTTCAAGAGAGTTTATTTCTATCAGAAATAAGGGCACTAACTTTGTATTAAGATGGCATTTATCATTATGCGCAAATTATTTTAAAAATTCAATTGAGCTAAACTGTGTACCTAAAGAAGTGACCTTGCAATCAACTGTATCACCATTGGAGATATTTTTAGAAAAATTCAGTTTTGGAATATCAAACATATACATAACATCTGACCCATTATCTATTACAGCTTTTAGTGTCATCCAGGTATTAAGCTTGTATCCTCCAATATTTTTTGGATATGGATTCATTTCAGCAAATCGTAAACCAGAAACAGGAATCTAAAAAAGGAAAAAAAGATATTTATTTCCTTATTCTTTTTATTTATATATTTACTATAGTTAGGGATAAATCATGATGAAGTTTCCGGAATTCTGGCTGTCAGACTCAGATGGATTCCTAATAGTATTCTTTCAGTGTAAAATTTATTTTAAAAGCCCTGTGGTAAGGTAGATTTTATTCTTTATATCATAACAGTCAATAATAGCTGGACTTACTCATTCAAACAAAATTAAACTAAACTTACAACATTGCATAATTTTCATTAACTTCATAATATTTTTTGCACCGGTTTTGTTTTTATTTTCTAAAATTAACTAAATTTTTGTTGTTATCAATTTCGACTAAATCAAATAAAAGCCGACTAGTTGAAAGCTGAAAAATCGAACAGCTGATTTAATTGACTATGGGTTTCCTACTAATCGACTAAAAGTTGATTTAGTTGGGTATTCATCCTAACATCCTTATTTCTATTTTTTTACTTGATTTAACTTTAACAATCTTTAAAATTGTTATGATGACCAATTAGTAAAGAGATATCCTTATAAGTAGTTTATCTTGTAAAGATAAATTATTTATAAAGATTGAGCCATGCATAGGAATATCATTTGGTTTTTTAATTCAACCAAAATACCTGAGCATTGAACTTAATTTACTGCATCACATAAACTTAACTCTTAGCTTACTGTATGTAGCAAGACTTCATTAATATGTTTTCTTTTTCTCATCATAGTAAAAGCATCTTTATAGATATATATAAAATCTTATATATATAAAAAGCATTTGCTTTAAAAAGCATCATAGTTGATGCTTTTTAAAACAAAATGTTAAGCAATGTGTTATGGTACTCAGTTAAGGATGCATCTACGCCACTGTTTTTTAATAATTAAATTTTTTATTAATTTTTTGCTTTAACTATCGTGAAAAATAATATAAAATGCCCATCTGTGTTTTTTTTCTTTACTTTTTGATTGTAATTTTTTTTGATTTTAGTTCATCTAATAGATTAGATGAATTAAAATCAAACAAAGAAAATGCTTTGATATAACAACAGCATGTGTTATTATAACAGTATTACATACCACCTAGTTTTTTTGTTTACTCTCTTAAAGTTCTATTTTTTTCTTAGCATCTTAAAAATAAATTGTCACACAACATTAAAGTAAATGATTATAACAAAATGGTTTATTCAAATAATTCCATTAAATCAACTTTTAGTTGACGTAGTCAATTTTAAAAGTGTATTAGTTAATTTAGGTCGACTTTGAAAAATACAGTAATCAATTTAGTCAACAGTCAAATAATTTCAAAGTCGTAACAACACTAAAATTTAGCCCATGATGCATGCAGGTTTACTTATTTACAGGTTAGAGATAGTACAACAGATTTCACAAACTGACAGCCATTTTAAATTTATACAATGCAGTGTCACATGTTACAGATTTATCTTAAAGTTTCAAATATCTATGGCAGTGTGTATGATGACTGGTTAAATCCACATATTATTAAAATTGTTGCAGCAGAATGGCCATTCATAACGTTTGCTTGAGGCATTACTTTAACTAACTTACACAATTATTGTTGAATTATCAGTGCTAAAGAACTACTTTTAATGTTTTAAGTTTTAATAATTCATGATTCTCAATACCAAAAGATTGATAAAAATGCCTTTTCAACCCTTTTTTTTTTTAAGGTAAAATTCTGATAAAAAATGACATCAATGGCAAAAGCAACAAGATCTCAAAACCAATTGTATCTTCTAGGGGACTCTATGATTATATTAACAGGCAACAAGTTGTTCTAAGTGTATATGGCTCTTTGATTCTTCCTACATTACTATCTCAAACTGAAGGAAACAATTAGAAAGTACTTGGCTATTACCATCATGGGAATATTTTTACTAAAAGCTAGGATCCTGTTTAGAAAACATCAAAACTGTCAAAGCAAGCTAGAGAAGGTATTTTGAGGAATGGCACCTTCTTAAGAAGAACAAAGCACGAGCTTCAACTTGCGAGAGTTGGTTTTTGTTTCTTAATGGGAAATTTTCTTTACATTTGAAAATGTAAAGAAAATGCTTGCTAAGCAGTCCTAAAATGAAACTATTTACAGGTTCTACAAAGGAATTGGTTTCATCTGGTTCAGAAAACAGTTCAACAGACAACACAGAGAAGATAAAAACTGAAAATAACGCATATGAAGAGATTGTTGGGAGTATAGCATTTAGGACACCAAACAGAAAAAGGGCGTAAAAAGCTATTGTTATTCCTAAACTTGTGGAAACACTAGATTGAACTAAAGCTTCAGATTGCAAGGCCAACATACCAGAGAATGCCAAACGTTTGGGGGCATAAAATTGATTAGCTATAGACAGAAATTTAAAAGAGTTCAACAAGAAGTCTAAAGATTAGCAAACATAAAGGCTGAGTATCAAGGCTTTTGGTCATGATTACTTAACTTTGTAAAATTATTTCACAACTTAAAAGATCTTTCTTCAAAGGAAAGAAGTTGCTCAACTACTCACAGTAGCCAAGCTTCCTTCTGGAACATGTCTGGAGTACCAAACAAACAAAAAAAACTTGGATATTGCTTAACTGACACCATGAAACTCTGATTTGTTGTTTTTAAGCTCCCTACTTACCAATTAAGCTTACTACTCACCAATTAAGCTCCCTACTCAACAATTAAGCTCCCTACTCAACAATTAAGCTCCCTACTCACCATTTAAGCACCCTACTCAAGTAAAACATGTTATTAAATAGTAAATACAAGACTTGTGGTTTTGTCAGTTGATGTCATCTCATTTGGATAAAATAATATTGGATATGTAAGTAAATGTAAATAAGACACTTTTCATTTAATTTGTTACAAAGTTTCAGCCATAAATTATTCTCCTTCACTCAAAAAAAATAAAAATAAAATAAAATTTTAGAATTGAACAAACCTGGAAAGGAAAAGAAAATTCTCTCTGCTGAGAAGATGGAACATGATTTGAAGCTTTAACAGTGATATTGTACAATCCTGTCGTATTTGCAGGGATTTGAATTAAATACTCAAACGGTTTTGTAACAAAAAGAGATATAAAGATACGATTGTTAGTTAAATTGTTAGTGGAGAATGTAACAGTATTCCCAAGTTCCACGCCTTGTTTTTTTTCGAAATCTGTACCGTTACAAAATAAACTGGCACTTCCTCCAATCCAAACCATGTCATTTTCTTGAACTTCATTATTAATGTTCTGGACTGGTATCTCAATAATTCCAGTATCATTTAGCAAAAATAAAAAGCCTTAAAAAGAAAAATTAGTTCTAAAGAATTTAGTAAAACGATAAAAATATTGCAAAGTCATTAAAAAACTTTATATGGTGTGAATTATTTAAAAATAGTATGCTCTTTTGAGCATTTAATATTTTTGGCAAGAAAGTTTTTTTTGTAAAATTATGACATCATGTGTCAATATGGTACTAAAAAAGAAAAATTCTCTGTTATGAATTTTTTTAATTTGTAAATCTTTTGTAAATAAAACATTTGTTCAATTAATCTTTTTCTTATCATTTTTTTACTCTATTTAATCTTATTTTTGCCTTATATTTAATATTGGGTGAAAAAACAAACTTTTATTCTTATCTTTTTAACCTTTTCCTAAAAATAATTGTAAAAACCAGATGAATGCCTTTCAGAATGACAAGTTTTTATTCAATAACATTAAGACAATACTTCACTTTTATTAAGTTTTTTATTAAGTTTTAAATTTTAAGGAAATCTAGAAAGAATTGACCAGTTTTTATAAAATGGTATTAGAATAATAATTTATTAGTTTTAAATACAAAAAATTGTTTCTATAAAGATAAAGTCCAATTAAAATTTAGCTTGTAAAAAATGTCTGTTGCTTATAACATAAGGTCCATTGTGGCTCTAGTTAAAAGTTAGTAAAAGACTCAGTGGGTCAATGCAGTGTCCATTAAAATTAAAGGCTCTTCAATATGACTCAATATTTATAAAAGGGTTTATTTTTAATGATTTAATAAGGACTAGTAATGTCCCATGTAGAAATTTAAGTGAAAAATTTGATTACTGAAGTTTTTTTGTTAAGACAAAAAACAATTACACTAAATTATACTAAATGATTATACTAGTTATACTAGTTATACTTAATGATGTTAGCATTCAAGTTTGTTAGCAATCTGTTTGTTCAAGAAATGTTTAACAATTCCTATTTTACAAAATCATGAAATCAACGAGATAAATATCATATCTGATAGTGTAAATAAACTTGACAAGACAGGAATAACTATTAACTGATTAGAGAAGGGGAAAAAAAACTGTTGAAATTATTTGTCTTTGTAGTTTACAAGAGCAAGCATGCATGCATCGGGAAAGCCATGCATTCTGTGTTACTTTGCAGATTTGAAGAAGGAATACCTGCTCCATTTTTTTATGTTCAAAATAAAAGGTTATTTACACTCTAAGTGGGTTGAAAATGGGACACCTGGTTGGTATATACCTAAGTGAAAACCAGGTTGTTGTCTTGCAGCAATAAGTGGATAGATAACTAAAATATGCTTATAAAACATTTAAAAAAAACAATCACTTTTTTATTTAAAAGTGATTTTTTTTTTAATGTAATATAAGGAATTTCAGTTTTTGTTTAATGAATTTTATTGCAACTTTGTTACAACTTATCAAGTAAAAACCAAATGTTTTAGGTTTACCATTTTTGGAAAATGTTTAGAAGCTCATGCTCCTATGTGCGTTGTGCAAACAAGATATTTTACTATTAAAACTAGGGATAGCAACATCCTGATCTTTTCCCCCAACCGAACTGTTGCCATGCACTACAACTATTATATAAAAAATTTATAAACTCCATCTATTGTCTGGCTAGAAAGAAAAGCTTTCCTAGACTCTATTTAATCGATCTTTTTATTATGAAATCCCTATGCCAGAGTATAATAATAATTAGGTAATAGCTAAGTGAACTTGTATGAAATAATTTTTAGGTTTATACATATTTCAGGTAAGGGTTGCCATGTATTTCAGAACATGGAAATTTGCTAATGAAAAAAAAGCTCAAAAATATTGCATGTTTAACGTGCTGTGTTTTCCATAAAACTTTAATATAACCCTGTTTAATCTACATTTGCTTGCTTTAGTTGAAAAAAAATTCAAAGTATTAATTAGAAGTGTAAAAAAAAAATTTGAAAATGAGCCTTTGACTATATTGCTGCCTAATATCACATAGAAACTGCCATAATATCACTTTGTCCAAATCTGTATGAGCAAAGACTTGAACTTGAACTAACTATTAATTAGTGGGACATCCATCTGCATTAAGAACAAGAGCTAGACTGCTTGACTGCAGACAGGTCATGAAACTTGTCTTCTTTCTTTGGCAGGGGAAAGATAACATTTGCAAGAGTGTCACAAATAAGAAATTTCTTATGCCGATACTGATGAAAGAAATTTCTTATGCCGGTACTGACAAAAGAAATTTCTTACGCCGATACTGACGAAATTAAAACCTTTTGGAACATTGCTACTAAGAAGGAAACACAACAAAGTTACATGCTAGATATTACGATGACATGGAATAAATAAAATTTGTTGCTAAAGAATAAGAACCGCTAAAGTGATCTTTGTGGCAGGCGACTAAGCTTTTAAACCAAATTAGACTAATGTAGTAGACTTCTAAAATTACAGACAATTAACAATGATTTTTTCTGCAATAGCTAAACAACTTCTGGAAACCTAGATAACTTCCATATATCAAGGTCAACATCCACTTGGCATTCTTTGCATGTACAATGCTTCATATGAAAAGTGATTGCCAATAAAGCAAAATACGATACTAAAAGTTTAAAATGTTGAAAAATCCTTTATTTGGGATTAAAAAAAAAAAAAAAAAAAAAAAAAGGACGAAGTTACTAAGGTTGGTTCAGGGGTTTTTATCAGGAGAAAACAAAGCTTTTATACTCTTATACTCTAGGAACTAAGACTAACCATATTTAATACTAGTGATGAGTTTTTTAATAAATATGGAATTAGTTTCTAACAAAAATTTAAAACTACTCTAAGACTTAGTTTTTCAGTTATCTTCAGGTTTTAAAATCCACACAAAAAACACAACCCATACAAAATAAAATCCACACACAAAAAAATACTTTTAAAGTTCTCACTAAACCATGTAAGGTAATAGCCTGAACAGCAAGAGATGTTATTTTTAAACCAAGAGTATATGAAAAACTTTCCTCATGGTTTTTTAGTTGCTAAAAGACACTAGTTTTTGCATAATTAAAATCATTTTATAAAGTTTCACAAGTGCACTGTAATATCTAAACATAATCCTTCATTTGGTTTTCATTTTGTCAAAGTTAGTGTAATTAGCATAGAGACAACTCTGATCAAGGTATATCATAAATTTCAAAGTAATAAAAATTCATTTTTCAAGCCATACATTTATTAAATTGATATTTTTAACAAAATTTTAAAGTTGATTAAAGTCCTGATTGCAATTTAAATTAATCATATACAGCGTAATAATACTTACTTTTTACAACTAAAGCTGTAATTGTAGCAGAAGGTTTTGACACAATGATTTCATTTTCCAATAAACTTTTCCCAAAGCAGTTATTTGTGCAACCCATTACATAGGGGCAGAAAGTTGTAGAAATATTGCATGTTGGTCGCAGAATCTGTATAACAAAAGTTAAAACAATGCATACATATTATAACCAATTATCATAATTAGAGTTCAATATATATGATTACACTTAACAGGTTTTAAAACCTTTTTTTATTAGGCAGTTTGATGTGATTAGGCAATTGTTATTTACAAATAATTTTTAGTACTCAGCCAAATAAATTATTTGAAATAAAAAATTTGAAAAAATAATCAACATTACTGCAAACAATTTCAAAAATGTTCTATATCTAAAATTTATGAGTATAAGCTAAACACTGCACAAAAAAATGGAGATTAGTCTACTTTACATTTTGATAAAGATTTAAAATTTGAGACTTAAACATGAAGTGACATTTTGTGATTAAACATGTTTTTCTTAATTTATGTACTTTTATATCATCTGGGATTCACTTGGCTAGTTATGCAGCTAGCAAGTTTAAGAGGAATACCATTTTAGTAATGAAATAAGATAACCACTCGAAGATAAATAGAGCCTTAGAAAGTGCACCAGTATATTTCACTAAGATCTCACTAAAAATATCTTTTAGTTTTACAATAACAAATTATGAACTCTAAATAATTGCTTCGAAAGGCCATTAAGTGATTGCAGTATTAATTTTAGAATTTTGTTAGAATGTGTTATATTTACCCTCTACAATTGATGTGTATTTTACTTTTTGTTGTATATGATATTTCTAAGATTATTTTCACCAAACAGATACTACTTTTATGAAAATTATCACTGAACGGGCCCCCTCACCTAACCACTTGTTTATATTATGTTTGAATTCTTTCAATTACCATATCACTTCAATTAAGTCAATATGGACCTGTAAAATAATATGAATACTCACAGCAATTTCTATACTGCCGGCAGCAGAAGCTTTCAATTTAACTTTTGTGAGGTGACCAGATGTTAAAACAACTTGCGTTAAAAAATAACCATCTGAAAGATTGCAACTCTTTAAGGATGTTGTATAAAAAAGAGGCGGGTCAAGCCCATATGTCAAACGAATAACATCTAAAAAAGAGAATTGCTTAAAATGAATTCAGCTTTTTTTTTTTTCAATTGAACGAACAGGTTGGTAAACTTGTAAAAACCTATTTATTAACAAAACATTTTTTAAAAAAATGTTAAATCTACTCTAACAAAGATAAATTTTATCATATTATGCATTTGTTTGTATATAATTTGTTTGAATATAAAATAAATATAACAACATACCAGCAATAAACCTAAAATCTTGATTCATTGGTAGTGAAAGAGTTACACTAACATTTGTCCCTTGCGTGATAATTAAAAAAAAATTGTAGAATCCATCAATCACAATTGTCGATGAAATCACATCTATACCACCAACTTCTTCATCAATTTGTATCCAAGTAGTAGAAACAAATGGTACTGTAAAATTATTTCTGATTTCTTGAGACCATTCCTGCAAGCCAGGTAAATGAAAAGTTCTTTTAACTACCAAACCATTAACAGCTTGAATTGCTGCTGGTAAATTATCAGGTATAGGCCTCACGGATGCACTTAGAGCATCACCTAAACTCAATAAAATAAAAATAAAAAACAGCATCATGGAAAACATGATAGCCTTAGATCACTTTCTCCTACCCAAATTAAATAAGGGTGGAATGAATTTTTCTTCTAAAACAACATGATCATTTCTGGGGAAATTGATGATTGCAAACAATTTATTATCCTATTAGATTAAGTAAAAAATGGAATGCTTTGATAATTTCCTTATAATTGGTGATAGCCCTGACTTGCATCCTATCATATGAATACTTTTGGAAATTTTTTTATAATTGGTTATAGCCCTAATCATCATATTGATTGTCACAATAACAAACAATAGGAAAATTTAACTCTCAAGCTTTTTAACTGATGAATGCAACTTTTAATTTTAAAATTAATTAGTAACTCATACATTTAAACAAATTAATTTTTAAACAAACTTTAGCTTATTAATTGTTAAAAATATATAAAAATTTGTATTTTTTGATATTGAGTAAAAAGTTATGGTTTACTTTGCAAATAAAAATTTAAGGATTAATCATTTTTAATTTTAAAAATGACACCTCAAACAACCATAACAGCTCAAAACTGTACTTGAGCCATTCTATGTTACAAACAAAAATGTTCAGTGCATCAAAAACAGGTTCTACCTCTTTTTTAAACACATAGTACTAGTATTATTATGTGTTTAATGACTCATTCAAGAGTTTAAAGACATCGAAACAGTTTGTAGTTTGTTAAAATTCAAAATAATCACGTAATTGTACTAAGGTGGAAGCATTTAAATTATATCTGACCACCTCCATTACTGGTTAAAACCATGGATGTACAAATATGCAACATCTAAATGTTAAAATTATGGTTTGGCTCATTAGAATTTGTGACAGAAATATTAACACTTTTTGAGGGTTTCTTTAAATGGAATAAATTTAAAAATGGCAAAAAAAAATTTAACACACAGTGTCAAGTAAATATTTTAAAAAAAAAAAACAGTTTAAAGCTTAATCAATTTTCCCAAAAATAAAACAAGAAAAGGTATTATAAAAGATATCATGAATTCACAGCATAAAAGCTAGAAAAATTAATTGTTTGCAGTAATATACACATTTAAATACTATTTAGATGTTGGAAAATTAAATTAAATACTGTATCATAAAGTCATTGTCATAAAAACCCACAGTTGAAACATAAATTGTTGAAGGTTATAGAAACTAATCCAAAAAATTTTAAGCATGATTTTGATCAACTTCAAATTATGACTTTGGGTTGCATCTTTGGCCAACAGGACTTTAAATCTACTTTATTCAACCAACATAAACTTTGACTTTTATTTGCTAAGCATGCTTAAATACATAACTATGCATACACATAAGCAAATGACTTTAAAAATAAATAAATGAGAAGAGAAGAGAAAAGTTTACCTCTCAATATGTTAGTTTGTATTTGAACTTCTTTATCCACGAGCTTGACATTGGGACTAACATTTATTTCCCACTCAACAATACCTAATGACAGCGGTAAAACTTCATAGCTGCTTAGAAAGCAATCAGACCCATTGTTGTCTCTTAAGCATGTACTTGTAACACAAGGATCATTAAAGTTAGATATGTTTAACTGTGCAAGTGAGGCGTTTCTGCAGAAGCATATCTCTTTTTCAAGAAAAAAGGCATAGAAGAAAACTCCTGGTGGAGAATAAGAATTGCAAACGCTGACACATTCAACATTGGTTTCAACGTAGTAACCACTTGCTGTTAACTGGAAGTCTGTAGTGGTATCATTAGTACAGCCTGAGATCGCTATAAAAAAAAAACATAGTTATAAGCGTAATACATAATCATAATATAAAAGGTAATAAATACCTAAAGAAATATTTTTCATACCTGATTGAATTTTAATGTAAAAGATAAGGAGTAACAGAGCATTATTCTAAAACGAAAAAGTTCGGAGTAAGTTTGTTTTTTTTTTTAAATTCCCGCGAAAAAAGAAAAGTTCCGCTTCTTGATAAAATCGTTAAAAACAAAAAAATTTTTTTAAATAAATGAAAATGTTTTTGTTTCGCAACGTGCAGTTACAAAATAAATAATCCTTCTAATTCTAATGATATTTATAGCAGCATAATTTTTTTTTGGCTAAATGATTTGAGTTCATTTTTATGTCTAAGCTATTCTCCGTCTGGGTTTTCTCGATAACGATCATTTTAAACGCAAAAGTGTTCCGGATTAAAGGTTTCATAATTTCTTAACAATCTCGTTATTTTAAAACACAAAATAAATTGGAAATTCAATTTTTTATGTGATTTTATTTTTTGTCGTCAGTTGTTGAAGATTTTCTATGATTACAAACTTTAGACGTTTTAGGTGAAACACGTAGAATGTCTAGTCTATAGATTTCATTGGATAGTTTTCTGATTTCTTGCTTTGACACACCATTGGACTGATTATTTTTATAGATTGATTCGATGCTCAGATTTGTCAATTCTTTGTTGTAGTCAATGGGTTGTGACTACACTCGATGAACTTTTGTAGCTTCAGCGACAAGAAGTTTGACTTTTTAAAAAAAACTTTCCAGCTACTATCATTTACATTGCGCGCACTTTTTTGTTACTCGTAAAGCTAAATAAGAAGATTGATAAAATACCATATTTTCATATAATCCTTTCTTTATCTTTTCTTTTTTCTTCTTTCTTCCTCTTTTATTTTTTTTTTTTTATTTAACTTTTTCGTTTTTTCTATTCGTGTGTGCTCTTCTAAAAAAACTTAAGTTAAATATTAATCATTTGTTTTGTTTAAATGTTTAGTTTTCAATGTAATGAGAAGTTTATAAATAATTTCACAAGATTTCAAATAAAAGCCTATAGTTCAAAATGTATTAGCTATTCCTTTAAAGGAATTAGGAAAAGATGTATGAATTGGAGATCATGTAACTTCATTTTAAAACCATATTCAATATAATTAAGGATGATTATAAAACATCCCTTTTGAGACAGGTCTCTCTAAATTTTTTAAGTGTCTTCGTATGAACTTCATTTAGCCTAAAGAGGAGACTATTACAACGAACGATAACGACTTTTGATTGCAAAGCACGATGTTTAACACGACGCATTTCAACTAAATTGTTATAAAGAAACGTATAAAAATATAAGTTTTCTAACAAAATTGTTTCTAAAAAACATGTTACCAAGGAAACCAAAAAAAAAAAAAATTATCAGCGCCACCTTTGTATGCATTATAAATTTGTTTCCCTAATTAATTTTCTCAACCAAAAAACATTTTCGTGCAAAATGTTTAAAATATTTTCTTGCAAATTTTTTTTACGAGAGAATATGTTGTAAATTGTTCCGATTTATTTTCTAATTCAAGTGGGAATTTGATATCCACTTTCAGTGACCATTTTTGTTAATTTTATTTGCTACATTCAGGACCGAATCTAGATGTTTCAATTGTAAAAACGTTTTGACAGTTGTAATTCGCACATTTTCTCTAAAAAACTGCTAAAAAATTCAATTCTTAAATTTTGCAAACTTGTAACAATATTTTAAGCTACCTTTACTAAAAACTTTTTTTTTTTTTTCCTAAGGCTGAATTCAGTCAATATTCATCATAATATTCGTCTCTCATGTAAACACTACTGTTTCCCAGATTTAAAATAAGGCAAATAAAATATGTTAAGATAAATCACTACTTTAGGTCTAGGAGATGATTGAATAAAAAAAAGTTTTTTAGAAAATGTCGTTTTTTTTATTACGGATATGATGGATTAACAAAATCATTACAAATGCTTAATTATGTATAATTGCATAATTATGCTTCGTAAGTTTTACTTGATGCTCGCTTTTTTTTGTAACTTATACTTGATGCTGGTATTTTTGAGTGACTTAAGTTTCAAAATCTGACGGTGCAGCGTTTTTAATTTACTGCCGTTAAAATTTTACTGCGCAGCAAAATTCCAACGTAAAAATTTTACTGCGCAGTAAAATTTCAACGTTGGAATTTTACTGCTATCGTTATTTTTTTACTGACTTTTTTAATATATAGTTTCTGGCGTTTATTTTTTTGGCGTTTTCAAGATGTACAAAAATATTAACTTTCATGATATGAGGAAATACTTGAATGACAAAAAGTTTCCTGAAGGTGTAAATGAGAGAGGAAAAAAGGGAAACTTTAAAAGGCAATGTAAAAACTTTGCAATTATAGACAACAAATTGATGTATTGCAAAAAAAATAAGGGAAAATGCATAACTTTACATAAAAAAGTGAATCAAAATCTGGCCTGGAAAGTAAACTATCATTTAATGTATGCATTAAATTATAAAAGTTTCATTAAAAGAAAAATTGAAGTGCCCTTAGTTTTATAAAACATGTATATTTTTACCCGCCCCTCCCAAAAACTTTAACATCTCTTCTTTTCTTGATGACAGTAAAAAAATAACGAGCGCAGTAAATTTTTAACGCTATAATTTTACTGCGCAGTAAATTTTTAACGTTAAAATTTTACTGCGCAGTAAATTTTTAACGTTAAAATTTTACTGCGCAGTAAAATTATAGCGTTAAAAATTTACTGCGCAGTAAAATTTCAACGGAGTAAAATATTAACATGACAACGGTATTAAAGATGTTTACATCTTCAGATTCTCTTGATTGAATCCCAACTCCCAATTGAGAGATTTCTTCTCATTGCGTCTTTTTTATCGTAGTCGATAAATAAAGTCTAGCTCATTGGAATGGAGTCCAAAAGAACTGAATGTTTCATGGGATTCTAAAAAAATAAATGGAAAACTAATTGTTATTTTTTTTCGAAGTAATAAAACACCTTTTTTAAGACGAGCGATTCGGTAGAATGTGGTGAGATTAAATTAAAAGATTTAAAGAAAATAAGGGAAAGTATCTTAACAGTTTAAATAGGATTTTATTTTTAAAAGGGGTCCTGAGGGGTTTTTTTAAGTTTTTTAAAGTAAAGAGTAAAATTATGCTTAGCTGTTGACAAATTTTTTTCAGCTGAAAAACTGAAAAAATTTTATTTACAGCTCGATAGTTTGGTAAACAAATGTTAAAATTGTGATACATTGAAAAATATAACTTTTACAAATCAGAAATTTTTTACAAATTAGAAATTTTTTTCATGGTAACAATAAGCGAAATGTTTATAATCTTCAAAAAATATTTACAATCATCCTACCCACATTTGCCGAAAATCTACATCTAATTTGCTTTAAAAGTGCCATATTTCCTTCTCATTGGTTTTTTTTTAAAACAATTATGACGTCAATGGGTTTAACGTAACTTTCAGTGCTTTTCTGTTGTATTTTTTCTAGTTTTTTTATGCAAAGCATATTGTAAATGTTGTAACACATCAACTTTTCAAAAATTATCTTTATTTTATGTTGTTGTTTTATAGGTAAAATTGACCATTGTCCGAGGGTTTTTGTTTTCAAAACTACGCCCGTCTTTTATAAAACTCAAGAACATGTTTGTGGTGAAAAGATTGCATGAACTCATGATTTTATGCATATTAGCATTTTAAAAACGAAAAAGGTTTTAGTGGTTGCAACCTACTTTTCGATAATACGCTAAAAAGTAATATTAGATAGGCACAAGATAATCGGTATTGTGTAAGTTGATATCGAGTAGGATGGTCTCGATTAGTGTGGTGCCACATATATAAATGTCGATACAATCAGTGTCAATTCGATAACACACGATACCGATAATAAAAAGAATTGTATGGTATCAAATGGTTGCATAGTCACGTTTGATATAAAAAAAAAAAAAGTGAAAAAGTAAATTTTTTATGAACAAGTTACAAAAGATAGAGTCCTTTTTTAGGTTCAGTTGATTTTCTTTAACCATCTAAAAGACTTTGGCTATCTTCTATTTATTGTTTTTTCCTTTGTTGAAATTTTCTTATTATCTGAGGAGTTTCTTCAGTTGATGTTCGCCCTGTATTATCTACTTTATGTTCCATATTATTTTCGCTTTCACTTCATGGTTCCATGGGCCAAATTTTGACATGATTCTAAAGAGTAGAATAGTTCTGCATTATTAAAACAAGTTTATCTTCCTTGCGGCTGTCAAAATTGTATCTACGATCAGTGATGACAAGACCAGACGCAGAAAATTCACCTTCAGATGATGCTGAAGTCAGTGGAGTTGCCAACCAGAATCTTACCACACCTGAAAAGATAGGCAGTTTATTTGTATGCTGCTTCCACCATGCCAAAGTGTTAGTATTTCCAACTTAATAGGAGGATTTCCGAGAGCCTAATGTGAGATAGTGTCGTCATTTTTCTTCTCCATCATTAAGATAATTCTACATTCATCTTCTTCCCAATTTTGAGCCTTACCAGCATCAGAGTCCTCACCAGCATTACTACTATTAAAAATTCAGGCAGATGATAATGAACTTTCAAAGTATTCTTTGAAAGTTCATTATCATCTGCCTGAAGTGACACAGTTACCACGTGATCCTTTCATATTTTCGTCTTGTTAATAGTTATTATTTTTCTGAATAAATTTATTTTGCCTGCAGACGAAGAATGCAAAAAGACTTTTTTTGTGCGCTTTTTTATTCAAACAATCTGTTGAGCAGTTATCTTTTTAAATAAACCGTAAATGTAAACTATTTCAAGATGGATGGTTGATCTTTCTTTTTGTTTTTGTTAACCGTTTGAAACCGTAAGCACGCATTGTTATGTTTTTGTACTCGACTTACCTGCAATTTGTTCGGCCTGCTTTTCGATAACAAAGTGACCTTTTAAGGCATTTTTAAAATGTAGAACCCTTTGGCGCATTATAAAACTGACTTAATTGTAAAATTTTTAATATTCTCTTTGTAATGGCACAAATTTTAGCAAGAATACTCAAAGACCTACAAGTTTAAACCAATGGTCTAGAGGCTGCAGGCAAAATAAAGCAGATATTAGAAAATGAAATGATATCGAAAATCAGAGAGCAGTTCAAGAATTCAGGTTCCTGTCAAAAGTTGTGCCATTAGGGGAATGCTAACTACAATAAAGACTTAGAAACTCATTTGCATCTAGTTGCTAAGCACTAAGAAAAAGAAAAATGCATACTAACTCTTTGCTTATTCTGCGAATCACATAATTTATTTAGGGAAGAATATGAAAAACTGATGGTTCTAGAAGTTATTTGCGAAATCAAGAGATCAATTTAAGAAGATCTGGAAAGAAAAAGGAAAGTTGATTATAGCTAGGTTGGAATTAAATATGAAAGAGAATGAATTTGACATAAAATGTTACAAACCAAATATACATATATATATAAATATATAAATATATATACACATAAATATTCAAATATACATATATATACATATATGTATATATATATATATATGTATGTATATATATATATATATACATATATATACATATATATACATATATATATATATATATATATATATATATATATATATATATATATATATATATATATATATATATATATATATCTTTCTCCCGGTATCAACTGCTGTTTATTTCACTAAATGAGGGATATTTTATAAAAAATTTTCATAATAAATTTTTAATGAACTGTTGTTTTAAAACAAATTACCATTCCAAAAGCGTCAAATGGATGAGTAAAGATAACTAGAGTATTTTAAAAAGAACAGGATACGTAGAAACTCATTAGTAAAAAAAGTGTGATTTATTATAAAAGCCAACTGTTCTAAACATAATAAATGATTCTAAACATAATAATTGCAAATTTTTATAAATAAAATATCTTTATTTATCCTTTAGCAAGGCAATAATTTAATATCCTCCTTTAACAGCAACAAATGCCTCCGGGTGAGTTTTGAACCTTAAGCAAACTTTCTGCATGTAAGTGGTCGTTCATTTTTGACCACTGGTTATATATATAGTAACTTCCAGAGATTTCAAATATGAATAAGAAGTAGCACAAACCTTGGACTCAATTTTGTCCGAAATGGCATAATCTAAGGGATTTAGGTCAGGGTTGCTAAAAAGCCCATTTTCCTTTGACTAAAACCTAGATATTAGCTGATAGCCATGGAACAAAATCTTTGTGTCTGGACTGAAGTTGGATTTCACCTGGAATTGAACCTTCTTTTTCATAGACATCTGCTGTAATTTTTAAGCCATCATGAAAAAACACAGGAGGGATTTTTTTTCTTTCCATTTGAGGCAATAAGGCCAACAATTGTAAATGCTGTAAGATGTTTTATTTAAAAAATATTCTTGATGTTTTTTATGACGTCATCAGGCTTTTTTGGGTTATTTAACGATTATTTCCACTGTTGTAAACAGAATCAAGTTTGAGAAGATTCTCATCAGAAATAAGATCTTTGGATTTCTTCTATGAACTCCAGCTTCCCTGGTCATTTTAACTCAGCGTCACTGGTCATTTTTCTCGTAAAACTTATGGAATTACTTTTTTTTTTTGAGTTGACATCGCGGAGACCAGTTCTTTGATTGCTTTTAAGTTAATCATTTTTGACTCTTTTAGAAAAGTTTAAAAAAAAAAATTTAAAAACAAAAAAAAAAAAAAGCGGCGATTGAACCGATATTCACCAATTTTTGTTCGGTTAGTTCTAAAATTTATCATAAAAGAGCATTTTGAACAAAATTTCTTATAGGTTTTTACGCATCCTGCAACCTTCCCATTTTGTAATTTGTTTTTACAATTAAGGCAACTCCTCATCAACCTTGTTTCATTGTTTAATTTCTCGTAAATAGTAGAACAATTAATGATTTATTTAAGACCTTCCTAAAATTTTATGGATTAATTCTTATTTTGTGTTCTTCATCAAAGAAACCAAAATCTTCGATTATAGTTATTTTATAATCGAGTCAAACTCTAAAACTTAAACTTATTGTTAAAAAATTTCAACATTATTTATCAAAATAAATTTTCTTTAATATTTAACACTTCAATTTTACTTCAAATTTAAAAAGATTTGTTTTGATCTAAATGTATAAGACTCCAACACCTTTAGAACCAAAAACAACATGGCGAGAATTCTGAAGCCATATTAAATCCCAGTCAAAGTGTTGTCAAGAACCATCTCTAAAAACTACAAGTATAAAAAAGTAAACAAATATTGTGCTGTCGAAGCTGCGATGAATTAAACGAAAATATTAAACAAACGACTTTTTCTTTTATGCATCATACAATACCCATACCTGTTCATAGCTCACATTAACGACACCTCGTTGCTGAAGATCATGTTTCCGAAAAGCATCGGTCAGTGTTTTTAACATGACACAGCACTGGATAAAGTCGTCGAACTTCATTGTTTTCGAAGCACTTCGATCAAACGTACGAATACATAACTGGCAAAAGCCGGGAGTTCTAAATATACACCAATATGAACATATTAACTTATGTTGAAAGTTATCAACAGAGCAAACACAAACTTAACTAGAAATCGCTAAAACATAAAAAAAATACGGAGATTTTCTATAGAATTTAGTATGCAAAGTGCTTCCTATGGGAATTGTCCTTTTATCCTAAAATGATAAAACTTGTGTTTTACTTTTTTCTAATTTATTTCCTATAGGAAGAATGTGGGTCCTGATTTATTTCCTTTAGGAAAAATGTGGATCCTGACGGAAAAAGTTGATAAAAAACTTCTTTCCCAAACATTTGCATGCGACCGTATAATTAATAAAATATTAAGGACTTACAGTCTATATCCAAAAGTTGTAAAAGCTTGATTCAATTCATTTTGATCAATTGTTCCAGAGCGATCACGATCAAAACTAAAACCAAACTATCGAATAAACTAAAGTCTAAGTAAGAAAATATTAACAAAGTTTCTTAACTATAAATATGAAAAAAATCAAAGATTTAAAAAAAAAAAAAAATGCATCTTTGCATCTTTTACAAATACATGTTGTTCTACAATCACATATTGTTTAGTAACAGTGTATATATATTGTATAGTTTTAAATTATTTAATGTAATATAACATAATATAATAAAATGCATTATATTATAATATAATACAGTATGTGATATGTACCATTATATTAAAATATAATATGTGCAAACATTACTTGTCAAAACACTGCTTCCACTCTTGTATGTATTTCCATAATGCTGCAAACTCATAAACATTAATAGTACCAGATCTAAAAATTAAAATTATCACTTATCAATCTTAACTTTTACAATTTAACATTTTTAAGTATATTATTAGTTGAAAAGAAAAGATTCACCGGTCCTTGTCAAACATCCCAATCATTAACCTACATGTCTCTGCATTAAAATGTGACCAATTGTTATTAAGTAATGCTTGTTGCAACTCATCAGAAGTTATTGCACCTGAGTTATCTCTATCAACTGCCTATAGTAAAAAATGTAAGAAATATAAACCAAACTCATGCTCTTTTCACATTTGCCTTACACACAAGTGCACACACATACACATACACACCTCTGAACTAATTAGTCAATCTTAAGAGGTTTTTTTTCATTTTATAAGAGTACATTTATTTATGTTATACACATACATAAACATCTGTATAGGGAAAAAGAGGGGAAAAGCTTGAAGAAGTTTAAATGAGAAAGGAAAAAAGTGTGATACAGATTGGAATGGAAATACCTCTACCAGGCTGAATTCAAATACAGATCTGTCAAGGTCTGTACATTTTTAGGTAGGAGATTTAAGCATTAGATAATTTCCTAAAACTGCTCCCCACCATGATTGTGTGATGAATTACCTTTAATTTACAGAACCTCTAAAATTCTTAACAAAGAAACCCTAAATAAATTAAAGGGAGGGGACAGCCTTAATCTTCAAAATGTAAAAGATTTGAAAGATCTGAAGTTTGCATATCTGAATTCAAGCATAAAACAAATTCTTATAATAAACATACTTACTAAAAACCAACCCCAAAGATTTGAATCAATTCCAACAGGAGGAGGTCTTTGCCCTTGAATTGGACCAGCCATTCCTGGCTGATATTGCATTTGCTGTGGTTGTTGCTGGTTATAAGGTCTTTGATAACCTCCTCCAGATTGATGTTGATAATTTGCTGTTGAATTTTGCTGGTAACCACCAGGAGGTGGCTGTTGGTAACTACCAGGAGGTGGCTGTTGGTAACTACCAGGAGGTGGCTGTTGGTAACTACCAGGAGGTGGCTGCTGGTAACTACCAGGAGGTGGCTGTTGGTAACCACCAGGAGGTGGTTGCTGGTAACCTCCAGGAGGTGGTTGCTGGTAACTTCCTGAAGATGGTTGCTGGTAACTACCTGAAGATGATTGCTGGTAGCTGATAGGAGGCTGCTGTTGGTAGCCAACATATGAAGTCTAATTTAAAGATAATTTCATTACCAACTAGTTTCATAAAGTTATTAAACATAAATATTGATTAGACTAAACATTTTTTAAAAGATGATTTACAAAAATTTAAAAAGAAACAAAATTTTCAATAACTGGTTTCAGTTTACAATCACTTGAAATTTGATCTGTACAAAGACAGGCAAATATACATGCCATAACTAAGTTTTCCCTTAGTACTAATAATGAATCTTTTTACAGTTTATATATTATTTACCAATACCTACATTTGCAGGGTTTGAAATAATATATAACCACCAATCAAATATAATCCAATATTTAAATATTATCATATAACTTTCAGAAAAAATTTCAATATGTCAATAACCTCATACTATCTTTATATGTTTACATTAAATTACTAATTTCTTAATATTGGACATTACTTGATCAGTGATTAAAGATTATTTTGGGGCCTGAATTTATTAAAAAATCAGCTTTACTTAGAATGTTCTTGAAACACAATACCTTGAGCACAACTACAATTTTTATACTTTTATGATGAGGTGTTTTGAATGTTCAACTGTCAGCGTTAAAATTTTGAGAAAAATGATTTTGTTAAAATATCAGTTTATTTGCATTGAAAGAGCAAACTTGAAAACTTTTTAAAGTAATTATGAAAATGTTAAACTTAATATGATCTCAACAATTTTTTATATTTTTTAAAAATATATTTATGAATAAATAATAATTTGAATTAAATTTTCATTTAGTCATAAATTTATTAAAATCATTAAAAACTTAACTTATGAAAGTTCATTCTCTAATTGCTCTTTAAAATTTTAAAGGTTTGTATTTATGGTAATGAATACTTTATCATCATTTGATATTATATAGATCTTACAGCCTCTGCTGAAATGTGAAAGTTTATATATAGACTCCTGAACACTGAAAGTTTATGCATAAACTTTTTTGCTTCAGTCTATTGATATCTTAAATCATATATCAAAACACATATTAAGAATTAACAATCTGTACAATCTTAATGATAGATGAAGTGGAGAATTATCTTTTTGAGAAAATCTTTTAATCAGCTTGAAAATCAAAAAAGCAACAAATGATTAAAGACTACTGTTTTCAGTCAGATGTTTTGATAAAATATTTCCAAAATAAATTCTGGATAAATATAAGAAGTATTCTCCAAATATTAAAAAGTATCACAGTTAGTTACAACTCTGCAAAAGCTCCCAATTAAATTTTGACTGTAAAAGTTCAATTTAAATCCAAGTTATCGTCTAAGCATATGGCTTTTAAACTTTTCTTTTATTAAATAAAATTGGGAGTTGACTAAAGGAGATTGTAATCTTAATTAATTGAGAAACTCAACCAAAATCATTCGTAAATAAAGTCAAAAAAAACTACGCTAAGAAAAAAAGCAAAAAAATAACTCACTTGTTGATTCCAGGCCATTATTAATAATCCAGCTGAAATCTTGTAATAAATACGCTTGTATTGCGAATAATCTATCGTTTTCACTTTCGTTTATTGCTTAGCGAGAGCAACAGGTAATTTACCGAGCCACAGGTAAATTACGATTAGTAATTATAAGGATGGAATACCATCTATTAGTTGGCGAATAGGAACCATCAATCGCTTAAGCTCGCTCTTTGTTACTTTTTACTAAGATAATCGAAAATGATCTGTGACATACAGGACCGATTATTCATTAGTGGTACTGAATTATAATCGACTTATTTTACAAAAGTTCGTAATTGAAAACGACCAAATTATAATTTATCCTTCTCAGTACCGATGGATGTAAATTATCAGGTGATTGGGAATAAGCTCAAGAGAGTCCACACAATATCAAGTGGTTCAAAAAATAAATTTTCGGCATAAAGAAAATTTGAGTTTTCGAAAAAAAAAGTGATTTTTTTTGTTTTCAAAATTGTCATTAATTCATTTTTGAAAGTTCATTTACGTTTCAATGTTTCTCGTTGTGCCGTATCTCAATTCGTCGTTTATCGATCAGCAATACTCCGTGATACTTCCGTGAGAAATCATAAAATGAATAAACTTGAGACGACAAATTGAAGAAAACGGGAAATGGCGACAAAACGCGGTTGTCCCATCTTGAATTACCTGACTAAATAGTGTCTTTTAAAACCTGTGCACTCTTGAATGGACTTGTTAACTCTGCATGAAGTCTTCATGAGAATCTCTCATGATCAGTTGAGCTCACTTGGTATCTATTTTGGATTCTTCTGGAGAAAGTATTATTTTAAGTTGAGCGACACAGACTTTGCTGGATCGCCATGGAACTTCCTATAAACT
Source organism: Hydra viridissima (assembly GCF_058129835.1). Taxonomy (NCBI): domain Eukaryota; kingdom Metazoa; phylum Cnidaria; class Hydrozoa; order Anthoathecata; family Hydridae; genus Hydra; species Hydra viridissima. The sequence goes on along the minus strand of NW_028324313.1, from coordinate 455,295 downwards.
GAACATGGTAAAAGTGTAGCGGTATTGTAAAAGCAGCCCTAAATCATATCCAACCTTCAGTTATGTTTGTGCGGTGTTATCAGTGACACATCCACTATCTTTTTTTGCAAGATAAAAGACGATGCTATGCGCATGTAGTAAAGATTGAGATTTTTTTTTCAGCTGTTCTGCTAGGAAATCAAATTGACTTTTTATGAGTGGCTTTAATGAATAAGAAAATTTATATAATTTTTATTAACGTTATGGGTTTATGAAACTTGCGTAAACATGTTATTTCATCTAGAATTTTAAGTTTAGCGTTTTTACAACTAACAACTCAGATACTGTCTATGAACTTCGTTTGCCCCCAAAACAATCATATCTTCTTTGTATTTTTTGCGAATCCAGCTCATTCCATAAACATTTTTAGTGCTTTTTACCTAAATTTCATACAAATAGCCACCGTCATACTATTTCTCGAAAAAACAACGGTAACATCAGTCAAGGTAAGATTTGAATAATAAGACTTGGAAACGAGGTAGGTAATCTACGCAAAAGCCGTCAAAATTATATCTATTGGAATTATGTTGTCACGAATTCGTCGCAACGAAAAGGTTAACTTTATTTTATTCGGCGGGTACATTAAATGTATATTTGTACTCATTAAATTCTAATGAATGTGCAGCTGCCTCAGATGAATTTTGAAAAAGAGAAACTTTTACTTTTGATGTTTTATTGTCAAATATGCGTGTATAAGTTAGAGTAAATTGATATAATTAGAACATTAGAATGTTATCATGCTAGGGCTATAAATGATACATTTATCGTATATTAAGTTTTTAACAAAATTAGATATCCCAGCCAAAGTAAATATATTCTAAGTTGAACATACTGAAGATACCCTCTACTAAAGATAAAATGGCTACCGAAACTGTTACAGATATGAAAGGAAACATTGTAAAAATGGAAGCTAATTATAGTGACACCTGTGACAAAAAAATCCCAGAGTGTCTTGAATTAGCAAAGGTATGCATTTCATTTTTACATATTTTTATTCATACTTGTATATTTGCATTTATATATTTTGTTTGGAAATCCTTCAATTAAGTAGCATAAAATGTGCTAAATGAAGTTAACGTACAAATATGTTTTGATAGTCTTACAGTTGTAACTTTTTTTAATTTTTCTTTTAATCTTAATGCTATATTTTTGTAAATCTTTTAAATATTGATATTAGGTGCAATATTTTATTCAGTAAAAAACTCTTGCATAGTTTTAACTGTTTTTTTTTTTTTTTTTTTTCATTTTTTTTTCAATATATTTACATGTATAAAATTTAAAGAATGCAACAGCACTATTAAGTAAACTTAATCCTGAATAAATGATTATAAAATTGAACTTTAAAAAGGCTTTTGTTCTTATGTGTTATTAGATGGTTTTTAAATAACTAAGTTTATTTCTTAACTATAAAACATGAAAAAATAAATTTATCATATACTGCTTAACTGAAGGGTTACCTATTGTATTTATAAAATACTTTTATGTTTACATGATTATATTTTATTGTTAGAAAAATTTAGTTCTTCATATTTTTATGTAATTTACCTATTAGAATAAAATATACCACAGTTGCTAATAACAAAGAATACCACAGTTTCATTTTAGTAAAACTATTTCATAGAACTAATATTAATATTATTTTTAAATGTTTACATATGTTTGAACCTTCATATAAAATTAAGATTATTAAAAAAAACTTTTTTTTCAAGTTTAAGCATTAAAAGTAATTAAAGTTGACTGAAACATCCTCATGATAATCTGAACTCAATCTTTCATCAAAATTTATCAGTGGCATAGCTATAATAATGAGAGATGATAGTGGTGTAATATAAGCAATTTAAGCATAGTAAACAGTGAGTGATAACAGGGAAAAGGCAAAAGTTTGCTTTTTTTTAACAAATTAGTAAATTATGAATTTTTTAATTTTTTTTTTTTCTTTTACATTTTTATTATTTGCAAAACACATTAATTGACCAGTAGGGCCTGTGGCAAATGTCTATGACATCTAAAGACATAATTTTTTTTGCTATTCTATTAAAAAGCATCTAAAACAAAGTTAGGAAGAAGAACTCTGTCACTAATGACAATTACAAGAGAGAATTCAGTTTACTTCAGCATTGAGGGTTGTAAACAGTTTTATAAAATGAGCTATTCAATTTTTAGACATCAGTTTAACATTATTATTAAAGTTATGATTAAAAAAAATTGTCAACATTTTATTTAAGGAAAGTTTTAATATTACAATGAAGTATTTATATTATTACAAATTACAGGAATAAATTTTTAAAAAACTCTGAGGGAATCTTCCTGTTACTGAATCATTCTGAAATTTCTACTGAGTTATTGTTTCACCAAGCTACATCAAATGGGAGAATATGCTGAACAATAATTAAAAGAATTTCTGTTGCTGGTCCTTGCTCTATTAAGAGAAGCAGTTAGAAAATTAAACATTCCTTTTGTCAGTAGAAGCAGTGGCAGCAATTAAAGTATTGTTGTTGCTGCTGCTGTTGAATTTAACTTCACCACATAATTTTCAGCTGCTATTTTCCTCTTAGTTGTTCGTTTTTTCTTCAATGTAAGTACTTTGTAACATGTGACTTTTCAGACATTTTACATAGCTTGATTTGAAGAATTTGTTTCAGAACTGTGATTTTGTCCATTTGTTACCACAACTAACCAATCAGAGTTTTATGGATACATTTTATGCGATCATACTAGTGGATAAAAAATAATTTTCACAATTTCTATTGCACAGTCAATGTATAATTCATACATACAAGTATGCATATTATTTATTTGCAAAATTTGCTTAGATAATGCTAATATAATAATAGTATTGATTTTTATAATTTTGAGTGTTTGACTCAAAATTATAAAAGTCAGTGCTAAACAAACATGTCTGCCAGTTTGGTTATACCTGGTCCATCTCTTTTGATTTTGTTCTACCACACATGATCGACCAGGTTTTAATTTTTTAATTTTCCTCCCTGAAATTTTGGGAAAACAAAAACATTTCTCTGCGCATAGACTGTGAAATAAAAATTGTGAAAATTATTTTTTATCCACTAGTATGGTCGCATAAAATTTATCCATAAAATTCTGACCAGGTTTATGTATAAACTTTCAGAGTTCAGGAGTCTATATATAAACTTTCACATTTCAGCAGAGGCTGTAAGATCTATTTAATATCAAGGGAGAAAAACATTTCCATGTTTTTGGACATACTATATATTGATAATATTAATTATCTGGATAGTATTTTGGCTGCAATATTTTTTTTATATAAAATAATGCCTAACTTTAAACAATACTAAACACTATTTCAACAAACAAAAGCAATATTTATCAAAATTTTAAATAGATTTTTGTATTTAGATATCTAATGTGTTTATTTTTACTACATGCTGATCTGAACCCAATTTGTATCAGCTCGTTTGTTTTTAGTTTGCTCTTGCATTTTTGTTTATTTATTGCTGTGAAGGCTGTATATTAGATGATAGTACAGTTTACAAAGATATTTCATTAATACTGTGTGTTTAATATTATTTTTTGTTTTTCTAAGAGCAAAACCTATTCTAGTTTACGTTTTTTTTCTTTTTCTTTTGTATTATTATGTTTATTGTTATTAAAGTGCTAAAATGGGTAAAATTCCACTACTGGAACGTAAAAAAATTATCGTTCTTCATAAAGAAGGTAATTCTCAATGACAAATTGTCCAAAAAACAAAATATTCAAGGACAGCCATTAGAGAAGTTATAAAAAAATTTGAAAATATGGGATCTCATGAGGATAAAACTCGAAGTGGAAGACCTCCAAAGCTTACAAAACATGATATACAAAAAAAATGATATACAAAGCTTACAAAACATAATAGTATTTAAAAATTATATCTCTAAGAAATTGGAAAAAAACCTCCAGTGAACTAGCCCTAGACATTCAGGCTGCAACTGGGACAAATGTTTCCTCATCTTGCATTTGATGACATTTGCAAAAAGGTGGGTTAAGAGGGTGTGTTGCAGTTCGAAAGCCTTTATTACATTGTGGTAATAAAGAAAAAAGACTTAAATATGAAAAACAGCATAAAAATTTTTAAAAAGAAATGTTAAACCATGTACTATACACAGATGAATCAAAAATTGAATTGTTCGGTAGCAGAAGACAACAATATGTAAGAAGAAGGGGAGGAGAGGCTTATTGCCCTGACTGCCTACATCCAACAATCATGCATGGAGGAGGTTCTGTTTTATTTTGGGGTTGTATTTCATCATCTGGAGTAGGTAATTTAATCAAATTAATAACAAACTATATAGAGAACACTATATAGAAATTTTAAGACATCACGCAATACCAACTGGAATGAGACTAATTGGTAATTATTTCATTCTATAGCAAGACAATAATCCCAAACATTGTTCCCGAGTGGCCGAAAAATATTTACAGGACATGTGTGAGGAGGGAGTTCTCAAAGTAATGAACTGGCCTCCTCAAAGTCCAGATTTAAACATTATTGAACATGTTTGGGATTATTTGGATAAAAAAAGGCTGAATATAACCCCAAAAATATTGAAGAATGTTTCCGAATATTTAAAAGAGAGTGAGCCAATATTCCACAAAATTTCATTACAAATTTATATGAATCAATTCCCAGGAGATTTGCTTCTGTGATCAATGCAAAAGGCGGACATACGAACTGTTAATTGTTATTTCTTTTTGTATCATATTTTATTAAATTATTTCTAGATATTTTTGTTTGTTATATATGTGTCTGTAAACATGATTTCTTTTTACTTCATAAGTCCTTCATATTTTTACGATAAAATCAAAAATAAACTTATTCACAGCACTCTACAAACATACATACATGCATGCATACATACATACATACATACATACATACATACATACATACATACATACATACATACATACATACATACATACATACATACATACATACATACATACATACATACATACATACATACATACATACATACATACATACATACATACATACAGTGCTTTTACTAAAGTATGGATTTAAATTAACTTTAAACTTTGAATTATTAGTATGAGAAATTTTTCCCTGGTTTTTTAGTCTGGTAATCTGCTAGAAGCTTTAGAGTCATTGATGGCTTTGGAAAAACTAACCAGAACGGTTGGTAAATTTCTAAATTATTATAAGAAAATGTCCATGTTTTTTGAAAAACTTTGATTTTCAAATGATCGTTTTTTGTCAAGTTCTATTCACTTTTCCATTTTTTCTCATTTGTAATTTGTAATTTTTAGGCTGCAGATATGTTTTCAACTAGTAGAATTCTTGTGGCTATTATACAAATTTGCTTTTCTAATAAAAATTTTGATCTCCTCAATGAGCAATTAATTAATCTTACAAAGAGAAGAGGGCAGTTAAAACAGGTATTTTTCAAAAAAATCATTAGCAAACACAGCTTTTTAAAATAATTTGTAAATAAATTGAATTGTATGTGAACATAAATTTAAATATATATTTCTTTGAATTATTTTCTTTCTATTTTGCTGTTTTAAAGTCTGTTACAAAAATGGTTCAAGAAGCATGCACATATGTTGATCAGATAGATTTAAAAGTTGAACAATTAAATTTAATTGATACCTTAAGAACAGTGACAGCTGGCAAGGTTTGTTTTTTTTTATTGGTGTTTTATTTGATGTATTTTGTGGATTGTTTTCTTTTATTTTTCCATTTATCTTAAGATTTATTTGGAGCTTGAAAGAGCACGGATTACCCGAAAGTTGTCTGAAATAAAAGAGGCTGAAGGAGATATATCAGGTAAGTATTGTTTAATGTTCTTAATGCAGTTTTTAAATATTTTTTGCATTTCCTTTGTCAAATTTCTATTGTAGAAGCTGCCAGCATTCTTCAAGAGTTGCAAGTGGAAACATATGGCTCAATGGAAAAGCAAGAAAAAGTTGAATTTATTTTGGAGCAGATGCGGCTGTGCTTGGCAAAGAAAGACTTTATTCGAACACAAATCATTTGTAAAAAAATCAATACAAAGTTCTTTGATGATAATAAAGAACAGGTAAATGTAAATGATAGAAAAAATTTTATTTTTATTATATTTACAGGATTAACCACACAAAATTTAATAAGAGAGACCAAAGCAACCACTTTAAACAAAAACATTTCAAAAAGAGTAATGTTACCTTAAGAATTTGACTTAGAATTCTTTTTCGTTATTCCAAAATATATAATTTCAACAAATGTGAAAACTTTTCTAATTTACTCATTCAAATTTCAAATTTCTAAGTCCATAAACTGCATTACACATAAGGACTTCTACTTTAAAAGGCCGAAGTGAACTGATTTTCCAAAAATGTTTTGTCATTAGTATTACATAGCTTTTCTCCTGTCTCAACATTATCACTAACACTTGTAACATTTTTGTGAGAGCACTGCAATCTGGATGCTGTTTTTTGAAACAGATTTGGAAACAGGTTTTCATAAACATAAACAGGTTTTCAATTTAAAAAATCTCTTTGCGAATGAAGTTTTTGACTCAAAGAGAAATAGTAAAATAGTTTAAGGTTTTATGGTATTTGATGTTAAATCTTAATCTTCATGCTGTTTTGGATGTCATCACGTTTTCCATTTATATTATCTCTCTTTTTTGACTTCTTGTTTTTTAAATTCTATTGATATTTTGGCTATATACTTCATTTAAATGGTGTACTATCTTTTTCAACAGAGCTTGCAAAGACAACATTTAAAATTTCTTCCAGAGTTGAAGCTGCTAAATAATCAATACATTCAAATTTTACAATTGTAGCACATAATTTTTACTTTATCTTTTTCATAAGATTTAATTACATTAGGTAGCACTCTTTATTTTGCATTATTGAACCAAGAATCCGATTCGCTCTCTTTTAGCATTGAACTTTATGAGCACAAAAATTTAGGCAATAGTTATGAACCTTAAAAGTTTGTAATTGTTTGTAAAGTCTTTAACTGGCAAGCTTACTAAGAATATTTAATGATGATTAGCTGCTTTTGGTTAAACCACACAGCAACTCCTGACTTTTACCTAATATGCTGCTTGCTCCATGTCTGATCACCTCAGTGGTTAAATGATAATTCAAAAAATTATAAAAATGCTTTTATTGTAGTTTGACCAAGAAATGGAACACATTGTATTATTTTGATGAAGTATTTTTCTCCATTGCCTTGACTATACAGTTATTTTTAATTGCTCTTTCAACATAATCTATAACATAAAACCAAAGGGCAATCACATGACATGAAAAACTTAGGTGTATTTCAGGAAAAAACAGCATGATTCAGAAAACCATTGGGGGTGTGTGCATTTTTACTTTATAAAAGTTTTTTTATTTGTGTTGGGAGGGAGGGGGGTTAAGTATGGCACTTACATCTCTAAATTTATATATATATATATATATACATATATATATAGGGTAAAGTAGGGTAATTTCGGCGTATTAAGCTATTTTGTTGTTTATAGACAATGGTTGCTTTAATAACGTTAAAAAATCATGCATATCGATGTCCTGCAGATATATCTATTAAGTAATAGTTAAAAAATTGTTTCAAACTTACAAAGTTTTATGTAAAATTTGTTTTACAAAATACTCAAAAATGACGAAATTAGCGACCTAGTATGGTAATTTCGGCACAATGATACGGTAAATTCGGCATACTTAAGAAAATTAAGATGTTCGTTGAAAACGCATTAATATAATTAAAATATTATAAACAGCTATAAATCTGCATTGTATAAAGTAATTGTCTCTTAAATGGAATTTGTTACACCTAATTGACATTTAATTAAGGGCGTTGCAATTGCAAAGATTCATATTTTTTGAACCACCTATTTTAGTAAAGTATGAATACATCACCCAAAACAGAAACCTTATTAGAAAAATGTGCCTGTAAAGTAAAATTGTAAATAAAATGATTACTAATTTCTATGATTTCGATGATTATTTCTAAATTCTGTTTAAATAAGAATTCATGTTTATAAGCTCATAAGTAGTTCATAAAATAATATTTTACATAACTACAATAGTTAAACATAAAAAAATAAAATACAAAGAAAACTTTATAAAAAGAGATTTATTTAAGAAAGTTAAAAAACAGCTTAAAGAATCAGTGTTTCATACAGTCATCACAAGTAAATACTTTTTTAGCATAAACACCACATATAGCAGCACATGTCTCATGCCACCATCTACAGCATTTATGGCATTTATCCCAATTATCCTTTAAGTATGGATCGACAGGATCCCCATAACTGTATTGACACATTGCACAAAGTTGTTTATTAATTGCACTTTTAGCATCAAGGTTACTCAAACACGTCTTTTGATGTGTAGATATATTTTCTTTAATGCACTTTTTACGTGGCTGCCTGTTCTTATATTTCAAAGTTAAAGATTCCTCTAGCTGAGATTTATATGGTGATCCAGTAATTTTTTCAGCATGATTTACCCTCCTTTTTATACCTGTTCGTTTTTTATTTTTAATGTCAAGTCCAGCTAGTGATCCGAATGTAACACCATGAGGTTGTGAGGTTTCATCAGAGGTGGCTAATTCTAATGACTTCTGAAGTGTAAATGATGAGTTTGGTGAAGCAGATTCTAAATAAAAATATTTAACTAAAAAAGGTGAATAAAATTAGGCAACATATAAATTATAAAAAATTTGAACTATTTGTTTAAGAAACTTTTTTTTAGGTTAATAAAACAACAGATAAGTTATTATTTTGCTTGATTTTAAAAAAATTACATTTGTGTTTTAAATAAATGGTGGAAGATAGTAAAAATAATACATCTTTTAAAATGATTTACCTTTTTGAGAAGCAATTACACATTCTGTGACAAAATCAACATGATCTAAATCTTTAGCAGAGTCTAACCCATTGTCGAGAGTAGGGTGCATTTCAGAGGTAATATTTGGTTTTGAAATTTTTGATACAATATACGAGTGATCAGTAGCCTTAGCTGCAGCAAAGTCTTCTTCAGTAAACACATTTCTATCAAATGGATATATTCCACATTTTTTAAACCCTGACTGACAATTTTGAACAGTTGCAGCTTTCCCATAAGCTATTCCAAATAATTCACTAACCTCTAATTCAGTTACAGGACGACCTGGATGGTGACGAAGCCAAGTACCAACTTCTTGATCATAGAATATTTTGAGACTTTTAAAAAATGAAACATCAAGTGGTTGCAGTTTGTGCGTGCAGTGAGACGGAAGTGATAGTATAATAACATTTGTCTTGCGAGCTTTTATAATAACACTAAGATTTTTTTTATGACTTGAATGTCCATCTAAAATTAGAAGAACTGGTTGGTCTCTTGACTGTGGCTGGACTGCTTTTAAAAAATGATCAAACCATTTTTCAAACAAATCAGTTGTTATCCACCCATTTTTGCTGCCACCAGAAATAGAACCGATTGGGGCTTTATCTAAAAATTCAGGTCTCACTCGAATACGTGGATAAATCAACATTGGAGGGACAAAAAATCCGCTTGCTGATTGGCAACAAACTATTGTGATTGTTTTTCCTCTTTCAGAGCTTGTTAAGCCACCAACACTATGTTTTCCCTTCAGGGCAACAACTTTTCCTGGTTTATGGCATATAGACAATCCAGATTCGTCTACGTTGAATAAGTTTGCTGGTGGAATAATCTGCATTTCATCAGCATTAAACATTATTTTTTCTAGTTCATCATAAAAACGATTAACTTTTATTCTATTAAAACCAATGGCTCGATGCAATGACGTTGATTCAGCAACTCTTACAGAGAGTTTATTATGACGTTTCAAAAAACCCCTAAACCATTCTTTTCCTGCTGACTTAGTTGCACAATTAAACTTATGAATAATCCCATTTTCTTCACAAAACTGGAATACCATTTGTTTTACATCTTTTGGAGACAGACCAAATAATCTCTGTGACATAGTCAGAAGAACTTCAACAAGTTCTTTTTCTTGAAAAGCTGAGAGTGTTATTGGGTGCCCTGCTCTTAACTTTTTAACACAATTATCAACAGAAACTCGTTTTATATAGTCATGTAGCGTTTGCCTTGGTATTTTATATTGTTTAGCAGCAGAATATTTCGAGCATCCATCAACTAAAACTGCATTTACTGCTAGTTTTAATGATTCATTTGACCAATTACCATATTTTACACGTTTTGAATCCATTATATAATGCTAACACACAATAATATATATATATATATATATATATATATATATATATATATATATATATATATATATAATTAATGAACTATTAATTTATTGTATGACATAAATTTAATTTATATGGTGGGGAACTATTATTTTATTAAGTTTCACAGAGACACTAACGAATTCAAGTTTTTCCTAACTCGTTATTATCTTATTACTATCTGAATTACTAAAATCAACTTCTTCTATACATAATATTTCAAACGGTTATTTACATTTTGGTTTCAGAGAAAGCACAGGTCGGCAAATTCGGCACTGCCGAAATTAAAAACTATTAATAAGCCGAAATTATCTCCTTAGAGCAGTCCTTGGAGAAACTTTTATATCTTGTAACATACTTTGATTTTTATCTTATTGCTGCTCACATTTTATTCAGTTTATATTTTTGAATAAAATAAATAACAACTTTTGGTAAAAATTTTCGAGAAAAAATCATTTATCCAACATTTTCAAATAGGTAAAAATGTTAAGAAAAAGCTAATAATCATAAATTAATGCACCTATAATGTAAAAATAAAAGTTTAAAGCAATATTTTTAGGAAAATTGTTTATCTTGCTACAATACCCAACTATGATTTAATTATTCCAATAAATAAATATTTTTAGGTGTTTTTTGAAGGGGTGCCGAAATTATCTCCCTGCCGAAATTACCCTACTTTACCCTATATATATATATATATATATATATATATATATATATATATATATATATATATATATATATATGCATATTCTAATATGTATCTGATGCACATAAATGCATATATGTAATAGTTTTACATTTTTCTTTAAAAATTTTTCAGGCTCTTAAATTAAAGTACTACCAATTAATGATTGAACTTTGCCATAATGATTCTCAATACCTGTCTATATGTAGACACTACTACGCAGTTTACAAGACTCCGTGTATTTTAGAAGATTCCCTTAAAATGAAGGAGGTAAATAAAGCTTTTTAATATTCATCATAATTTCTTTCATATTTATTTTTGTAATTTTTTTGTATTTTTTATTTAATCTTCTTTAACACACTATGATTGGTTTACAAGTATTTACTATAAAAGTTTAGAATTTTTTTTAGGCTTTACGCAATGTGGTACTGTATATTTTGCTCTCTCCTTTCAACAATGAACAAGCTGATTTTTTAGCAAGAATATCAGAGGAGACAAACCTTGAAACTATACCTTTGTACAAGTTCGTGGATTTCTGTGGATATGAATCTTTATAGTCTTTTTTGTTTTGCATATATATATTTATGTGTTGGTACTTATGTGTTTGTATTATTTTTTTTTTTAGACAAATGTTAAAAAATTTTACTACTAAAGAACTTATTCAGTGGAGCAAGTTTCAGCAACTTTATGAACAAGACTTATGCACTGGAACATTAGAAAATCCTGTGACTGGTGTTTTTAATAGAAATATAGATGCTGGGGCAAGGAGGTGGGATGAACTGAAAAAGAGAGTTGTAGAACATGTAAGTGCCTTATTGTAAACAGCCCATTTATTATCTTACAAAAAGCACACAATCTGAAAAAACCATCCTCTCCCATCGAATTCTAGACAAACTTTCCAACATACTCTACTTCTCACCCCCACCACACCCCTAAAAGTAATTAAGCCTTTGGTCCAACTTTTCTACAAAAACCATTTTAAAAGAATTCTTAACAAATTTGAATCAACCAGCAATGGCTGTATCTACCTATTTTTTTTCTTTTAGAGTTATAGTAAGAATTAAATGATGAAAACCTTTAGCATTTCATTTTTTATTTTCTTATTAAACCCCCCTGAAAATTTAGAAGATGTCAGAGAAACATGGTTTAATTATTCTTATCAATGAATTCAAACTCACTTTACCACATTGATGTAATAATACCAATTAATATGTTTAACAAACAAATGAGTGAAAAAAGTTTTTAAATGCTTTAAAAAAAAAGTTTTTTTTTAAAAAGTGGGCACCTAGTTTCTTTTTCCCTTCCAAAATGTTTGCATTCATTTTTAGCAGAACTCCTTTACCTTTATGGAACATATGGGAATTCTTAAATAACTATTTCAATAAGATAAAGATAAGATTAAAAGAATAAAAGTAAGGTCAAAATTGTAAAACAACCAAAACCCAAAACCCAGGTTCTTTGTTTATTTTTAAGATAAATATGAAATTAATAGTGTCAATTACAAAGTTTTAAATCAAACTTCTAAATCATTGCAACTTCTAATTCATTGCATGTCTTAAAAGGCCAATTAACAATACTGTCATAAAAATAACTAAGTTTATCTGAACTGAAGTCAAACAACTTCTTGGTGCATCAATTTTTATGCTTTTTTTTTTGTTTATTGTAAGCAACTAGGTTAACCCAACTCACTTGAGACCTCAATAGGCTTCATGTTGTGGGTCATTGAGTCAATAGGTTTCATGTTATGGGTCATTGAGTCAAAATTAACTTATTGATAGACTGTTAAATGTTTTACCATCATTTCAGAATTCTTTATATCATTGTTCTTTTGATAAACTGAGAAAATTTGAACACATTTTTTTTTTTAATCTTTTGAGGTATTTCTTCCAGAAGTTTCTATAAAGACCTTTTTTTTATGATGTTGAGGCTAGTAGTTCTTTTAGTCTTTAATGGCATTAGTTTCAACTATAAATACAGCAAACTTTTGACTTTCCAAGGAACATTTTATTTGTTCAGAATATTGTCCAGTTGTATAAATTCAATTCTTTTTTATTTTCTTTTCAAAACACCAAAATTGCTGTTGCAAGGTAAGAATTTTAATGGACCTTGAAAAATAAAGTATTTAAGTTGATTCTCTAAAATTGTTATGTTGATAGGCTGATATCAATCTAATTAAAGTATTGCTTTTATTTTGTAACAGAAGATATTTTTCTTGAGGTCCAAATAAATGACCATTAGGGTCCACAATGAGGTCCAATAAATAACATTTAGTGCTTTTATTTTGTTTCCTTCATGGTAGATGTTGAAATGAGCATTATTATTCTTAAGATTATTTTTGCAAAAAGACATTTTTTAAGTGTACTATTTTTTCAAGCTATAAACATATACTTAATAACATCATTTATAATTTTGCTAATTATTTTAACTGCATATTTCTTGACTTGTAAAATTTCTTTGACAGTAAACCTTCTCTTTATAAATTTTTCTATAATTTATAAAAAGAAGATTTAGTGTTTTTTTAAACTGTTGTTTATTTTTTCTATGAAGAAAATCTCACTCCTAAAAACTTAGAAATGAACAAAGTTTTTGCGTTGTAGCTTTATCATCGCAGTGATATTTTGTGTTGTATTTTTATCATTGCAGTGATATCAAGCTTTAAAAGACTAGAAAATTGAAATATGCTATTTCATAATGTCTGTCACGTACCCTATACAGCATTTCTTGGTGTAGATTTTTCTCTGGTGATTTACATGCAGCAACAAGTTTTCAAAGTCTTCAACCTGTAGCACATTTAATTCCCTAGAAGGAATAAAAAAATCACAAATAAAGTTGCAACTTAGAAATGGTTTAATAGATTTTTTATCTGGTAACCTTCTTTACTTGCACTAAGAAGGCTAATTAGGTAGCTGTCCTGTTTGTTTTGTGTCAAAATTTCAGAATCGTTCTTTATATGAGCTTTGACCTTTTTTTTCTCTTTTTATTCTCTGTAGATGAACAGATGTTTGAAAGCTCTTTTTGTTTTTATGTTTTCAAATAACAAAGTAAATGACATAAAAATTGCAAAAATCAAAAAGTTTTGGCAGAAACCCCAAAATACACTGACTTCTGGGGTTTCAAACAAAAGTCTCTTTTAATGGATCAATTTAGCCAATATCTACATTCCTCACTTATGCTGTGTATAGTTAAAGTTGTGTATCTGAAGAATTGATTCTACCTTTTGCAAAAAGACTTGTGCTTTTCAAGTAAATTTCTGAAAAGTTGTAACTTTGGGGTTACTAAAATAGCTAATTCAATTTCTCATTTGTGTTTGAGTAAAGATTTACTTACGTTTTTATACTGTCTATCGTGAATCTCCAAATGAGTAAAGATTTAATTTCTAACTCCTCCATGAAAGTCAATGTTAATTGGTTGAAATTATCTTAATGATTTTCTGTTTATGTGTTCACAGGCTTGAATGTTATTTTTTGTGTTCACAGGATCGAATGTTATTTTTTAATCAAAAAATTTGCTAGGTTTAAAGTTCTAACTTTTATATTAACGCGTTTACACAACAATGTACTAAAATAAATCTAGTGAAGATAAATGAATATAATGGAGAAAAAACAAATCCACTAACGATGGAGGCCGTTTTATTTGGCAGTTAAATGACTGGTTGTTTGTATTAGCTATTTAAACGAATCCTCTTTATTCAGTTCTAAATATCTTGTTAGAGAATAAATAATCGCTCTTTTCTAGAATATTCGTGTTATGGAGAAATATTATTCACGAATCACAATGACCAGAATGTCTGAACTGTTGGACTTAACCATTCAAGTAGGTTTCAAATATTCCACATCTTTTTACAAAAATGTGGTGTTTTTTTTATTTTTGTTTTTTTGTTGTTGTTTTTTTTTTTAAATCAAATTTTAATAAGAAATACGTATGTATAATGGTTTTTAAAATCTTTTTTATCTTTTTATCTGGTGATTTTTATTTTATACACAAGTTACTTTTAAACACAGAAAGTTACTTTATTTTTTTATTATGGCGACGAATGATAGAACCGAATTCCTTTACAAAAATTGCGTTGATTTGAAAATACTATTTCTCTACATCAAAAATTGAAAAGTATTGAAAACGTGATCGAATATAGTTAAGAATTATTACATTCGAATAATTTAACTATTGTTTTAAATCGAACAGTTACAAGATCTACAAGTTGACACTCCGATCGAATTATATTGCTGCGTATAGACCTATAGAATAAACTCGCTAGTTTGTTTTATGCATCTGTAGAATTTTACATATTGAACCGTTCAAAATCCACGTCAATTAAAGGCTAGGAAGGGACCTTTGAAAAGCGAACATTTTAACGAATTTGAATTGTAACAAATTTGAATTCTTGCATGTGTTTTACTTTTACTTGGTTCAACTTTGACACGTTTCCAGTGATTTTCCTTCTCGTTTTAGCGCAATTCTTTTTAGGGAAATTTGGGATCGATTGGTCTTTGATTTAATCCTCTTTGCTATCTTCTTCCTCTTCGCTATCCTACTCCTCTTTGCTACCTCCTTATTCCTCTTTATCTTGTTTAAAATCTCAAAACTGCAAATACCGATGTTAACAAAAAACTGGAACTTTTTAATTCTTGCGCTTATGAGAATTTTAAAATTTATCTTTAGGAGTCGGAAAAGTTCATATCTGATTTGGTAACCTCTAAAACAGTGTTCGCAAAAATCGATCGTCCTGCCGGTATTGTTGTGTTTAGACCACCAAAAGATGCGGCAGACACATTAAATGAATGGTCACGTGATGTTTCTGAATTAATGGACCTGCTGAATAAGACTACTCACTTGATCACAAAAGAACAGATGGTCCACCAGCTGCTTAATTAACGAATGTTGTCATGTTTTTTTGGCTTTTTAGGATTTCAAAGACAAGTTTATAAATATTGATAAACACATTTTTGTGTATAAAGCGCCATTTTTTTTTCATGATTCTTTTGTGAGTAAAAAATAATCTCACTGCCCAGCACTGGAGTCAGCCTTATTTGCTCAGTACCAGAAGAAGGGTTAGTTTCTTAGAATAGAAATAAGGTCCACTTTCTTATGCAGAAGCTAAACCTAGTTGTTCTTTACTGCGCAATTTGATTCCGTTATTACTTTTAAATGGAATTCTTTTTCTCTCTATCCACCTAAAAAGATGTTTTTATTCTTTCTTAAATATATTACTGCAAAACAAACGCCTCTCCATGTACAAAATACATTATTCTGGCGATAAATTAAGGTGAGTTTCCACTCATCCGTTTTTGCTACGGGAAAGGGAAACGGAAGGGAAAATTAATCACCTGAGCGTGCGCAGTTTGTAATTTATTTTGAAAATTAATCACTGCGTATGCTCAAGTGATTAATTTTCCCATCCCTTTCCCGTAGCAAAAACGGATGAGTGGAAGCTCAACTTTAGATTCAATTTCCCATAGAGACCGCCGATCCGTTACTGTTTATCGGTTTGCGGATTATGCACCGAATTATCTTTGCTAAACGGTTCAAATTACTTACGGATTGATTTGATCCGAAAAAAATGTATCGGAGAAAAATTCGTTATAATTTTTTCGGATTATTTTTTCGGATTGCAATCCGATTCGATACTTTCGGATCGGATTGCAATTTGAAAAATATTTTTCGAATTGCAATCCGATCCAAAAGTATCGAATCGATATTATTTTTACGGATTTATACGGATTCAGAATAAAAAATGCTTTTGAAATAAGATTCATTTTTATTTATTTATAATATTCAAATATACAATGAAACGAAATGATTTCCTTGTTAAGAAATAAAAAAAGTCAAAATCACACTGAAAGTTAATCATTTTCCAAATTCATTTCCTGGCCACACAATGTCTTGAATTTTACTGAGTTGCTTAACCTGCACCAGACACATTCTTCCTCAGTTGTTCAGTGAAATCAAAGTATTCATCATCTTCATCATCCAACATTGAAGGGCTTTGGCTAGCCAAAATTTCTTTTTTTGACAGTTCTTCCATCGCTTTCTTTACTGCAGTTTTGACTGCTTTAAATTTTCTCCCCTCACCCACAAAGCACATGCCCTTCCTGTTAGGATTTAAAAAAAGAGCTATAGAAAATTCAATATTCATCAGCTCCCCTTTGAATCTTTTGTTAAGATCTTCATTGAATTAGTGAGCAAGCTCTAATGACACCTCGGTTTTTGGCTTGACACAGGCCTTACATTTTGCCTTGTTTTCCTTCATCTTGTTGAAGAATTCTCAAATATTAGATAGCTTAGGCATCTGAAAAGAAGAAAAAAAATGAAATAACATAAAAATGGAATAAATCAGATTATTTGAGTTTTTCCTTTATATTTGTCTTAACAAAAAGTGATAATTTTGAGGCATGCATAAAGCTTTCAATAAAAGAAATAATTATTTAAAGGTTATTTGCCTTAATTGTTGAAATGAACGTAACAACTTTTCAAACTAGTTTTTATCTCTATTTCTATTTTTATTTCTGTTAATATTTAAGTAGAAGAAATATAACAATTTAAATTTTATCGGGCCAATCCACTAATTGAAGCAATCCGCAAAGCGAAATAATTCTCAAAGGAATTCGATCCAAAAAAAAAACAAAAAAACCGCAAAAATTCAGTTTGAAATATTCTTAACTTTTAAATAAAAATAATATAATAATGGCTTTCCGTAATAAATGTAAGTGAAGAATAGTAGACTTGATCTGTTGAACGAATTGTTGTAGGTTAAGATTTCCAAATAGGACTGATTGAAAATAAAAAAGAAATCCACTATTTATAGGACGCGCACATAATAAAAATGAAATTTGTTTGGACCACACCATTTAATGGTGACGCGAACAAATTGTGATTCGTATAATTCGCTAAGCGAATTAAAGTTAAATTGATTCGTAAAAATTTTTCGGATTATTAATCCGAACAACAAAGTGAATCCGCAAAAAAAAAATTTGCTAGTGATTCGTAAATTAGTTTTCGGATTATTAATCCGAAAAATTTTTACGAACTGACTGTTTTAATCCGCAAAATAAGTCGGATTGGCTTTTTGCGGATTTTACGAATCGAATCGGCGGTGCCTAATTTCCCATGTAAGCTAAAGGGTTCAACCCCGCATAAAGAACGGTGATCTTTTACATAATTTTTTAATATTATGGTTAACTCTAACGGAGAGTGAAAAATTTTTCTTCTCACGTAATAATGGCGGTCTTAATACATGCAGATATATATGGATTGTTGGTATGTGCGTTCAAATCATCAAATAATTTTTTAGAACTGAGCTTCACAAACTAAAATTGTTCCATTTTTGGCTTCGATTGTATAAGGATTTAAACTACGTAAACAAGTTTCGAAAAATACAATTTTTCATTTAAAACAAGAAACTCTATTTTCATTTACAAGATTATTGGATGATAAATTGTGTTATTAATTCGTATATCTGCCTAACTATGACAAAATGACCACCAGACCGCAAAATCTTGTTTCTTAACACAATTTAAGTTACTTTAATGTAACTAAGGTAATTTCCTTATTTAAAAAACTTTCTACGCCTAAAAATTGAAATTGCTTCAAACTGAATCTGTTGAAAAAGCGTTTTAAAGTTGTAAAAAAGTTTAAAGTTGTAAAAAACTTAATTTCGGCTCCGGTCAAAAACGAGCAAATAAATAAACTATGTATGGAGAGAAAATATTTACGTTCCTTACAAAGATAAGTTGAATTCATAAAGAAGTATAATTTAATAGTTAATGCACAAAATGCCATTGGCATTTTGTGCTTTAAGTGTCCGTTGCGAGTTCCATCAAAAAAGAATTTGTACCCTTTATGCAATTTCGTTATGAAGGTTCTGACTTGTAGAAAGTAATTCATTTTTTATTTTAACCAATAGAAATTTAAATTTTACCTCTAAGTATTTATTAATAAGTCAACTAATTTCAACTGAATGTATTATACGGTAACAAGATAGCCAATATAGAGCCAATATAGAGTAAGTTAAGAGAAATGCAAGTTTTAATCAGAAATGCAAATTTATGAATATTAGAAAGGAGAAATCCTCTTTCGCTTTCAGTCTCACAGGTGCCAAAAATTCAGCTTTTCTTAAAGAATACCACTATTTTATATTGCTGGTGGTTTCTTCGTTGTTGCATTTTAAATTTTCCTTACGAGTGTACTTTTGGCAGTTCTATGCCATATTTCTTATTCATTTCTTTTTTTCTTTTTGTAATAATTGGTTTAATGGTTGAAACTCTTTTTATGAGTTTTCCTTTTTTTAATTATTTGGATTTTAAAATGCCGTGTGCTACCGATCTTATGGTGCCTCTTTTGCTAAGTGGAACATCTAATCTTTTCAGGTTTTTCTACATTTGCTTTGCATTTACGTTCAGTGTTTTGTTCTTTTACGTAATCAAAATTGGCATAAGATTCACTTTGAGAGTTATTTTTGAAAACACGCTTCCAAATTCTTGATCTAATCCATATGTTGCACTTAAATTGTTTTGCAGCCAAATTACACCTTTCTGCAACTTTTCGTTTGATGAAATCGTTTGATGAAATCGCAATTTTATATTTGCGTGAAAAATCTTTTATCTTACTTTTACAACGGGATGATTTGAAATAAAGCAATTGATTTTGATTAACTGATATTTTGAAATATTAAAGTCAACTTAAAAAAATTCACAGATGTATCAAAACAAATTAATGATGTCATGGAACATTAATTTTTATTGAAGGCTAAACATTTGTGCGCCTACAATGCGGAATACAATGTAAAAGGAACAAATACTAGTATTTGTAAATGGTGAATTTAAATATTTGCATCGCACAGTGGGCCAAGGGTGAGCAAAACCCCCCAAAACCATCTATATTGGGGTATTTTCTTTTTTTGAAATGAAATCTAGAGACCCCCAGCTTTCTAAAACTAATTTAAATTTTTCCCTACTATGATTTTGAAGCTCAGTATGCAAATTTTACCACGGAAATGTCAATATGCTAATTTTCAAATATTGGTCAAAATGAAAAAACCATATAATAAAGAAAAATGTAGCCAGAATGATAATTTAAAACATTTTAATACTGTAAAGGGATATATTAGTCCATAGACACCATATATTAAAATAATAAGAAGAAATCGTCAGGTTTGAATTATTTTGTTCTATCTCCAATTTTAAACGTTGGGAGAAAATGAGTTGTTAATTTTACTAAGTAATGATTACTTTTAAAATACATTTTATTTTTAAGATTTTTGTTCTAAATAGTTTCTTTAAATATAAATTATTTAAAGAATAAGTTATTATTTCTCAAAAAAGTAATAGTAAAATTTTAAATAATTTTTACTTATAGAAAAAAATCAAAAACTTTCTTTCAACATTTAAAATGGGAGATAGAACAAAATAATTCTAACCTGACGAAATATGAAAAATTATTTTTTATACTTGCATTTTTTCAAAGTATTTTTTCAATAAAATTCCTTAATATCCCCAACCTTTTTTTAACATTCAACTTTACACAAGCAGAAAAACACTTGGCCGCACTAGGGCGCATATTTGATCAACTTTAAATAACACTCTCATATATATGTATAAAACTTTAATACTAAATTTTCTAAGTTCACCTAAGCGCAGTAGGTGCTAAGCCTTTTATTATAAATGACACCAATCATAAATTTTGGCTAAAAAAACTGTATATAGCAAGTATTGTGAATATAGCACAGGGAAGGAGGAATTAAGAGAAATTTCTCCAAGAAATCATTTAAACTATTAATTGATACTTGACAAATCACTTAAGGTGATGCTGGTAAGAGTTAGGGAAGAAGGTCGGGAAGGTCATTTTGGGAGGCAAAATTCAGAAATAAAAAAAGGAGGGTAGAGGAGGACAATGCAAAAAAAAATCTGGAGAAGGTCCTCATGGCCTGCTACTAAAAATTAAAGGAGGAAGAGGGGGGGGGGGGGGGGAGGGAGCATAACGCTCAAGTTCTGAAGAAGATAAGAATCTCCTAAATTGATGGCTCAACAACTGAGCATAATTGCTTCACTGACATTGAAGCTTTGGTGCATCTTCTGGGCTGTGGGTAAGTAGATAGGTTGGACACAGTTTTTTATTTGTGTAAAATGATACACAAATAGAAAGAACATTATACAGTTAAATAAGCCCTGCGATTATTAGAACAATTATTAAATTAAATATATATTAAATCTCATGCTGATATCCTCTTAAATTCAAGTATTTTTTGTGGACATTAGCATTAGGGTGCACAAAAAATATAGATATTTCAATTAGTTTTTTTTAATGATTCTTTTATATTCAGGCTTTCAAAGTTGGATTACCACACTATAAGAAATGGTGCCATGAGGAAGGGCAGGAAGCTGTACCCCTCCTACAACCATGCCCAAGAGGAGAAAAAGAAGTGTATACCAGACTCACCAACACGAGAAGAGTTATATGGAGTTACAGCAGGGGATTATAATGCCTCAGTTGACTTGCAAGAGCTTCTCAATCATACAGCTAAGCGTATAATAGAGTCTGTTGTCTTAGAGATGAGGGCTAAAAATTTCATCAAGATCTCTAAAGTCAGGTATGATGGTTGCACTAGACAGTCTGTATATAAATAGATGGTATCTGAGGATGTTGAGCTAGCCAGCATAGTAGTAGAAGAATCCTTGTTCCTCACCTGCCTGGCTCACCACCAACCTTGTTCCATAGAAGAATCCTTGTTCCTCACGTGCCTGGCTCCTCTACAGATCCAGAACAAGGAGACAGATGAGATTGTCTGGACAAACCCAAAACCCTCCTCCACACTCTATTGCAAGCCAATCAGGTTTCAACACATAGAGGAGAGCAAAGATTTCGTGGTGGAGGAGAGTAACTTTTTCAAAGAGTTCCAGGGTGTCCTTACAAGGTTGGATGAATTTATGATCTACCACGAGCTGGAGGAGACCATGGTTGTTGGAAAAGTTACCATCATTCTTAATGAAGTGGTTGACGCAACTACTAGTTGCAGCATCTGAATAAGCCCAGATTTCAAAATCCCAACCTCATTTACCTGTATAAACATCCAAATGTCCCTTTTTATTATAAAACTGCTAAGAAATCCCATGACCACCCCTGAAATAACCACCTGTGCGGTAATGACCACTCCTAGAGACCAAGTATTCCCAGATATCAATTCTTCAACCTCAATTACCAATACTTAGACATAACATGCCCCATCTAATTGAAAAACCATCGGAACATAACATGACTACCCTTGACCACCCCTAAATTAACCACATGTGTGGTCATGACCACTCCAAACTTAAAAATGAGCCCGTAAATAAATTGCTTGCCCCAAAAACCCCTATAAACATGTATCATATGTCTATATTCAAGTCAAAATTATTTTTGCTATTTTTGGACAATTCTGGCCCATTGTGCATCGGTACCTGAGAGCCAGAACGTCATATCTCCAAA
This sequence comes from Hydra viridissima, assembly GCF_058129835.1. NCBI lineage: Eukaryota > Metazoa > Cnidaria > Hydrozoa > Anthoathecata > Hydridae > Hydra > Hydra viridissima. The sequence continues at coordinate 432,873 of NW_028324313.1, read as the reverse complement.
AACTGTCAAATGAAGGTGATGACTATCAAATGAAGGTGATATTTTACAGAACTTTCAAATAAAAATGATTTGATACTCAAATGTCTACATTTAAGACATCTCATCACTTATTTATAAAATTCTTAAATATAAAGACTGTGTAGTATTAAACATAATGCAACAGGTGATGATTGTATTTAGTCATTTTGGCACAAGATGACACTTAAGACGAATAGGTCTCAGGTACAGAAATAATTTTTTTATTCTATAGAAGTATAACAGCCGCAAAAGAGAAACCGGGACAAAAATGTTTTTCAAGAAAATAAACCAAGTTAAAAACTCGAGCAGATATGTTTGGATGTATTTTTAAAGTAAAATTAAAAGTCAAGTTTGAATTCGAATTTTTTTCGTGGATCACACTTAAAATTAAAAAAAAAAATTCAGCTGATGTAAATCTTTTCTATTACCTAAATTCATTTTAATGCCACGAAAACTCAAAGTTTTAAAAACTTGCCAACGATAGGTGAAATATATTGATTCCAGAAATAATTGCTTTTCCTATTGTTGGTCGTTGGGAACTAGACTTATCTTCTGTTTTATTACAACAATAAATTTCAATTCAATGCTTGTATTTGGCAACACTTTCGTAAAGATTTCTTATTAAATTGGCATTTCTTGAAATAGTAAAAGTTCGTTAGCTCTTTTGAGTAAATTAAATTCCTTAATTTGAAATTAACAGTGTTAAAACTTTCATTAATTACACTATTTAAGAGCAGTTAATTACCCGCCATAATTTAACGAACTGTACTTACCAATTTTTATGAAACTGCAGACATGCAGTTTTCTCGTAAACTAATTTCATTCAAAAAGATGAAGAATTTACACTTAGCAAGAAATTGCAACAAGAACACATTTCAGAATGGAAAGAGGAAACATCATTTTTTTATAACATTTTATTTGTAATTTCAAATATAATTTCGTCATAAACTATTTTATTACAAATGTTTAAAAAAATTTCGAAATGCAGTTCACTAAATTAATTTCATTTAAAAAGTTTTACAAAAAAAGTTGTTTGCTCCTATAAAACTCCATTATAAAATTTTTAAAATAAATATAAACTTTTTAGTATAATGAAATATTTTGATGCAATATAATATTTTGTAATATGATATAAACTTCCATTACAAAAATTTTATATTTTTAAAGAGTCTTTTTTTACGTGAGTTGTACCATTCAGAGCAACACATAAGTCGTCGGGATGCAGAGAACATCACAACAAAAGATGTCGTCACCAAAACGAAATGTGATAACTCTTACATGGTTATTCCTGCTAGTTATATCCTCCTCTTTTTTTTATTTCTGATATTGGTGATGTTTTTGTATTATGTGTTGATACATTTATATACAGAAGAGGTAAAGGAGAAAATAAAATGATGATAAAAACAGGAAAGTCTGCGTGATGACTAAAAACTGATATTGGATATGACATCCCCCCTTTTTTTTTTTTTAAATTTGAATGAAAATTTTTTAGAATTCTACATAAAGTTTTTAAAAGTAAGTTTGCATTTTAGGACAAAAGCTGCAAAAAAATCCTTTGAACCAGATTCTTCCATTTTACCCAAAAATAAATTACTCCATCAACATTGGAATTAGATTCGATAAAATGACAAACCCAAGTGAGTGTGACCATTGTCGTTCTGAAGCTGAAGTCTCTGAATCAAGCAAACACCATTTATTTCCTTGATTGTCAGAAGTCGCAAGCAAAAAAAAGTTAACAAAAGTTAACAAAAGTTATGCTTGGGAAAAGAATCCAAGACATTTCTAATTTGAATTTTTCTGATGACCATTTTCTAGAAAAGTATAACCCATTTTATGTTTAATGAGGAAGAAGTGGCTATAAAAATCTCCAAGAAATTTAATGATCCGTTTTCAAAACTGATATTTTTTAAATAATAGTCGAACCAAAAGAAGAATCGCTCTTTTAACCAATCTATGTGTGAATGTGTGTAGAAAATATCAACTTAAGTAGATAGCTCATTAGGATATCACAGCAGTAAAATTTTGTAATAGTAAACTTCGAGCTGACTTGATAGCCGTTTAAAACTTTAAGAACCAGCATTTTATTAACCATTCAGGCATCAGTACTGTAATTTTACAAAAAATACAAAAAAATTGTGCGAAGGTACCATCAGCGGGGGCAACTGCGTAATTATTCGTAGCAAACTGAAAACTATTTAGTTTCATGAGGTTTTTTTACGCGATTCAACAGGTAGTTTTCATAATCTGATATTCTAATAACGATTACTGTTGGTTTACTTTCTCTGCAAACGCCTTTGAAGTAGCGATCCGCTCAAATTGTCCACGTCTTACTTTATGCAATTTTCAATTATTTTCTTAAAGTTATTAATGCGGTCCAGGTTATTATGTACGTGTCCAGACTTAATCAGTTACTTTTCACTATCATTAAATACGTGGTAAATGAAGATATAACAGGTTGTGATGCGTAACAGCTGGTATAGGTAATGCGTAACAGCTGGTAATGAGACAACCCCCCCCCCCCCCCCCTCCAATATATATATATATATATATAATTAAGTTTTAAATAAGGTTTAGATTGCTTAACGTATCAGTTAAAAAATAAAATATACTTTGCTTTATAACAAACTTACGAGAAAATATTATTTATCAAATATTTACTAATTTAAAAATTACTTTGTAATATTATAACACAGAAAGAAAAAAAAAAAACTCAAAAGTATTTTTTGAATTTTTATTTCTTATTCTTAATGAACTCGAGATTTGTAAACTTGTAACTTTGAAAATCACTTAAATATTTAATGAAGAATGGTATTCATGCATCAAACCTTTTTTTTTTTTTCCCATAACAAATCAATTAAAAAGTAACAAATTAGCTTGAATTAACCGCTATAAACATCATAATTAAGCGCCAGCATGTTAATAATCACGTGGTTAAAAAATTGCCATCCTTTAGCTGCCTAAATTAATACACTCAACAATTCAATTTACCAATGTAGTTCTTAGTTACAGCTCGTAAAAAACCCATACATTGACCAAAAAAATTTAAAAGAAGAAATAGTTCTTGCTGAATATGTGCCGAGTATACCTTTTATTCAAGACATTCTATTCCATTTTAAATCTGGAGCATGACATCAGACATAGAGGACCCACTTTGCATGTCTTGGTTGTTTATTGCCAACAAGCCAAACAACACACTTTTAGGGATTTTTATTTTATTATATTTTATTAATTTTTCAACACACTTTTAGGGATTTAATTTGGCTTCCGTTAGTAAAACTAGTTCCGTTAGTAAAATTAGTAAAACTAACGGAAGCCAAATTAAATCCCTAAAAGTGTGTTGAAAAATTAATAAAATATAATAAAATAAAATAATAAAATAAAAAATGATTGAACAAATACCAACTTTTCAGTTTTTTAATTTTTTAAGTATTTATGAAGAAAATGGTAAAATATTATTTGCATACAGTATTTATTTGTAGTAACAACTAAAAATAACTTATTTCTAAAAGGTTTTATGGGTTGATTTAAATCCTATACTGAACTTATAGATGTTAGCACTTAGCAGTTTATAAAAAAAAACTTCCAACAACATTGAATTGTGAGGGTTCGTGAAATCGGCTTGGTATAGTAGATCTTTCAGGTGATGTTATAATAATATTTAATTGGGAAAAAAAGAGGGTACGCTCTATTTCATAATTATTCTATTAAAGTACTATTATACACTTTTAAACTCAGCTGCAATTATTGCGGCTTTTTAAAAGCACTTAAATGGCCTAATTGCTGTATAAAAGATTTATAATCCACAAAAAAAAAAGCAAAAAAATTGTTTTGTGGTAGCAAAACATTAAAAACTGGGCTGATTAATTACAGTTTCAAATATTTGAAATATAATTGGGTCGAAGTGTGGATTTGTTGTTTTTCGACGGGTGAATGAATGTTGGAGGAATGTATTGGTTCAACGTTAACTATGAAGGTGAACAGTCATGATATACGATTGTTTTGGGAACAACTATTTTGTTGATTTAACCAAAATCAAGGGAGCTCTAAGGAAAAAGAGATTTCGTGACATTTTAGAATGGACATTCATTTGATTGTGATTTCAGAAAGTAAATAAACCCTAAGCATTCTTTGAAACTCTTTAAAGAATATTTCCACAAAAAAAGAAAGTAGGTGAACTAAATGAAATGGCCCCCTCCGTTGAATTTGAATCCTGTCAAAAGATCGAACCATCTTACTTATCTTATAAGTCATAACCGTCATACTTTCTTACCGCGAGAGGCCAAATCAGAGGTTTTGTGAAGTGAGATTAAAGCGAATATTCTTGAAAAATCGATGTAAAGAATCTCACATTTTTTAGGTAAAGCAATCATCAAGAGCAAAAAATGAATTTTTGAAAAACAGATCATTTGAATGAAATTGTATTTATTTGCAAATTATTCCCATGAATATTCAAATTAAATGGTTTGTACACAGTTTTTGTTGAGAAAAATCCATTTTTCGTATAATTGGCATTTAAGTAATAATTCTTATTTGTATAATAAACAAAGATACAAATACTAATTACAATAATGAATAATCATCCTGAAGATAGCTGTAGAAGAATTATTACATTTTAAATTAAAAAAAGATTGATTTTATAGTAGAAGCTAGCTTGGAGAGTCGATTAAGTTTTTGTGTGCAATTGGACCATATGTCTATTTTGTCAGTTATTTTCTTTTAGGGTACCAATCACTGACAAACTATAAGATTTATTCTTGCTGCTTTGATTGATTATGATATTACTTGATTTATTATCTTGAATCACTATAAATATATGTTATATATAAGTAACCATGAAGTTTATTGAAGTTTTAAAGGAAGAGTTTCAGATGAGCCTCTTATGTTCTTTTTATTCTTTTAATTTAAATTTGATTTAATTTTTTTTTATTTGAAGATACAAGAACAATTGTGTAGTTTGCCAAGGTTGGCGCTAAAACCTTCATCGGTTTAAAGCTACTAAAAGTTTACTGTTTTACAACAAGTAAAAAAAGCGAATGACTTGTCTAGAGTTTAGAATCCTGTCTAGATTTTAGAATCCTGTCTAAATTTTAGCGATGGTGCACTTATTGAAAGTAAACGCATCCGCTAAAAATTCCAACGTTTCGGAAAAGAAAAATTTAAACGAAGGATTATTGCTAAAATCTAATAACTGAACGCATGTTCAAAAGAGGTGATTAGATTCCCCATAAAAAAGCAATTAACTGACCGCCATTTTGAGAACAATAAGTAATATGACTGTTTTGTAAGTCTTTTTAGGGAGAGTTTCGAATGGAAAATTAATCGCTTATAAAGTTCACTCAGCTCGTAGAAGAATTCATAATTAACAAGAAGCTGCTACAAGAAGCTGCAACAAGAAGCTGCAACAAGAAGCTGCAATAAGAAAATCATAAAAAGAAAATATTAAAAAGGAAACAGGTGAAATATAAAATCTGCGTTGATTTTTTTTTGATATTTTATTCCTTTGTAATTTCCTATACAATTTTTTCATAAACTATTTTATTTTAAATTTTTAATGAAATTCCAAAACAAAGTTTACAAAGTCACTTTTCATTCGCCAAACGTAAAATTTCATTAAAAACTTTTCACTAAAAAAAGATTCTTTGCTTCTATAAAATTATTTGACTTGATTTTTTATTTCCAGGATGTGCAACAGATTTGTGTTGATTTTGATTTTGATTTCATCGGTTTATTCAAAGTCAATCCAAGGTTATCATTTCCACATAACTTATTTAAGCTTTGTTTACATCTTTATTTGTTTGTAAATTTATTCAGTGAATTATTGAGCAATCTAATTTTATACTGTTGGTGTTTCGGGGTTGGTGTTGGGGCTTTTGTCAACTCTTAACGGTTTCGTCAATTTAAAAGTGAAGTTTGTTTCAACCGTTCAAACTTTTCAGTGTTTCAAAAAATTTAAATGTTCATGAAAAACCTTTTTTTCTCAAAAAGTAAATTTTTTTTTTAAAGCTGCATTTTTTTTTTATTTAACGTGAGTTTGTATCATTCAGAGCATCACGTTGAGCAACGAGATGTTGAAGACACCATTGCAAAAGATGTTGCCACTAATACAAAATGTGATCGGACTTGCGTTGTTATTGCTATTGGCTGTGTCCTCGCCTTGTTTTTGCTTATACTCGTTGTTACGTTGTGTTACGCTATGAACAGTCAATCAGGTAATTGTAATCGACCTGTATATTTATCTAAATTTATATAAAACATTAATATAAAACAATTTTACAAAATTTGTTTATAAATTGTCTAAACTGACTTTTAAGAAAAGAGCTTAATTCCAGGGTTTGAAAGAATATTTCTCAGAAAACCAAACTTTAAAAGCTGCGATCAAACAATTTTAACATCATAATCGTAATTGTGATGGACGCAAAAATTAATGACTTCGCCTAAAGTAATAATTTGTTCATTTAATACCCGATGTTTACTGTAAGCATGGTAACAACAAATATTAAAAATCCCTTGAGACTTGAAGGACAAAACCACATCTTTACCTTAGAATTACTAGAATTAATTTCTTTTTTTTAATTTTCAGAAAACTTGCAGAATGAAAAACGAATTTAGCCTAACCGTCTTTTCTACAGGAAAACTTGTTAAACAAATTTGTTCAACAAATTGCATAGACTATCTCCTTCCTAATTTCTAATTGTTGGCAATAAAACTTAATCATAATTTTAATAAAACTTATATAATTATATATATATATATATATATATATATATATATATATATATATATATATATATATATATATATAAGGTTTAATTTTTATTTTTTAATCAAAGTAAACATTTTTTTAGGAAATAAGCCGAATAAAAATTCAACACGCAAAAATAAATCATTTGCAGAAAAAGAATCCGCTTCGTCGTCATCGAAACAAAGCTCCTTAAGAGCATACCAAAATAAAATTTTTGTGCCCGACAGTATAAAAGAAAAGCCTCTATTCAACAATAAACGATCATCAACGTTGGGGTATGGGGTTGGTGTTGTTCCTATATACTATCGAAACAATCTTAATTTTTCATCACCTGATGTTAGCTACGATATTCCGTTTGATTCAAATGGAGTGCGACAAATGATTAAAACGGAAGATGATGCGAGCAGTTATGAGTCTGTTAAACGTTTGTGTAAAAACTATAAAATGACAAACCCAAGTGAGTTAGACCACTACCTTCGCTCTGAAAGTGAGGTTTCTGAACCAAACGAATATCATTTGCCAAAAATCGCATGCGTTCAAAAAGAAGAAACTCCAGAGAACAAAAAAGTTATTGAAGAAAAATTAGAAACTGATGAGGATAAGATACCGAATATTCAGGAAGAAATTATGCCAACTAGTTCTGATAAACCGCGACACTTAGACGCATCCGATGGAAAACCGCGTAAACTCGGTAGCAGAAAATTTGGGAGCCGAAAAATCATGGGAAGTATTAAGTCGATAGGTAGCATAAGAAAAAAAAGTATAAAAGCTTATGGTGAACGGCTTGTGTTAAATAGAAGACTCTTTGGTTTTGCATCGGTTAAACTTAAAAATGAGGATTCCCCTCCAAAAAATACTGAGCCAGTCGAAGATTACACGAATGATGCATCGTTAAATGATGTTCAGCAGCCTCATAAAGTGAGCGTCAGTTTCACTGAAAGTTCGTCAAGTTCAAATAGCACCAACGACAGCTATGTTGGTGTAGCTCCTTATTCAGGATTTGAAGAAGCAGAAAAACAAAATACAAATCGAGCAAGTTCACCTTTAGTAGAATTAACATTGTTAGACGCTTTTGACTCAGATTTTTTTATGTTTCAAGACGTTTCTGATTTGCAAATTTCTGACGACGTTTTTCAAGAAGAGCCAAAACTGTTTTATATGTCACAAAAGGAGCTTAGCAATGGGTACAATGATTACAGTAACCTCCATCTTTAATTAGCTTGAACATTTTGATTTGATATTTTGTACGTAAAAAGAGACAAATCGTAAAAACGAAAAAGTCTGTCGCAAAAGTTTGTTTGAATTTAAAAAAACATTTAAATACAAGCGTGAAGATGAGAAAAACTTAACGCTAAGTATATTACGCAACATTTTTAATGTCTTATCTTTTTATTTAACAACTTATATTAAAATGTTTTCCGAAAATTTTTAAAAAGTTTTCTTAAAAATAGAAATTCATTTTTTGTTTATGCTTAAGACCACGTGTTTACCATGTGCTCTCTACCTCAAACGATTGATAGATTTAATCCCAATAGGTTTCCCGGAATAAATTGTTTCAAATTGTTTCATAAAAAACCCAACAAATAAAACATTAAAAACTAAATTTAAATAATAACACATGATAAATGATAATTATGATTTTAAATAAATGATAAATGATAATTGATGATTATAAATACTGCTTGTGATTAAAAAATCAAAAATGATAAATAGTAATAAAGAAAAATATTATAAATTAAAAGTCTCAAATGATAATAATAATAAAAAAATGTACATGATTTAAAAGTTCACCAGCATTAGATTTGTGCGTTCATGCTCACCTGTGATGACCTGTTAACCAGGCAACGAATAAGATGCGTTTGCATCAGTTTTATTGCATCGAAGATTTATTTGAGTCTTTCCATTTTAAGGAGAATGTGACAAGTTCATGATAAAAATGTCACATCTGACCAACAATGTTATCCAAAATAATACCTGTATTATTTTGGATAACATTGGGTATTGTTTTGACAACCGTAGGGTATTGTTTTGACAACCGTATGTGTTGGAGAAGTCATGTACTATTGTATATGACTTCTCCAACACATACGGTTGTCATCATATGATTCTAAACCCAGAACATGTCTGAATTAGAAAATCAGATTGGTGTTATCTATCCTAAGTTGTTTGGAGACCATTTTGTTGGTAGGATCAATGTCTTTGTCTTTCAAGATCTCTTTGATGAATTAAATCTTTAGCTAAATCAAATTTAAAATTAATAACAGATTAATAACAGATTTTAAATACGTTACTTCATTTTTGAAGATTAAATGATGCTTCTCGAATTCATGACTTTTGGCTGTCGAACAAGCTACAAGGTTCAATGAAATAGGGAGAGAATTTTTTAAGATTATGGATTCAGAGTGAGTCGAAGTCTCGTTGCGTCATCCATATCTTTGGCTTCGTTGAACTTATCGCAAAAAATCTTGCTTTCAAAACTTTAATTTTGTGGAAAAATCGATTGCTATCGATTGTTATCGATATCTTAAGGTGGTTTTTAGATTTTTTTCTTTTTTTAGCTTTTAGAGTTTTTTTTTACTTCTTTTTTGAACTTTGGTCAACTTTTTTAGAGTTCGACGAAAACTAAAATTTTTGCTTTTGTTTACGCGAAAAAGACTTCTGAGATGAAGCTTAAGTCGCTGTTTGAAGACAAACTAGACTGTTAGATCACCAGGTTAAGGATCTTGGCACTGAGTAATATTTTGCGTAATTCTTAGGTATATTTACTTAATTAAAAATATAGATGAATTAAAGTTCTAAAACTTGCTTTGCATGATTTTTGAAGTTGTTTGAAACGATTTCAAGTAACAGAAAATCAGGTTACCTTCTGCTTTATTAATAAATGGCATTTATCCGTTGGCATTTAGAAGTATTAATGCTGCGAGAAAATAAAATTATCAGCAACAATAAGCAATTATGAATGTATCTGGCAATCAGCTCATGAGTTCATTTTTCTTATAGTGCTCGATTGGTCGATTCTAAAATTATTTGAAGATATTTTATTCTCAGCATCATTAAATTATCATTAATTATCATAATTAAAGGAATTCGATTATTTCAAAATCATGAAATTTCATTTAACACGTTGGGATTATTAAAAGGCTTCCTTTTTTTTTTTTTTTTTTGTTAAAAAGCATCTAAGTTATTTTCGACCATGATTCATCACCATGTAAAGGAATTTTCAATATTTTAATATTTCAACAAGTTAATAATTAGTGTCAATAGTTAAGTCTAAGACGCCAATGAAGCAATTTCTGTTTATTATAAATCTATTTAGTAATTCATCTTATTTAACAAGATTACACAAAGTAATGATTTTTAGACCAGTAATTACATGTTTTTTTTTACCCAACCGGTAAAAATTTTGCTGCAAAAATTCACATCTCTTCTCTTTTGCAAGTAGCGTGAAGAGTATATTCGTCAAGAAGCTATGCTGACTTAAGCCAGATTCATTCCTATACTTAATCTTCTGATAGCAATAAAAGTTTTTAAAATATAAAAATGATGATGATGATGATGATGATGATGATGAATATACTTAATTGGTGACTTGAAGTTTGAGTGGAAAACAGTGAACGTTATTCTGTTTGTTAGAATTTAAATATTTATTTTCTAAACATATTTGAGGTTTAAACAAAATGGAATGTGTATCGCAAAAATGAACCAATATAAATAAAGCAGAGATTTTTATTGTGCGTATATTTTTATTGTGTTATATATATATATACATAAATGAATCGCTTTCTACTGTTGATATGTAACAACGCCAAAAAAAACAAAAAACATATATTACCGTATATAAATATACATAACCCAAAGTAAATATTAACACCATTTATATTAAAAATCTTATAAAGAGTATGCACTTTTGTTAAACTGAACAACTAGTTGCATTCTAAAGGTTTTTAGAGCATTATAAGTTATAACATTTTTTTGTATCAAAAATTTTAACCGTCAAAAACGATTTGCGTAGAGGAGGATTAACTTAAAAGGCTTTCCTTTTTTCGAAACGTGCCTGTCGGCAATTGTATATTATCAATAGCCTTTAAGGTTGTTCGATTTTCGTCAGCTCTTTGATGCAGAGCGCCAACTATATTTATGTCTATTTTCTTTTTGTGACAATCTCTACAAACCGCCATGTATTTATCAGCACCACCGATGACTTCGACCTAAAAAAACATTAAAAAGTCTTGGCGATTAGCATCAATATGCTTAAAGCTCAAAAGCGATTCTCTTAAAAAAACATTGCAATTATCGCATCCTGTATATAGAGATAAAGGTTTACTGCACTGATAAAAATCACTGTTTTGCTTTGAAATATAATCTGACACCATTTGAAAGGCAATTAAACATGACTTTACTTCCAAGTTACTATCCAAGTTAAATTCAACTAGGAGACGCATTTTGCAGAAAATCGGTCAACACTTTTTAAGTAGATTTACATCGTTTTTAACAGAAAAACAAAAAAAAAAAAAAAAAAAAAAAAAACTTCACAAGGTAAAGAGTTTACCTCTGTATCTGGACATAACCGTTTTGTAAATGAGGCTTCACCAAAGCAATTCATACATACAGCTGACAACTTCACAATACTTTCAGCTAAAGGAACTAGCTCAATGATGTTTCCAAATGGCTTAAAAAAAAAAAAGAAAAGTCAATTGAAAGCAATTTGAAGGTACAAAAAAATGGGAATAAAGAACCTAAAACTTATCAACAACTAGTTCCCCCCCCCCCCCAAAAAAAAAATATAATTACAAAAATATTTTTAGTTCTTCAACTTTAATTTAAGACAAGTCTTCATTGCAAATCAAAATTTGTAAAATTCCTGTATATATATATATATATATATATATATATATATTTGATTGCAAATCAAAGTTTGTAAAATTTCTGTAGATAGGTATATTGGACTTGAGAATTTCCACACATTCTTACAGTTATAAAGATGAAGTAGTCTTCAATACATATCATTTTAAATACTTCATACCTTGCGCTGAAAGTCTCCATCAAGAGCCGCCACAATCACTGTTTTTTTCATTCGAGCCATATCCTCACAAAACTGGACAACGTCAGGGTACTAAAAAAAACTATTGAAACTATTATTTTTAATTAAACTTTAGTAAAGCATATTAAAAGACTGCAACAGTACTTTTGTCATTTTTTTTTTGCTCTTTTTTTGTTTGTTTTTTCGTTATTTTTAACATTCAAAAATAAAGGAGAAAAACAAAAAAAGAAAATCAAAAAAAAGTTGTAAAGTTCCCTTAAAATTCTGTTGTGATTTCTTGAAAATGTTTAGTTATTATATTCTCTGTCCTTAAAAAAACTGCAGACAACTTTAAAAATATTTTTGATATTTCTAGAAGAATATTTCAAAAAAAAGTTAAAATAAAACATTAACTCACAAATTGTCCTTCATCAACACCTATAACTTCAAATTCTTCGGTCATATGTCTCACATCTCTGAGGGTCGAGCATGAAACTGCTTGATGAACACGCCTGTTTAACAAAGTAAGTATATGTATAAAAAAAAAACCTACAAGAGCTATCAACTGAATTGTCTGTTTATTGATTTGGTAAGAAAATTCAACTAGCCTTTTACAGAATAGAAACTTAGTTTAGTTTTTAGGATTACTTGAATTTCTGAAAAGAATTTACAAGATCTTAGAGACTGAGAGAGCATAATAGACCTTGATGAGACTTTTTTTACAATATATCCAAATCTTCTTAAATCTAAGAAGATTTGATAAGAAGATCTTTTCTTTAAACTCTTTAAATCAAAAAGTTTTAGTTTTTATAGTTTTGAAAAATTTTTTAAATTTTTCTGGAATAAAGATGGCATCATAGATGGTGAAGATTCTTTAATGGCTTCCATCACATCTCAGAAAAGTTTAAAAGAAGCCAATATGACTTTGTGGCCTGGCAATACTTCTTTTCCTTCTCCTTCACAAAGGTATAAAAGGAGACTTAAAGATGACAATGTAAATAATTTTTATTTATGTTATTTTTTTTTTCATTATTTTTATCTCATAAAAGTATTTTTATTTCTCTTTCTGTAGAGTGGAATATATAAAACTTTAAGCAAAAGTGTGTCTTTAAATAGCTTGATGACTATGGCACAATTAAATTGCACAATGCCAGAACTTCCACACACAAAAAGTAATTCTTAACCAACAAGGGATTACAACAAGCAAATTAACAAACAAAGAAATATTTTTTTATAAAATAACAAATGAGAAAACATAAATGGATTTTGCTTAGGTTTAAATCTTATAAAAAGAGCGGTTCAATAATTCATTTCACCCCTCATAAAAAATTTGATCACAACGAAAGTCAATATGAAAATTGAACAAAACTTAGAGATCTCAAAAGAATATTAGAAAAGTTTTTTTTTTTCATTATGATTTCATTAAAAAATTCTTTTAGTCAAACATTTTTATATTTTAAAAGCTTTTTTATTGCTATCAGAACTTTTAATAAAACATTTGAATTTTTCTTTCTTAAATAAAAATAAAAACAAAAACGCAAGCAGAAACTACTTTTGAAATTGCAATCAACTTACAAAGCAATAGTAACTTTACAGAACAATAATGGAAATTTAACAGAACTATTTATTATAAAATTAACTTACTGATCATGTGTAACAACCCCATTACCAATATAACGGGTATCCTTTTCATACTTAATTAATAAACATTTGTACCGTGCAAAATTGTAACGAGTAATTCGCCTCAGTAATTCAGTTCTAAATTTAAATAAGCATTTCTAAAGTACTAAAATTTCAAGTGATTTTTTTCAATCTCAGAATTTGTTAAAACCTTGTGGAATTATTTATTACTAAGTTTGGAGCCTTAAATTTTTAAAATAAGTTTTGCTGGGAGTTTCAAATTGGACCAAAAATACATCAACAAAGTAGAAAAAAGGATTTTAAAAAAAGGCTTGAAAACTTATGATGAGTGTTCTGAAAACTTATGATGAGGTAAAATACATAATTGGATAAGTTTTTAAACATAGCAGACTATAAGTTTTTTTAAAAAACTAAGCATCAAACATAATTCAGTGGCAAGTATGAATTCCTGAAAATGGTTCTGAACAGCTTCATTTATTTTGTTTTAAATTTCAAAAAAAAAAAAAAACTTTTTTTTTCTTTATGCTTATTCTTCATTTTATTATTCACTACTGTAATCTGATTAAATTAATTTGCAGCCAGCACAAAAAACTCTTAAAAAACCCAGAAGTGCTTACCAATAAACCTGAAACTATGCTGTAAAACGAACTAAAATTTTAACACAAAGTTAAAATTTGAAAAAGTAAAATTATTAAATTTGGTTCCCAAAAGTTAAAGCATTGATGATACTCATAACTGTTCTTCAACTACCCAGAGAATGGTAAATAGTGCTAGGAAGTTGAAGGAACTAATTGGCATATTGGTAGCAAAAAAAGAAACATTGGTAAAAGGTTTTATAAGTTTTACCAATATGACAAGTACTCTTAATAGTGTCCTGGCAACAAGTTTCTATTAAAGTTGGTGCTGTAAGAAAACGTGTTCAAAAGAGACTCTTACTATATATAGTTTACATAAGAGAACTTTATGTGGAGTTCCTTTCAAGTATACAAAAGTAACAAGTTTGAAATTTCTAAGTGCTGAACATAAAGTTCTTTATTTGATGGAAATATTGAGAATATTAACTAGAATCAGTGGCAGATGTCCTATTTTAAATGTAATTTTGTCCTAGTAACTCCTTCTGTAGGTGAACTCATTGAAATTTTTCATTGAAATCAATCAATTAAAGAGCACCATTACATAGCCATAAGCCATGCAGCATGTATGCAGCATTTAAAGTTCACCCTACCATATGACCTTAAATATCATTAAATTAAATATTAATTTAAATTAATTATATTAATTATATTAAAATAAATTAATATAAAAGTTAAACATTAGCTTAAATATCATTTGAATTTGCTGAATACAGTTTTTTTTTAAAGATGCAGTACAAGGATTCAAGAGGACTAATAGTCATGTCTCACTTTTGTTAAGTTAAACTTTAAAAGTTTTAACCTGTTGGCGCTAGATGCAATGAAATATCATCTAAATAATGAAAGCTTAGAATTTTTGAAGTGAAAAAATTGGTGAAGTTTGTATAAGTAGTTTTGATTTTATTTTTTTCTTTTCATTTTCTTACGTAACCTTAAAAAACACTTAATTTTTACTCTCTGATTCTTTGAGTAAACATAGCGCGGCGTTTATTTTAAAATGTCAATCTTGTTTTAAAGTTTTTCTAATAAATGAATGAAATTCTATAGTAATTGATGTTTATTTCCTTGTAGTAAATATTTGAGAATAAAAAATTTGACAAATTTTTAGTTGTTTCACCAACAGCAAGTTAAAACCCAACAATATTTTTCAAAGTAAAAATATTTTTCAAAGTTTCCGAGAAACTTTATGCTTGTTCCAATAACTTGACTTCCCCATTATTATTTATATCGGTAAAAAAAAAAAAGAAAATTTAAACCCCTTAAGATTATTTAGTTTTATCTTAGTTTTCCATGAATTTGAACAGCAAACAACTTTTTTAAAAACTAGTTTGAGCCATTTTTAAGGCTTCCAAGCTTCTAACTAAATTGCATCCAATACCTTGTTTTCTCAAAAACTACAATCCACCAATCCTGGTTTATAAATTCATCCAAATCAACTATTTAACTCTAAAACACTTATACTTATGCATCAAGCTTTTAAAAATCCATTTTTCTGCTTTGTGGGTGCTTTTATTTTTAGTATCTTAAGCTTGAGTATTAAAACTTAATTTTTTTAAATGTTGGAATAGATAAAAACATAGATAATTGGAATAGATAAAAATCCCTAAATGTCTTCTTTTTTTTTTTTTTTTTTTGATATGTAAATACATTATAATAATATCTTCACAGACTTGTTATAAATTACAAAATTTGAAGGTCTCAGCAAAAATTGTTTAAAAAATAAGGTTCTTAACGTTGTAAAATATTTCAAAAGATTATATCTCAGAGACAAAGAATTTTAAGGATTTCCTTATCTTAGATAACAAATAGCCTCACAAAAATTTATCAAAATCTAGGATTAAATTTATATCAACACAATTAGAACACATAATTATTTAAAAACCACTTACGTTTTTCCAGAAAACATCGGACCAAAAATCAACTAAATAAAATCATAAAGCTTTTAGAAGAACTGTAGTATTAAAACTTTATTAATTTTAAAATAAAAAAAAATCATATTAAAATTAAAAAAAACTTAAAAATGAATATCAAAATTTCATTTTTAAAATTCTTAAGTGAATATTAAGTTCTAATTGCATTTTAAAATGAATACTCAAATTATTTGCATAAAATGAACAGTAATTAAAACAAATAATGAATTAGCTCTACTTGAAATGGTGTGAATTATCTAATTATCATGTCATGCTTTCTTTGTAGTTGCTTGGATTACATGCAAGATAAGAATAATCTGAGGGAAACAACCAAAAACATAAAAATCCTTTCAAGACCAATCACAATTTCAGCTGCAACTGTGTGGAAGTTGTCTAAAATGTGGTGTTTTTAAACATTAAGTATTATGGTAATTTATTTGGGACTGGCTGCTTCAGTATCTTTAAACAAAGTAAGCATACTCCTTAAAATTTAGTGATCATTTTAATACTTCTTTAAATGCTCATTCTCTGACCTCAGTTTGCGGTGCTTAAAAATGTAAAATCTTCGTGCTCTTGTTCACAATCAATTCAAAAATGAATAAAATTTTATTTATGAAATCAATTTAGCACACAATTTTTAAATGAACATATAAAAATATGGCACTTTCAACAAATTCTTTTTTTTTTTAAATTTCATAAGATTCAGTTTTCCTCTCTTTACCATTAAATTATTTCAACTATAAAATTTAGACCTACTGGCATCAGACTTTTTTCTTTGACTTACAACCAACAGTTCCATTAGAAGAATCTTTTTATTCTACAAACTTTGGGGTAATGAACACTTGACTAGCTTATAGTGGTGGAGTGATTGTATAAAGATGCATTACAATACCCACAAATCTCTTATTCAAAATGTAATACTTTCCTTCTCTTCAGACTTGCTTTTACCATTTACTACTTTTAAAACCTTTAAAAATTTTGGTTGCTTTATTTTCCCAAAATGTTTTCTTACCTTTCCTAATATTTTCTCCTTTGTAATCTTAAGAATAATAAACATATCATTTGCTTTTTAAAATTGTTAAACCACCAATAGAACTAGAGTTTTGGCAATCTCAATTACTGTTTTCACACTTTTGAGAGTCTCATCTTTGCTTTTTTTTTCCTTAAGTAGAAAACTACCATGTCTATACTTAATGACAAAATATGATGATGGAATTTTCATTTTGGTGTATATTTTTCAATATATATTTTAACTGATATTGTATTCTGTTAAGTATCGCAGTTTCAGACTCACAAAAATGCAATCTGGCAACTTTTTGCAAAAGTAATATCATAAAAATAAACTAATATAAAAAAACATTTATCAAATTTATTACTTTTTTAAAATTTTATTAACATGTTGATTTTCAACCGCATTATTAAATGTCCTTATAAGGGAACTAAAGTATATAACAGATCAAAAACCACAAATCTTATTAGTTTTAATCTCACACAAGTGTATCTTATTCTGTTTTAGATTATCTCGCATTTATTGAGCCGATTGAAATATATGTATATTAAAAAGATTTTATACCTGTATTTGTCCATTATTAACATGGGGATGAGAATGCTGACGATAAATCAAGAGTTTGTCCAGACTCATTTTTTTATGTAATGCTTGCAAGTGCTTACCTTCAAAAGCACGCTGGAGCGTAAACTGCGAGCCTAAGGACCGGCCTACCGACAAAAATTGTAAAATCCTAAGTAATTATTTGATGAAGCTAAAACAAATATTACCCAAACTATTTTACAAACACTATTTTATAAGCCAGCTTAACCTTTGAGCAAATAGAGTTTCGTGTATATTGCATTAAAATTTTTATGAAAGATGTTAAATAGGTGCTTAGCTAATACTTAAAAAATTTCAAAAATTTTATTTAACCCAACCCCTGTCGTGTTCATTTTGCCATTATTGGCCTCTTTGCAACCTTGAAAATGCCTAGAACAACTAAAAACTGTATAATAAATTATGGTTTGGAGGTAGAAAACATATAAAGCAAATCTATTTTAAAGTAATTAGTATTCAGCCTTGACCACATCTTTTAGTAGCACATGTACGAGAAGATGATTTTATAATGAGGGCTGCTGACACATCTTTTAGTAGCACATGCACGAGAAGATGATTTTATAATGAGGGCTGCTGACACATCTTTTAGTAGCACATGTACGAGAAGATGATTTTATAATGAGGGCTGCTGACACATCTTCTAGTAGCACATGTACGAGAAGATGATTTTATAATGAGGGCTGCTGACACATCTTCTAGTAGCACATGTACGAGAAGATGATTTTATAATGAGGGCTGCTGACACATCTTCTAGTAGCACATGTACGAGAAGATGATTTTACAATGAGGGCTGCTGACACGATTTAACAATCTTCAAAGTTTTCTTTTTTGTTAACAGTTTTATTTACTGGGTGAATTTTTAATGAATTTCTACAGCCTTTAACCCTTTTGTCATTTTTACCAAGAGTTATTGAGGAAAATATGGGTGAGCTTTTGCCTCCAAATAATATACTATTTCAAGTGAGTTGCTAAAAAGATGATGTAAATTTTGCTGTTATTAAAAGCTATTTTCCATCTTTAAATATTTTCCTTTTTTTCAACACTTGCTTTTTTCAGAGGATGGGACGCTAAGGTGGGTAGAAGAAAAAGTGTGTCCCCTCCACTTGTTTTAGGTTTTAAGGTACACCCCAAAGGTTTTATATTACTAAGTTGATAAAGGAGGTTACATAGTCTTATCTAAATTAAAGCAAAAAATTTATTAAACACTTTTATTGAACATTTCACAGCATAATACAATATAAAACACTTCCAAAACGAATTTTCACCACAATCAAAAGTAGGGGTTCTAGACACTGACCCTACTCCCCCCCCCCTTTCCCTGAACCGTTTGTAGACCTATGTAAAAAAATTTTTTTTTTTGTTTCTTGCCACCATAGTTGTCTTGCTAAAACCAAATTGGCGCTTTGTAAACAATTTCACAGTTTTTAAAAAGCTATAAAAAAAAAACGACCGCAAATATCAAAAACGAAAAAATTACTCCAGGCTTAATTTCAAGTGAAGAAAAAGGCTTAAACTCGAATGTTATTTTGACAAACAATACCCTGAGTGATAATGAGATCTGCAAGAGGAGAAATGTGGTTTATCAGAAGGAATTTCTCAGCCTTCATGAATAATTCATTTAAAGCAGAAGCTAAAGTTTTAATTTAACTGGTTCCTTTTTTTTTTTTTAACTCCATTTCCATTCTTTTCTTTTATATTTGATTATTCTTTTAATTTATATTTATGTTTTGGTAAGTCTCAAATAGTTTTGTTAGCAGAGGAATAAATGAAATGGAAGTTTTTATCAATCTTATTTTTAGAAAATCTTTTGTAACAAGTTTAAAGCAAATGCATCTAGTTTAAAAGGAATCAGCGCTAATTTAGAGCGTGCGTAAAAACCAATTTATCTAAAGTATCGATTGAGAAAGAGTATCATCTGGCATGGTCTCTACCTTTTTTCTAAAAACTAGAAAAATAAGAATAACACATTTAGAAGATGAGGAACGAGGGTCAAAAACATGCAAATGTACAAAATTAAATATCTTCCTTTATTCATTTTGAAGTTTGAATCGCAAATGATATTTATAGTTGTAGATACGATTACTAGATATGGCACAAAGAGCACACACCGAGTAAACGCCATTTTTTTCAGATAAAATGTGCGATTGAACTTTAATAGTTTCTTTTCTTGAAAAATTTGGTAAAACTTTTTCTTACTATTTTAAAAAAATTAGCAAGTCAAAAGTTTTATTTAAAAAATAAAAAAAATCGTTTTCGTCAATTGTTTTTTGTTTATAAAAACATACATACCAGGCGCAGATCCAGGAATTTGTAACTGTGTGGTCAAATTTTGTTTTCACGATTAAAATTTCGATAAATGATCGATATTTTCATATTTTTTCACAGCATTTATATATTGAATTAAATATCGGTAACCTATAATAAGAACCGATGTGGCCATAGCAAGGAATCTCTATAGCCAAAATCCGTAAACTGCGGTAGACAAATCTAAATTTTAAAGGATATTCCTTATGAAAAAAACCCAAAACTAACGGGGCTGCCGTTAAATTTAAACAACGTGGCCGTTGCCACAATTGCCACCCCTTAGATCCGCGCCTGCATATAATTTTATTGTTTGTTGAAAGCATATATAAGATGTATATATAATATGTTATTAAAACATATATATAACGTCGACAGCTTCTGCTGCTTTTTGAAATCTTAACATATTAATGGAACCTATAACATGCCGCTATAGAATTGTAATGCATTAAACCCATCAAAAAAGTAGGTGATTGGACCTATAAGATCAAATTGTCTTCAGAGTTATACAAAACCTAAACCTAAAATATGACGTTTGTGTTTTTATTAATATCATACCATAGTTTAAGTTAATTAACAAGAAAACATCAAATGATATAAATAAAATACAAAAATAATTATCTGTATTGTTATGGTTTACTATTTCGTGCCCTTTTTAGAATTAGTCTCCTTGTTCTATGAGCTGTCATCTTCTTAGAGATGTCATCTTCGGTGATATCATACTTGTTTTTAGGCATTTGGTTGAGTTTATTATTATTTTTTGTTGTCTTGTTTCCCATCGCATTTGCCGGTCCGGATTATTTCTTCGTTTTGTGTGAGTGGATTGTTAATCCCCTTTATCGTTAATTAAATTATACAGTCTTATCGGATAATTTCAACTTATGACTTAAAGTTTAATTTGATAACTTTGCGTAGCCCAACAACCTAATAAGCTGTAATTTTAAAGGTTAAAATTTTTTAACCCGGAATTAAGCATCAAGCCCCCTGTGCATCAGTAACTATTTATACTTGGGGTTATTTGAGAAAGTCTTCAGCTAAAATAACTTGAGAAAGTCTTCAGCTAAAATAACTTCAAAAGCTACAATGATCAAGGTAAATTGGTATCATATTTTTATTCAACTTCAAATTACTTATTTCTAAAATAAGAGACAAGGTACCTGTAATCAAACAAATGGGTTGAAGGTCAATGAAGCTTAAGAAAGGGAATAATTATAATAGTTATAATAATTATAATAATTGAAAAAGGAATATCCTAATAAAAAATAAAAAAGGTATAAAAATTTTACTATTAATAAAATAAAATTGATTTATAAATTTTTTTAGGTATACTTTCTCCTTCTGTTCTTTGTCTTATCCGTAACTGTAGATAGCTTCATCAGGGTATGTTATTACACAAACTGGGCACAGTATCGGCGCGCACCAGCCAAATTTCAGCCTGAAGATATTGACCCAAATCTATGCACGCATATAAATTATGCTTTCGCTAAAATCACTTCATGTAAGAAAAGTGACATTTAATATTACTGTATGTATATCAACTTTTCATTACTTGGAAAAAACTAACTCTTTTCTTTTCATTACTTGGAAAAAACTAACTATATCTTTAAACTGTCCGCTGAAAAAACCTTTTTGAAGAACAAATTAGACCAATCACAGCTTACGTTTTAATCTTTTTTATTTAGCAAGACGTCAGTTAAAAATGTTCACTCCAAAAAGAAGAACAACAACAAATTTAAAATAAAATCTTCTTTTTTCTGCTGATTTTTTTGTTAAGTTTCAATCTATTCTAAGTGAACAACTGTACTCAAATCTGAAGCGCAGTTAATTCTCGATAGCTCTGTTCTAAATCTTGTTTAGACAACAAGCTTGACATGTACGAATGGAACGATGACAAAATGTTCCCTCGCATGATGGCTCTCAAACTAAAAAATCCTAACCTCAAGATTTTACTCGCTGTTGGAGGCTGGAATCACGAAAAAGATGGTAAAATAATTATTGGTAAATTCTAATGTAGCCAACCGTAATCATCATTAAAAAAAAAAAATCTTTTTCTTTAGTTTTGTATTTTAACTTTTTATTTCAATTTTGCGCTCTTTTGAACTAATATATTCATCATGTAACTTATAACGTTTTAGACGCCGTCTCAAAGTTTTCAATGATGGTGAATAGTCAAACTAACCGGCAGGCGTTTATTAAATCTTCAGCTGATCTACTTCGTCAATACGACTTTGACGGATTGGATCTTGATTGGGAATATCCTGCTGGCAGAGGAAACTCACCACCTGGTGATAAGCAGATGTAAGTAAATACATACATATAAGTAAAATACATACATATAAGTAAAATACATACATAATCATTAACAATAATTGCTTTAATTTTTATCATCGAATGATATCTACATCTGCATCTGTAACTGCAGCTGTCCATAATATTGCATACACATCTAATCAACTCAAGGATTATGTTTTTAGGTATACCATTCTTTGCAAAGAATTTATTCAGGCGTTTGATGATGATGCAAATACAAGAAACAAATCGAGGCTTCTTCTCACGGCTGCGGTTTCTGCATCCTATATAACTGTGGACGCTGGTTATGAAGTAAATGAACTGGGTTCTCTATTAAACTTTATAAACTTGATGGCGTACGATCTGCATGGAATTTGGGATAACATAACCGGGCATCATACAGCCATGGCAGGAGATGGTGGTAAGACATTTACAAAGTTTTCTTTTGTACTTTCAATCCTCATTTAGTAATTATTCATTTAATAAAGTTTTTCTACTGAAAACTTATCATTTTATTTAGCCAATGCAACAAATCGCAATGAGTTTACAGTACCGTATGCCGTTGATTATTGGATCACGCGCGGATTTCCCGCAAACAAAATCGCTCTCGGGTTGGCTACGTACGGTCGAGCTTTTTATTTAAAGCAAAATGATTATAATGGTCTGGGGGCGCCAATTATTAACAGAAGTTGGAACAAAGCTCCTAAAGGTGATTACACTGGGGAAGAAGGTTTTCTTTCTTACTACGAGATCTGCAAGATGACATTAACAGTAGTAAAAAGTAGCATTGTTGATGCTCCTTACGGGTATTTAGATGACAAGTGGATAGGATTTGATGATCAAGCAAGTTTAAAAAAGAAAGTAGACACGCAAATTATTGGTAACTTTTTTTTTTTTTGTGAAATACACATTTAAAAAATCGTGTTAATGGATAAGTTAATTACGTATTCATAAACTTAATTCTTTTAAATTTTAATTATTGTCAACTAAATAACATTTCTTGCAGCTAAAGGTCTTGCAGGTGCAATGTTTTGGTCTCTTGACCTCGATGACTTCAACGGAAACTTTTGTGGTCAAGGTCGTTACCCTTTAATTTCATCTGTTGCTCTGGCTTTACGAGGTTAATCATCTTTACGAGATAAATCATCTTTATCAAGATTAAACGTGAGAATGATATTCCCTCTATTTTTACAAAAAAAAAAATAATTAGTTAATACTATTACTCTGATTGTAATGCTATAAATATATAAATATATTTTTTGGATAAATATATATTTTGAAATTTTTGGTTTTGGTACCTTCTAACATATATCCAATTTAAAAAAAAAAAAAAAAAATGAATATCTGGAGGTGTTTTCAATATATTGAAAAAAATGCATTTTAAAAATCCTCCATCAATACACATTTCAGCCTAATATTTACTTTATACTTTCAAATTAAATTTCAAACTTTTTTTGAGAGAAAGCTTTGTGATTTAATTCGAGCGCTTAAAAAAACTCACTTTTGAAAACTTTCAATTAAAAAAGTAATTAGTTTATAATGATTTTAATTTCTTTCCGGTGATAAACTTTTACTTCCTTTTGGAGATTTCCTTAAACTTTTCTATACGACAAGTTTAAATAAATGAAGCTAAACAAAAAAACGAAAAAAAAAGAAAATAAATAAAAATGTAACAGTTTAAAGCTCTGTAAGAACTTATAGTTTGTTTTTTTTATAATTAAAACTTAAACAATCCGATAGACGTTGATGCTAAAGAAACTATTTTTCTCATAGAATCACTGAATCTTTGTTTATTGCGACCTTCAATCTCTAAATTAATAATACATGACCCAACGCCATGTCAAGCAAATATATATATTTTTTTGATCTGATCCGTTTAAAGCAAATGCAAATGTACGTTTAACAATTGCTTTCAAATGACTTTGTGCAGATAATAACAGCTAAGTTCCTAAACTGGAGTGCAATCCGGATCAAACAATAAAAAATGATTAAAAATATAAGCTTCTTTGCACAGATCAATTTCATCCAGTTCCTAAACAGGAGTGCAAGAAACGTCTTTAAAAGTGTGAAGTATGATATTTCGCACTGAGTAAAAAAAGAAGCCTGGATTAAGAAATTAGATCGAGATCTGTTCTGCTAGTTTTTCCGCGATACGGGAAAAATTTGGGGAACACATGGTCAATTTTGTTTGGAAAAGTTATTTCGATTTAGAATACTCTTTGATCGTTCTTTGAACAGATCGTTTGGTATTTCTTTCAGGTCTCAAATATATGATAAAAACTTTAGGTATAAACATTACCCCCGTCAATGATAGATTTACAAATAACATCAGAAAAGATATTGCAACGGTCTGAGTTTTAAAGTTGCTGCTGCCGTAGTAGATCGGGAAATAGCAAAGTAGAAGTGTGCACGATATTCCTGTAGCGTATGTAATAGCGGAGGTTTCGTTGTAATACGAAGGAAGGTTTCTTGCTTGAAAACATTGGATTAAACAAGATAATAACATAGCACTAATGTAAACTATTTGAACACCGAAATGGGAATCTGTCGAGCACTGAAACGTTCTGGTCATACTTTCATAATTTAAATTTGTCCTAACAGCCGGTGGAAACCTGCTCAAAAATATAATTCCTAAAAGACATTGTGCAATCAGAAACGAAGTTATAATCATTACATCAATTGAGGTTGCAACCATCTTCTCTTTGTTTGATAAACGATGTGTTTTTTTGAAAACAGTGATATATTTTCTGGTTTTAATGAAAATAATCGAAGCATTTGTTGTAAACAAGAACCCAAGTACAATATGTCGAATGGAGCATGATAATAATACCGTTTCCTTTATGTATAACAGTGGAATCAAAATTGAAATCAGCAAATGACTCATAAGTTGAATCATTGAAAGACTAAAATTTGCGGTCTTTACAACGGGAGTTCTTCTGTTAATTATGAATGTCATTTTGATAAAGACAATAAAGAATAAATTAATGACGGACAATATGACGGTCAAATACCCTCCAATATCATTGTATGCCACAAAGTCTACAAAAAAAGGATCGTAGCAATTCGTTTTATTAAACTTAGAAACAAAGAGAGATGGACATTCTTTGCATTCATCTGTTCCGTTGCTTTCTTTGTAAAAGTTTTCAGGGCACGGAATACAAAATCTTCGATACTCCTTCTTTTCATAAGATAAAACACCGAACTTAAGTTTTCCTTCAAATCCTGGCCGGCAGTTCACATGTACAAAATTGGGAGCTTTGTTTTTCGCACGCTCAGTTATATTTAACACTCCTGAGATTGTTTCTACGACGGACGTTTTACGCTCCGCGCTCCAAGTGATTTTTAAAAACACGTGATCAAACTTCCCTGGTTCTTTATAGCGTTTAAATAATTCAAAAAAATTATCGTATGCGTAAAATTTGCAAATAATATTGCTTAGGTTCTCTAGTAATAACCCTTTTAACTTGATTTTTTCGATATTTACTAACATGAAGGCGAAAATATTTTTATATTCTTTTGTGATTAAATCCCAATAAGAGTCCATTACGTGATTGTTGTTTACCAGAAAATTGACACTGAAAATTATGGCTCCAAAATGAACACTCAAGTTTTTGTAAGCATTTAAAAATGCAAGCAAACCAAGCGTTTTATCATCAATGTGAACTTCGTTAAAGATAATAAAAAGATAATCGATGTTTTGGAGCAAACTCAATTCCTTTGCAATAGTGTCCATGTAAGAAACGTTTTCGAAGTCAACAGTATATTCAGTGAGACTTAAGTCGGGATATTTTTTAATCAGTCCTAGAAATTCTTTTGCTTTATCATCTTCTTTTTTTGCGGTTATTCTAATTAGAATGAACTTCGTTATATTTAAATCTTCAATAATAAAATTGAGAAAATTTTTTGGCAAGGGGAGGTAATAATTAGATACTGAATTTTGATGATAAGTGAGTTTGGAGTTGTTAAAATTTATGTCGAAGAGCACAATATTTGAGTAAGGAGTGATAATATTGATAATGAGAGATGTCGAAATTTCGTCGATATTCGTTACTATAATTATATGTTTATTTTGATCGATACTTCTTTGAAACGTGTGACCGATGATTAATTCCAAAACAACTTCTAGTGCTGCGGCATGGTTGCACGAGGAATAAACAAAGTAGCTTCTGTCTGTGTGACGTTTCTCGTCAAACTCAAAAGTTACATTCTGAATATTAGTGCAAGGATTTTCTAAACTATATGTGATGTTCGGCAAAAACCACGAAGAATCAAATTCTTCGAAGATCACTACAAGAGTATGATTAGAATTTGATTGGTTCAGCGCCAAGAAAAGCGAAGGTGAACACGGCAAAGAATCTTGAGCAAAAAAAAATAAAAAACAGATACATTTAATCATTTCAAATACGAAAAATGAAATCTGCTTTATGGAAAACATTAAATGAGATGAACGATCAAAGGGTTCCTTTGAAAAAAGCCAGCTGGGCTTAAAAAGCTCTCAAACAATTGAAACCACTTACGTAACTAATTATGATTAATTTTACTTTCTTAAAACTTTTGCTCAAAAACAAAAGCATATTTCTTTTCTTATTTATAACCTTGAAAGGTTCAATTAAATAAATTGCAAAATTTTATTAAAAATTAAAAAGGTAATATTATTTAGCAATAAAAAAAATTTTTCTAACAAATTTGAAAAAAATTTAGCAAAAACATTTGACGTCAGACAAATTGATGGCAAAAAAGGAGATATATTCTTTTCTTTATCAACAAATAGAAATAAAATGTTATTTTACTTCTTAGGTTAAAAAGTTTAACTCTGTTAAGGTACCGGTAAAATCGATCAAATTTAGTTATAAAGTTCCAGGGGGTAATAATCACGAAAATAATAATTGAAATATATTGCCTCCATTATTCTTACGACTGGTTAGTAGTTACCTCAAATTTTCACGTAATTAAATCAAATAGGTGCTCAGGTCTCGTTCAGTCAAAACAATTGTAAATCCTTCTAAGTAAAAATTATAGCAAAATTTATTTGAAGAATGTTTTAAACTCTGTAATCAAAAATCATCACCTCGGTGAAGATACGTCTCAGATTCTCGTAAAAAGTTACCCCCGATCATTTTTTGTGTTATAAATGTCCTGCAGAGTAAAAAACAACGAACATGTAAGCTTCAGATCAATTTTAAACGTCTGTATAAATTTTCAGTTTATAACATTGATATAAGCTAGTGCATTATTGCGTTTTAAAAATGCATTCCTTTTTTTTTAGCAATATTAAGTTTTAAAACAGGACACCAAACTTTCAAAGAAGAGGTTGAGGGAAAGTATTGCATTTGTATCGCTACGCTTTTTATTATTTTTTTACAGCTCAGGTTTCCTCTTAAGGCAACAAACATCTTGACTGCTTGAGCAATAAAACAGTGCTAAATCAAGAAACACTTTCTAACAACATTCTGATGACCAGATTGACACCTTTGTACGCATATTTTTAAACATATTTGCCCGTTAAAAAGTGCGCACACAAAAGTTTCATTTATGAGTATAAGCGGATAAGATTTTGAAAGTATCTCTGAAAGTTAATGATTACATCTTAGTGTGTCAAAAAATATGGTTGAAGTGCAATGTGCTGTACTTGGAAGCGTTTTTAATCAATGCGAACATTTTGCACACCTCAATAATAACAACAGTAGTTTGCATACTAGACCTACATAATCAATTAGATTTTTATTTCTGATATATATTAATTAATATATCTTTAACCCATTGCGCCTATCCTCTACTTTAGACAACATTACGAAAAGAAATCCTTCCTGAAAAGATTGTAAACCGTGACGCGGTTTAGCATATAGAGCACACTAAGAAGTTTTAGCATATAGAGCACACTAAGAAGAAAGGAAAAACGACAAAATAAACTTTTTTCAATTAAAAACTAAAAATGTTTGTTTGTTGTAAGAGAATTTAAAATTTTTTCGTTTTGAGATTGTTTTTTTTCTTCGATTTCTCTTCAACTGATTTAACATTTTTGGCTTAGTAAGTTCCAAAAATGATATATTCCATATATAATATATATATTCCAAATATGGCATACTTCTTGGCATTTAAGTTGTAACTATGTAATTTCACTCAGTAAAAATAGCATAAAAACGAGTTACAATCACCCGTTAATGCGCTATGACCATTTTTCGGAACAGGTTTTATCAATATCAATCAATCAGTCAATATATTTCGTGTTACGGATGTTACAAAAAAAACACAGGTCATTGTAAATAGTAACTCACTAATAAAATGCAATGACCTAAATAAGATAAAGAAAAGACAAAAGAAAAACATAAGAAATAAACTAGTCACATAGTAAAAGTAGAACTTAACAAAAATTTATAAATAACACTTATAAAACAGACTTTTAAAAGAGTTAAAATATAGGTCAAATAGTTATTATAATATATTCACATATACATATATATATATACACATATACACAAATGAGAAATTATAAAATGTACATAAACATAAAGAAAAAAGTTATCAAGTATAGTTAGTTAAAAAAGTTATAAAGGTAATGAATAAAGTTAAGCGTAACTTTTTAGGTAGAAATGATGCAGTGACTTTAAGAACAGATTCTTGGATCTAAGGATAAAATCTGTTTTTAGGGTGTACGGAAGGGTGTTTCAAGAAAGGATACACTGATATGTAATGGAACTTATTCCATGTTTAGTTGTCTGTTTTTGTGGGATGGTTAAGTTGTTAAAAGTGACTGATCTTAAGTTTAATATCTCATTATGTTATTGGTGTCCTTTAATTGTTTAATTTGATAATAAAATGTACAATTACAAAATGATAAAATATCCAGTTGTAAAATTTTAAAATAAAACATGACCACAAATATGACTTTAATGAAAGCTTATGGTTACAAGCATTATCAGCTCGTAAAATTATTTAGCTTAAAAAAATAGTTTAAAATTAACGTCAGCAGTTGAATGGCTTCTTTCTTTTTTTTTTTTTTTTATCTTTTATGTAAAAATGTCAAAAATGGAGTCCAAAGTTTACTTTTAACAAATTGGCCCTTATCGAGATTAACACCGTCGTTTAGAAAGGAACATTGGTGCCTCTCTATCCATGTATCTCAAGAGCCTCACAGACCTTCCGATCAAATTTTTTTGTCTTTACTTTAAAAGTTTTAGTTTTTTCCCAGTTTATTTCTTCCGAGCAAGACTTACTATGCGTGGCTATTGCAAGACTGATGAAGTTTGCCCTCGTTTAAGCTTTTTTGATGTTGTTGGGTTCGTGTTCTAGTTTGTAACTTTTTTTTCGAGCGATACAAAATTTTCTAAAATTAATTATAACGACTTGATGTCCCAAACTGATCAAAACAACTTCGGCTTATTTGTAAAACCTCTTAGTCCGTTTTTTGTAAGAAGTTGACATGAAATTCAAAGAATTGACCAATCAGAATTTGTCCCTAGCGTCGAAAATAGGAAGGTTTATTTTGACTGAGAGTTTTTGTCGCCTGAAAAATTTTGTGAACTGGATACACGTTTCACAATTAGGTTGACGACAAGTAGTTGTTTAGCCTTCTTAACACAGCCCGTAAATACATAACATCAATTAATGATAACTAAAAACTGCAATAATCTGATGAAATTGTAGATATGATGAAATAGGAGTTTTTCTGACGAAATTTGTATGCAACAAAATCCTACTATTATTAAGTCATTTTTATAAATATATACATATATATATTTTCATGAATTTGTCGAGGTGATTAGTATCTTTTTATACTTTTAAAGTCTGTAGAGTAAAGCATTCATTCTCTATTGTTTTTCTGTCTTGCATCTTTTTAAAAAGAATTGAAGTAGGTATCTCTGGGTCTTTTCAGGTTGGTTTGTAATGCTTCCATGAAAGAAGTATGTATGTAAAGTAGTAAAGTATATACATAATCTAACATTACAGTAGTATCTTATTTGAAAAACCAAATATCCTATTTCTAATTTTTATATAAATCTTTTTTATTATCCTCTATATTTATAATATTTTTAAAGAAAAATATACTAATACCAAACAATGTCTTGCAATAATATTGATGATTGTAATCTTTTTGCTCCTGACGAAGAAGGTTCAGAAGACATCTATGAATCAGAAAAGAAAAAGCAAGATGGCCTTGATTTAAATTTAAAGGTAAATCCTAATATTTTTATTTTTAAAAATGTAAAAGAAATGTGTGTTTGCTTTCATATGAATGTGTTTGTGTCACAATTAGTAGTGTTGATTAAATATATAGATCAAAAACTAAAATTGTTTAGTTTCTCCAATTTAAGTACTTACACTTCTCTAATATTTAGACTTCACTGATAAGCCCAAGTGCTATTCAATACGATGCTATCTTATCCAAAGTGCAAGAATTACTTTTAGAGGGTCATGGCGAAGCAATTTATGAAGTAGGTGTTGGAGGTACTTGAAAAATGTTTAAAAAAGTTCTATTTTGTATTCAAACGAAAAATTTTTTGAAAAATTTTTTTTTTTAGCTAGACATATAAAAATCCTCAAACTGTCAATCTTTTGATATGTTTTTACATTCTTTAGATAGCAATGATTGTGGACTGAATGAAGAAGATTTAAAAGCATCTATAGCTACTATTCAGAGTATTTGTGCACAGCTTAATTGTGATTGTAACCTTCTAAGAGAAAAAAATGTTGAGAAGGGGAAGATTGCTGAGTTTCTTCTAAGAAAGAAAATAATTGAGGAAGACTTTTTTGAAGTGAGGTAAAATTCTACTTTTTGTCATATGTGTGTGTGTGTGTTTGTGTGTGTGTGTGTGTGTGTGTGTGTGTGTGTGTGTGTGTGTATATGTGTTAAATCACACATATGCAACAATTGCTGTTGCTAGAGCCTTAGGTTGTTAACAAAAGAAAAAATTAACTTTCTCAGTAGTTGTATTATGCAAGTTGTTAGGGGCAAAAATTGTTACATTATTTATATGGTTAAGTATATGAGTAAGTTTTTCCTAATTATCAAAATAGAGTTCTCAGATTTTTCTATTTTTTGACTACTTTATATTAGTCTTTTTTCTTTTTCTTTTTCTTTTTTTTGTAATAATTTCCTCTATTAATTAAAAAAACAAAAAACTAACTTTTATTTTACCCATAAACAATTGATTTAACAACTCCCTAGCAATTCCCTATTAACTCACTGCTCTGCATTATCAGATCAGTTTTATAACTAAGATACTCGGTTAATTAGCACCAGAAGGAAGTTTTTAAACTAGTTATTTGAATTGCTTGTCCTATTGCTTTTTTTTTTTTTACATATTTCAAAAATCCTCGGCTCCTCTGGATAAAATTGATTAATTACAATCAAATTATACAATACAAATTAGCAATTTAGAGGTAATTTGAAGTTCTTGTGTTGCTAAAAAATAGTGACTAGTTAAAATATAATAAGCAAAGCAAAGCAACCAAATATTTTCTCATTACTTTTATAACTGCAACATTTAATTACTAATAATTTTTAGTATAAATTTTTGTTTAGTTCTTAGGTTTTTTGAGTTCTAAGGTTCTAAAATAAAAGTTAAAGGAAATTTTTTAATTTTAAAAAACCTCACTCCAGTAGATTAAAGTCATAATTTTTATTAGAAGGAGAATGTTAATTATAGCAAGACACATTTAAATGTTTCTTTCTGTGTTTTTGGTAAACTTTGTATGTGTGTCTTCATATAAAAGTACAAAAAATGTATTTTTACCTGAAGACATAAAATTTAACAAATTTAACATTTATATTTATATAATTTAAACTTAAACTTTTTTATAGCATATATATTTTAAGTCATAGCTTCAAATGAATTATCTTATAAGTTTTAATATTGAAAAGAATTTTTTTTTTTCTGAAGAGTTTCTGCTGAGAAGTTTAGCTAATGTATTAAGGGAACTAAAAGCTAGAAAGTTTATAACGTTTAATGAAATGAGTAATTTTAATGAAAAAGTTTATGATGTTAGTAATTAGTATATGATGTTGATAATAAGCATTACTCAACTTTTTTAAACTAAAAACCAAAGTATATGTAACTCATAATTTAAAATGTTCATATGTTTTGTAATGTAATTAAAATTTTAAATAATGTTATATATTAAATTCATTAATTGCATGTATTAACATGTAATGTAAGTAACATGCAATTTATGGCAATAACCATTTATTTAAAAATTATTAAGTTTTACTTAGAAAATAAAGTTTTCTGCCAACTTTTAGAGTAGCTGTTGTGGGAAATGTTGATGCTGGTAAAAGCACCCTTCTAGGTGTTCTTACTCATAGCTTGCTTGATGATGGCCGAGGAACAGCACGATTAAAATTATTTAGACATAAACATGAAGCGGAGACAGGGCGAACAAGCAGTGTAGGGAATGATATCCTTGGATTTGATAGCAAAGGAGTAATTGTTAACAAACCAGATCCTCATAGTAAGTTTGTTAATCAAAATTAGTAAATTTATTGCATTTTTATTTTAATGTTAATGCTTTTTTTTATATTACTATAATTATTACTAATAGATTTCTTCTAGTAAAAACTTTTTGTCATTGATTTTGGTTTCCATCAGAACTTAACAAACTTATCAAAATCAGGCAATTTTTGATATTTTTGCCTAAAAAATTTTAAAAATTGTCTGATTTTAACAAGTTTGATTTTGATTGTGAAATTCAAAAGTATTTAGTGGTGATTTTCTTGTTATTTTCTGGTAGTAGTTCTTTTGGCAAAAACCTTTACAAAGACTTTTCAGTTCTGAGCACATGAACTATTACTCAGCATTTTATTTTTACTTTTATATGAATTTATCCCATATATTTTTTCATGCATTTTGTAGATTGAACTTTGTTGATTCTTGCACATTATTTATCATAAATTTGTGTATATATTTATTTGTACATATTGTATTTCTATATATATATATAATATGTATATATAATATTTTTATATAT
The DNA here is from genome assembly GCF_058129835.1 of Hydra viridissima. Lineage (NCBI taxonomy): Eukaryota > Metazoa > Cnidaria > Hydrozoa > Anthoathecata > Hydridae > Hydra > Hydra viridissima. The sequence goes on along the minus strand of NW_028324313.1, from coordinate 399,749 downwards.
AATATTTATTTTCTTATGCATTTTACTTATTCATACAGTTCACTATAAATTTTATATATGTTTTAGGAGAACTTAAAAATACATTTATTCATTTAACTTATTGTTAAAGATATTCTTTACTTTCTAGGTGGAGCATTAGACTGGGTGCAAATATGCAGAGAATCTTCTAAAGTATTAACATTTATTGACCTTGCTGGACATGAAAAATACCTTAAAACCACAGTCTTTGGAATGACTGGTCATGCACCAGATTTTTGTATGTTGATGATTGGTGCAAATGCTGGAATTGTTGGAATGACAAAAGGTTTTTGATTCATTTATTTTTTTTATATTTCCCATACTTCAATTGTTTAGAGTTCCATACTTTAGTCAACAGATGATTTACTTCCTCTTTATTTCCAATTTTAATTTTGTCATGTGAATGATAAAAACAAACAAACAAAAAAAACTTTTTCCCTTTTGGAAGAAAAATTTTATAGGATTAAGTTTAGGGATAAAGTTTGGTAATATAAATGTAAAAAAGAATCAAAAAATAAAAAAGGAAAAATTTCTTCACTCAGCACCTATAAAATCTGTTACTGCAAGTTCATTTATGGAGATAAAAACTTCTCAATGTTGATATTTTATACTTATTTTAATGGAGAGAAATAAGAAAATGAAGTTTCTTTTTTTAAAATTTAGAACACTTGGGATTAGCTTTGGCTCTCAATGTGCCTGTCTTTGTTGTTGTCACCAAAATTGATATGTGCCCAACAAACATACTTCAAGAAACAATGAAGTTGCTCATGCGGATATTAAAGTCTCCCGGTTGTCGCAAAATCCCCGTAATTGTTTCTAACCAAGATGATGTTGTTGTATCTTCAACTAATTTCACTTCTGAAAGGTTTATTTGTCAATTTATTTTAGCTTCAATTCATCACTTATACAAATTACATTTTGTAATTTTGCTAAATCAAAACAAAGATGTTAATTTTGAAATGGTAGACCTTTTGTTACTTTCAACTATAAAATCCCTGAGTTTAAATTATGTTCCTTATGTGCCACAATTTTTTGCAATGTGTACAGTGAACCTATAGTTAAAAGAAAGACTTTTAAAATTCTGCAAAAGTGTTAAAGCCAATATTACTTTTTAGAATTTGTCCAATTTTCCAAGTTTCAAATGTCACAGGAGAAAATCTTGACTTGTTAAAAAGCTTCTTAAACTTACTGTCAATACGAGGAGACTATGCTCTAGACAAACCACCTATTTTTCAGATTGACGATACCTACTCTGTGCCAGTGAGTTAAAGTTTTTCATACTTGCTTAGTTTTTAAAACATTTCAGTTCATTTCATTTTTTAATATCTAAGTTTAAACATATGTGCTAAGGGCGTTAAAATTTTTTCTTGTAATAGGGTGTTGGAACAGTTGTTTCAGGTACAACATTACAAGGTTTGATTAGAATAAATGATACTCTTTTGCTCGGTCCGGATGGTGTTGGTGCTTTTCAACCTGTTCCTATCAAGAGTATACATAGAAAACGACTCCCTGTTAAAGAAGTGAAAGCTGGGCAAACTGCATCATTTGCTCTTAAAAAGGTTGTTAAAAAGAAATCATTAACATAATAAATGAGAGATTTGCATTTTATAGAATTTTTTTAAAATTTACTCAAGTTTTAATTTCATTTTATCAAATTTTATATATTTATTTAGATTAAACGTCAAGATATACGAAAAGGAATGGTTTTAATTTCTCGAGATCTAAAAGTAACTGCGACTTGGGAATTCGATGCAGACGTGCTCGTTCTTCACCACCCGACTACAATAAGCGCTCGATATCAAGCTATGGGTAAAAAAAACTTAAATATTAGTACAAATTTTTGTTACCGTTTTTGTTGGTGAATGAAATAACAGCCTAATTTTGGTGTTTAAAACTTTACATTCAATGACTTTAATTAAACGAGACTGATGAAAAAGTTGTATTTTTTATTTATTTTGTATTCTTAGTAACAGTTCTTTATCATTTTTATTAACTGGAAATATTTTGTAGTTCATTGCGGAAGTTTAAGACAAACAGCAACCATTGTTTCTATGGACAAAGAGCATCTTCGAACTGGAGACAAAGCAACGTGTCGTTTTCGGTAGTTTATTATTTCTGCAATTTTTTACGATATTTCTACGATTTTTATGATATTTCTACGATTAGTATGTTTTAAATTTAGATGCTCTTAGCAAAGAATAAGATTCTTTTTGGCGTAGCTATTTTTACTATTGCTAACGTCAGCATGATATCTTAGCGTATTTATTTAACTTATACATATCATCTTTAGTTTCATAAAAGGTCCAGAATTTATACAGAAAGGCACAAAAATGATTTTCCGCGAAGGTCGCACTAAAGCCGTTGGAACCATAACTAATCTTTATGGAGATATCGAAGGCAAAGCAACTCACAACACTCGTATGAGCAAGCAAAACAAAGCTCTTATGCATCATCGAGCGCAGGCTGCCAATAGAAAAACTATAAATAACAAACCAATCTTTAACATCGAGAAAAGTGACACTTGACAGCAGTTTAAAAGATTTTTTCGAAGTATTTCAGATGCACTGTCATATTTCAACAAGATTTATTAATGAGGTGTTGGAAATTCTAAAAGAATTTTTTGATAAAATCGCTTACGTCAGTGAGGATTCTTGCTATTGGCTTTGCATCAGCAAGCATTGGTGCTGGTGCAAAACGGTTGGATATATTAGCAAACAGCACAAACAGAAGACAAATTTTTGAATCCACATAGCTACTTAAACTTTAAAACTCTTTTGTTTTATTTATAGATAATATATGTACCATATTTTTTATGCAACATATTTTAAAGAGCATTCTTGCTTATATCTAAGTGCTAGCGGATGAATGGCATCCATTTTGATGTAATGTAAGTTTATAGCGGTAAAGCAAATTAATCACATTAAAGTTCCTAAATGGTGATGGAATGTTGAAAAAAAAAAACTTCTTTTATTTGCTGGTGTAGCGATTTAATAAAATGCTGTGAGAAGTTACCAATAGATTATCTAACCACTATTATCTTAGAAGGCTTAATCACTCGAAAATGATCCTCATGGATTTGAAGAGATCGAAAAAATGTTCTTCCGCAATTTTTTTATTTAAGATCTTTTACCCGTTCATAGTATTTTATCGTTAGTAAGAAGGGAGTCTTATACTAAGGGAAAAAACGTTATATGTTAATAAAAAGCAATGTCTGTCTGTTTGTTTGTTCTTTATAGAAATCCAGACAAATGAACCAATTTGCACCAAATTTTGCACATAGGCCTACTTGTTCCCAGGAAATGTTTTAGGACAGGTTTGGACTTTCCCGGACTCCATGTTCAGGGTGTTTATGTAGTGCCATGTAGTGACCTTCCCGGACTCAATGTTCTGGGTGTTTATGTAGAGAGCATCCCCAGCCTGCATCTCCTGATCTAAGCAAGATAGGAATTTCCATAAAATAAGTCATCAAGAATGCCCGAAATTCACTCCACAAAATTCAATACGCAGCCCCTCTGGCCACGCTTTGGTCTCCTGCAAGGAGGTGAAGTTGGAGTTCATCAGCTCTATAGGGTCCTTAAAGAACACAATATTAGTCCTATTCGCCCTTGGAGGACACAATACCCATGAAATGAAATCTCTCTTGAATAAGAGCATGTTAGGTTTGTAAGTGCTTAAAAATAATCAAAGAAAAAAAAATTCAAAACCAAAAAAAGTTCAAAAACCAAAACGTAGAAAACAAAAATAAAAAAAGTAAACTTTTGTAAAAAAAAAAAGTTCTTTTTTTTTTTTTATGACTCACAATTTATTTTTTAGATGGTATTTTCTTACTTAAGAGATCTGTAGGGTATCAAAAAGGAATACCACAGCCTCGGCTCATTTTCTTCCGCTTTGGATCCCTTCCTCGAAGTTAGCGCTATTGATGTTTTTTACTATTTATTTTCTCAAAGATCAACGATTTCTCTTAAAGAATCAGAAAATAGGGAAGTTAAAGGCCGAAATTTTTTTTATGAAGTAGATAAAATAATACTCTGATGATCCTAACTTTCGCGTTAATTTGTCCGGCTGCTGCTGCTAAAAAATTATCGTATGTCTCTCACTCAATTACAATTTATATTTTTCCTTCTCTGAACAAATAATTTTTTATAAAAATCATCATAAGACTCTTTGAGGTCATGTTACCCCACTTTTTGTTTACTTGCGTGGTGGTTTACAATTCATCAGGTTAGAATTATTTTGTTCTATCTCCCATTTTAAACGTTGAAAGAAAGTTTTAGATTTTTTTCTATAAGTAAAGATTACTTAAAATTTTACAATTACTTTTTTAAAAAGTAACTTATTTTTAAAATAATTTATGTTTATAGAAACTATTTAGGAAAAAAAAATTTAAATATAAAATGTATTTTAAAAGTGATCAATACTTAGTAAAATTAAAAATTCATTTTCTCCCAACGTTTAAAATGGGAGATAGAACAGAATAATTCTAACCTGACGAATTCTCGTCTAGCAGACGTAAATCTTCATAGATAAACTCTAATGAAAATTTCTAATAAAATGATTCAAATATTGAAATTAGGTCTAGTTGATAATATAAAAGTTTTTTCATGCTATTACAACTTTGTTCCGGCTGTTTTTATTCACTTTACATTTTTTCAGCGTAATTGTTAGCTTTACCAACCGACACCTCGGCTCGATACCATTTTTACTGCAACTTTTATACTTTAGACCCAGAAGATATTGTGTTTAATACAACAAGTACTTATAGTTAGTTGCGTTCGAATCTTTTTGAAACTTACAGTTTTTCAAAAAATCTGTGGCGAGGCACGACTTTTCAGCTATACAGAAAAATTGAAATTGCCTTGATGCTGCTTTTTTTTTTAGAAAAAATTCATTTGTTCCTCGGGGTATCAAAATTTATTTAAGCAATGTGCCCTATCCCAAACCATAACCCTAACTGCCTAAATTTTCTACTTTTGTTGGAACTGCTCTTAGAATAGAATCTCTTTTTCTTAAAGTTTACACTTTTACTCAACAATCTTTGCTTCTTTTTCTCTTAAAATATCCGAAATCTTTTCATCTTTTTCTCAACAGTATTTCAACCTTCCTTTTTCTTTTTTTTTTTTTTGATCAGGTGTAAACCAGGTATTGCTCAGTTATTGTTCTTGCATAGACAATGGTTTTTATCAAGCATCTTCATTTAGTGTTTTGATTTCATCCTCCAAATGTTTAATGGGTCTTTGATCAGGCTTTGGCTGCTATTTCTTGATTTATTTAACGTTTGTCTCTGATCTTGACTCGTCAGTAAAACACTTAAAGTAGCAACAAATTTGTTTTGAATCTTTCAAATATCAATTTATTGATGAAAATATATTTGAATTTCTAAATTTCTTTTCAATTAAGAAAACAAATTCCAGCTTCAAATGTGTGGCTGCTTTATCTTTCAAGCAGATGCACAGGTGTGCCCACTAAGTGTTTCGACATGGACTTTTAATTTCTCAATTAATTTGTTCGTTTTTCTTTCTCGCAACCGGCCTTGAATCGCTTAAGACGACACTAAAATATATTTAGATCAAATCAAGTGTGACCAGTTTGTTTTTTTATAAATATTAATGATATTGATACAGTTATTAGTAAAAGACAACAACAACAATTCAACAAATCAATACAGTTTGTGTAGTATTTTTGAAATAATATTTACTATGTTATGTTTATCTTATTTGAAAACATTAAGATTAAAATGGACACTCAAAAATAGAACACAACAAGCTTTTTTAGAAAATGTTACATAAATTTAGACGCTAATATAACTACGTTGAATACGCATCAACAACCGTTGTATAAAAGAAAAGAAAACAAGAAAAACAAGTAATGGTCACACAGATAAAAAAAAAACCCGTCTGCCTTTTTTCAAAACTTTTCCCTTCCCTCCAACCATTGGAATAATTTAATATGATTTGGGGGGGGGGGGGGTACTTTTGATGTTCTGATGTCGTGATCACGCAATTCTTTTCCGACAAATCCAACTCTTTATTACTTGCTACTTTGTACTCTTGAACAACCACGTGTATCTAACGTAAACAACATTCTTGATAGTATTTACCACAATCAATCAAGCGCCTCACATGAGTGTTAACATTGAACTGAGAATTACATGTTTGCCGTTAAAAAAAAAAAAAACAATCACCTGGAAACTTATCTATATAGTAAATATATACATGTTCAAATATACCAAGTTGGTTTTAACCTATATAAGAAAATGATATTTAAAAATGCAATACACTTACAAAATTTTAAAACTTTTTTACCAACATTACGATAGTTTGAGTACTTTCACTTCAGACTCTCTTATTGCTACGATTGGTAGTAAGGTGATAAGTACATGACGGTTAAGAAAAAGTAATCAGAAATACTTTACATCTGTCCTTGGTTGCTGTAAACAGAAATTGTGTAATGGAAAATGTCTTGCTTAAAAGTCTAGACACCTTGTGCTTCAGTTTAGGCACGTTGAAAAAACAGAGCGCATAACGATGACCTCCAAATTAGAATATTAACACGTATTTGAAGTTCTTTTTTTATACCTTTTTTCAGGTAAATCCTAATTTTATAAGTAGTTGAATTATCAGAATTTTTTATTTCACAGTTTTGCACATTACTTGCTCTGTAAATTGCAGCCTCAAAAGTTGCTTGATTAACTGCACTTTTAAGATCCTACATTTTTTCCTCATCAAAATACAGTACTTATAGCAACAGATCTTTAATTAAGTATATTTCAAAAAAATGATTTCTAAAGTGGCAGATGTCTATACCAGGTGCTTTGCGGTAATAACAGTTTTCATGCGTTAAAAACAGAAATTTCTCTTTGTTTGCCAATACACTGAGCATATAACAAGTTATCATAGGTCATAATTTTGCTGAAGCCTTTTTTACCGTCCTCAGTATATTCTATTATACAATAAAGCTCAATAAACTCTTGACTAGTGTGCAATCGTTAGCACTCTTTTGTTCATTACGTTTATAAAATACAAATAATACTCTTTTACTCAAAATTTTGCGTTCGATATTTTTTTTTATCAATTACTCCTCTTTTTCTTCTTCTTTTTCTATACGAATATCTCTTGTTCTTTTAATCTTCTGGTTATTCTTCTTTAATCAATATTTCTTCTGATTTCTTTTTAATTCTTTACTTCTTCTGATTATCAAAAGCTTCTTCTTCTTTTTCTCTTTTATTCACTTATAAAACTACTTGCTCATCAAAGTAAATTTTCAATCACAAAAATCCTCTCCTTCTTTTATTCTTCTTAAAAACTTTCATAAAGCACTCTTTTATTTCTCTTTAAAACTCCATCTTCCATCCTCTCGTACACCTTCTCTTCTCCTCCTCTCGTAAAACTCTTTTCTTTTTTTTTTGAGCTTTACCAGTTTTTGCTTGTTTTTCAATGGCGATGCCATCTCATTTATTCATATGACAGGTCGATGAGTCTTCGTGTTTATGTCCATTCGTGTTACTTAAGCTAAAATAAAAAAACGTTGCTCGTTTCAATAAAGAAAAAACAAACTGCAGGGAAGATGTGGAACTTTAAATTCATGAAAGATAATCCTTGTTTATCTTTGCAAACTCCAGAAGCAACATCAACGTCAAGGGCCAGGAATCTCAATATAGAATGTGTTTATAGATTCTTTAATAAGTAGGAATCTATATACTTATACTACATTCATCTATAAAAATGAATAAATGTTCACTACTAATCAATTATTTGACATTTGATGAAAAAGGTCCACAAGCCAATCAAAAGTATTGCTGAGCCATGTAAGTATCAAGTTGGTTCAATTACAAGAGGAGAATGAGATTTGAACACATCTCTTGCGTGTTTTATGAATGCTGCTGGTGAATCATACCTACTCTGAGAATATTTAAACGCAGGATGAAAGATTTCTCAACGAAAAGAGCACAAGTAGATTACAATATTTGGATGCTCAAAAAACGGATAGATAATGTCAGAAGATTTTGTTCAACGGTAGTACAAAGGTGGAGAAGATTTTGTTCAACGGTAGCACAAAGGTGGAGAAGATTTTTGTTCAACGGTAGTACAAAGGTGGAGAAGATTTTTGTTCAACGGTGGCACAAAGGTGGAGAAGAGTAACAAAAAAACTTTAATTAGGACATAAGTTTTTAATAACACATAGTTTTTTAAATATGATAAATCCTAAATATTAAACGGATTCTTTCTTGTTCAGTAAAATTAAAAATAACAAGAAAAAAAAAATTGATAAATGTAGCAACGTTGCTAATTCGAAGGTTGAAAAACCGACCTTTAAGTTTAAGGTTTAAATTCATTCAGACAAAATTCTTCATTTGAACGTGCAAAACACTTTATTATGAAGCTGTTTTAGTAAATTCTTATTTTTTCTATATTATTATTCTTATTCTATATTATTCTTATTATATCTAAAACTGCTGTCAACCGGTTGTCATTGAGATATCGCACACCCGTATATTTTTTAACACAGCATTTCTTAAAAAACACTGAAGTATGACTATTAAAAAAAATTTGGAAAAAACGGCTTCCGTGCTTTTGTATTTATCCCCGGACCCGTTGTATAAGCAGTACTCCACCACAACTGCAGGAGCATCAAGAAATTAAACTTTTAGCTCGTAAATAGGGGAAAGGTGCCTATGATGGCATACTTAACTTTAACGTTTCTCTGAGTCATTACCTGAAAACTTAAAAAATAATTTTTGACATAGGTGTATTCCCTCTAGCATGCAGAATAATAATGAACCTCAGAATTTTTACTATTTTGCTTTTTTATAAGTTTATACCAATAAAAAAAAAAATACAAGTATGCAATCATAGGCAACTAACTGCTCCTATGATGGCACACTTTAAAGAAATTAGATAAACAAGATTTTTTTTGTTTTTTATTAATGGAAACACAACTTATCAAAAAAAGAAAATCAAAAATAAATATTTTGTCTATAAGCATAAGTTCACATATAATTTTTTTTCTACTTCTCTTTATGCCTGTATCAGATTCGAAACCCATTACATTATTACTTCCTTTAATCTCCTCACTGCAGTATTTTTCTTCAACAGTCGTCTTTCTTTTTGTTTTTCTAGCAAATTTTTCCTTTTCTTTGTTATCTTTTTCTTTTCCCTTATCTTTTAATTCTTGGATATCCGGTGTGGTATTCAGAGGTCCAGTTTTTCCACATTTTCATGCCCTTTTCAATTTAATTTTAGGGATTGCTAAAGGCACTGGACACAACTTTGTATATTAGATCTTATCCTTTCGTTGAAACAGAAGATCCAATGCATGTAGAAGCTTCTGATGGGGGAGATCTCATTTCCAAATGTGTTGGTTTCTCAAACTCTTGTATTTCATCTTTTTGTTAGCCTGATCACCTTTTTATGCGCATTAAAATTTATTTCAGGCATTTTTTTCAACTCATTTTGCAGACTTTCCTATGATGGCAACTTCTCGGTATGCCATCATAGGAAAGAGTCACCATATTTATTAAAACAAGCTGTGTCTACCTTATTCTACACATAGCATTAAAATAAGTATACTAATAAATGTACAAAGCCTGCAGATGAAATGCATAAAAATTTCACTTCTGTATGATGTATAATAAAATTGTAATCCTAAATATATGAGGGCATTAAAACTACAACACTACATGCGTAAATTTATGTTTGTTGATTACAAAAGCATTATTTACGACAGACGGACGAATTTTCACCAGAAGTAATGAATTACTAATATACACATGTTGTTCTAATTACTTATACACCAAAACCAATATTTTTGGAAATATGACCAGTATGCCATCATAGGCGCTATGCCATCATAGGCACCTTTCCCCTACTTTGGTAGTATTAAGGTGGTACACCAGGGAAAAAATGAAACTGTGAAATATTATATAAAATGTATCTTTTTGATGAAAACTTGTTTTAATAAAGTGTTATAATTATTTTTATTTAAAAAGATAAATTTTAAAACTTATTAAAAATGCATAATGGCGGGAAAAAGAACAACAAAGGCTGTATTTCAAAACATAATACAGCGGTGGCCAAAAATTAAAGACCCCTCTTTTTTTTTTCAAAATTTATTTTTAACCTTAGTATAATTTTATTTTTGGAAAAAGGTATCAAAAAAAGAAAAACATTTTTAGAAAGAATTTTTATTGTATTTTATATTTATCATAAAAGAATTTATAATTTTTTTACAAAATAATGTTAAAAAACTAAAAAACTGACTAGTAAAAAATATAAATGGGAAAAAAAATTGGACAAAATTTTAAGACCAGTTTCAAAAATATTTCAAAAAGCAATAAAAAAATAATTTAGAAACGTGTTATTCCTCCATTTGTTTTCAAGCACTCTTGTACTCGTTCTGGCATTGAATTCATTAAACTTTTGATTGCTTCATCAGGCACATTTTTCAAATGATGAGAGATAGAAGATTTCAAATCTTCCAAATTGTAAAGTTGTTCTTTACCAAGCTTTTGATCAAGCCACGACCATAAATTCTCTATTGGATTCAAGTCTGGACTATTGGCAGGCCATGGAAGCACTTGAATTTTATTAGAATTGAACCAATCGCTAACAACATGCGCTTTATGACACGACGCATTATCTTGCTGGAAAATAAATCCATCTTGCAACTGCCATAAATCAATGCTAGGAATAAGCGATTTTTCCAAAATTTCGATCTACCTTTCTTTGTTGAGTCTACCATCGAATAAATGAAAAACGCCAACTCCACAGGCACTCATACAGGCTCAAATGCCTATTGAACCACTGCCTTGTTTTGTTCGTTTCAAAATGCATGATTCATCAAACCGTTCGCTTGGAAGTCTACGCAACATTACGCAACCTTTTCTGTTGTCTACCTCAACGTTCATTTCATCACTAAAGACCACACGGCTCCACTGATCTGTTGACAAATTTTTATGTAGTTTGCACCACTCTTTCCTTGCAAATATTTGTTTTTTATTTAAGCGTGGTTTTTTTGCAGCAGCACGCCATAAATAACTTAAATTGTGGAGGACCCTTCGCACAGTTCTAGGGCTTGCTTTCAGACCATTTGACAGTGTCCATTTCGTAGACAAGTCTGTAGATGATGCTTGTCTGTTTTCTTTCATAAATCTCACTAACGAGCGAACATCACGGTCATTTGAAATTTTATTGCGTGCAGTCCTATGACGATCATTAATTGACCGGGTCTCTTTGTATCGTTGAATTATGTTAATAATGCAAGAGTGAGACCTTCCGAGCTTTTCTGCTATTTGTCTGATGCTATAGCCTTCTTCTTTTAATACAAGAGCCGCGTATCTGTCTTTTTCTTCGATCTTTGCAGGCATTTTTGCAATATTTTTATATCCTTATTGCAATTCAAAAAATAAATGTTTATTTGATATCAAAACTCAGGTTTCGACATTTTATTTTATAGCCAACGTAATAAGCAATTAAGATAGTTAAAAAAAAAAAAAGGATTATTATCTTTAATAAGTGCAAATTAAAGATTTGAAAGTGGTCGTTAAATTTTGTCCAACTTATTTAAAGAAAATTTATAAGTACTCACCAGTTTTTTAATAAGTTAAACGCTATTTAAATAGAATTAGATTAAAAAAATTATACCACTTTAATCCGTATGTTTTAATTAACAAGATATTAAAAAAAAAATTTAATACGTCAATTAGAATCTTCTTAATTTTGATTTAAAGATTAAGAAACCAACTAAAAAATGAGTGGTCTTTAATTTTTGGCCACCGCTGTATCTTTATCTAGTGAAAAGATTATGGATTAAAAATCGATACAGTTATAAAACAACTTATTATATACCGTTTAACATGCATTTTTAAATTTTTTGAAAATTACTCTTTTCATCACGAATTTGCTAAAAAAATTGAAAATTTTTGACTTCCTCTATAGATTTATAGCAATAACTTTTTATCTAACCAAATCAAAGAAAAACCCATGGGTCAACCGGAGCATCAATATTAAATAAACATTTCCTGAAAATTTCAGCTCATAAACATAAACTGTACTTAAGTTATCATGTTTTGAATTTTAAAAAACCCTAAAAAAACATTTATGCAAAAAAAACAAGAAATAAAAAAGAATAGATCATTTTGAAGTGTTAAAACTACTAAAAACCACCAGCTACATAAAATTCTTTTTTCTTATCCTGTTCAGCATCACAGGAAACCATTTTATTTGATCTTAAAGATTTTCTCCTACTTTTTCCTTCATTATTCGAGCTGTCATAACATCTTGGCTAACTATTTGAAACCCATTCAGTGTCAAACAATTTAAGTTCATGCATCGAGAAAACGATTTCATAGAACTAAATCCACAACCAATTTCTCGAAAACCAATAACTGCACGCATATTTACTTCAAAAGCTTTTTTTTTTACTTTTTTCTGGTTTATTTTTTGATAAAACTCTTAGTGAGGTGTAAGTACACGTAGACCAGCCACAAGCTGAGCAGTTCATATTGAGTAAATGAGGAAAACCCATTCTGTGCCTTAATCTATCTTCAATTAAAAGAGGAGAATAACAGCACTGACAAACTGTTTTTGAAATCAAACTTTTTAATATGGTAAAGTTAATCAAAACGAAATAGTTATCAATTTGTTTATCATCAAAACTTTCAATACTATTGTCAGTAACAAGTTTCTTAGCACTGAGGACCAGTTGGAACAACTGATGAAGATGGAGATATTAAAGGCTGAACAGTAGAATAATTTTTATTAGGATGACATCCATTCCATTTTCTTTTAACTTTTCTAGATAAATTTTTTTTACTTGACATCTTAACAAAAAAAAATCAAATAAGCAACAAGAATGTTTGTGCTCTGTTTAATAAGGTTTGTGACTTCTATCAATGCAGTTTAGACCGGGAAAACAAGAGCAATTCTTTCTTGATGACTTAATGCTTTCATCTCAAAATTGCTATTGAAAAAACAAGTCCGAAATCACTTCCAAAACAAGTTTAAAACTTGTTGCTATGAGGTTGCTAGGGAGTTTTATATGATAGTAGGGCTCAAGTAGGGCAAAGTTAAGCTATATATTTAAACAAGTATGTCGAAAGTTTTTTTTAAAAGTCAACTTAAAGGGTCAATCTTTCATAAAATTAAAACAAATAAAAAAATCAAAAAATTTTTTTATTTGTCATTTTTCTTCCTGGTGTACCACCTTAACTCCAGATTAAGGTCAGAAGGTCAGAAAAAGTGGGAGTAGTTCCTAAGAACTTAATATAAAATAGCTTCATAACTTAATATTTCTTTAAAATCAATCTATAAAAATGTTATAAAAACGTTATGATCTTGTCCTTCCAATATCGAAAATTGTGTCGCTCTCAATAATGAAAAACAGCATAACTAAATAAAATTTCATAAAGTTATAAAGTACTATAAACTAATAAAGAGTTTATTAACAAATAAAAAAATCATTAATAAGAATAATTTGTAAGAAAAATTAATTAGAATAAGAATTAATAAGACGTTATTAACTAATAAAGAATTTATAAAGTTTTAAAGCTTTATAAACAAAAATGCTTTATAAAATAGTAAATTAGTAAAGAAATATCGTTTTGGAATGTAACATGTAGGCTTTCTTAGAAGATAAAACAACTTCCTAGACTTTGATATGACAGAAACGTGTATGTAAGTCCGAAGAGCCTATAATCAAAATGCGGAATAATTTTTTCTCCCAAAGAAATCCTGCATGGTTTCTTATTTAACTAATTCAGCTTCATTTTTAAGTAGCTTTCACTTGGTTTTAACAATCTTTTTAAAAGTGGCGCTTACCGCGATTTGATTTTAAGCTCTTAGATTCACAAACACATCACAAAGAAATGTAGAGCAATAAAAATGTAGTTTCAGTTTGCAAACCTTTTAATAACAGAACGTTGCACCCTCTGAAGATGTTTTTCCGTCCAAACAACTTTCACAAGCCTTCTGACCTGAAGTACTTTTGAATTTATTCTTAGGGCATGGAGTGCAACCGAAATTATTAGATGTATTAGGCTCATAACCAGGAGGACATTTTTCGCAAAAGTAACCATTTAGACGCGTTGCAGAAGCTTCTGGACAAACCTGACAGAAATCTAAATTCGGAGCCTTTCTCAGCAGTATTTGATCTATAAACATTCCATTATTACTGCAGCACTCTTCAAATTGTGGTTCGTCTGATGAAATACTAAGCTTTGGTCGACTCAGTAATTTGGGTTGATAGCAAAACTCTGCTTCTGCTCGAAGAAACAATTTTGTTGCAGAATAAATTTTGGGCAAAACATGATCGGAGCGAAGTTCAATGCGCCATTTTGATCCGTCTAATCGAGGATATAATTTGCCTTCTATTTTACCTTCTACATTCGAACAAAAAGTTCCAAACTTTTTACTGCATGGTTCAAATGTATATGGATTAGGTTGAGTGCACTTCGAATAATTTTCTGTGTATTGATTTACAATTAAAAGACCACCTTCAAACATATAGGACTTCCCTGCCAATTGATTTTCTAATAAAACTAACTTGATATTGGTTTCATGAGAAAAATTAAATGGTGGAGGTAGATGTATACTCAATTTTTTAAGAAAAAATGGTCCTTGGTCATAGCTAGAAATCCATCCATTTTCCACAAGCCACTCTTTGTTCGGAATAGTTAAAAATGTAAACCCTTTTGTAAACGCGGTATCTTGAGTGTATAAAGTAGAAAGGTCAATAGTATCATTTTCACCCGTCATAGTTGCTGGGATTAAGAAATCACCTTTTTTGGTGAAACAATTAGGACATTTGCACATGTTAATTGGAACAGTGTTAATTAATGTCCCTGGATCACCACTAGGATTCTCAAGCAAATCTGTACATACTGGTTTTTCAACTCCATGATTCATGTATGTCAGGTAATTACAAGCGTTTTTTATAATTGTGATCTTATGATACCTTATAAGATGGAGAGCTTCGTATTTGGTGAGAAGATTTTGGAGTTGATCACTAGATGATCCTTTTAATGAATTTGAAAGTTTTTTTGCTGCAACATCAGCTATAGTGGCTCTTACATATTTGGAAAAACTGTTCATTATTGTAGTTTCCTGCGATGCTATATCTTGATACAAAGCAACCAATACTGCAGCAGCTACCTTGGCTTCGGGACAAAGACCTCTTACCACTGCTCCCCCAGCTGCGCCAACTCCCCATTCCGTGTCAGGATTTTCAACTACTTCACAAAGCTTTTCCAATATTCCACTTAAAATTGCGTCATACTCACTAACATCAACTGCAGATATTGCTGGAGAATATTTGTCAGAGTGTTCCATAAACTTTTCAAGCTGCTCTTTAGTAAACTCTTTATTTTGATCAATAATTTCAAGAAAGCTCCTTATAGACTCAAAAGTATCCTTGTTTGCATTTACCAGAGTAGAGATCTTTCCTGTTAGTTTGCTCAACTTTGGGATTGAGTTACGTGCAATATAGTCAATCTGTACAATGAGTAAAGATTGTTTTGCGACTTCACTTAATGCTTCTTTTATGTCAACTACTGAGGCTTCACTTCCAGTAAGCCATTTTATGGGGTTTAAGGCTCCAGCAACACGAGCTGCAAGAACGGCTGTTTTAGATACTAAATCTGCACTTGAAACACCGAATGCAGAAATCATTATTTTACCTAACATATTTGAAAATGTCTGGGACGTACTTTCGGATCGAGCTTTTAATTCAGACCAACTCTTTAATGCAAACTCCTTATCGGACTTTGCTGTCAGTTTATCAAACTGAGAAAGTTTTTCAAAGTATTCTCCCAACTGAGTTGTAAACGTTTGACCCAAGGTATCAATATTATTTCGGATAGTTTCAAAGTTTCCTTTGAGGAAGTCATAACTAAGAAGCCCAAAATGGTTAACATCTAGGTACAAAACAATATTGTTACTTCTTGCCGGTTTGGCGAAGTTTTTAACATTGTTCAAGAAAGCCTTAACTTTGCAAAACTCAGGATAAACCGGGTTTGGAACATTACAAGCCCAATTTCGGCATTCCGCTGTTAGCTCTCTAATGGCAGCTTCTGTTGATTGGTAAACTTCATTAATCGAACCATCTACTTTTATTTTTTTTACAATATCCATTAGTTTATACGGAGAGCATTTAGCACACTGAACACTTGCAATACTCGATGTGCAAGACTTTGATACCGACATCTGGCATTGCGTTAACAACTTTTCTTTTCCATTACAAACGACCGACGTCAGGAAAAGAGGAGCGTTTTTCATAATGTCAGCTTTTTGAATGCTAAAAACTGGTACAGGAATTTTGAATTCTTCACCGTACAGATGATTGCAAGCTACTTGAGCTGCGTTTAAATCCCATATATTGGCACATATCGGAATGTTGTTAAATGAAATGCTTCCCTCATTTTTTTCTGATTTAAGTGGTGTTATCTTTATTGTAGCCGGATTTAAACAAATAACGGCTGCCCCATTTGATGAGCCACAATTGTGATATGTTTTATGACTGCATTGTTTAAGGCTGTACTCGCTACCACTACAAACAACTTCATCCATGAAAAAGTTGGGATTTACCTGCTCATTTCTCCATCCTAATGCAAGTGTACCAGGAGGAAAACTCAAGCTTCTACAGACAACCTCCGCGTTTTTGTTTGTCCAAGTTTTATCGCATATCGGTCGTTCAAGTATTTTCACAATTCCGAAATATTCGTTATCTATAAAGTTTAATCGTTAAAAAAGTTAAATTCACTAAAATATTCATTACTTTTAGAAAAGATTAAAGTAGTTACAATAAGAATGTGTGTGTGTATTTTGTGGGCAGAAAACACCTATGAGGGTTTTTTTTGAACCTTTGATACATAATTCAAACAAATTAGTACAATTTATTTATTTATTTTATTTTAAAGTATTGCTCAATATGACGTTTCAATATGAATTAAGTAATAAGTTGGTCCAACGCGATTTTGACCTTTATAAATCTCTCAAAACTTATACCCCCAAATATATACATATATATATATATATATATATATATATATATATATATATATATATATATATATATATATATATATATATATATATATATATATATATATATATATATATATATATATATATATATATCACATTCCACAAAAGAATTAATGATATATTTTATAAATAATTTTATTAAAAATAATAGATAGAAAATGTACCTTATGTGGGCTTCGGAACAATAAATTTTTTTAAATTAAAAGAGCATAAAAATGGTTTAATGATTTCAGATAATTAACTGTAAAAGGTCTGATGAAGGGGTAGGTTATACTTATAATAAATGTTTATGCCTTTCATAAATATTAATAATTTTTTAAGGTGTAATCAGTAATGTTAGCAGTTTATTAATGATGACGCAATTAATACCCCACATAAGTTAAACTTTCTACTAGTAGATAACATACTGAGTTTTAAGTTTTTTCTGATAAAATCCTCTGAGTATTTTGTTTCGCATCCTATTTCATCGCGCCAATTTGAGCAGTCATTATTAGAATCACATTTTTGGTCATATCGTGCGCAGGTTCTTCCATTGTAGCATTGGAACTCTTTGCATGGATTAGGACAGTCTCTCAAATCGTTTCCACATTCATAATAATAAGAACCGTCTCTTGATTTGCAGGTACATGATTGGTCTTCTCTGAAAAAATAATGTTTTGATAATAATTTATTAATAAGTATATGATTAATTTTTATGAACTAAATTATTTTGCATATGCTAAAAAAACAAAAATGTATTAATAAACTCGCAAAAAACGTATTTTGAAAAAATGATAAAAAACAGTTTTAGTCGAAAGTCTAAAAAAATCTATTGAAATCTATCTTGTTAGGTCTTTGAAAGAAAGCAAGTTTGTGTTTGTATTTTAGAACTTATAAAAGTGACTTTCGTGTTTACGTTCTTATGTTAAAGACGAAATAAAATATCTACTTTGCTCCGTTTCGTTTTTAAGACGTGTAATAAAATAATAAAAAGAGTAAGAGTCAAAGTAAACAGAGTAAACTAAGTATATATAACAAGCTCGTACTCATTTTTTGAAAACCTGTAAACTTTCAATAAAAATTTTTTAAAGATATTTGTATAATAGAAGTAGAACAAATATGTAAGTATTGTGTCTACAACAATTATTATATTGTTCTGTAAACAAGAATCTGAACAGTGTCAGCTGTAAGGTAAATTTTACAAAGTTTAATGATAAAATGATAAATGCGCTGAATGGTACAAAATTTATACGCTATTGCAAAATATAAGGCGCCAATTCATCGCTTATGAACAAAATGGTGTCCAGAAGAGTTAAAAAAACTTGCATCATCGGATTTGTAAGTTTTGGATTACAGAACGGATGATGCGAAGAACCTCCAGGCAAAAAAAGAGAAAGCTTCAGTATCTGAAAAAGTTACGACAAATTGAAATGAGCCATTTTGTGAACCCCAAAAAGAGAAACACAAAAAATGGAAGCAACGGAAAAATCTTTAGAAAAATTTTACTCATGTGTAAGAAGAAGCAGAACAAACTTTATTTAACTTTGTCAAACATGATTGGTTCACAAAATTTTTAAAACTCTATGCTCGACCATTAGAAACTAAATGTTGAGTTTTATTCGCCGAGGCCAATTCGATCCAAAACTGAAGCAATAATAAAAAAAAAAAAAGTATACGTTGCTCAAGGGTTTTAAAGTTTTTTCACCACAATTATTTTATTATTTTAGATTATAATATTATTTTAATTATTTTAAATTATAATATTATTTTAATTATTTTAAAAGCGATGATCTCATTAACTCGTCGTTCCATCATTCACTTTTATGAGGCGTAAATAAATAAAAGGTGTTAACGCTTTTATTTTGCTTCACTTTTTTTTTTTTTAAAATGTGTTAATTTTATATTGGTATTTACAAAAACGTTTTAAACGATTGTTCTTTTGTTAACCAACGCAATTGCGAAATATAACGGGTTTTTTCTAAACAATTAAATTTGATTCATTTAATCGAATTTGAATATAAAAGGAACAAAGCACAGACATCTGATTATTCACACTTTCGCCGACACTAGAGTTCCGTTTTAAAAAAGTTAATTTTATAAAACTAAAATGGTCTTATGTAAAATTAATCTAAAACCATCCTTTTAAAAACATCTAAAATTTATTGGTGTTTTTACTTTATATATGTTAATAGTACAATATACTTATATTTTTTAATAAAACTTAATGCACTATCCAAATGCTAAAATATACACCGTAAGTTGTCCTTTGCATCTACCGACAGATTGACCAATTAGAGAAATGCGATAAAATATCAAAAATGTTAACGCTGCCAGATTACCCCTGGATTATATTGGAAGGATATGTTTGACTGTAAGCAAACTTAAACAATTGACGTTGTTTTGCACCAGTACATGACATTATTTATCAGATTTGCAGAATATACTGTACCAGTACATTCTGCAAAACTATAAAGTATTAAGAAATCTGGCTGCTGATGAACAAGCAAAAGAATCCAAATATTGCTTTACATTTTTGCTTCGTGAAAAACATCTCTTCCAGTTCACTGATGATAGTTTATAAAAGTTTACGAAACACTGAATCATAAACCATAAATATCTATTAGTCATGATTTACCTTATAGAAACTTCACACATCGCTTGATAAACTTTTGTCCAACCAACTTGTTCGGAAATTTCAGCCCTCTCTTCAAAACTA